>NC_060261.1:28029867-28657000 GCF_021901455.1 Neodiprion lecontei | reverse complement strand
ATATTTTACTAAACTTATGTACTATAAGCAGTGATAGTCTACAACCGAAATTCTTATACTGCATGTTGTTAAACGCATACAACTTCGCACACATCCGATGCTGCATAATACTATTCAACACTGCAAGATTTTCACTTTAATAATATTGCAACAAACGATTTTTAATAATTCATGCTAACCACTTTTTTTCGGAAATATAATTCCCTGATCAGTTTCCAATTTACCTTGATTGAAGTTCTTATTATTTTCAATAGCACTATGAATCTCCAATTATAATACACCCGATTCTTCATTTCATTTCAATGTAAATTCATTAAGGAACTCAATAATGGCAAAACAAATTACATGTTAACACATCTAAATATACATATATTAGAGTGGTCCTTAATTTCGAGCTTGGACGAACTCTGCCCCCCCCCCCCCCCCCCCCCCCGATCGGCTTTAAGTAATTCGAAAATAATTCTCAGATTTTTTGAAATTCTTATCTCAATTCTAACTCCTCCCACCAAGGCAGTGGATTTCCCCATTTAAAATACACGTGTTTCGGCCACATTCTCAGCATGTATTTTATTGTAAGAGTAATAATTTTCAAAAAAAAAACTTTAACTGTCAGATTTTAGTGGGCATTGGTGCTACTATCTGATAATGATTATACATTATAATACGAGGCAATTTAAAAGAATTGCACACTCTCTAAATCTGACGTTGTTTTTCATTTAGTAGGTGCCCAATTCGTCTAGATTACTGGTACGATAATGTGAATTTTTTTCAGCAATAGCACCCATGCCTACTAAAATCTCGCAGTTACAGATTAAAAAAAAAAAGTTGTTACTCTTTCAATAAAATATATACTGAGAATGTGGCCGAAGCACGTATATCTTGAATCCACCTCTTGGTGGGAGAGATTAGAGTTGAGATAAAAATCTGAAAAAATAGAGAAATTCTTTTTGTATTACTTCGAGTCGATTTGGGGGGCAGCCCAGAAAAACTTCGTCAACATTCTCAATAAGCACCATCCTAGTATATCCATATGTATATTGTCTGCGTATTACGTATGCTGGCGCGGTACTGTTTAAAATACCGAAAAAATTTCACTTCTGTTGGATGTGGTTAACAGACATTTTTTTTCAGTAACTAAATGAGAGTTCTCCAATTTCTTTTCCAACCATTTACTAAATGTTTGGTCATCTATTTTTTTCCCTGACCAAGTTTGAAATTCCGGGACCAATTTTTGTTCTGACATTTCACGGTTTTTCCTGGCAGTAGTCACCATATAATTAAAAGCTACCATTCTTTTTTATTGCTTGTCTAAAACCAATTGGGATATTTTTGCAATAAAAATGATGTACTGCCTTATTAAATAGATAATTTTTTTTTTATAATTAGGTACTAGGCAAAACAAAAGTAGCTGATCCAGCAAGGGAATCACAGAAATTGGCGATTCAACAGCGTGACAAGGCAATGGAAGAAATGGCAAAAAAACATGCATCAAAGAAACGAAAAGAATCTCTTCTGGAAATTCATAAGAAAAAACTTCACAAGAAGAAAAAGGTAAAATAATCCAGACAGATTAAAGGAAATTTGTTATATCTTGTAAAATTGCAATCACAGTATGAATTATGTCTGCAATTCAATTTTCACAGATTATTCTAAAATTTCTAAATATTGTATGCAGCAAAAAAATATTTCAGAACATGATATTACAAGGTGAAAAATTCCGACTTCTAAAATACGAAGTCAGTTGACATTTCATATGCAAATTAGTAATTACCCCGGTTGACGATCGATCCAATGAATCAGGGAAATCAGGGAATTTTTGGGCTCTGGAAATCAAACAAATGAATTAAGATAGAACGAGTCATTTTTCGATTTTCACTTTCATGTAACGTTTGTTTAATTTATGAAGCTGAATCTAGCAGCCAGAGTTAGGCAAAACGTGTTAATCTTTTTGGAAATAGAAAAATGCAGCTCAGTCTTATCCTGGTAATTCTACAAAAGTACTGGGGGTTCAAGATATTTCACAAAATTTTGATTTGGAACTTCACTACCTTATTCAAATGAACATTAGAACGTTTGACTGATAATTCTGGCCGCTAGTTTCAGCCTCGTGTTTAACTTTAATGCACCATTTTCTACAAGTTACTTTACACAGCATTTATATGACTATTTCTGAAGTATGATAGTAGGTAATAATGCTGAAAAATGGCAGGCAACTTTGGGATTACAGGCTCTGGAAACCAGGGAAATATCAGCAAATTTTGTACTTTGATTTCTGTTGCCACCCTGTTATCGTGATTCTTTAACTTTGTGCTGAACAGAAAGAAGAGAAGCAAGCTAAGGAGGCAGCAAAACCGACAAGGAGACCTTTTGATCGAGACATAGATCTGCAGGCAAACCGATTTGATGAAGCACAGAAGAAATCAATATTGAAAAAAGCCCAACTACTGAATGACCGGTTCTCTCGGGGCGAGAGTAAATATTTATAACGATCAATTTTCATATGAATAATAGGTGTGAGCTGAATTAAGTTGTATTCGGTAAGTAATCGAGCCCTCTCCTTGCAGCTCAGCGAAATAATTGTGAATATCAATGAAATTATGATAAAATAGTAATTACAGTATAACAGTTCGCGACATTACACAAATTTCGTTTTGAACTTCACGTTCAAAAATTCAACACAATTTTATCGAAATACGTGCACTCTGACGTTATTATAGAAAAATCTTGTTCGGACATCATGTATTCCCTGCTCTGTAAATGGTTATACTTATTATACTGAACGAAGACTTACATTAGTGTAAATGTACATACATACTTTTCTGAATTCAATAATGGCAAATCTTTTTGTGGTGAGATACGGATGGATTATATGATAGATCATCTTGCAGCTGCTGTAGCTAAAAAAAAAAAACAACCAAGTAATATTCAACATTACTATTCAATCTCAGACTGCAACGATTACGATGTTCATAAATGAGTTATCACTGAACATGATCAACAGCAATTTTCATAACTTTTAGTATGATCTTGTATTAGTGTAAAAACACAGTGACTATTAAATATGTACCTATAATAAACAATTTAATACTTTTATGCTCACAGCGCTTAATTTATAAGAAATCCGTTTACACTAATTCCCCGTGTAAATTGAAATTCGAAACTCCATAGCTTTATTATATTGCTGTAAATATTAGTGTTAAAAAAAATGTCTTAAATAGTTTGAATGATTGTCTTTATTGTTTTCCCAGTATGTCGTGATTAATAATTTCATTTTTTAAACTAATCCGGAATCGGACTCATTATTATTAAAATGAAAATACTGTTGCTTAATACAAAATGAATATTTCGAAGGAATTACTAATTTATAATTGTATAATGGTGTTAATGACAATAACACAGGTGTTAATAACATTGCGAATGTGTAATACGAATAAGATAGCTAGTTCTGTGCTATCAATTCTCTTCTGTCGTTCACTTTCAGTTTGTGTGTCCTCTAGAGGCGCTAAATCTTCCTTAGCATTTTCTTAACAAATAACGTTACGAATTTCTATCAACAAAATTCATGTTGGCAAAGCTGTTTTATCAGTTCAAACTCAAAAGTAATCGGTGAAAATCTAGATTTGTTCATGCTTGTTCAGTTTTTCAAATGAAAATTTATGTTAACGGGGTGTGTCTTAGTCGATTTCGACGTTGACGTACGTATCTCCAAATATCAAAGTCCAGATACCTCACACACAAAAATGGGCTCGACAGCCCCATTTTACACGCAATTGTGATCAAAAACACTGATTTTGAGGAAGAGCGCGGTTTTTATAAGCAGTATTTATGTAACCGTGTTTCCAGGTCTCTGGCTATCGTGCGCACTTACATTTTCAGCAAAATAGTATTCAATGGTTCAATTCGATAAATTTTACCTGCGCATCGCTGTTATTCCTTGCAAAACAGTGCACGGTTTCGAGAAAATGAAAATTTTCCCTGTTCATGGAGGCAATGATGGTGGTTTCCTGAAAGTTTGTTGTCAATTCTACCGGTTGTGTGGAAATTGCTGACTGGCCAAAAATTCGCGAAAAAGAAAAGCTGCAAGAAACTTATAATACAGGTAGAACAGAATAGATTCCCTAAACGTCACGTACGTGTTATTTCTATTAAAGAAAATACAATAGCGGTCTAGGATGGAAATTTATCAAATCGTTTCAATGGTCACTATACATATAATCTGTGGAAGCGAATGAAGACTCCAAGTCAATCGCTTAACGTTACCCAAATAGGAAGATATTAGATTTTTTCAGGCACAGGGTGTCCGCCCTTGCAGCTTAATTGAATGCAGGCCCTTGTTTCTGATGAATAATATTGTAGAAAATTAGGTGTTATCATGTGTTTTTAACAACTGAGACAGACAGCAAAATGCTGACCAACGAAAAATATGCTCTTAGATTGCTAAAAACTTGCTGCTCTTCTCAGTTCCACCCAAGTTCCATTCTACAATTCAACTTTGTGGTTAAAAAGGTTACGGACTATTCAAAACGAAATTACGAAGTTTGACATATGTATATCTAACTTTTTCGTTTATTATAATCACCTATGCTATTCAATAATACGATTGGACACCAGATCGATTAATACATTAGTCCAAGTTACAAACATCGATGAAAATCATTTACATTAAATTACTACATATGCTTACTTCATAAGAATATGTGAAAAGGTTGTGAAAACCAAGTAATAAGTATACGCTACCTTACATCTGCAACTTACATAGCTGTATTATTCAAAAGTACCTCACTCATTACTGAAATACATAAATATATAAATATAACATTTTCAATTTTACATTGCCAAAGGTTTTCTTAAATATAAAGATCCAATTATAAACTCTGCTGAAACTCAATCTGAAGTTTACACTAGTTTATATTTAAACCTAAACTGATAAGAAGAAAGTCTATGTCAAAGAGAAGGAAATGAAAAAATAGAAAAGTTATTTGTATGCCTTATTCCACGTATGCAATTTCAAATGAAAATGGGTAATGGTAACTAATCGATTCCTAGACATGGTGTCCGGTAAAATATCCGTAACAAATTCCAAGACACTGAGGAAAAGTAGAATTACAGCGAATGCAGAGTGCAGAAGGCACTGTACATAATCGGCGCAACGTACAAGATGTACGTTATTTCTACTACACATGTTAGTAAGGAAAAACGAAAAACGCGATTCGAGGCAAGAATCCACTTTTTAAAAACATTTACTCAGTGAACACAAATAAATATATCATTCGCAGCAAACCTTAAATATAGAATATTTCTAGGACACAAGAAAAATTCAAGGATATCTCTAGGACCTCAAGGACTTTCAGAAACACCGGACACCATGCTAGAAAAACCCCCTTCCCCCAACAAAAAAAAAAAAATACTCTTAATAGCCGAGCCAAACGAAATGAAGGTGCGGCCCTGACCCAACTAATTAATTGCGAATGATTGGTTGAAAAAGGGCAAAACTAATATTAAACATTATCAACAAATTGAATGATCGGCCATTCTTTAATAACGAAAATTAAAAGGAATGTAATCACCCTGCCATCAACCAACGAATTTAACACTAATCGTTTGGCAATAATGTCACGTGAGACAAGGCGAACAATCGCATTGACCCGACAAGATGTAACAACAAAAATTCAGGATAATTAGCAAACACAGTAGAATACAGGATCGATTAAAATGAAATTGACCATATAGGTTATTTCGACTCGCGCAATAAGCACTTCTTTACGCTGACTTGGGTTACATACATACGTCAGCATTCGCTTATAAATTATCAAAATATGTATTTTTTTAGAATTTATTCATGTAAGAACAATAACAGACTGGTAAAATAATAAGGTTCAACAACGACATCCATGCTTTATTTAGCTCACTCAATCCTTGTTTTGCAGACATGCTTACGGAACTGTTGACGTGTATTTATAAAAATACACAATCTTTGCTATGTGCATAACACGTTGCAGCAGTTATCAAAACGCGATTTATTATCAAAGTATTATGAACTCCTTTTAAGTCGAAATCCGAGTTTGCAAATATTAGGAATCATGTTATTTTAAACTAATCACGAGAAGCGGCTATGATAGTTAGAATGTAAATAAAGATGTTAACAATGTCAAGATACAGGTTCAGAGCAGCGAAAATATATTCCTCAGGGGAAATGGAATACTTGTGTTTGCCACCCATCATCAATTGCGTATCAAAAACAAGATACACAGAGAAAATAAGCGCACCCAATGAGGCGTAAATTAGAGTGAAGATTTTGCCTTTGACGAAGAATGCAGCTATCGAAAATACTAACAGAATTATTACGGCAACGAAGAGAACTCCGCTGAGCAAGGTGAAATCCCATTTTGTTTGGAAAGCAAAAATTGTCAAGGCAAAACAAACGACTGCTGTTATACCGGCTGCCATCAAAACCTGTAATCATTAGGAAAAATACATGCATAGAATAAAATTTCACATTGAATGAATTAATTTTGCAACAGATAAAATCGTAACTTATCTAGGTACCGAGAATTACTCAAATTAAATTAAAATATTTGATAAGCTGCTATTGAAAACCACGAAAATCAAGGGTAATAGTTTCAGTAACGTAGAAAAAAAAAATATTCGGCTCAAATGTTACCACTGTTTAAAAAGGTATCGAAGTACAGAGCATTAACAATTAGTTTTAAAAATGGCTTTTTCCACTAAATTCTCTACAGGCCTGCAATTAACTTACCGCGTCAACTTGGTATGTGGATGATGCAGCACCCAAAACTATTCCCTCGGCAACAGTGAACAAAAGTAGAAATATGTAGTTCATTGGAGCCTGGCGCCTCAAGTTCGAACAGCAACTCATTGCAATTAGTAAAACAAATGTGGCAATCAACGCTATATAGAATACATATGTATGTCGGCTGAACCAGTGCTTAGTACCAGGATGGAAAAGGAACAGAGCGATAAATCCAATGGTGATAAGAAGTTGGACCATTAATATTGCATATACTTTTCTGAAAGAAAAAAAAAAACCATTTATGTAGTCATCGCTTTATAACAGTTGACATTCATGTTAATAAAAAGTGAAACAGTAGATGATTAATTTCGTCTTCATTATATTCATTTAACTATAGTGTAACATAAAGGTGATATGAAATTGACAATTAAAAATCTTTGAACAAACCTGATGAATCCACGTCTTATAGATTGTTCGCTAAAATCAAATCCTTTGATTTCATCCTGCATGGGGTCTTCAGCATAACTTGTGCCGTACATACCCGCCTGCATGGGTGGCGGAGTAAACGGTGTCCCAGAATTTGGTGGTACTTGACCGTACGGTGGATTCATTGGTGGTACAAAACCGGCAGCTTCAAGTTGGAAAATAAATTATGCAGATTTTAGAAAATCGTTGCGATAGACATTATATTACTTCAAACCCAGAGAGTGAGTAATCAAATACTAGTAAAAATCTGGTCCGCTAAACTTGAATGAAAGACTTGTTGCTGTTCAATTTTTTTTTTTTTAACCCTATTAAATATACCTGGTGGGTTCCCTCCTGGATAGGCAGGTGGATATCCTGGATTATAGCCGTCTTGTGGTGGTGGGTATCCTTGACTAGGAGGATATCCAGGATTTTGAGGTGGATATCCTGGGTTTTGAGATGGATATCCAGTATTTGGTCCTAGAATTAAATGTATCATCAGCTAATTGCAATGAATATTGTTAGCAAATCTTTCTGTACTTTGCTATTCTCAGAAGAAATGAAATTCAGAGATTGTGTGATTTAAATAAAATTTAACTAAGTCAAGCCATAAAACATGTACATT
The DNA here is from genome assembly GCF_021901455.1 of Neodiprion lecontei. Classification (NCBI taxonomy): domain Eukaryota; kingdom Metazoa; phylum Arthropoda; class Insecta; order Hymenoptera; family Diprionidae; genus Neodiprion; species Neodiprion lecontei. The sequence goes on along the minus strand of NC_060261.1, from coordinate 28,649,159 downwards.
TTAAATCCGTTATTCTGTCTACAGATATTTGAAATTAAACTGGACCTTTTAAAAATTTTAATTTATTACAAAACCAGCCAGGTCATACATGCACTTGATCAAGCACTGCAAATGTTAAGTTTAATGTAAATAATTTTTCAAATTTCTTTGTGGAGAAAAACAATTCGATGGAAGTCAATTTTGTTTTTGCAAGGAAGTTGAAGTTAGTAACGTCATCGTAACGAAACATTTGATAAGAATCACTATTTTCTTAATTTTACAATGATTTTGAAGGAACTAAGATTTCGAAATATGAGTCTGTTGTATTTTATTACGGTCTACTGTATTTCAGACAATTCCAAATTAGCGAAATAACTATTTTTCCTCAGCATGAATCGTTACAAAAACTTTACCAACTTCAATTTGATTTTTCACAAGCATGCTCACTAAACTTCATAATTTTTTAAAAAGACCGTATATAAAGAATAATGGAAAATATTTTACAAATGTCAAACCTCCGAGTATTTAGGACGATATGTTCGGTATTTCAAAGATTTATTCTCCAGGAGAATTTTTGACTGTGTTTCCTGAATTTTGAACAGGGCGTATTGAGTTAAGATAGAACAAACGATGTATCGTAAACAGGGTGGCAACAATTTTTCTAAAATAAAATTCCCTGACTTTTCCCAAAACTTAGGTAATGCTGGGTGGGTTTTATGACCAAAATCTCCAGCAAGCAGAAGTTGGCGGAGAAGGAGGAGGAGGAGGAGCAAGGGTGTGTAGAAATTACACTATACGATTTCTGAAAGCGAGATCAGCTAAATTTACGAAACATGCTTGAAGTTTGAAGACAATTTATAAAAAAAATACGTTTTTCTATATAGTCCATTCCCTGACTTTTCCCGGAATTTTCCCAGTAAATGAAATTACCTGACTATTCCCAGTTGTCCCGGTCTGCTGCCACCCTGGTTAAGTAATTCAAATTTAAAAGTGCTTTGAAGCAAACATACTAAAAATTGATAAATATTTTGCAGAAGTAATTGTGTTCTGGCTAATTTGAATGATATATCGAATTTAAGTGTTTTTATTGATGATTAATGATGAAGTACCTTTGTCCATAATTATCAAGAAATATCTGTTTCAGGTAAGTTCCACAAAATCGTTTCCAATGACATGGCTGATTTTGCATCAAGACGATTCCATTCTAGAAACATGTCGAAATAACATGTTGCACAATGCAAACATCTACGTTTTGATAAGGTATTTGTAATAACACATAGTCATACAAAAAATTATCTACGTCAAGCCAATTCACCTGCAGTACAGAATTAAGCACAACACATTTGATTAGTTACGTTCATGCATAGAGTAGAGCTAATTAGCTTGTGCATTTTTCGATATCCACACTACAATGGGATTGGAAAAACAGAAAGGTTTTGGGTAAACAGCCATACATGACATCTGCAATGCAGAATGGATGTTTTCACGTAGATACCATGTCTTATATGTCTTTCTGTAATATAGCATATTTTCATATAATATTGGGAACGATATAAAAGCCAAATAGCGTAGTTGAGAGTCAGATATCACTTATACTTGATAAATCGAAAACAAACATTCATATCTTTACAAGATTATACAGTTTCTTTCACACTAATCAGACATCATATCTTTTATTTAAAGAGTAACATTCACATGTTTCCAATAAATGTTTTACTTAGTAACCATGCTTTTAGTAGTATAGCGGTATTTTCCTTGCAGGAGCACAGTAAGTGGTAGTGGTGATAAATTAGGTGAGGAAAAGATTTTACATTCATATCATATTTATGCGTGGTACAGTTTGTGGTATTGCAGTTAATGAAAATATAGACTGTTAATGTCATGGAGGGAGAAAAATTTTCTGGGATTAAAACCTTGTTGTCCTGGATAGTATCCAGTCCCAGGTGTTTGCTGCCACGTTGACATCGTATCGAACTCTTATAGCTGAAAAGAAAATACCTGATATTACCACCTGATCGTCATTGAAGAACAAAATGAGTTAAAAAAATAAAAATTACGATAACCGAAATAACTGAAAATCGATGGATTAGAAGATTTCTATACACTAGTATTGATGGTATCTAATTCTTCTCGTAGATCAATCTGATTTTAGTAAATCTTGACACATCCAGACAGCTACGAAGTTAAAATTTCAGCTAACCGAACAGTAAACAGAAACATGCTGGTTCAATCTTCCATCAGAAAAAGGCTACTATGTGAAAGAGAACAAATTTGGTAAAGTGACGTTTCCATTTACCGAACTTTTCAAGTTTATATCTTCTTCAGAAGCTTACTGCAATAAATTTATGAACCCAAAAAGTGAAATTTTTAAACCAAAGTTCACTCGAGCATTCTAATTATAAAACTTTTGCCCAAATTGTTAATAACTTGGCTTGGGTTATTTAATTTGTTAACTGGTGTTTGTTTTCCTTTCCTAACATTTTATTTGCCATTCAGACAATGGGGCTAATTTATCCTTAAACTGGGCTGGAATGTTTTAATCTTAATGAATATTTCATTATTGTAGTCTCTTGAGTTGAAAAGCTGTGAAAAATATTTCAATTTATCCAATTTTCTTCATCTGTAATGAAATCATGCAGACCATGGACCGCAATGTAACGTGCCATTTCATCATACGCCGGAATCACATTAAAATTCATTCTCATGTCAGTTTCATATTTTAGATCACAAGGTACCGTTTCTAATAATTGACTTTACTTTTTGAAGACGTATCATAATTTGCTAACGAAAATTTTGTGGCTTCCTTTATTTGAAAAACGATTTTTCTGGTGTGCATATAAAGAAAACCATTGTGTTTTGGAAGATGAACTATATTTAATTCGAGTAATATTTCCTTTTAAAATCGCAGTTTTTAATCGATGAGCATCTCTCGATACGATATTTATTTTAAGTAGCAGGGAGTTAAGAACCCTTCCATGGCAGGTACCATTGTTAATAATGAATAAAACATTGGCAACAAGTTTGGTAGTCAGGAAGCTCTGAGTGTAGGGTAAAAGATTACATTGTGATATTTGAATGCAAGGAGTGAGAAATTATGAAAAAGTGACACGTGCCTTTATTTGTTTCGCTCTGCACATTTTTATGCTGATGGAAACAGCTTCAATTGGAATTTGAATAGATTAAAATGAACAAAGTAACGTGGGCCGATATCTTGACTTCCATAGACAGGTTTTAGAAAGTCCTGTATTATGCGTCTTAAGATTTGTACATCTTCAAAACATAAATATCAATTAAAGATAGTATGTAATGACTTAATTTGCTCCGTTTTAATGACACCGTTCTGAAATGCCAAGCAATTGCACAAATTAGAAAACTTGAATGTATTAAACAACAACAAGAACAATAACGATAATGACAAACGTATCATGACAAAATGCAAAACGTAAAAAGCAATGTCGTATTATCATAAAAAGTTATGGTTTCTTTACTTGCATGATAAGAGTGAAAGAATCACATTGAGATAACGTGAGTCATTGAGGAAACTGATGTTTCGTCATCAAATGATAGATTGTGCAGGGGAAAATAATATGTGTAACTGTTGCCAACTTTGCCGCAGTGACACTGTTTTCCCATGCATTGCGTGGAAGTTGGGCATTGCTAAATGACGGTGAATCAAATGTTTAACCAGCTTTTTTGTTGTAGGGTCACACTACCATGCAAATAGACACTATGGAAGAATAGTTTCTAACACAGTTTCAAACAATGCAACTATACATATATGGAAAAACGTGCGGTTGCAGACGATTCTGTCTCATTTTTTTAATTTGTTGGAGAAAAATTCTTGTCTTATAGGTAGACTTATGTAATCACATAACGATTGGTTCATGATAAACAAAATGCTCTATTCTCTCTCGATCCATTAAACCGCCATAAAATTCCCTTACTGATTAAAAAATTTCCTAACTTTTGATAATATTTCTAAATTTTTGGGGAAAAAAATTATTATCTTCAATAGAGATTTTCAAAGCCTTTTCATTAATAAATATCCATTGAAACGATTTATTCAAAGAAAAAACAGGTCATTTCTGGACAAACTATCGGTCTTGTAAGATAAATTCTGTTAGATTGACCAACTGTCCAAGCACACAAGGTATGTTTCACTTTTAAGAGAGATTTTTAGGGGAATACTTTCATCTGTGAAGCTGTAGTTCCCCAAATTCCTGTACAACTTCGATGCAGTTTTTAAAATTTGTCAGAAAGTTCCAGCTTTATTCATTGACTTAGTTTCAGAAGCGAACAGTCCCATCTCAATAATATAACAAGCATATTTTTATTTAATGGGTTAAATATAAATAACTGATGTGCTGGTATTCATGTCGAGTATGGTTTGCTTATGATTAGATGTATTGAAGAATACAGCTTTACGTATTATACCTCATAAATTCCCCCATATCTTTGAATACTAAAAAATTCAATAATTCCAAAATTTCTACAATACTCAAGACTTTATACAGTAATAATGGCGATTGAAAAAATGATTCATTTCAATTGTATTCTAAGGCAGCAATACATTATATAATTATTCTCCAGAAATATTTAATAATTGTGTAAATAGAAGATATATAGATGTCCAACCATAAGAACTTTGAGGCCCCAGGGTATTACAAACGTACAGCAAAAGTTTGTAATCTTAAATTTAATATGGAACAGTAAGAGCAAGAAATCGTCAGTAATTACAATGCAGTAAAAGCTTTTAACTAGCAGACTTGTATGATCCAAAAGCAGCGAATTCTTAAATTTTCTTACATTGAAAGTGCTACACCCATTCGTTTCAGCCAAATTTAGAGTTTCACATGATTTGTGGTTTTGTATATTGACACCTTGTTACTAATTGTAAACTACTATTGTGGTAGGAGTAACGTGATTGAAGGTGTAGATATACATATGCGTGGCTGAGTAGCCGCCAAGACAACGAGTTAATAAGTATCTAAGTGTTCAACCGCCGTTGAATATTTTCTTGGTAGTTAGGAATTTCGAAAGTTTAAAACAATTTGGAACAATGCTGTTAACTTTCATAATAAGATTTGCGTTAGACTGGGAGTAAAGACTTTTATCATGTGAATAATTCAATGGAATATGACATAACTGTCTCACTGCTGCAGCTTCTACACAGGTCGTTACAATTGGCCTACTTAATTTTCCTATATCTCAGTATAATGAGTATCAAAACCTAAGGAATGATATTTTTTTATTATTGCTTTGAACATTATGATTGAAGCTGTTTTAATATTTATTATTATTTGTAACTGTACTGCGATCAGATCAGCGTTGCTATCTTTATCCCACAAAAATTCTTTTCATAATATTACACCCGAAGAAGGTTCAGTAGAGAAAAACTTTATGAAAATCCCTGAGGCTTTGTAAATAAAACACTATAGCATTATATTGCACATGAAAACAGGTACCTTGAGTCATATTCGTACATAATCCGAGTATGATGATAACAGTAATGACTATAAATACCTAGTTAGATGATACCTATAGAAAACTACAAAATGCACATACATACGCAAGTGTGTGATATGTGATCAAATTCGTGATGCGTCACAGCGATCGGTTCGTTCGAGAATATTTTTACCGAATGATAAAAGTAGTTCGAAATCTTTACGTTTTGATAGTGTGGAATATTGATGAAATTTCCTTTAAACGAGAGACAGTTATCGTCATATGACGGAATATGAAGAAAAAGCTTAAATCTCAATAACGCTACGCCCACGTACTTAGTATGTACGCGAATGCGTCGCTGACGTATGTAACCACAAATTAATACAATCAATAAACATTTACGATGTAACGTAATAGCACCCCAAGTTAACATTCTTACCTCCTTGTACTATTTACTTTTTTAATCAATGCAATGGTATCGGTCGCGAATATATACCGTAGAAAATCGCACACTTTTACACTTCACAAGAGCGCAAGTATGACGTACCCGCCGTAATTCCGTATCGTGTCGACTACAGACTTATAACGAGTCGTGAACGTTTATCGTAATGTTGATCAGCCACGAATGCTGAGTGCATACAGAAGCTCTGGAACAGTAAAATTCTAGAACAGTTAAGTATGTAACCGCTAGAGATTCTCTGCTTCTGCGCATGTCATGCACCGTTTTAACCACGGTCTTACATACGGACTGGAAATTTCTCGATTTTTAGGCGATGGGTGGTGTCATCGTTGATGTGGCCTTAACTGTAGTTTCGCACCTGTCTGTAGGTGGCCTTAACTGTAGTTTCGCACCTGTCTGTAGGTGCCCTGTCACGTGGGGGTATTTCTAAGATAATATATATTTATTATCTCAGTTATTTCAGCATAAATACACAGCCACACGTAACCTCGGTCTCATCCAGTCTCAGCAACGTTTTGAGTTGCCAAACATCAGTCGTCATTTTATTTTGCGCCCGTGTAGTGCGTTTAACCCTCCGCCGGCCATCCATGACGATATCGTCATATCTGACTTTGGCACGTTCTGGTATCGCGGGAGGGAGAAGTGGATGCGCCTCGGAACCCGCACCTAAAAAAACTTCACGGTGGCATACGCTCACACGTGCAAGCACGTTAGTATGCATCAGGACCTTGCGAAGTTACGACCGTTCGAAGTTGGAAAGTGAACGAATTTGTCACAGGTAGCCGGCGGCGTCAGTTTTTTCGACTTTTGAGGTACGTATAAAATCCACAGTTTCTCGATGAAAATCAAAGTTTCTGACCCTATTTATCAAGTTTACCTAAATAGTATATTAAGACACTGTGTGGGAACTGTTTTTTTTTACCTTGCTCGAGGTTGTCCGCACGAGCAAAGCGAGTCTGAATTGTCATATAACATGTCAACATTCATTTTTTCACTGATAAATTACATATTTTTGCGATAAAAACATTGTGTTTTCACGAATACTTCAATCTTATGCGAAATTTCTCCTTTCGCAATAGCCCAGGTTTTTTGAAACCGAGACCAATGTGAGTAGGTTTTTTTGAAAGACCATAGTATCAAGAATAAAACCCTAGAACATTTTTCCTTAATAGAAATTTGGGTTCAAAATATCGATCTTTGAGTGAAATGGTCGAATTTACCCGTTTTGCATTGGTTATAAATTTCTATTTGTTAATTGGTCAAATATTTTGGAATAAAAACTGCTGGAATATTGAGGTGAGGCTCAAAACTGGTTCCGTGAATTTTTTGGAAATTATTGGATACTCCTAAGTGGGTAAAAAATAGCCGATAAACGATATCGTGATGGATAGCCGGCGGAGGGTTAAATATCCAATGGAACAGACGAAACCAGCGCTGCAAGCGAAGGTAATTGGAACGACAAACTTCCGAACAGAATGTGACCCACTTTTGTATCGCGGAGATATGTCTGTTTCCTCCCTTCTTCGTGGTGACAATACATCCTATTTTTTCGTGTCAGCTTCATGCTTAAACCATTAAGGCTTCATGACCAGTCATTGTCATATAATTCGTATAGAATTGAGCTCGCATCTTGTTTCAGACCAAAAAGAAGTTAGTCGGAAAGTTAAGGCATTGACTATTGACTTGACCATGTATCGCAATTTAGCGTTTCAGTCTATTCAGTCAGCGGTCTTGTTGATCGTTTGTAGCAGTTAGTGTTTGGTATTGTCCTTTAAATCAGTCAACTATAGCAAAAAGATTCTGTTTGAAGCAAACTTGAGAATACCTCGAAAGCATACTCTGTTACACGTACTTAAAAACCGAGGTTAATCTCAATAATTGAATAAAGCGTCTTCCCGCATACAAATTTGTCTAGTCCTTGGTCGATTGTAGTGAAAAGGTGAGAGGCATTGGAAAATTCTGTACCATATTATTACTACGTGCTCGTGGGTATGCTATATTGCACTTGTCATTCAAAATTAGTCATTGTAATTTTGTTTACTTCGTATCGTATTTTAAGTAATCTCATTGCGATTATGTCGACAATTTTCATAGTACCGGAAAGTTACCAAAACCCGTGAACCCATGCCCATAAAACTGTATGTATATTATGTCCTGTAATATGGTGAATACTCCACTCATTACAATTCATGCCAAAACGAATTAATACTCAATATCAGAAACACAGCGCTTGATTTGAAATATTCTTTAGAAATTGACCTACATTTGCCATATCAAAAGAAGTTCTCATTTGCCAACATTCGATCATTTTTCAATCTTCATTTGCAAGAGCATGTCCAACGAACATGAGTTGCCTTCTGATTCCGATGACGACGATGAGGATTACATACCTGATGGAGCTGACAATGAGGCTGGATCTGAGGTAGAATCGGAGGGTGAAATAGAGAGCGGTCCAGAGGATGAAAATGATGAAAATCTGAAAGTATCAGACAAGCATAAGGGAAAGGGTAAAGGAACAAAACGAGGTTTAAAAAACCAAAATAAGAGTACGAAAAGATTAAGAAATGTTGGGGAAGGAAAGCAAGAAAGTAATGATAGCCAAGAACAAACTGAAGAAAATGAGGCTAAAAAAAAATTGAGCGAGGAGGATGAAAAAAAGAGAGCAGACTCACTTTGGGCTGATTTTATGAAAGATACATGTAAGTATTGTTGTATTATGTTCATTGATAGAATTAAATCATACTTTCAAATCTCATTTTTGTTACCATTTTTTCAAACCAGAACATAACTAATTATGAGTAGAAATAAAAATTGATTAGACATATTTATTTTTTCAGCTGTTGTGTCAAGGCCTAAGTCAAAGAATTCAATAAATAGTTCCAAGGAAGAATTAACTCAACCTTTGATAAAATCAGTGAACGAAGAAAAAGTAAAAATAACTAAAGTATTCGAATTTGCTGGTGAAGAAGTAAGAGTGGAAAAAGAGGTGCCTGCAGACTGTGCTGAGGCAAGATTGGTTTTGTCCTCAGCGAGAGATTCGACAGCTGATTTCATGCAACGTAGCAGCGGAGGTGCAAAAGGCAGAGGAATTTGTAAAGGCGGTCTGAGTGGTATATCTTCAGTTCTTTGTCAACTTGGAAAAAAGGCAAAGATAAGCACTTTAGAAAAGTCTAAGCTGGATTGGGATTCCTATAAGAAAGAAGAGAACATTGAAGAGGAAATAAGTACACACAATAAGGGGAAGGACGGGTACTTGGAGAGACAAGATTTTCTGCAGAGAGCAGATATACGACAGTTTGAGATCGAAAAACAAATGCGAACTACTAGACGCAGTGCGAGATGAAGTGGAACCTTCCAAATTCAAGACAATGTGTATTTTGAAATTGCTATTCATATATAGATATTATTTTCAATGTACAACGGCAAGATAAACTCAATGGTATATAATCACACAGCAAAGTTTGCTCAAGTGAAGATTTTTATCCATCGATTTTAATCATTTCGTATTACAGCATATAAAGACCCATTCGCACATAATGATACTTGTGTCGGAATACAACTATTACTAGTATTTTTATTCATAAATGATAATTAAATATTATTTTTACTAGCCCTATTGCTTGACCGTCGGTGACTGTCCAATTAAACAGAATGTCATCCAATAAATTATTTTCATTATTTATTTACCTCTTAACAGTTATATTAAACTGGAAGCTATGTTGTTGGGAAATCGACTAGTGAAGTGGGTTATTTGTGCGAGTGTTTTTTATAAATGATAACACTACAATCGTGTTCCCGAATTCTCAATTATACTGTACGTATAATTATATTTAGATTTCAAAACTGTTGCAACTTTTATTGAACACACATGATTTAAAAATTGTATCCAAGATCTCTTGTTCCTGCTCATCGTGACACGATGTCATGTACAGTTGGGCGTCGTGTACCAAGATTATTTAAATCTCATAAACGCGATTATGAAAACCAAATTTTTCAAACACACGATACATCAGTGTCTGCAACCTAACTATTAATAAAATTATACTATGATATTGCATTAGAACTCCTTGAAAAAATTAATTCTGATAGATTTTTTCAGAATATTCTACCCTTACAATATAATGGTTTCAAACATTTCAGTTTTTTCAAAATTCGTCATTTTGAATAAGAAATTCTTAATTATGGTTAGTACACAAAGCTCCATTGAATCCTTTCTCACAATACATGAAAATTTCTAAGAGAAAAGAAGCCAGGAGATATAAACAACATTGTAAACAAAACATAGAGACTTTTTACTACCGAAAAATTAAAAATGGTTCTTCGGATTTATTCGGTCTAAAGGTTATAGCTGCAAGTAAAATCTTCATTGCTTCCATGCCATAAATTATGTGTACTCCATGAAGAAAAATCGAAAAGGTAGACTATTGAAAATTTGTTATGGCATAAACGTCTGAAGTGAAAATGCCTGAACGTTGTAAAATTTCAAGAACATATATTGCGATGTGTAAATCCGTGCTAGTTTATCGGTTACCTCCACTCGTCACCTAATCATGCCAAAAAAATGTAAGGATTCAAATCGTCCAACGAATAGAAAAAAACCACACTCGTGAGTATATCCGACTATTTATTTCGGGTTGAATTCTTATTGAATACTCGGATAAACATTGGGCGTTTTGATTTAGCGAAATCACGTCGTCTAAAAGTCGTCATTCACGGAAAACTGTGGAGACGTGTTGTAGTTCTGTAAAACATAGTGAAAAACGTTCGGCAAAAAAATGTCAACGAGGAGCTCCTACAAGCGCCCCGCCTTCATGCCGTTCCAAAAAACTTTCATCAAACGGTGATCCAACAACGTTTAAAAAGTATGTCTACACTATATATATCTCAATAACCTGAACAGAATTGATCAGTCCCAAGTTTTTCAAATTACGAAGTCAAATAAAACTGAATTCCTTTCTATTCGAACCATTCGAAATTTCAGTTAATCAAATTCGTTTCTGATGGCAAAATCTAGGTTTCCTTATTTCCCGACTTAAAAATTGCTTGAAAAGTTGTTCAAGAAAAAAAATCCGACTCCTGCAACGAGCGATAATTCTATATCTGCATGTATGAATATTTACATACGTACTATAACATGGATTTTCAACTCAACTTAACTTTCTTCTAGAGCAAAGACTTCCCGACGAACATGTTCCGTTGCAACTCCGACGAGAAATTGTTCATCCTGTGAAAGGAGGTGCCGAGATAAAAATAAATCGTTAGTAAAAAATGAATGGTAAGCTTTATTATTTCAATACATGTCTGTACCAATTTTTTTGTACGTTGCATTATTAATTCTATGAGTTCGTATATTCAGATTTAGAATCATCTCCGTCAAAATATTTAACATATAACGTAATATAAGCAATTATTATTAGTTTTAAGGAGAGATGCAGCTGAAATGGCCGGTGTGCTATTAGCTATTCGTTTTTGGGCAGTCAAAAGTGAAAACAATTGATGCATGGCTAAAAAAAATGTTAAATAACGTTTTGACCTCTGCACTGCTACGTTCGAGACGTCTCAGTCCTTTTTTTTTTTTTTTTTTTTTTTTAAGCTAGATGTTAGAATCAATAGTCATATAAGGATTTCCATTTTTCATGCAAAAAAAATTTAGAAACCCATATTTTTCCCATTTCCTTATAGATTTTGCATCATTCTCAACAGGCCAAATATTAACGTCGACAATTTTTTCACGTGTTTCCAGGACACCTTCAAAGTAAACGTGAATTTCGAGTCATCGCAATTAATATTGACTATAACTAAACAAAAACTATTACAAATTACAAATAATATCGTTCGAGGAATTCGTTTTCTGCGCTTCGCAATAATTCTTAATGGTCACTCAATGCAAAAGATTTTTGTTACAACAATTTTCATTACCTGATACTACCATTGAACTCTTGACTCAACATAACATAAATTAAAATAAACTCAAATTGTTTTGACACAACAATTTATTATTTAAAAAAAAAAAACGATTCAGGAGCGTTAAATAAAATTTTTAGTGATTTCAGTTTCACATTTTCTTGATACAAATTTCACATTATCGTAACGAACTTGCGCCGTGTTATCTTGAATAAATGGATAGTCACAAAATGATCATTCAAAGATTTCAAAGGCTCGATTCAATTCTGTATTAAGTTGTCAAAAGTATTTCGTCCGACAAGAGTAATTTGTCGAATTAAGTAAGTATTGTGTTCGTCGCATTTAACTATAGCATTTAGTTGAATCAAACGAATATCACTTGAATATCACTTGAATATCACACAAATAATTCTTTCCCTCCTTGTAGAATAAACTAATGTGGCGAAATTCGTGGTGTAATTAACATGAAGTATGGGTTTAAATTTGTCTCTTCAATTCGGAGTCTTCAAAAAATTCATCCAAGACATTCTTCGCATAGATGCTAGGAACACTATCAAAATGGATTGTGACATTTTTTTTGTCCAAAATAAAGTAGCCATATGTCCATTCGCTTCTATATAGAAAAATGCTGGACTTGCAATTAGTAATTTCAGTTGCTTCTCCCTTTGAACGAAGTGTTTTACAATGCTTAATATTTGACTCGTACGTGGAAGAAAATAAAAATTTGTCAGATGATCACAATGCCCTTTAAGCTTGTGAACAAGGGAAACCGAAATTATCATACATCGCGTCTGGTCTTGGTTCTCAAGCTGCTGTAGGACGCCTAAAAAGAATGAAAGCTTAGGAAATCCGCAGAAACCAGTGGCAGAAACTGGCGTTAAACCGTCGAGGGAAACAAAAGCTTGCAAGCGACCTGAGAGTCGACCAAAACCGTCTAAATACTCAAAGGAAAAAAAAGTTAACACGACCGTTTTAAAAGAAACACAAAAAGTCTCGAAAGCTCCTCAGGAACCTAAGGCTCCTTGTCAAAATGCCAATCACGCAGAAGAATTATACGCGTCTGTAGAGAAAACTCAAATTTGTGACCCTTATAACGATCACCTATTGAGACCTTGCAATTGTTGGGAAGTGAGATTTAAACCTATTCGAAAAAAATCTAACTACTACTCGAAGTTGTTTTTCTGCTCGTGCTTCACGAAATTCCGCAATAAGAGAAAGAAGCTTCGTCCCGCACCCTGTAAAAGGTATTTTTGCCTTTACAACCTGGAAAGATCAGAGGGTGACGCACCGGTTCCTTGTGTAAAATGTACTCACAATTGTAAAGCCCGATACTTCGAAGCAAATGGAAAGGTTCGTTTGAAAATTCCAGATTCAATATCGATCATTTTATACAAACGATTAATTGTAATATGCACAGGAATTATCCAAAACGATACCTCAGCCGGAGCCCAACTTACAGTCAAATGCGTCAATAAGTTCAAAATTGTCAAAAAGTAGTTTCGAAGCTTCCAGCAGAGAGAAGACCGATTCAATTGAGGAAAAATCCGTTCAAATAGAGAAGAAATGCGATGACTTTTGTGCGAACAATATCTCGGAAAAGAGATCCGTGCCGAGAGGAAAAAAGTTCGACAAGTAAGTCGGAAATATTTTGTCTTCAAGTGTTCAAATTTTAGCAAATTCATATATTTGATAGCATGATGCGCCATGCTAACGATTTGAAGCCACATTCACTGACGGCTCTTAACAATTCGTTAATTTTAACTTCGATACGAATGAACGGATTTCGATGATTTTGGTCCGAATCGGTGGAGATTATTTGTAACTCAGAACTGAAGAGATTTTGAGCAAATTCGGCTGAGCTGTTTCTGCGTTTTTTTCTCTTTGTTGCAAGAATCAATATCGTTGTGTCTAAAATTATTATTTTCGCAAATAATAGAATTGGCGAAAAGTTCTACAAGTAGCCCTTCCAGATAGATTGGTTTTCCTGCTTGTTTCTAAAATATTAAATTACCTAGAAATCATTTCATCTTTAAAGGTATTTCGATAGTTCATGATTTTCGTAGATTTAAATTGTCGACTAATTTTTTCGTCATTAAAAATGTTTGCGAGTGGTAAAAAAAAATGACCGTCACCTTAAAAAGTATGCAATTTGTTCGTCAAACAGGAATCTGGAAAACCGAAAGTCACATAAGCCTCCAAAGAAATCGAAAAACGTGACTCATTGTGTTACTAATGAATCAACGCCCGATATTGTATTGACGATACCCACGGAAAATGAGAGTTCCTCGAATAAAGTGAGCCTGTGTAATTACAGAAGCAAATGTGCACTGTATTTCATCAGATTTATTCCTTCATGAATTAATCTTAGATATCCAGTGATTTTTCAGTCAATGGGAATAGTATCCATAAAACAGATCAAGACTTAGCTATCATCGGTGATTTATACTTTTCAGATATTCGAAGAAGGTGTGAAGCAGAAGGTAACTTATATTCCGATCATTAAATTTCTATACGTGTGCAGAAATCGCGTTGTGACTTCAGCTTTGCAGAATTTCTGATTTTGCTCGTAATAGGCATATAATTTATCTAAAATAAATTAAAAAAAAACATTTTTCAATTCATACGTCAATTGAAAACAGGGTGGCCACAATTTTACAGTGATAAAATTATCTGACGTTTTCTGGAAAAAAATTCAGTATTCCATTATCTTTTGCCAACAAATTTGCAAAACGTTGAACGGCTTAAATTGTATACAAGAACAGGGGGGTATGAAAATCAAACGATAGTATTTCGTAAGGCAAGATTAGCTGACTGTAAATTGACGAACAACAGTTGGGCTTTTTAAACTACTTTTTGAAAGAACAAGGAAAAATACATTTTTCCCGGTAGAACAACGTGATTCCCTGGCTATTCTCGGTTTTCTCGGTTTTTCGCCACCCTGAGTAAGTGGCGAAAATATTTGTTATAGCCGATTAAAGATGTCATTAGAAAATCAAATAAGGAAAATTTTTTAGCCATGCGGCTTGACTAGATACCCTTTTCAAAACTTGCTAAGCTGTATCTCCTTACCTAGATAGGCATTCATTCGGCACAGGTAAAGACATGTATGCGATGTCCGGAAAAAATTTCGTGTGAGGCCTCCTGCAAGAAATTGTCTTTTGCAAGTTGTTCGGACCTGCGTGATTACAAATTGAGGAATGGGGATAAGAAGAGAACTGCGTTAGGTGTTTTTTTCGATATTGTTTTTTGGCCGTACGTTTTTTGGCCTTGTCGAAACTCTTGTAAATAGTGTTGTGGCTAATTATTTGTTAATAAAAATATTTATAACTTTATATATATATAATTTTTTGGTACGTCTGTCAGTGTTTGTGTAACTTCTGAATGAATTCACCGATTGAGGTCATATTCGTACAATGTATTTGTATTGTTGAGACGATAATTCGTAGCTATGATAATATCAGATAGATGGCGATTGTTTACTTATTTTCCATATTGTTAACACATTATCGCGCACCTATCGGAAAGAGTAAGATAACATCTGCTGAGACAGCTAGAAATATAATATACGTATAAAAGCATCGGCTGAAACCTCATGTAGAATTTTTTAGAATTCTTCGGAGAACAGGTATTTTAATTGAGTGAAATAATTATTCCTAATACGAATTATTTATTAGACACGGTAATACATATAAAAATTTTATTGGCTTTACGTAGAAACAATTTTATCAAAGTGTTCTGTTTGGTATGTCCTTTTTAATGCCTACCTGAACACTCAATAGCATTTGATCGTGCGCATAATGTATCACAAGAAGTATAGTATGTATATTATTATTAGGTATGTATATTAAAACATACATGTGCAATGGCTTACAAGATCGCTGACTATATGATCGTGCTATACGGAATTACGATTTTAAAAAATATAGCAGAAAATAAAGCCACGTTTTTGACGGTACGATAGGCCTTAAAAACGAAAAAGTAACACGAATTCTGAATTTAAAAATGATACAGATCAGTCTATGCTGTCACACGATTCAGTAGAGTTCAAAGTTTCGATGTGACTTTTGTACCCTCATTCTCTGGCCTTGGATTTTCAGTAATTACTAATAATAATAGTAAATATAGGAACAAGAATGTTTGTGTAAGGTATTTCACCTTAATGTTGCGATTTTCATTTACCAGAAACTATTATGGTTTACTGTTACAGAAAATAAGATGTTTCTATAAATTAATACCTACAATCTTTAAATTGCATCGATATTCGATATTCTGACAATTTTTATTTCTTGTCGATGCAACTTTCTTTTCTTTTTTCTTAGTATTAACATCAATCGTAAACTTCAGGTATTTATGGAAATTTAGGGTTGAAAAGAAATGCGTGTTACCTAACATTTTTATGAACGTTTGGCAAGTGAAAGTCTAAACGATATGGGTGTTTTCATGATTCTTTAATCAATCAATTTCCATTCATTATTCATGCAAAATTTTATTTTAGAAAGCAAAAAATTTTAACAGTACTCATTAAAAATGATTGCACCTCAACTTTTGCAATTGTAAAAATTTTTAAGTTTGTGAAGTTAATATTAGTCAATTTATTGCTGAACTTCTAAATTTTCATAACTTTATTTGGGATTTTCGATTTCATTAAAAATTTATAACATTTGAACTTTAGGTGCATACATGCATCTCGGATAAAAGTTTAAAATTGCGTGTTTCGTTCCCAGAATTCTCGACAAAAGATGACCATGCTTAGTAACGGAACATTGTAAAGCTGTGTTTGGAATCCCGAGAAAAGCGAATGTAAAAATTTTCAACCACGAATCTGCCAAAAAAGCATTATAAACCGGAATTTCTTTAATAAAAAAAAAAAAAAAAAACTTGTTCGTTAAACCTGCGAAATCTGTTAGTTCCGAATGAATCCAAATTTAAGAGAATTATACTTTTATAAAATGGTTTTCTGTTTTGCAGCGTGATAGCAACAAAACTGTTAAGATCGAAAACAAGTAATCATTGACACCGGGTAAAGCCAAACAGAAGATCTCCATATACTCAGAGGCAGAGTTAGGGTATAATTCTAAAAAACAAGGCATGACTTTTCATTAGGTGGTAATTTAAGTATAGCGTGTTTCTTAACACTTAACGGCTGGACGAATTAAAACTATGACTTCATTTATACGACAGTTGTCGTTCGATAGTTATTATTTTGAATATAAGTTTGCTGATACACGCACTTTTACCACTGATTGAATAAAAGCAGTATAGTAAACATCGGAAAAAAAATGACGTCGTATAAACTTAGTCTAAGATTATTTCAACTTGTTGAGAGGTTAGTACAATTGTCAAGTTAACTGGGAAGACTGTAAATGTTCCAGTAAGAATCAAGATATTTTTCCTTCGTTTATTTCTGATTTACTCCATCTTTCAACTTTAATTTGTTCTAAATTTGACTTATTTTGACGTTTTATCAATTTGACCAACAAGCCATGGATCGTAATTTATTTCCAATTGCCCATTGAATAAAGCCGAATATGATTAATTATTCTTAAATATGATTCGAATAGTTCTTCCATAAATATACTAGACTTAATTGATTATTACTTTTGATTGCAGATGATTCTATCAACACTGACTACACATTACATGAAACATAGAAACTTTTAAAACTTGCGAGATGTACAATATTTCTGTGTAGTTTTCAAAATTTCAAATACAATGCGTAAAATATTGTAATGTGTAAATGAATTGATCCTTCAGTTATCTAACTGCTAACCGCGCAGACTTGTTGTAAACTTAGATTCCTTCTTTTTTTCCCGCGACATACGCTACATACATACATATGTACATATCGAATCTCTCTCTCTCTCTCGTTTTCTTGTCACCTTATAGATATAAATAAACTCGATAACTAGTACGAATATTATCATTAACTGACGCGTTACTATATTGTTAATTTAAATTATTATAAAGATAACAATAAAAAATAATAGGTAATTGCTAATTATCATACTAACGAAATAAAGCTGGCAATATTCGTCGATACTCAGCTAATTATGCAAGTTTTATGTAATATAAACTCCTAATATACAGTTAGCAACAGCGATTTGAACTTTTTTCAACTCTACGATCGACCGTTAAACGATCCGGTGCTTCCTGAGGTTCACTACCCGCTGTTTTTTCTAAAATAGCCTCTGCGAGCTCGATAAATGCCCGCTCGATGTTTACGTTTGACTTGGCTGATGTTTCCATGAATTTTATTCCATGCTCTCTACCAATCTGTAACCGATTACAAAACAATTAGCATTTCAATAGAAAAAGTTTTTAAACAGCTAGTCAATTTTATATTGGTAATCAACGGTTTGCTAGATAACTGAATAAAAAAAAATATGTAATCTGAAATGGTAGACACACTTCAGGTCGTGCGTTAGTGACTAGTGGTACCACCATTGCTTGAGTCAAACTTTTGTATAGTTTTGTGCTCACAAATCGATCCGTACATAGTTAAGTGTAGTGATTTTGCGAATAAATTAAGATTAAATGATCAACTATCCTGTAGTTATAAATTGATACTCACTGCCTCGCCTCTTTCCGTACTAACAACGCGCTTTTCATGCATGTCACACTTGTTGCCCAATATCATCTTCTCAACATCCTCATTAGCGTGCTGGTGAAAAAAAATATGTATGAGCATCTGTGTGACAGGTCGACATATGTTAGATATGCAAATCTTCGAGCTTGTATAAAAAAAAGTAATTGATATGCGCGTTTTTTTCTTCTTATTCAGACAGACCTAGCAGATGGGTACGTATAATAATTATATTCTGTGCTGGATAAAATCCTGTTTCAGCGTTTGTCGATTAGCACTGTTTTCCCATGAAGCAGACATTATAGAACGATATTTTCGATACTCACTTCATCAATGTATCTCAGCCATTTGACAATGTTTTCGAAGCTCTTGCCATTGGTAATATCATATATGAGCATGATTCCCATAGCACCTCTGTAGTATGAAGTTGTTATAGTGTGGAATCTTTCCTGACCAGCTGTGTCCCTGAAAGATGTTATTCGTCATACATAAGTGCGTAATGTTCTACTACAAGTAATTTTGTGCTGGCAGATATAGGACAGTCATTTAACTAGAAGTAAACATCCACCTTTGTACTTAGATAATGACATGGAATTTTTTATACACAACTTTCCAGAAAAACATAGACTTCGATGCAATTGGTAGGAAATTTCAAAGAAAACATACATAAATTTTTATAGCGAGTGGGGAAGAAAAATGAGCTCATATCACTTTCTTGACTTTTCCAACTCCCCAAATGGCCAGATTGTTTTCAATATTACACCATTATGTGTAATGGTAACAGACCGAACACTACTGTCTTTTGCATAAGTAAGACATTCTTAAAAAATCGTTGAAAAGCCGACTTTGATGGGCATTTTTTGAAAACAATAAACTTACCATATTTGTAGTTTGATCTTCTTCCCTCTCAATTCCACTGTTTTTATCTTGAAATCAATACCTGAACACGAAAGTTGTTTTATTATTACTATGATTATTGACACTATTAGTATTACATCACATTTAACATGTTTATTATGATTGTAGAAAGTACAGAAAAATGTTAGGAGTAAAAATTAGCAGTAAACTATTATAATAACTTGAGGTAGTATTTGCGTTTTAAAATGTTACCTCCCACAGTACCATAAGATAGAATAAGAGAACTCTACACTAGTGATGAGCGTACTGTTTAATGAGTTTTGAAATCTACGACCTGCCTATAAACGTTGTTAGTCATGGACACGCATTCAGTTAAATCGCTGTTGAAATCACCGTGAATACATTCTCCTTGCACAGTTGCTACAATATTACTTTTCCCTGTTTTTGTTTTTCCGTTTGTAATTTAGAATAGAAATATATTAAGGATCATTTGTTACAACTTCACTACAGATAATCGATGTAGTAATAGCGATATACATATGCATAAATAGACAAGCCAGACCGCAGCGAAGAGAGCCTCAACAACGTTAGAAGCAGATTGTTTTAAACTTTTTTTTGTAGAGTGAAAAATGACAAATACGATCATGAAACTTTTTTCACTGAAAACAGCCAACATCATCAAGTATAAGTAATTTCCTCTGATTGTTATTCGAAAGTCAACGTAAAATAGCTTCTTATCAACATCTTCAGTGCCTTATCTAAGGAAATTACACATGAGTAGTGAATCATGTCCATTACACATTTCTGACTGGTATGAAGATTACCATTTAGGTATTCCACCAAGATAATATTCTCTATATGTGAATGTGTTAAATTAATGTGTTAAAATGGTTTCTGGATTGTTTGGTAAGAAGACATGAAAATAAAATTACAAATCAATTGTACCTTTGTTCATCATGCAGTTCATGGTAATTAAGCATCTGATTGAGACAAGACAGACCGAAACCAAAAAATTTACCAGCAAAGCCAAGACTAACATAAAATAACCACTGTGAACAAGGACTTAATCAGTTTGGATGTTGTGTTTTCTACAAGTAATTATTCAAGTTTTCGGTACGTAAAAGTACATAATAAAATCTGAGGGACATGAAATTATCTTGTGATGGTTCCGAACAAGTAGACGTTGGCTGTGAAAAACGCATGACTAAAAACCTGACGGTAATTTGCCATTGATTAGGTACAAAAGTAGCCACGGGCAAAGCAATATGGTACCGAGAAGTAAGCTATCACTAGATCATTTCAGGTGAATTATTTGAATAAAAAGATGCAGAAAACTTTGTGCAAGGCAATCTTATGTTTTGTTATGTTGAGTTAGTGCAGTGTAACAAATAGTTTGGCGACTGTTTTAAAATTAAATACAGCATAGTTAGAGCAGTACATTTAAATTTTGTGTTACCAAGTATCACAGTCCGACATTTCCATTGTTAATAGAAACTGGTTTGTTTTTAATAATAAGTGCATGCGTCAATTTTTATCTTTGTCATCTACTTCGACAACTGTCTTCCATTAAATATTAACAGATACGAAAAATTGAACAGCCTAGGTAGAGTGAATTGAGACCATAGCAGGGAGAATTTTTCAATATTTATATTCCACCATTGATCTACTGATTTTAAATGCCTGATGATTTTTTGATATATTTGGATAACCTGTATAATATTATTCTATCAGCGAGACTACAGGCCAAAGATTGAAAAATACACACCAGAGGAGATGCTTCTGCCGAGAGATATAATCTGTCTATCTAATTGAATGTTCAGATCTATCTACAACTTGAAAGAAAATTAAAAATGAAATATAAACATGATTAATTAACAAGAAAAAAAAAAAAAAAAACATAACAATAAAAAATAAACCCCATTGCCGAAACTGAATTCCAGGATGTGAAAAACTTTTAAAACAATTACCTGAGCATCTTTCCAAGTTAAGGAATAGATCGCACAGCAACGCCAATGGCAGTGGGGTGCCATTTGGAGGAATGCGCGGTCAATAACTCAGTCCCGGATCAACCAGGTAATGCGGCAGGAGCATCTCTGCAATCCAGTTGTCGACGGTACAGGCTATGTACAGCCTTCCACAGCTTTCCCGCAGGAAGACGATTGGATACTACCGTGGGCCTAACGTGACAAGGGCCTAATTAAATTTAATAACGTTCGAGCGACCCGAGAAATTTGGAAGACCGATTGAAAGGGACAGACGTCCGTCACGCGTGTCCACAAATGTGGAAAATGCTACTGACTGACGGAGGAGGGACATAGGTAAAGGATTAGCGACAAGACTAGCAAGGAAAGATATATCAAGTTCTCTAAAACAAACTTTCACTACCTTCTACTACCTGTCCCGCTATGTAATTTATCCTGCAATCGACCAAAATTTTTAAACTTATTTCAATTCCAAACTTGGTCTGAAGACTCTGTTAGTAGTACTCGCAATCACAGCAAGTGATTTAAACAATAGTCATGCAGCCCATGCAAACTCTGTATTCATGAATAAGATTTAGCGCATAGTTTTACAAAAAAATTTTCCATGAAAATGAAATTAAAACATGAAAAAGATGTGTGTATATACTTTCATGTTGTAAAACAGTCTGTTAAAACTCGCATACACAACCAATACTATGCCATTAATATTTAAATACAAGCTTAAGTGCATGTCTACGCTAAGTAAATATTGCAAATGTGTAGTGTTCACATTTTGTGTTGATTTGTAATGATTTCTGGAAAACGTACATTGCACAGGGTGACCTGAGACTATCGCTCCATAGGCTATCTATGTATTTCTCATGAAAATCTGCAGCTGGCACATTTGTTTTTTTTTTCATTTCTCATGAGAAATTTATTATTTGTAAATTACAGCCGTGTGAAGTTGGCCAATTCAGTAGCGTCTGATGGCTCACAATAGCACTGGCGGATTGTCATTTGACTGTCATTCGCTGACCTGCTGTCTTGTTCACAAACAAGAACTTTTTTACCAAAATTAAATAATGTTTTTGTCGCAGGTTTTCGCAAGAAACACAATAATAGCCTATGGGGCGATAGTCCTGGGCCACCCTGTGTACAGGATTTGAGATTGTGAAGATTCAGCAACTAGGTACCAAAACAAATAACAGCTAATAGCAATAATCAACTGATAGTTGCAACTGGTTTCAAAGGATTCCTAATCTCTATTTTGAACGAAGTTCTTGACAAGCTCATTCTGATACGCATGGAGGTAACAGTTTTTATTTCAATCTGACATTACTTGCTGCGAACTGAAACTTGAGTTATACGTTTCTCAACCATATCGCATTCATTTAAAAATTGGTTTATTTGATATCATTGTAATTGAATATTATGTATCAGAAGTTTCGATTGAGCAAACTTGATCGAAAACTCGTAACTATCACCAATACTAAATTCCAATAATCGACAAATAAATTATCGGTATTAAGTTCATAATTTTTTGCTTACCAGGTTTCAATAACCTACAAAGAACTACTTACTGAAATTCAGTATCAAAGTTTTTGATCAAGCCTGATCGATCGACACTTTAGGTATGTATAGTATTCCTCGCCAAATATATATTGTTCTGCTCGTAATACGTACGATATCTTGACAGTTCAAAATGTTTTTTCATGGTATATATACTGAAATTAGTATTATAGTAGTACAGACTTACAATAGTAGTAACAATAGTAGTAAAACAAGAGATACTATCAATGTTCACATACAATTGATACTAAAGACAATGACGCATGAGCTTTCACTGAAACAATGAATAACAGATACCAAAATGAAGCGAAAGGCAGAGGTACTCGACATCGAGTGCCTCATTCATTATTTCTAATCTATAGTTGACTCAGAGTGTAATCCATGCGTCATGCCTGTAGTGATACCTCCCTTAACACGATTTTAATATGAAATATTATTAAATGTGATAAATAAAATCGTGTCTCCCAAAATACCAGGCCTCAACCACTAGGATCATGGAAGCTATCCCTGCTGTTACTTTCCAAATTAAAAGCAGCCCCCTGATATACATATTGCAAGAAAAATAAACATGAAAATTAAGAATCGGCAGAAAGCTGAGTATTTCACTAACAATGATGATGAGCTAACCACAATATTTTCATATCACAATAGATCGCGCTGTCCAATAGACACTGATTATTTTCCAGCATCAAAAAACAGGTTAACTGATTAACTTCATGATTTTATTTTGTACCAAATGCCAAACTATTCCCAGCAGCTTTGAATCACCTCAGCGGTTAATGAAAATTGGAACGGAGTAAAGCAAGAACCATCTCATTTGTGTACCATTAGTCACAACTAGTAACTCGAAAATGTTTCCGTCACACTTGGAGCCAATTTTTTTAATAACTCGAAATGATCAAAAGTTTCCATCAACAGTCCCATGTTCGACATTGAAAAATTAAAAAAGCTTATCGAAGAAGCTTGATTTATTTTATAATGGAAAGTCCATGTGGGACAGTGTTATTTCCATACAACATTTAGCAATAATTATAGAATCAAAAAAAGTAGTCGTTACAGATTGTCTCTCATCTTATGGTAATGCGGTGAGATTGCAATAAATGAAATACATATGTATAATATAACGAGTTAAATGGAGAAAGTGTCTGCTACAGAATATTCCTCTACTCTTTGGAAGGGTTTACTCGCTCATCTTCAATATATCATATATTATTGATCAATTTAAATGATCTGGCTCGCATAATGAGACTGTACCTCAATAAAAGAAATATCTATTTATAGTCAAAGAATTTCAGTCTCGGGGAACAAAGCATGCAGCAGCTAGACCGCATCCTATGCGTTTTTGTACCAACGTATGTGGTATTAATAATTAACATATTCAAGGATTAATTTGACTAGCAATAATAATATGGCGCGTATAAGTTGCAACATTTTAAAAGATGACGAGTTTTATTGAAGCTATCAGTTCGATACACGTACACTATCGTGCACGCAATGCGTGTTTGTATACGATGAATTTTTTTCAACCTACCAAGTACAAGTCATTTGTTTTTACAACTGTGTCGTCATCGTCGGAAATGAATGTGTAACGCACTTTACATAGATGAGATTAAAGAAGATAATATTCCTTACCTATCGTAGAGAGAAATGTTGTCGTGAAAGCATCGTCCGAAAATCTGAATAAAATACACGTTTTTCCAACACCAGAATCGCCAATCAATAGCAATTTAAATAAAAGGTCGTACGTTTTCTTGGCCATCTCACTCGAAACTCGTGTTTCCTATGTACGTATCCTCTTCCACGGCTGTGTTTAGAGTGAAAACAAGATTTAATTCTAGAAACAACCAATAACACTCGGGTTTTTTCAGATTATTTTTCGTTCTTTTCTTTTTATAGTAGTATATACTGAAGTGTTGCTTCTTTCGATGACCGCAAATTACTCGAATCGCATGGAGATTGCGCGGTCACTCTGGTCACTCCTTGTCTTTTTTTTCCACCACAAGCCGTAGCTATTTTCAGAGTGGTTGCGATGAATTTAACGGAAATAAATCGAACGAACGTCGGATATTATTGGATCGTGCTAACAGGCTACTACGTATCCTACGAACTCATCACTTGTATTAAATTCATCGGTCAGCCCGCGAACAAAAAACCATCTCAAGATGGCTGACACGTGGACGTTAAAGGAGGATCAACTCGACGTGTGCACGGATAGCTGTCGAACCATATTACGTGCTTCCGTCGCAAGCCTGCGCTGCGAGCACTTGGTCCGATAAATTAAGAATTAGATTCAAACTGAATCACGAAAATGAACTAGGACATACTTACAATCAGCAATTTTGGTTGCCAATATCGATTGTGTACTGAAGGACACTAGACGAGCGTGGAAAGACCGCGTAATGGAATTAACATGAGGAACTTGTGGGTATAATCTTTGAGAAAGAACTTGTGTAAGAGTAATGATTTAACATACAACTCACCTTACTTTGCTCAAGCAAGAGTAATGATTTAACATACAACTCACCTTACTTTGCTCAAGACAGGAGTTGTAGTGGGCGGCATGTAATCTTGGTGGAACTGTGAAGACACCGTAGATAAGTCGCGATGTTTTGAAATTATTTAATTGTTGACTTTTAACTTTACCGATATTGGAATATAAGTACATACGTGCAATTTTCTCAGTTACAGGTGTTGATTATGTATTTGATCTCTTTACCAACAGAAGTACTCCATGTAGGTAGGGTTGCCTATAGTACGGCGATAGTCTATGGTCTCCCGGAAAACCTTCTCAGTTTAAAAGTTTTTTTGTGTTTTAATTTTATTGTTTTACAATGGGTTATTCAAAGTTGTAATACCTACCCTCTGGGATTAAATCAAGTTTTGTATGTGCAGTGATATTTGTTAACGAAGTATTGTTTATTTTGCTATACATGTCAATATAATATTTCATTTAATTATTTTTGGAAGAAATATTTTTACAAATACCCAAGTATTTTTGTTATATGCTTTAAACTACTTATGACTACGTAATATCTACTAGTTACACTTTGTACAATGTTTATAGTTTATAGTTTATTTTGTTTTTACTTAAAGGTATGTTTCTTACTAACTAGTGGATTTACACCCATCGACATAGAGAATGGACTGCGAGAGTAGTTCAACAATGTATCTGCCGAATAGAAAGAGACAGATTGCAGTACGGGCACAGAATCCTTACAAAACATATACGGGTCGATTCGTGTCCTCGTTGCGTTATGTCGATGAAGATCTTCAGTCAACAGCGGTCTTTAGAAAGAGACAGGGATTGTCACTAATAATTCTTTATCTTGCTTCCAGAGCGGCGGACATATTCCGTGCATTGCTTAGGTAAGGGAGACATGATCCATTCTCTATGCGGATGCTTATACCGAGGATCGAGGGTCACAGCGTTGACTGAAGTTGACTGAAGAATTCAATGCGCACTTTTGCTGCAAATCCAATATCGTTTTTCCCGCGTCGCAGCTGCTCCCCACTCTTTTGATCGCGCGACGGAAAAAGAACAGCCCAGACTATGTCTGTCCTTCGGTCTTAGCTTCAGTGGCCTGTAAGACCGCGCAGTCTCAACTCTTTATAAGTCTATGGTACATACGTACCACCACCAAGCAGAGAGCACCAAGTACACGCATTCTCATACAAGTAGACTTTTGACAGATCTCGGTAAAATTTCGAGTCGAGCTTCCGGGAATTTGACAGCCAGATGATCTGACATAAGTAAAAATATAATTCACATGGCATGCTGATCAAGTTACTTAGGTAATAAAATTACTGCTGCCCTTCGCTTTTCAATGAAGTTAATTTAGTACTAAGAAACGCATCTACATATATATGCATATGCATAAAACTGTCACTTCTTGTTCGCTTCTATTTATTATCACTAAAAAATATTACCTGCTTGGGAAAAATCACTGTAATTTTATTGTATCATATATCCAATTGCCCTCTCGATTTTCACACATATCAACGTTTGTTTAACGTTTGAGCATTATTTATTTTGTATCTTGATGTTTTTGTAGACAATGCTGTGTTTGTACCATTAATTACTTTGTGTTTATCTTCCTAGGAGATTTCGCTTCATTATGATGAGACCTCCCTCTGATGGTACTTAATAGCGTCTTTGCTTGCTAGGCGATGCTTCACAAAGTGATTTCAGCTACAGCAATGTCCAATGAGCCAACACCTCTTACTGCAACATCAAATAATGATGAAAATGCACTTTACAATCCACTCAGTTCATTTCTTCGTATGTAATTTCTTCCTAAAATTAATTGGAAATGGTTAATTAGATTTTATGGCACAAACACATTTTGTAATTTGTCATAATGTATTATTTTCCAGAGATGTGGTATCAGATATTTCTCTGGGCATTATTTTCGTCCATATTCGTCCATACCATTGCAGCAGCAATTTGTTTTGCCACATTACGAAAACATAAATATGGAAAGTAAGTACATGGATGTCTTTTGTGTTCTTTGTAGTTTGAAAAACACAGAGCATATAGTTGTATTTGTTGATTTCCATTTTTACCCATGTAAGGCAGGATAATTTTATTTGATCCAGGTTCTTCCCACTGCTAATAATAATAATGGGGGTATTGCTGCCGTTAACATCAGGAATTCTGAGTTCCGCAGCAGTAGCATTTGTCTACCGTGCATCAGGCTATCAGATGCTGCCTTTATATGCTTTACTGTGGGGTATCGGACAAACTGTAATGGCTGCTTGTGTTGGATTCACAAGGATATTAGCTACTTTATAACAGAAGGTTTAAATGAACGATGCCAATATTGTACAGTGAAAATTATGCAGATGAATATCAATAATTAACCAGTAAGAGTCCCACAAAAAGATGGGCATTTTCTTATGTAAGTTTTCTATATAAATGTAATTTTGTGAGAGCTATAATTCATGGTAAGACAGAAATCACTATGCATCGAAATATCCTTTTGATTTCACTTTGAATCACTAAATTTTATACTGATTACTTTGGACAATTAACAAAAGTCTTTCGATATACTAGATACAGTATCTGTAAACATGTATGTATGTACGTCTCCCGTAGTGGATTCTGACCTATCGAAGGTCACTGGTATCGGCTGCTACTATTTGTTCAACCTGCACAGTAGATGACACAGTTGACCTTGAACTGATGAGAATCCATCACAGGAGGTGACATAGAAAGAGAAAATGTGTGTGTTACCAGGTGTAACCATACATCAGGAATTGGTTACATTGAAGATGTTTCTTCATTAACCACTGTTGCATTCTTTAATAGTGTAACATAGTTATCGATATCAGGTGTTCGACGAAGCTCTAGTAAGTAGTATTGACAGACTGAACGTTGTAAATTTCCAAAACACTTATGTAGATAAATACTTAAAATATAAGAAATTGTAAATGTCATAGTATTAGATGATGATGATAAAAGAGTTGCAGATAAATTGTACCTACTATAATGTAGTTTGCTGGCTGCCTGAAGTTCTCTGTTCCTCATACTTTATGTGTAAATCACACATAATGCAGAATAATATTTTTGTGCAATCAATTGATTTTGCAATAATTTTTATAAAATACTGTGTTTTTTCTTCTCTCTGTTACAGACGTCTGTAGGTGTCTACATACGATTTGTAAACCGGGAGTTCCGCGAACAATTCAATGTTTTGTTCCCCCCCATGATCTTCGATTACATCTATAATTTTTCTCTTACCGTTTGAGCTCTAAGAAGCCCTTCGGGCTATTGAAAAGATTCTAGATCAAATTGAACCAAAAACTCTTCAAATTATGCCGAAATAACCAGAAACAAGTTCTTTTCTGCAAAAATTTTCTACACCTTAAACCCTTCAGTTCTTCATATGTGATATAACAATGTCAAATCCTATTTTTCACGAAACTTTATACGAAATGAATTATCAGTATTCATAATTTTGCGATTCATTTAATTTCTTTAGATTAAGTATTTACACATGAACGTGCGCTTATAAAGCGATAAATTATTTCCTACTCTGAAACTAACTTAATTTTGTGTGAAATCAGCAAAGACATGTGATTCTATTTTCTTCTCATATTTTCCTGAAATAAATTCGTATGAATGTTTCAAGCAGTATTGAATTTTTTCAGTGCTTAGTCGAGGCTGAAGGAGAAGATTATTTTAGGAAGGATGAGTATGCAAATGCATCTATTTTATACAAAACATTTTCCTCTAAACTCAATAGTTTAGGTGAAAAATATGATGTAGATTGTAAATTGGTCATTAGGCGGTGCAAAAAATGGAAAAAACGTGCTGCTTTTTTGGTGGTGAAAACGTGTTTCTCGTCATTTGAATATACCTTAAAAATTTTCTTGGTCGAAATCCGTTTGAACAGATTTTCAGTTATGAAAAACACCACACTTACAAACTATTATCAAGATTAATTTCCTCGGCAGCCAGAAGTTTTACCTCAAGGTCCAAGCTTAGTAGAAACAATTACAGATCAAATCAGAGATGATGTAAGGAAATGCATATGACTTCTCGTGGAATGCTAAAAATATTAATTTGACAATACTTTACACAACGTCTGAACTTTACTTTCAATAAATTTTATCCTACGCGCTAACTTTTAGTTCAGGGAGATTTCGTGTTTTGAACAAGGCAGCAATAATTCGTCCCAATACGTGATCAACATAATACGTATAGCGTTAAGTTCAAATTAGGTGGAGGGAAATACGACCTAGATTCAATATCATATCGGGACCCTGGAAATAAATGTTAAGTGTGAAGAACTGAATGCTTTCGAAAATAAATATTAATCTAAAATGTAGCTTAGATAAGACAAGTTACGTTTTTTTGTTTATATAATGTCTATTAATATTAGTGTCTTTCGATTTTAAATAAAGTGGCAATTGGGTTTCTATGGTTAATTCTTATAAACCAATAAACGATCTCTTCATCCAAAATAATCTCAAAAACCTTGGTTCGATTATACCAACAAAAATAAAGCGACTCATCTTTTGGTACGATTATATTAAATAAGTGTTAATCATTCTTAGATTCGCTCCGATTATAGGGTTATACAAGTTTTTAAATTTAAGGGACCCTCAAACATATTACAATATCTGCAGTCAATGCCTCAGCTCCTATTACCAAAAAAACAGAACCCCGCAATTTTTTTACAGATTTATTAGATGCTCAATAAGATATCCTGATGTGTGCCAGAGAAATTAAGTACAAATTTTTGGGTAAAATTTTTTGTAATATTTAAAACGATATAATTTGACGTCATTTTTTTTGTTGGTTTTACAGAAAAATGGTTCCTTCAAAAGTTGTTCGTTGTATTGGCCTTTATAAAATTGGTACATTACTAGTAAACACGGACATCGGTCGTTTTGTTTATATTGCCATTGATTCGGAAAATTTTCAATGACATGTCGCAAAACTCATTCGACGTTTAGAACAATCTTTCTCGAATTATTAGTCTCAAGTTACCGCGCTACGTCACATAGTTGAGCAATAAAGTGAACAATAAGCGACCTACGCAAATCCATATTGCTTTGATAACTATCGGCAGATTTATCCTATGTTGTGCAAAAAAATCATGGTGCTAGTTTACAGCTTCCAGTACCTATTTTCATACTGTAACACCTAGGAGTAACTTTAAAAAGAAGATAGCTGTTTTTTGAAGATCTAAAATTTCAGTGCATACGCAAATGTAAATAACTTTGTTTATTTTCAAATTATTCAGACATTTTTCAAGTTTCTGATTACTCTTTCGATACATATAATTTAATTAAAAAAAAAGAACATTGCAATGACTTGATCAGAACCGGAGATATGGGCGTAATTACCTTTTATCTCTTTTGTTCATATCTCTGGCTGCGGATTAAAGTACTGCGCATGCGTCATTAAAGAGAGAAATAAGAGGTCATTTTCGTCTTTCCACATGCCATGCGTGACCACGCAGCATGCTAAACATTTGTAAATGGCGTTCAAGCGGGATCATCGGAAGCAAGTGCCATGGTTTTCGCTGTAAGTAATGATCACTAGCAAATCTTGGCCTTTCGAAAAACTGGACTTTCCATTCGTCCATTCGTCGGAACGGTTTGAAATTAATTAGCCTTCAAGTGTCCTTTCCGAATTGAACTCGCTGTCAACATAACATAACCCCCAGTTGTACTTTTCAGCACCGAGTGGCACGACGTGTACGAACAAATTTATTCCAACGATACGGTTGAGCAGATTAAAGGCTACAAGAGGCTACTAGTATGGAAAGCGAGGCTTCCGAAATTGCCAGTTGGCGTCGAATGCACGCTGGCTATTATGCAAGTCTGCCTCAGAGACAGGGAAATCACCCCAAAGATTGACAAAGGAGATTTACCGGCTTATTATGAGAATGATCTCTGCCTGATGTACTCAACAACGATCATGAGGTTCCTTAATCACATAACCAACATCGGCGAAACTAAGCAATCTTCCCTTTTTCAAATAGCTAAACAGCTTAATATTCCACGATGGATTGTCAACATACGACACGATGCTGCACACGGCCATGAATTACCATCACTCGATGTATTGCGTATAGCTACAAATATACTACTCGAATGGCTACATGTAAGTTAAATTTTTTGCATATTGTCATACCAAGAAAGGAAGAACACTATGAAATCCATGTCAGTACTTGCCTAAAATTAAAAAAAAAAAGTTATAAACTTAGGATTGGGAATGTGAAATTTAGAAATACTTCCCCTAGGTATATGTGCAAATTAATTTTGTAAAAAAACAACATTTATAATCTACCTAGTTTATAATAATACGTCAACATATTTTTACAGTCTCAAACTGCTTGAAACTGATTCAAATTGTTGAAAAATGTGGCAATTTAGTTGTGGAAGTTTTGGAAAACATTGAACGAATTTAACCATTTTCTATCCGGCTTTTTAGAAGAAGGTTCAGTTATGATTATGAAATTCATTTGTCACATAACTCTAATGGTGGATTCGCCTTGCAGAAACAGTATTCTCTGAGTGCAGGTTCCCCAGTCTTCAGCTAATGAAAGGAATTTTTATTTTGATTCTGTTTTACATTTTGAAGGAAGAATATTGGGCAACAGAATTGAAAGCTATGGAAGATAACATTACTAAACAAGCGGAAGAAGAGAATGAGCCAGAAGAAGCACAGACGTTAACGGATTTAATTGAATTGTGGATCGCAGTTGGTTTATATATCCATGCTGGTTACACCTCGATAAAAGACATACCTGATGCACAGTTAAGGTAAGAGAATAAGTTTACAGGAATAATTGGTGACTATAGATTTCATTAGATATAAAGTGAAATATCTTCTATTTGTTATTCTTTTTATTGTTAGAGAAACGTTGAGTAATTTACGAGCATATGCTTTGATCTTGCCAAACAACGAAAATACAGAATACATCGATATTGACGTCAATACAGAAACTCGAAATGACACTGATCCCTGTGATGATGAGAAACACGAACTGGTAGCAGAACAAAGCAATCTTTTGTGTCAAATATCTAAATATTTGAGCAAAAACAAATTTCCACCAGATAAAGACGAAATTATATTGAATGTTCTACTTGGAGGGGAAGCATTCCTTCCAAGCGAAGAATTTCTTGAGATATTTGGGAGGAGAAAGAAATCAAGTTCAGATACTGAAAACTGTAACTGTCTTCCATCACGTTTCATCAATTTTTGGCAAGAGTTTATAACAATGTTACATGAGAAGGAAATTTTACAAAAACTAATACTGCGGCTATTGGAACTGATAAATGATGAGACAGAGAATGAGCAAAAGCATCTTATTGCATCTTTGTGGATGAAATATATAGCGTCTAGTCTGTGCAAAATAAAATTAGCTCACAAAATCAAACATAGGTTGGAACATGTCGGAGAAAACAAAAGGAGGAGAACTTCGTCAACCATATTGTCTCTCAAAGTTCGAGACGAAGTTGATAGAAACTTTCCCGAACTTAGAGATATTTTATGGCTAAATGTCTTAGGTGAAATTCCCAGTTTCTTGACTGATATAGATTTTGTTAGAACAATCATTTCTAATCTGAATAGCAAATTTTCTAATCATTTCGTTGAACCACTTTTGGAACTGATAACACCCAGCATAAGGGATGACGTCAGGGAAAATCTTATTCATTTTATCAGTATTTATACAGCAGGGCAAAATATTGAAGACCAGACTGAATTAGTTGGTAACGAAAATGTCAAAACCATCAATGATTTTACTGCATTGTTTGAAGATCATATCAATGAAAATATCAGAAGTGATGAGCGATTGGAACAGTTCAATTTCGAAGATAATATTAAAATAGCAGATCTAACAACCAGAAATTCAAACTGGATACTTGAAAAAGGTACAGTTATTTTATCAACTACGAATTAGTATTTCAGTTTAAACCCAACCACCAGAAGAATATCTAACTATAGGAAAAATGGCATATTTCGTTCAGTTAACTGTAAAACAAATTTATTTTTCGTAGAAAAAAGTGTTGATTGGGGAAGTTGTCCAATTGGAATACTACCGTGGCAGTTGGATTCGATGGACACAGTGGATACAAGTTCGGTGGTCAATATAATAAGTGACACAGGTTCCAAAGATGTTGATATTGTACCAGGAATTATCAATAGTAAAAGTTTAATGATGAGAAGTAAAATAAATTGGAACAGCGTTTTGGGAAAAAAGAAGAGACCAAAGTGGAAAAAAAATCTCGGAAACATTGATAACATGGTCGATATGGCAATTCAAATTGTGAAGAAAAACTGTTGAATTCAAAACGTCCACTTCCGGTGTGTATTATGGACGTTTTTAACAAATTTATATTTCGCAACATGTTCCTTGCACCTAGTTTAATCGAATGTACACCGACTCGCAATGAAGTATGTAGAATTGCCAATAACAAATTTTCCGTAAAATGATTCGTCGTAGCTGAAAGATAGGGCACAAGTAGGTATGCATATGCACTTCCGGGAACTGAGTAAATGCTAATGATTTCAGACAGAGTTTATTTGCTTCAGCGTTTAACAAAGTTTTCTTTCGACATTGAACTTCGCTCGAAAAAAATAGTTTAAAATTATGCATGCCATTTTGAATTGAAATAGGTATATAAACTAGATCTTGAAGGCCCATTTTAATATAAAAATATATTTGTTGGTGTACGCGAGTATACATAATAGTTTGTATACCATTTCATATGCGTAATAGTAGCAATTATTACATGTAAAATTCGTTAAATATCGTTAGGAATAAATATCAAGCACTTTATATACTTTCCTCACAATGATAGTACCTTTTTTACTATTACATATCACTATTTGCTACTGAGTAAGTAACGAACGAATAGCATAAATACTTTAACGATAATTTATATTTTGTTTTAATATTGACTAGAATGAACTTTAACATGCCAGGCAGTTAATAACAGTAACTTATCTTCAACGTATCATGAATTATATTTAAAATTTTTTAAATTTGTACTAGGCATTATAATTCTTTTTTTTTTTTCATTTTTTTTCTGTGATTCTGAAACAGTTTCTATACTCTGCTACTGTTAGCTCTCAACAAAACGATTCATGTGAATAGCATGTTTTTCCGCATGGTAGGTTTTGAAAATTTGGCTCAACACTGGTGAAGCTTCTGGGTCATTTATCCAGATATTCGCTGACATTGGACTCTCTAGCATCGATAAGTATGCTGAAAGGTGTAAATTTTATTCTCAAGTATTTGGCATTCAGTAACTCTCGAATATAATCTCATAGAAAACGTCGTTTGTTTTTTGACTCACCTAGTAACATTTTTGGACTGGTGAGACTGAGTTGTATGTGAGGGTTTGACATAATTGCTTTATAAATTGGCCCGTCAGGGTCCAGGCCTTCGTCCAAATCTTCTAAGCTAGGGCGTCTCTCACCTAAGAGCCATTCGCACTGAAAATATAAACAACTCTTGAAGAATTTGACATCGATGGTAAAAAATCTGCTTTTGCTTTGACATTTAATGTGAATTTAAAACTCATTTTGGTGTTGACACACAAAAAAAAAAAATCACAATTATGCCAATGATCATTTTCTATGTTTTAATCGTTATGAAATTGAAGTTGAGTGTCAATAATATTTGTTACTAATTTTTCTCGAATGTTTTAGGTTAAACAAGAATTGATGAAAATCTTAAAATACTCAGTAATATAGTAGAATAGAAAATCTAGCAACGTACTGCATTTGGTTGATTATTTCCAGTGACTTTCAGTGCTTCTATGATTTTCTTCTCCTCAAACCCCATCTCTTGAAGTGAGGATATCACCCTCGTGTTTGGTTTGAAATCGAGTTTTTTGAACTGACGAAAAGACTCTAACAGCAGAGCGACGACGTTAATCAAGTTTGGCTCTCTCTTGGAACTCTGACTACCTGTTCAATAATTACCCAGCATTGAGTTGAGGACAATATTCATATTCTGAATAAATTATCGCCTCGAGACTTAATCAGAGCGAATTTTCGGTAAAGAGGAACGTATTAAATTCAACTTGCCTATGCGGTAAGAGTACATGCCATAAAGCAGTCGTAAGTTGAGCAAGTTAGCTAAACTGCAACATTACCTCCTTTGAATAAATCGACACATGCTTCCTTGAGACTTCTCCTTCTGCCCGAAGTTCCTGAGGAACTAGGTCCTCCTGTATCCACATCTAGGCTCGCGTCTAACGATGGTAGCTCAAAATCTTCTTCATCTGGATCATCTCCATGCTCTATGAGCCACTCAAGTGCTTCAGAAGTATTCATCCTTACCAATGATGAATAAACAAGTAAGGAAAAGAAATTTGCACATTCATGCAATGATGCTAATGTTACTTACTTCCTGAGCCGTAGAGCTTTCAATACTTTCTTCTCCGAGAAGCCCATATCCATGAGATATTTAACAGACTTGGGATCATTTGGCGGTTTGCATCTGGTCTCCCATCTTTCCCTAATTACTTCATAAATTTTAGCTGCTTCAGGACTATGATTTAAAATCTTTGCAGAAGTTTGGACCAGTGTGATGAGAATCTTTCTTATTTCATTCTGAAACTGTCCATGTTGTGCGTTTAATCATTGTATTTTACTCAATACTTATCATTAGCCTAATAATTATTAGCACACTTTCTTACCTCGATAAACTTTTCAAAATCTTTCTAATAAAACATAGTTTTCTAAGAATAAAACAATACTACAAAACTCATATTTTATCATTATGAAATATTTACATCAGCTGGGCAATCGGCACTGGGCGCAGGTCGTGATGGGTTTTTAATTGGAAGTCCTGCCGTGATTCGAGCTATCACCTCCTCACTGGGTCCTTTTAGAATCTCTTCTGTTAGATTTTCTTTTATTATAACTGGATGGATCTCAACCATCAGCAACTCATCTGAAACAAAAAATCACCAGAAATCATCGAAGGAAACTGACATTGAACCAGCCTCAATCATTTTCCAAAATTCGATTTTGCTATTGAAGTGAAACTTCTTTAGCAGGGATAATAACAGAATGTTGTAAAACGCGATGTTTTGAAACGCACTGCAATGAAATGTGCTGCTATGAAACGTAATGTTTTGACACGTACCACTATATAAAGCACTGTTATGAAACGCAAACTACACACAGGATTACCTATCCTCAGTCTCCTCTCTCTGTTACCGAGTTGTTGAAGCCATGGTGAATCACTTATATAAATTGCAGAAGTATCACTTCTGTTGCACACGTTTTTTTTACGTCTTTAGCAATATCCTATTCAATTTACTTCCAAATTTTGCGATACTCACCAAACTTTTCAATGCCCTCTTCCTCTGCTTTTTTTTCATCAGATAACGATTTTAGTTTTGTTGCATGAACTAATCTAAAGCATGATGAAGGCTTTGATGTGTCTTGTCCATAAAAGTGTTTAGTTGCGACTGCTTTAATTTTTTCTATAGTAAAGTCTGGCTTGATGTTGATGCCAAACACATGGCCCTCCAAACTGAAAATATTATTGTGGTGATTACGATCTGTTCCTTCATTCTTGAACATGACGAATGTACCTAAGTAATCTCTCAAATTTGGGTACATTAAACATAGCGGTTATTCTGCTCGACATTTAAAATTGGTGAACTTTATAATACAACCACCAAAACTTCTCTACACAATAATGTAGTAACTAGTTAAATGTTTAATATCTTTAACCTGAGTAATGATATTATTATATACAATATTTTCTGATACTTAATTCTATATAACTGTGAAAATCCTATTCAAAATCGCCAGGGCAATTGAGAAAATGGATATTAACCCCTCGCCGTACCATTTAGTTCGGCAAGATCTGAGCCCAAGCAATATGAGACGATGCGCGCTAAATAGGCTAGAGTGATGCTGAAAACAGCTGCAATATGAGCCTAATCTTCAGTCTACGTGTCTGACTCGTGATCTTCATGTTTGATACGAAATATGTATCACGAGTCAGATTCGTCAAAGTACGGCAGAGGGTTAAGAAAATTTAAATTCACATTTGTTTTTATTACATTCTATCTATTTTCTCATGTAGTATTTGTTAAATATTATTCTCTTTCAAATGTAATATAAAGCGATAATAGAAATAGTGGCAACTTGTACGCACATGGTGGCTTTTCACTGATTTTCAGAATATTGTTTTTAAACCGAAAGGAAGTAGAGTACACTTTTTCATAACTTCATAGTACGAGAGTGCATGGTCGAATGGTTTTTTTTATAGGTAATGAAATGCAAACCTGATAATGTTAACTGAGAAACTCTCAGGGATTGACTGTGGTGACACAAACATTGTAACACCTGAATTTCTAGAGGGATTTCCTGGGTCCGCAGAAGAGAGAGCCGAGGAGCGCCTCCCGGCTTCTCGAGAGCTCCGTCTGCTACTCCAGGCTTCCAGTATTTGTCCACGCATCCATGGAAACATCAAGTAGCCCTGGACAATAAAAAAACTAATACGTATGTTGTCCAATTTTTCGGGAGTTTAAAGCAGCGTTCGAATACACGTGTCTTTGATCACAGGGTAGTTCTAGTATTAGGTGATTTATGAGTGTTATTTTACATCGTCGTCAAGTCAGAGTTAATCGTTAATCCATAACTGACTATTCATTTCTCAATATGAAAGATTTAGGTTAAGCCAGATTAGAGTGCTCAAGTACGCGAAGTTGACATATTCCGGATACAGCGCGAGTGCAACACGATTACGCTAAATTTTTTACTTCCGATGGCAATAAAAATACCTTGACCTTAAAATTCTGGTAGTCGTTATTTTACCTTGAATATTTCCGTTCGTATTATTTTGACGTTTGCCCGCAACGGCGGCCATTTGCACGCAGTTTAAACAGTGTTGCCAACTCAGATTGTCATAATCCAGCTTGGGTCCTTGTGGCCTTGTAAAATCGCGCCAAAAACCGCCATTAATATTCATAATTATTCCAACAACTTTTCATTTGCTCTCTCGATCTTGAATTTTCGTAGGCATAGAATCGAAACGCTGTTTTAGCTAGTCGCAATTGAAGTATCTACGTTTGGTAGAGAAGCAGACTCGTTTTTCGAAAAGTGTTCGTATGGGAAAAAAATTCAGAGTAACTGTAATACATCACGGATGCGCTAATTTTGATCGAGATGACATGGATGCTCCGTATATGAGACAGTATTTAACGCAGTGTCCTGCTTTAAAGACCTAAAAAGGTGATTGTCGGCGATTTTTTTTTCTTTGATAGAGAGAGATAGAACGAAGCTTCTTAATACTTCGAGTGTATTTTAAAACACATTTGAAAGGTACGAGCAAAAGTTTTTATCATACAACTGTCGCAGAACGGCAGCGTTATTAGCTGACCCGTTGACTAAAGAATATATCTTTAGTCAACAGCTGACCATCGATGGGCCTAGCCGATTGAGTCTGGAATCGGCAAGGAAGATAAAGTGCGTATTTCTTGTCCGAAATGTAAGAACTAAAATCATTATACATCATATCTTATCATCATACGTCATACATCATACATCATACATAGTATTGAAGTTCGAAACCAAAGTTTGGATGTTCGGATGTTCAGAAAGTCAAAATTTTTTTTCTCTTGACGTCTTCAATCTATAGTGATCAGCTAGCCGAATTCCTCAGTCTGGAAACAACCGCGCGGTAGAGAGGACGTACGAGAATCGCGCTCCGCAGATTTCGAGTACCGGGTTCTTTACCTCCTGGATTCTGCGCTCCGGGTCCGTTTCGTGGCGCAACTCGAGTTCCAGGAGTAGCGCTCGGTAGTTTCTGTGCTCCAGGTCCGCTGCCTGGTGCTACTCGAGTTCCAGGAGAAGCGCGCGGTAGTTTCCATGCTCCAGGTCCGCTACCTGGTGAAACTCGACTTTCAGGACAAGTGCTCCGTAGTTTCTGCGCTCCAGGTCCAGTACCTGTTGAAACTCGACTTCCAGGACAAGCGCTACGTAGTTCTGACTGTCCAGGTTCTTGACCTGGTGACTTTTGACCTTCCGGACTAATTTTCAAGTTTACAAGTTTGATTATTGAAAACGTCATGTTTTGTACCATCAAACCAAAATGCATGTTTCAGATAACACTTTGAATCGGAAAAAACCGAGCGACCAGGACCAACAAATTGCAATTGGTGAGTGTTTGGCATTATATAGGTACATAGGAATAGATGAAAATAACGTCGTTCAATTAGAGCTAAAATTGCTGTGGTTAGTGTATCAGATCTGTTAGCACTTAGCTGGTTGTTCTGTGGTATTTTTTGTGGAAATTTATTATCATAAAATCACAATACGTTGTACTTACATGCATCTGTAAACGTGATTTGTAGTATTATATAGAAAAAATCTTACGAGCAGATTCGGTTTACGTCACATGCGCGAAGACGGTGTTCATTCTGTATACTGTGAAGCCAATACCAGAATTTTTTGGGGAGTCATCGTATCCCAGTCTCCCCTACAACTGTGTTATGTGTTAAAACACTGACAACGAGTAAGCGAGCGCACGAGCAGAAAAATCAGTTACACTAGGCATCCGACCACGAGCGAGCTTTAGCGAGCGAGTGTTTTAAAACTTGTTATTTTTAATTCGCGCACCATTCTATTATCGGTGTACCAAAATAACCCAAAAGGCAGTGATCTCGTGTTAATTGTCGAGCTCAAAGGTAAAACTTAACGATTTTTTTCTTCTGAACGAATATGAATGTGATTTAACGTATTTTATGAGTTTCTTAGTTCATCGATGATGAAAATATATGTCAATTCGAAGTAATTTTAGTTTTTACGTTTCAGACAAAAATTACGCACTCCATCTTTCCGGCCAATTCGAGATTCCAGCGACGAGGTGCTTCGATGACCAACTAATGACTTCGCCATTTTGCGACAATTGATGGTAAATAAATTTTTCTTGTACTGTCCAAATGTGAGTTGAACTACACTCGAAATTTTAAAAAGCTTCGTTAGTTATCTCCCTATAAAAAAAATAACCGACAATCAACGTTTCGCTTGGAACTTATCGTATTTGATTGATTAAAAAAAAAAATATATGTACTTTTACCGATTTTTCATATGGCAGCATTTGAAGAATCCGGTTTCCTCTTTGAACCGACATGAAAGATAGTTTTTCTCCATTATCTGATTTCATTATTGACCTTTTTTCGGTGTTACTCGAAATTTAGCTATATAATTATTGATTGCTTTCAGCTTTTAACCATTTGTATGCTATAATAGTACAAAATTAATAATTATAATCAACTATTTTCGTGTCAACCAATAAGAAAAAGCTATGTTACTATTTGTGCACGGTGAGCATAACATTTTTATGATATTTAATGGCAATTGTAATTATATTTCATCTTGAAATTTTTCAAACTTGTCATG
Organism: Neodiprion lecontei; assembly: GCF_021901455.1. Classification (NCBI taxonomy): domain Eukaryota; kingdom Metazoa; phylum Arthropoda; class Insecta; order Hymenoptera; family Diprionidae; genus Neodiprion; species Neodiprion lecontei. Next base: position 28,608,504 of record NC_060261.1, on the reverse strand, counting down.
TTTACAGTAAATTATTTCAATCCATTTTTCGCGGAAGCCCACATTTCGTAGCTATCAATGCGCTAGAGAAATTCCTATAATTTCTTATAATTTTCTCATAATCTTCTTAGTCAAACCTGTATATGAAAAAAATATATTGATCCTCAGATAATATTTTCCACGTGTTGTAATACTGAAATTATTTATTAGTATTCGAGGTATGACCCGAGGTGGTTGGAGGTGGTCGGAAGTGTTTAAGGGAGGTTGCGGGGGATCGAGGTGGATGAGGAGAAGGACGGAAAGGAGGAGGAGGAGATAGATGAGGAGAAAAAAGTGGACGAGGAGGACGAGGATAACGAGGATTTCTGCGCTGTGAGTATAACATTTTTATAATATTTCATGGCTATTGTAATTATATTTCATCTGAAATTTTTTACACTTGTCATGTTTACAATGAATTATTTAAACTCATTTCCCGCGCAAGTCCAAATTCTGTATCTATCAATGCGCTAATAAAATTTCTACAATGTTTTATAATTTTTCCATAATTTTCGTACAATGTGTCTATGCAAAAATTACATTAATGCTTACACAATATTTTTAATGTGTTCTAATACTGAAAACATTTATCAGTGATCGAGGTATAACCCGAGGTGGTTAGCCGTGGTCGTTAGAGGTGGTTGGCAGCGGTTGGAGGTGATCGGAGGTGGACGAGGAGGAGGACGAGGAAGACGAGGATTTGTGCTCGGTGAGTAAAACATTTTTATAATATTTGATGGCAATTGTAATTATATTTTATCAAAAATATTTCAAACTAGTCATGTTTACATTAAATTATTTCAATTCATTTTTCGCGCAAGCACATATTCAGTAGCTATGAATAAGCTCATATAATTTAATATATTATTAATTACTTAATTAATATTCTTATAATATTTGATGGCAATTGTAATTATGTTGTATCTGAAATTTTTCAAACTTATCATGCTTACATTAAATTATTTCAATTCATTTGTCGCGCAAGCACATATTCAGTAGCTATGAATAAGCTCATATAATTTATTATATTATTAATTAATTAATTAATATTCTTATAATATTTAATGACAATTGTCATTATATTTTATTTAAAAATTTTCAAACTTGTCACGTTTACAACAAATTATTTCAATTCATTTCTCGCGCAAGCCCATGTTCAGTAGCTTCAAATGCGCTAATAAAATTGATCATATTATTAATTAATTAATTAATTATATTAATCCTTGAACAGTGTTTTTGATGTGTTCTTATACTAAAAATATTCATTACTATTCAAGGTATAACCCGAGGTAGTTCGCGGTGGTTGCGGGTGATCGAGGTGGGCGAGGAGGAGGACGAGGATGACGAGGACTTGTACACTGTGAGTATAACATTTTTATTGTATTCATTAGAGTAGGAGTAGGATCAGGAGTAGGAGTAGTGGGAGTTGAAGTAGAAGTGGTAGAAGTCGGAGTAGGAATAGGAGTAGTCGTAGTAGTAGGAGTTGGAGTAGAGTAGGAGTAGAAGTAGATGTATGCGGGGAGGGGCGGGGAGGGGATATTATCATATCAAGTTATCAGTAATAAGCAATTGCGGGTAAAATGTTAGCTTACTTTTGTAAGTATTTATGAATATAGCCTCTACGAATATTCATTGTTGGTATATAAGGTCTGGCAACGTACCTACTTTCTGTAAGAGATGTTGAAGATTTTCAACACAATTATGTTTCAGTTCTGTGCCCCACCTATAGTGATCCACTAGTACATATCCTCCGACGTGACATCGCTCCGCTACGTATGAAGAAGAAAAGATTTATTAGGATGCAAATTGCTCCTCTCTTCTTGCCATTGTGCTTTCAGCCATTGTTGTGCTGTGTGTTTAAAATTTAGGACAGTATATAATATAGAATAACAGGTACAGCTACGAATACAGCACTACAATAAATCTTATAGAAATGAGCTCTCATTGAGATTTATCTGTATTTATAACTCGACGCGAGAAGGCAAAAATCAATGTAATGCCGTCTGTAAGGTAATTGGACTCGTATTTGCACTACGAGAACTCGTTGGGCATTTTGCGGTGAAATTTGAAAAATTGTTGTACAAGAAATTAAATAACTATAAAAATGGATAAAAAATATTATCTCTAATAGTGAATGTAGCTAATACAGCTTTAACCGTATATTGATTATGTTAATGATCTATTGTGACAAGATCGGAATTAGATAAGCTCTCTAAATACTCTTTTCTAGTCTATTAATTTATGTCATGTATATGTAAATGTATATTTCTTCAGTTTGTACAATCACTGCACTAGGATTACCCTTGCCATGTTTTATGGTGCGCTTGTGTAATTTGTATATTATTAACCTTACGTTTTACTCCATTTGCGACAAGCTGTTAGTGTTTACATTTCTTGGCAATTATTTATGTACATGTATGTGTATATATGTATACATATACTTATGCATGTGTATATAAATATATACACATATTTAAAACTAGACTTTTACAATAAACACAGAGGTCTTAGTATATTCACATACGGATTTCTGTGTATAGGTGTACTTGAACTAAAATATCCTTACCTCTAATACGGATTTCTTCGTAATTCGCATTTGTTTTTGTAACCCAATGTCCTACGTATAATGGCAAAAATCGAGATCCAACTTAACTGAGTCTCAAAGCCCAGTTGACATAAAAGCAGCTGTTTGATAGAAATTATAGTTTGTAGTTTACACAGCCCATTGCATGATATTTCATTATAAATACATATGTTTCAATGTATTTAGGAATAATTTATCAAATGTACAGAGGTCATGTGCAAATAATAAATGAATTCGACCGCAGTTTGATGTATTCATTGGAGCTTTAACAATAAATTTAAGCTTTGTTACTTCTTTTATTTTATTATGGATAAACAAAAACATTTCCGACTATTCGTGCTGTGGAAGCATGGGGATTAAACCAAATGTAGCAAAAGATTAGAAACAGTGTATGTAGAGTACGGGTATTTTTCTAATAATGCAAACACGTGCCGCTAGCTTAGTTTTGACATATCTAGAATACCACGCCTTGCGAATTAGCTTTCCAGACAGAGATGAATGATGAATTTTAAGGACTGCATTATCGTTGTTGAATACTCTATGCTTCATGGGAAAAGAAAATCTGTAACGATAAAATTGATGCATCGGATCGTCGTCGACTTTAACTTCTGAAATGTCCTACCATTTCCGAACACCTCCAACCATCCTATCTACCTATATTACTAGATTAGCTATGATATGAAAAGAGAAGTATTTTTCATTTCGAAATGGGATTTTATTCGACGCGCGCTCGATGTATTCCATAACATTAGTATTCATAATTATTCCAACAACTTTTCATTTGCTCTCTCGATCTTGAATTTTCATAGGCATAGAATCGAAACGCTGTTTTAGCTGGTCGCAAGTGAAGCATCTGCGTTGGGTGGAGGAGCAGAATTGTTTTTCGAAAAGTATTCGGATGGAAAAAAATTCAGAGTAACTGTAATACATCACGGATGCGCTAATTTTGAACGAGATGAAATGGATGCTTCGTATATGAGACAGTATTTAACGCTGCGTAGTGGTTTAAAGACCTAGAAAGGTGATAGGGAGAGAAAGAACGACGCTTCTTAACACTTCGAGTGTATTTTAACACACATTTGAAAGATACGAGCGAAATTTTTCATCATCCAACTGTCGCAGAACGGCAGCGTTATTAGCCGACCCGTTCACTGAAGAATATATCTGCAGTCAACGGCTGACCATCGAAGGGACTGGTCGCTTGAGTCTGGAATCGGCAGGAGAGATAGAGTGTGTATATCTTGTATGAAACGTGAAAACTAAAATCATTATACATCATATCACATCATCATACATCATACATCATACATCATACATCGTACATCGTACATCATACATCATACATCGTACATCATACATCATACATCATCATACGTAGTACTACAGTTCGAAACCAAAGTTTGAATTTTCGGATGTTCGGAAAGTGACGTCACCAATCTAAAATCGGCTAGCCGAGTTCCTCAGTCGGGTAACAACCGCGCAGTAGAGCGGACGGATGAGAGTCGCGCTCCGCAAATTTCGAGTACCGGGTTCTCAACCTCACGGATCCCGCGCTTCGGGCCGCTACGTATTTCGAGTACCGGGTTCTCAACCTCCCGGATCCCGCGCTTCGGGTCCGCTACGCGGTGAAGCTCGACTTCCAGGATAAGCGCTCCGTGGTTCCTGGTTCATGTTTACAATAAATTATTTCAATTCGTTTTTCGCGCAAGCCGAAATTCAGTAGCTGTCAGTCCGTTAATAAAATTTCTCGACTTCCAGGATAAGCGCTCCGTGGTTCCTGGTTCATGTTTACAATAAATTATTTCAATTCGTTTTTCGCGCAAGCCGAAATTCAGTAGCTGTCAGTCCGTTAATAAAATTTCTCGACTTCCAGGATAAGCGCTCCGTGGTTCCTGGTTCATGTTTACAATAAATTATTTCAATTCGTTTTTCGCGCAAGCCGAAATTCAGTAGCTGTCAGTCCGCTAATAAAATTTCTCGACTTCCAGGATAAGCGCTCCGTGGTTCCTGGTTCATGTTTACAATAAATTATTTCAATTCGTTTTTCGCGCAAGCCGAAATTCAGTAGCTGTCAGTCCGCTAATAAAATTTCTCGACTTCCAGGATAAGCGCTCCGTGGTTCCTGGTTCATGTTTACAATAAATTATTTCAATTCGTTTTTCGCGCAAGCCGAAATTCAGTAGCTGTCAGTCCGCTAATAAAATTTCTCGACTTCCAGGATAAGCGCTCCGTGGTTCCTGGTTCATGTTTACAATAAATTATTTCAATTCGTTTTTCGCGCAAGCCGAAATTCAGTAGCTGTCAGTCCGCTAATAAAATTTCTCGACTTCCAGGATAAGCGCTCCGTGGTTCCTGGTTCATGTTTACAATAAATTATTTCAATTCGTTTTTCGCGCAAGCCGAAATTCAGTAGCTGTCAGTCCGCTAATAGAATTTCTCGACTTCCAGGATAAGCGCTCCGTGGTTCCTGGTTCATGTTTACAATAAATTATTTCAATTCGTTTTTCGCGCAAGCCGAAATTCAGTAGCTGTCAGTCCGCTAATAAAATTTCTCGACTTCCAGGATAAGCGCTCCGTGGTTCCTGGTTCATGTTTACAATAAATTATTTCAATTCGTTTTTCGCGCAAGCCGAAATTCAGTAGCTGTCAGTCCGCTAATAGAATTTCTCGACTTCCAGGATAAGCGCTCCGTGGTTCCTGGTTCATGCTTACAATAAATTATTTCAATTCGTTTTTCGCGCAAGCCGAAATTCAGTAGCTGTCAGTCCGCTAATAGAATTTCTCGACTTCCAGGATAAGCGCTCCGTGGTTCCTGGTTCATGTTTACAATAAATTATTTCAATTCGTTTTTCGCGCAAGCCGAAATTCAGTAGCTGTCAGTCCGCTAATAGAATTTCTCGACTTCCAGGATAAGCGCTCCGTGGTTCCTGGCTCATGTTTACAATAAATTATTTCAATTCGTTTTTCGCGCAAGCCGAAATTCAGTAGCTGTCAGTCCGCTAATGAAATTTCTCGACTTCCGGGATAAGCGCTCCGTCGTTCCTGGTTCATGTTTACAATAAATTATTTCAATTCGTTTTTCGCGCAAGCCGAAATTCAGTAGCTGTCAGTACGCTAATAAAATTTCTACAACTTTATAATCTTCTCATAATCTTTTTGGTAAAATATGTCGATAAAAAAATTATATTAAACCTTACACATTATTTTTGATTTGTTCTCATGCTGAAAATATTTATTAGTATTCGAGGTATAACTCGAGGTGGTTGGCGGTGGTCGTTGGAGGTGGATGGGGGTGGTTGCGGGTAATCTCGGTGATTCAGGAGGAGGAGGACGAGGATTTGTGCTGGGTGAGTAAAACACTTTCATAACATTTGATGGCAAATGTAATTATATTTCATCTGAAATATTACAAACTTGTCGCGTTTACAATGAATTATTTCAATTCATCTTTCGTGCAAGCACATATTCAGTAGCTATGAATAATCTTGTACAATTTATTATATTATTAATTAATTAATTAATATTCTTATAATATTTAATGGCAATTGTAATTATATTTCATCTGAAATATTACAAACTTGTCACGTTTACAATAGATTATTTCAATTCATCTTTCGTGCAAGCACATATTCAGTAGCTATGAATAATCTTGTACAATTTATTATATTATTAATTAATTAATTAGTATTCTTATAATATTTAATGGCAATTGTAATTATATTTCATCTGAAATATTACAAACTTGTCACGTTTACAATAAATTATTTCAATTCATTTTTCGTGCAAGCACATATTCAGTAGCTATGAATAATCTTGTACAATTCATTAAATTATTAATTAATTGATTAATTACATTAATCCTTACACAATATTTTTGATGTGTTCCTATACTAAAAATATTCATTACTATTCCAGGTATAACCCGAGGTGGCCGGAGGTGGACGAGGAGGAGGACGAGCTGGACGAGGAGGAGGACGAGGTGGACGAGGAGGAGGCGGGGTGGGTCGTGGGAGAGGAGAGGCGGGAAGGGGGAGGGGCGGGAAGGGGAAGGGGCGAGGTGGGCAGGGACGGGAGAGGGGCGCGTCGGGAAGGGATGGGTCGGGGGAGGGGAGGGGTGGGGGAGGGGTGGGGGAGGGGAGGGGAGGGGGAGGGGGAGGGGGCGGGGAGGGAGAGGGCGGGAGGGAGGGAGGGAGGGAGGGAGGGAGGGAGAGGGAGGGAGGGAGGGAGGGTGGGAGTGGGCGGGAGGGAGGTAGTGGAGGACGGATGTCGATGCGAGCCCGTTAGAGTTAATAGAGCAGTACACCCCCCCCCCGCCCGCCCGCCCTCCCACCCTCCCTCCCTCTCCCTCCCTCCCTCCCTCCCGCCCTCCCCCTCCCCCTCCCCCCCCTCCCCTCCCCCACCCCCCCCTCCCCTCCCCCACCCCTCCCCCTCACCTCCCCCACCCCTCCCCCTCCCCTCCCCCTCCCCTCCCCTCCCCCGACCCATCCCTTCCCGACGCGCCCCTCTCCCGTCCCTGCCCACCTCGCCCCTTCCCCTTCCCGCCCCTCCCCCTTCCCGCCTCTCCTCTCCCACGACCCACCCCGCCTCCTCCTCGTCCACCTCGTCCTCCTCCTCGTCCAGCTCGTCCTCCTCCTCGTCCACCTCCGGCCACCTCGGGTTATACCTGGAATAGTAATGAATATTTTTAGTATAGGAACACATCAAAAATATTGTGTAAGGATTAATGTAATTAATCAATTAATTAATAATTTAATGAATTGTACAAGATTATTCATAGCTACTGAATATGTGCTTGCACGAAAGATGAATTGAAATAATTTATTGTAAACGTGACAAGTTTGTAATATTTCAGATGAAATATAATTACAATTGCCATTAAATATTATAAGAATACTAATTAATTAATTAATAATATAATAAATTGTACAAGATTATTCATAGCTACTGAATATGTGCTTGCACGAAAGATGAATTGAAATAATTTATTGTAAACGTGACAAGTTTGTAATATTTCAGATGAAATATAATTACAATTGCCATTAAATATTATAAGAATATTAATTAATTAATTAATAATATAATAAATTGTACAAGATTATTCATAGCTACTGAATATGTGCTTGCACGAAAGATGAATTGAAATAATTCATTGTAAACGCGACAAGTTTGTAATATTTCAGATGAAATATAATTACATTTGCCATCAAATGTTATAAAAGTGTTTTACTCACCCAGCACAAATCCTCGTCCTCCTCCTCCTGAATCACCGAGATTACCCGCAACCACCCCCATCCACCTCCAACGACCACCGCCAACCACCTCGAGTTATACCTCGAATACTAATAAATATTTTCAGCATGAGAACAAATCAAAAATAATGTGTAAGGTTTAATATAATTTTTTTATCGACATATTTTACCAAAAAGATTATGAGAAGATTATAAAGTTGTAGAAATTTTATTAGCGTACTGACAGCTACTGAATTTCGGCTTGCGCGAAAAACGAATTGAAATAATTTATTGTAAACATGAACCAGGAACGACGGAGCGCTTATCCCGGAAGTCGAGAAATTTCATTAGCGGACTGACAGCTACAGAATTTCGGCTTGCGCGAAAAACGAATTGAAATAATTTATTGTAAACATGAACCAGGAACCACGGAGCGCTTATCCTGGAAGTCGAGAAATTCTATTAGCGGACTGACAGCTACTGAATTTCGGCTTGCGCGAAAAACGAATTGAAATAATTTATTGTAAACATGAACCAGGAACCACGGAGCGCTTATCCTGGAAGTCGAGAAATTCTATTAGCAGACTGACAGCTACTGAATTTCGGCTTGCGCGAAAAACGAATTGAAATAATTTATTGTAAGCATGAACCAGGAACCACGGAGCGCTTATCCTGGAAGTCGAGAAATTCTATTAGCGGACTGACAGCTACTGAATTTCGGCTTGCGCGAAAAACGAATTGAAATAATTTATTGTAAACATGAACCAGGAACCACGGAGCGCTTATCCTGGAAGTCGAGAAATTTTATTAGCGGACTGACAGCTACTGAATTTCGGCTTGCGCGAAAAACGAATTGAAATAATTTATTGTAAACATGAACCAGGAACCACGGAGCGCTTATCCTGGAAGTCGAGAAATTCTATTAGCGGACTGACAGCTACTGAATTTCGGCTTGCGCGAAAAACGAATTGAAATAATTTATTGTAAACATGAACCAGGAACCACGGAGCGCTTATCCTGGAAGTCGAGAAATTCTATTAGCGGACTGACAGCTACTGAATTTCGGCTTGCGCGAAAAACGAATTGAAATAATTTATTGTAAACATGAACCAGGAACCACGGAGCGCTTATCCTGGAAGTCGAGAAATTTTATTAGCGGACTGACAGCTACTGAATTTCGGCTTGCGCGAAAAACGAATTGAAATAATTTATTGTAAACATGAACCAGGAACCACGGAGCGCTTATCCTGGAAGTCGAGAAATTTTATTAGCGGACTGACAGCTACTGAATTTCGGCTTGCGCGAAAAACGAATTGAAATAATTTATTGTAAACATGAACCAGGAACCACGGAGCGCTTATCCTGGAAGTCGAGAAATTTTATTAGCGGACTGACAGCTACTGAATTTCGGCTTGCGCGAAAAACGAATTGAAATAATTTATTGTAAACATGAACCAGGAACCACGGAGCGCTTATCCTGGAAGTCGAGAAATTTTATTAGCGGACTGACAGCTACTGAATTTCGGCTTGCGCGAAAAACGAATTGAAATAATTTATTGTAAACATGAACCAGGAACCACGGAGCGCTTATCCTGGAAGTCGAGAAATTTTATTAACGGACTGACAGCTACTGAATTTCGGCTTGCGCGAAAAACGAATTGAAATAATTTATTGTAAACATGAACCAGGAACCACGGAGCGCTTATCCTGGAAGTCGAGAAATTTTATTAACGGACTGACAGCTACTGAATTTCGGCTTGCGCGAAAAACGAATTGAAATAATTTATTGTAAACATGAACCAGGAACCACGGAGCGCTTATCCTGGAAGTCGAGCTTCACCGCGTAGCGGACCCGAAGCGCGGGATCCGGGAGGTTGAGAACCCGGTACTCGAAATACGTAGCGGCCCGAAGCGCGGGATCCGTGAGGTTGAGAACCCGGTACTCGAAATTTGCGGAGCGCGACTCTCATCCGTCCGCTCTACTGCGCGGTTGTTACCCGACTGAGGAACTCGGCTAGCCGATTTTAGATTGGTGACGTCACTTTCCGAACATCCGAAAATTCAAACTTTGGTTTCGAACTGTAGTACTACGTATGATGATGTATGATGTATGATGTACGATGTATGATGTATGATGTACGATGTACGATGTATGATGTATGATGTATGATGTATGATGATGTGATATGATGTATAATGATTTTAGTTTTCACGTTTCATACAAGATATACACACTCTATCTCTCCTGCCGATTCCAGACTCAAGCGACCAGTCCCTTCGATGGTCAGCCGTTGACTGCAGATATATTCTTCAGTGAACGGGTCGGCTAATAACGCTGCCGTTCTGCGACAGTTGGATGATGAAAAATTTCGCTCGTATCTTTCAAATGTGTGTTAAAATACACTCGAAGTGTTAAGAAGCGTCGTTCTTTCTCTCCCTATCACCTTTCTAGGTCTTTAAACCACTACGCAGCGTTAAATACTGTCTCATATACGAAGCATCCATTTCATCTCGTTCAAAATTAGCGCATCCGTGATGTATTACAGTTACTCTGAATTTTTTTCCATCCGAATACTTTTCGAAAAACAATTCTGCTCCTCCACCCAACGCAGATGCTTCACTTGCGACCAGCTAAAACAGCGTTTCGATTCTATGCCTATGAAAATTCAAGATCGAGAGAGCAAATGAAAAGTTGTTGGAATAATTATGAATACTAATGTTATGGAATACATCGAGCGCGCGTCGAATAAAATCCCATTTCGAAATGAAAAATACTTCTCTTTTCATATCATAGCTAATCTAGTAATATAGGTAGATAGGATGGTTGGAGGTGTTCGGAAATGGTAGGACATTTCAGAAGTTAAAGTCGACGACGATCCGATGCATCAATTTTATCGTTACAGATTTTCTTTTCCCATGAAGCATAGAGTATTCAACAACGATAATGCAGTCCTTAAAATTCATCATTCATCTCTGTCTGGAAAGCTAATTCGCAAGGCGTGGTATTCTAGATATGTCAAAACTAAGCTAGCGGCACGTGTTTGCATTATTAGAAAAATACCCGTACTCTACATACACTGTTTCTAATCTTTTGCTACATTTGGTTTAATCCCCATGCTTCCACAGCACGAATAGTCGGAAATGTTTTTGTTTATCCATAATAAAATAAAAGAAGTAACAAAGCTTAAATTTATTGTTAAAGCTCCAATGAATACATCAAACTGCGGTCGAATTCATTTATTATTTGCACATGACCTCTGTACATTTGATAAATTATTCCTAAATACATTGAAACATATGTATTTATAATGAAATATCATGCAATGGGCTGTGTAAACTACAAACTATAATTTCTATCAAACAGCTGCTTTTATGTCAACTGGGCTTTGAGACTCAGTTAAGTTGGATCTCGATTTTTGCCATTATACGTAGGACATTGGGTTACAAAAACAAATGCGAATTACGAAGAAATCCGTATTAGAGGTAAGGATATTTTAGTTCAAGTACACCTATACACAGAAATCCGTATGTGAATATACTAAGACCTCTGTGTTTATTGTAAAAGTCTAGTTTTAAATATGTGTATATATTTATATACACATGCATAAGTATATGTATACATATATACACATACATGTACATAAATAATTGCCAAGAAATGTAAACACTAACAGCTTGTCGCAAATGGAGTAAAACGTAAGGTTAATAATATACAAATTACACAAGCGCACCATAAAACATGGCAAGGGTAATCCTAGTGCAGTGATTGTACAAACTGAAGAAATATACATTTACATATACATGACATAAATTAATAGACTAGAAAAGAGTATTTAGAGAGCTTATCTAATTCCGATCTTGTCACAATAGATCATTAACATAATCAATATACGGTTAAAGCTGTATTAGCTACATTCACTATTAGAGATAATATTTTTTATCCATTTTTATAGTTATTTAATTTCTTGTACAACAATTTTTCAAATTTCACCGCAAAATGCCCAACGAGTTCTCGTAGTGCAAATACGAGTCCAATTACCTTACAGACGGCATTACATTGATTTTTGCCTTCTCGCGTCGAGTTATAAATACAGATAAATCTCAATGAGAGCTCATTTCTATAAGATTTATTGTAGTGCTGTATTCGTAGCTGTACCTGTTATTCTATATTATATACTGTCCTAAATTTTAAACACACAGCACAACAATGGCTGAAAGCACAATGGCAAGAAGAGAGGAGCAATTTGCATCCTAATAAATCTTTTCTTCTTCATACGTAGCGGAGCGATGTCACGTCGGAGGATATGTACTAGTGGATCACTATAGGTGGGGCACAGAACTGAAACATAATTGTGTTGAAAATCTTCAACATCTCTTACAGAAAGTAGGTACGTTGCCAGACCTTATATACCAACAATGAATATTCGTAGAGGCTATATTCATAAATACTTACAAAAGTAAGCTAACATTTTACCCGCAATTGCTTATTACTGATAACTTGATATGATAATATCCCCTCCCCGCCCCTCCCCGCATACATCTACTTCTACTCCTACTCTACTCCAACTCCTACTACTACGACTACTCCTATTCCTACTCCGACTTCTACCACTTCTACTTCAACTCCCACTACTCCTACTCCTGATCCTACTCCTACTCTAATGAATACAATAAAAATGTTATACTCACAGTGTACAAGTCCTCGTCATCCTCGTCCTCCTCCTCGCCCACCTCGATCACCCGCAACCACCGCGAACTACCTCGGGTTATACCTTGAATAGTAATGAATATTTTTAGTATAAGAACACATCAAAAACACTGTTCAAGGATTAATATAATTAATTAATTAATTAATAATATGATCAATTTTATTAGCGCATTTGAAGCTACTGAACATGGGCTTGCGCGAGAAATGAATTGAAATAATTTGTTGTAAACGTGACAAGTTTGAAAATTTTTAAATAAAATATAATGACAATTGTCATTAAATATTATAAGAATATTAATTAATTAATTAATAATATAATAAATTATATGAGCTTATTCATAGCTACTGAATATGTGCTTGCGCGACAAATGAATTGAAATAATTTAATGTAAGCATGATAAGTTTGAAAAATTTCAGATACAACATAATTACAATTGCCATCAAATATTATAAGAATATTAATTAAGTAATTAATAATATATTAAATTATATGAGCTTATTCATAGCTACTGAATATGTGCTTGCGCGAAAAATGAATTGAAATAATTTAATGTAAACATGACTAGTTTGAAATATTTTTGATAAAATATAATTACAATTGCCATCAAATATTATAAAAATGTTTTACTCACCGAGCACAAATCCTCGTCTTCCTCGTCCTCCTCCTCGTCCACCTCCGATCACCTCCAACCGCTGCCAACCACCTCTAACGACCACGGCTAACCACCTCGGGTTATACCTCGATCACTGATAAATGTTTTCAGTATTAGAACACATTAAAAATATTGTGTAAGCATTAATGTAATTTTTGCATAGACACATTGTACGAAAATTATGGAAAAATTATAAAACATTGTAGAAATTTTATTAGCGCATTGATAGATACAGAATTTGGACTTGCGCGGGAAATGAGTTTAAATAATTCATTGTAAACATGACAAGTGTAAAAAATTTCAGATGAAATATAATTACAATAGCCATGAAATATTATAAAAATGTTATACTCACAGCGCAGAAATCCTCGTTATCCTCGTCCTCCTCGTCCACTTTTTTCTCCTCATCTATCTCCTCCTCCTCCTTTCCGTCCTTCTCCTCATCCACCTCGATCCCCCGCAACCTCCCTTAAACACTTCCGACCACCTCCAACCACCTCGGGTCATACCTCGAATACTAATAAATAATTTCAGTATTACAACACGTGGAAAATATTATCTGAGGATCAATATATTTTTTTCATATACAGGTTTGACTAAGAAGATTATGAGAAAATTATAAGAAATTATAGGAATTTCTCTAGCGCATTGATAGCTACGAAATGTGGGCTTCCGCGAAAAATGGATTGAAATAATTTACTGTAAACATGACAAGTTTGAAAAATTTCAAGATGAAATATAATTACAATTGCCATTAAATATCATAAAAATGTTATGCTCACCGTGCACAAATAGTAACATAGCTTTTTCTTATTGGTTGACACGAAAATAGTTGATTATAATTATTAATTTTGTACTATTATAGCATACAAATGGTTAAAAGCTGAAAGCAATCAATAATTATATAGCTAAATTTCGAGTAACACCGAAAAAAGGTCAATAATGAAATCAGATAATGGAGAAAAACTATCTTTCATGTCGGTTCAAAGAGGAAACCGGATTCTTCAAATGCTGCCATATGAAAAATCGGTAAAAGTACATATATTTTTTTTTTTAATCAATCAAATACGATAAGTTCCAAGCGAAACGTTGATTGTCGGTTATTTTTTTTATAGGGAGATAACTAACGAAGCTTTTTAAAATTTCGAGTGTAGTTCAACTCACATTTGGACAGTACAAGAAAAATTTATTTACCATCAATTGTCGCAAAATGGCGAAGTCATTAGTTGGTCATCGAAGCACCTCGTCGCTGGAATCTCGAATTGGCCGGAAAGATGGAGTGCGTAATTTTTGTCTGAAACGTAAAAACTAAAATTACTTCGAATTGACATATATTTTCATCATCGATGAACTAAGAAACTCATAAAATACGTTAAATCACATTCATATTCGTTCAGAAGAAAAAAATCGTTAAGTTTTACCTTTGAGCTCGACAATTAACACGAGATCACTGCCTTTTGGGTTATTTTGGTACACCGATAATAGAATGGTGCGCGAATTAAAAATAACAAGTTTTAAAACACTCGCTCGCTAAAGCTCGCTCGTGGTCGGATGCCTAGTGTAACTGATTTTTCTGCTCGTGCGCTCGCTTACTCGTTGTCAGTGTTTTAACACATAACACAGTTGTAGGGGAGACTGGGATACGATGACTCCCCAAAAAATTCTGGTATTGGCTTCACAGTATACAGAATGAACACCGTCTTCGCGCATGTGACGTAAACCGAATCTGCTCGTAAGATTTTTTCTATATAATACTACAAATCACGTTTACAGATGCATGTAAGTACAACGTATTGTGATTTTATGATAATAAATTTCCACAAAAAATACCACAGAACAACCAGCTAAGTGCTAACAGATCTGATACACTAACCACAGCAATTTTAGCTCTAATTGAACGACGTTATTTTCATCTATTCCTATGTACCTATATAATGCCAAACACTCACCAATTGCAATTTGTTGGTCCTGGTCGCTCGGTTTTTTCCGATTCAAAGTGTTATCTGAAACATGCATTTTGGTTTGATGGTACAAAACATGACGTTTTCAATAATCAAACTTGTAAACTTGAAAATTAGTCCGGAAGGTCAAAAGTCACCAGGTCAAGAACCTGGACAGTCAGAACTACGTAGCGCTTGTCCTGGAAGTCGAGTTTCAACAGGTACTGGACCTGGAGCGCAGAAACTACGGAGCACTTGTCCTGAAAGTCGAGTTTCACCAGGTAGCGGACCTGGAGCATGGAAACTACCGCGCGCTTCTCCTGGAACTCGAGTAGCACCAGGCAGCGGACCTGGAGCACAGAAACTACCGAGCGCTACTCCTGGAACTCGAGTTGCGCCACGAAACGGACCCGGAGCGCAGAATCCAGGAGGTAAAGAACCCGGTACTCGAAATCTGCGGAGCGCGATTCTCGTACGTCCTCTCTACCGCGCGGTTGTTTCCAGACTGAGGAATTCGGCTAGCTGATCACTATAGATTGAAGACGTCAAGAGAAAAAAAATTTTGACTTTCTGAACATCCGAACATCCAAACTTTGGTTTCGAACTTCAATACTATGTATGATGTATGATGTATGACGTATGATGATAAGATATGATGTATAATGATTTTAGTTCTTACATTTCGGACAAGAAATACGCACTTTATCTTCCTTGCCGATTCCAGACTCAATCGGCTAGGCCCATCGATGGTCAGCTGTTGACTAAAGATATATTCTTTAGTCAACGGGTCAGCTAATAACGCTGCCGTTCTGCGACAGTTGTATGATAAAAACTTTTGCTCGTACCTTTCAAATGTGTTTTAAAATACACTCGAAGTATTAAGAAGCTTCGTTCTATCTCTCTCTATCAAAGAAAAAAAAATCGCCGACAATCACCTTTTTAGGTCTTTAAAGCAGGACACTGCGTTAAATACTGTCTCATATACGGAGCATCCATGTCATCTCGATCAAAATTAGCGCATCCGTGATGTATTACAGTTACTCTGAATTTTTTTCCCATACGAACACTTTTCGAAAAACGATTCTGCTTCTCTACCCAACGTAGATACTTCACTTGCGACTAGCTAAAACAGCGTGTCGATTCTATGACCACGAAAATTCATGATCGAGAGAGCAAATGAAAAGTTCTTGTAATAGTTATGAATATTAATGTTATGGAATACATAGATACGTAGCAGCTATCACAACAACGACAAGGGAAACAGAAAATATGAAAAGTTCTTGTAATAGTTATGAATATTAATGTTATGGAATACATAGATACGTAGCAGCTATCACAACAACGACAAGGGAAACAGAAAATATGAAAAGTTCTTGTAATAGTTATAAATATTAATGTTATGGAATACATAGATACGTAGCAGCTATCACAACAGCGACAAGGGAAACAGAAAATACAAGTTCGTGCATTGATCACAGTTTCGTTAAAAAAAGAACTCTAAACAACGTATCCGCATCTGTTCTAAAAACGAAAATCACAGATTACTATACAACTATACTACATATCGGAAAAACAAAAATGGGCCGGAAAAGGACAATACACGTGTATCAAATCAATTACAACAAAGTAACAGAAATAACACAAAATGAAAGATGGGCGGGTAGGTGCTGAACGGAAAGGACGTAGAGAAAGCTACCAAAAACTTGGTTAGCATTCTGCAGAAAGCGGTCGAAGAAGCTACGCCAAAGAAATAATAACAAGGAATGAAAATAAAATTATTAAACTGAAACCGTGGGTGACAAAAAGCCTCGTCCGATCAATTCGACACAGAAATAAGCTCGCCAAAAAAGTGATTAGTGAGCCGTTTAATGAAGCCGCGCAAACGGAATACAGAGAATACCGCAAAGCTCTTATGAAGGTAATAGACAAAAGAAAAAATGAATATTACAAGAAACAAATAGAAGCGGCAGGAAATTATAAAAAGCGGATATGGAAAGTCATTAGAGAGAATAAGATTGAACAAAGAAAAAAAGAGGAAACAAACAAAATAAAGATTAGACATGCAGGCTAACAAGAAATCGAAACAAATGAAGAAGGTTTAGCAAACGCCTTCAGAGAATACTATTGTTAAGGTTGAGGTGAGCGTGAATAATTTTCTTTTACGTTTTGTGTATACATGACTATTCGTAGATAGCTCAGATAGCTGTCGGATTGAAAAGGCGATTTGTCTGCTCGCTAGTCCGCGTCGATCTGCCGATCTGCGCACCACCGGTCTAAAAAGCGCCGGCTCGTCAGCGCCGCAGACGTAAGAACTTGACCTATTAATTGCCATTGAAATGAAATTTTTGTAAAAGAAAAAAAAAAAACTTCATTCACACAAGCAGGTAGATGCTCAGGTATAGAGAACTGTCAATAATATCGAAATAGTGGAATACAACGTACATGTACAATGCAAGAATGATGTTCTGAATAAATCTAAATCTAAACGTGAATCTGATCTGTGAAAAGTACTGGAATAAGTTCTTTGGCGCGGTATATCGACGTAATTTTGCGAAAGGAATCGATGGGGCGCAGTCGTATTACGCGGCGATCAACGGATTAAGAGTTACAGCCGAAAAACGAGATTTCCTTCGTAACTTTTCTGCTGTTGGTCCCACGTTTTTTTCGCTGCGTTTTCTGAGTTCCTGGGGGTCCGATTAGTAAGAAGAGGGTCATTCAAATCGAATCTGAAACAAAAAATTTTCGGCTCCGAGAATGAAAAAAAAGTAAGGCAAACCCCTCTGCATTTTTGGCAAAAATTTTCGCCACATTGAAAAGTGCTGGCATAAATTTTTTGGTGCACTATATCGACGTATTTTCGCGAGAGTCATCGAATGGGCTCAGTCCGAATAGGTTTCGAACGACGAATCAAAAGTTCGTGAGAAAGAACATCAAAATCGTGTCGGTTAATATGTCTCAATTCGAGTACAAGTGTTGGGTGTCAGTGTATAGTACTTTAATAAGTTACTAATTAATATTGAAGTATAAAAAAACACAGAAAACGTAATGAAACAGAAGTGCAACATACATTAGTTCAAGCGGAATGTAAACAATGTTATATAACATAGTTATTTGAGTAGTTTGTAAGCATTGTTCAAGTCTTGTTCCTTACATAGGCGAAATGTATCTCTGCAGGATACGATATGTGTGATATCATATCTTTACTATTCCATGTAACCTGTAACAATATCAATAGATAAATAAAATTTTTCGTATGCTCTCTGTAGTTTGTCAACTGGAAGTACGCCATTTTAATTTCCTCTTATGCAATCCTCCATCATTTCTTTACTGCTGGTCTTTTGGACACTAAGTTGTTTTTTTTTACGTTCCTCAGGGTCCAACTAATTCGAAAACTGAAAAATTTTGTTTGGTAACTTCTCCGTTGTTGGTCCTACGAAACCGTGTTTTCAAAGGGAGTTGGATAAAAAGTATTTTGGCCGCTTTCGCTTTGCTTGGACGATTAACTTCACACTTGTCAAAATCGTCTTTGTTCCATTCGCGTCGTAGATACACTACGTTATTTTTGATTTCCTTTGTGATTTTCTCAACACTATGTTTGCCGATTAGGACCTTATTTTATACCTTCTGGATTTTAATTACAATTTGATTGTCAGTTACTATTTTTAGTTTATTAAGTAATATAGGTATGTATTCTATCCCTTGACTTACTGTTATGATACAGCTAGAGTTATTTACTCATTCGAACTTTGTTATGTCAACATTGAAATGTTGAGTAAAGTTTCAATTTCAGTTTCAAAAACAATACTTGTTTAATATGTGCTTTCATAATAATTGAAGAGGTAGATACATTGGGAATATTTTCATTAAGTTTAACTAATATATTTTCGTTAACATTATTCGGACACGTATTTCGTCAATATATACAGAATTAATATCATGATCAAGATTTACGTTGCTCAAATAGTATTTTGTGAATTGAACATCTTACAAGACATTGTGCAGTTCTGTAAACGGAAGATTGGTTTAAAAAATAACTCTCCAGCATATTTATGTACTGTGTACAGCAGCGGCTAATGTATTCGAAAAAAGCATTACTATGAACGGAATGCAAAACTTAATAAGCTACTAGCTAATTAATTATTGTTATCTATTACCTATGATTGATATTGATCTGCATTTCAATCTATGTATTGTAGTAATAAATCCTTCTCGCACGCTACAGTTTAAAAGAAAAACATTTTGACGTAAAGAATAATCTTTTTTCTTCTAATAGATTAAAGTATGTGATATAATACAAAGTTATACAAGTTTTTCAAGCAGGCAAGTAAAATATTGCCATCAGGCCAACGCAAGTCTTAAAACGTATAAATTGAAGCACGTTATTATTATTAATTACATGACACAACTTCTTTCGGTACGTTATCCTAGTCGTATGCGGTATAAACAACTCTGTTTCAACTAATTTTCTTAAATTCCAGCGTAATAAATTTGAGAGAGGACTACATTTGTCATGTGGCTAAGCTGGTATTTTACACCAATACAATAAAGTAACCCAGCTGAATGTAATATGAAATTTTTAACGTTACATCTAGGGTGCATCATGTGTTGGTTTTTCGTTTACTTGTTACTCTCCTACTTACTTAATAGTCGTCGGAAAAAAGAAGGCATAAATAAAACGAAGCTATTTGAGTAACCAATAATAATCAATGATAAATGATTATTGGTGATCGTTTTGTAGCTGAGATTATAATCAGTCAAAAATAAGCCTGAGCTCATTTGAGGTGATATTGTCAAATAGAAAAAGGGAAAGAGATACATGGATTCAAACGTGCATGGTTTAAAATTGTATCGCAATGATTGAACGATCAAGTACTGGAGTCATGTTATGGCGCAAAAATAAATATAATAACCTTCGATGTTAGTAAAAGAAAAAAAAAGAGTATATTTTAGTAAACGTTACACACAATACTATTTCGAGTCATAATCAAAAAAATATTGCTTGTCCTTGACAAAAGTATGTGAAAATCAAGGAAGAAAACTTATTTACACGCTCTTTATCTCACAACCTTGTTTTTTTATTTTTTAGACAACTGAGGATGTCGCCAGTTGAAATTACGTGCAGCTACCTAACAATATTTATATATGTCTTTTGGTGAAATGTAGTCGTAAATCTTGGTGAGCTGTTAGTAAATGAGTTACGCAAATTTCCATTAACTTTTGGTGAAATGCTTGACTTTTGTCATTCTATAATTATTATATGATGCTCATGGAACGTCGATAGCGTTTCCTAGTTGTTGTTATGGCGATAGGAACGGAAAGAGGTGCTGTTGGAGTTGTAGGGATTGTGAAACTTTCAGCTTGTTGAGCTGAAGTGGGGGGCCTGAGCTACCAAATATAATTCTCAGTTTGTGGGGCTCGCATCACTCCAACACCTCCGCCTAGCCTTCGATAATTCATACAACCACACAACCGCCATTGATTTTGCTCTGGGTCATAAACTTCGATTGTTTTTAGATATGCTGTTCCATCAAATCCACCAACGGCATAAAGTTGACCGTTTACAACTGCCAAACCGACCTGTACGGAGCACACCGATAATTAAATAAAATAATTGTAAAACATAGATTATATAATAGAGATTAGTCAATTCTAGATACAAATTACGAAAAGTTTTGAAATCTGTCAGTGATCTATAAAGTTTGTGTTAGAGGAAATAAAAATATGCAAAGTGTTATGAAAATTTTAGTGCTGTTTAAATTCTCACCCCACTTCTCCTGGACGTCATGGCCACAATGGGACTCCAAGAGTTAGTGAGAGGGTGATATTTTTCGGCGCTAGATAGCTCCATGCAATCGTCTCTTCCACCGACTGCGTATATAAGATTATTGAACACTGCACAACCGAGGTGTTTGCGTCTTGTTGACATCGGTGAAACTTGCGACCATTTATTTTGTCTAGGATCGTATCTTTCTACTGTAGTCAGGGGCGATTGACCATCGGACCCGCCGATTGCGTACAAATATCCTCCTAACACAGCAACTGCAACTCCTAGTCTTCGGGTTGTCATAGGCGCGACTTTGGACCACTTGTTCTCCTTCGGGTCGTATCTGATCAGGGTAAATAGTGCTTTAATTAATTAAATTGGATAGTTTATTCTATAATAATTGGAGATTAGTGATTTTCTGAATGTAAGGTAGCAAAATACATAAAGCGTCTTCAGTTTTTAAACTTGACACATTTAATTTCACGCAGTTCTTTTTTCTAAAAAAAAATAGAATAAGGGAAATTAATATAATCATCCTGAAAGCAAAAAGTTGTGTTTCCGCTATATGCGTCACGTATGTCAAAGTCTAAAGAATCACCTCTGACCATTTTTAGATGGATGTCTGCGTGTGTGCGCGTGTGATCAATTTTTTGTGCAACATTATCTTAAGAACGAATGAACGGATTGGGATGATTTTCATCTCAATCAGTGAAACTTTTCTCAACTTAGGACTGATTAGATTTCGAATCTGACTGGTCTGGTAGTTTTCGAGTAACTCGAATAACAAAACAAATTATTTCATTAGATCATGTTTAGTCAGCTTCAAACGCATGCGTTAGCCAAATTAACCACGTATGTATGAACTGAAGAAAAGTTGGTTAATTTAGAGTATTTTGAAAAATTTAGTTGTCATCTTGATGTTTTATGTACAATGCCTAGCTACCAAACCATATTTTGTTCTTTTTTCTACTCCTCGTATTTAATTACCTTTCTACATGATTTAGACACTGCACGCCGTCTTGCCCACCAACGGCATATAGAAATCCATCTAAAACAGCAACACCCACACTAGTACGGCATGAAGTTGTTGGTGCGACATCACACGACCATTGATTAGTCTGGGGATCATATCGCTCGATGCTATTTAAGTAGCTTTGTCCGTCATGGCCTCCAACTGCGTACAGCAAGTCATTAAGTACTGCAACCCCAACACCGCATCTTCTTTTGCTCATGGGCGCTACCATTTTCCAGTCAGCTGTGTTGGGGTCGAATCTTTCAACACTGGCGATTGCATCCCCTGAACACCATCCTCCTACAGCGAACAAAACTTCTCCACGTCGTGTTGGCTTCCTTGGTCTCGTTCGTGGACCCTGCATTAAGGGACGTTCTTGTGGTAGCAACAGATAATTTTTCGCTTCGTCTACCAAATCCCGACATGCGTCGTCCGAACGAACAAGTAAATCCGATCCTACTGTTCCTACTAAGAACTTCGGACTCAGAAGTGGGAGTCGCACGTGTTGTAACACTAGTGCTAGATGTTGTCTCCGCTCTGTTACATTGTACTTTACCCAGTTCATTACTGCACTAAAAACTTGTTCCTCAGTTCGGACGTTCAATTCGTCTGATGATATGATATCCACTAGCTGACCTACAGGGAGCAACAGGAACTCTTCGCTCTCCATTACCTGTATTATTGATGATAGTCTTAGCAGATTTTATCCAAGGTAGTCATCAAATTAAGGATTTTAAGACTATGAATAATTTTTAAAATACTATGGAATTAAAAATATGTTATATCAAAACCTCTATTGTTAACAATAATGTGTCCCATACAATTCTTAGTACACTGACTTGCAATTAAAATAAAATATCATGCATTCGCAACCCAAGTACAATACCCTGTTTCCAAAGTACAAAAATAGCAATAGTTTCCAAAAATAATACGACTGTACAATTTTGACAGTTGATTTTATTTTAGTTTTATTTTAGTGATTCAGATCAATCAAACTTGTGTTTTGAAATTTTTTGTCGTAATATTCTTTTTGCTAGACTATACTAATAATGCATTCTTCTAATACTAGTGTTTTCAAACTTTGAAAAATCGTAAAATACTGTTCAGTAGACAATATTTTGGTTACTATTGACTATTTTAGATTATGTGCCTTCAATTTGCAACCCGTCACAGGCCACGTTATATAGAACAAATTAAAATCGATAGTTTTAACTTTGTTAGTTTAACTTTGCAAAAACGAACCTCTTGAAAATTATGCTGGGTAAATTTGTCGGCGATGCGTAAAAGTTCTCTGCAGGAGTGAGTGTCAGCAAAGGCGCGAATACCAAGGCAGTTTGATGGGTCTAATTGTCGTTTAAGAAATTCACAACAAACATCTTGGATCTCAGCGAGTTGGAGAAGGCACGCTGCCGGTAAGAGAGTCTGAACGTTTGCTTCTTCGACTATTATTTGAGAAGTGTAACAAAAGTCTATTAGCTGCTCCATTGCGACCTCATCGATGTCCCTAATGGTTACTTCTGTTTGTCGTGACTCTGCCAATTCGCCAGTAAACATTGCCCTGCAAAATGAATCGGATTAGTCTCACAGCATTTTACAAATAGATGAAATATTCTGCGAATTATAGATTAGAAGGCAATGAGAATTGAATGAAATTGGTAATCTAATAATGTTTTCATTATTATTTCATTCACTATTTATTGTAATTAGGTTGTCAGGTATGGGAATGTTAAAATTTCGTTGGATTGTACAAAATTTCAGATATTTATCAAAGCGGCGAATAGAAATTTTGCCAATTAGAGAAAATGTGCATAATTTGTAAGACGTTAAAACTGTTTGAAAAATTGTTGTAAGATCATAAAGTTAAAAAAATTTCATCAAAATCTATGAAACTGTTTTTGAAATTCCCGACATCCAGAGATATTTTGTACTCAGCTAAATCTAATAATTGATGCATAATTTAGCGATATCTTACAATATCATAAAATTTTGTGAAATTTGAATACAAGTTTAATGAACTTTGAAGTAAATTTTTGTAGTAATGAGGAATCTTCAAAATGATGTCATAACGTCTGCCTGAAACCTCTTTATTGTTTTGAAATCTGCACAGATTTGGCGTGTATGACTAAAGCACATACTCGTTGGGTTTGGGTAAATTCTTGATCGGTATACAAAAGAGTGCACATACCTGAAATAAGGGCTGCATGCGGACAGTATGACTCTGTGAGCAAATATTTTTCTCGTTCCAACGTTGAGAACAACGTCGCAAAGTTCTCTGTGTCTTCGCAATACATTTAGTTCCGTCAGGGTGGCGCCGGGGTGCTTCTCGGAGGTGTGGCCAAGGCGTAGAGGGGACGGAGCTCGCTCCACCACCATTTCGCCCATTCTCTGTGAGGCCTGGGCACCAGCACCAGTGCCTGCACTCCCCGAGGCGCCCCGAGACCCCCCGGCTAATTGGAGGCGCAGCGGGGGTGACGCCCAACCCCACACCGAGTCTATCTGCAACACCATTCATTCATCCACCAACGAGGGTCTCAGACTTATTCTTCCCAGGCTGCTCTATTTCATGCGCTGTGTCTGTATGTGTGTCTTTCGTTATTCCTGCGACGATAATCTTCTGTTTATTATGCAACTTCCAAAATACACTGCTGATTTTGTTTTTGAAACTTTACTTGTTTATATTTCAAATTGCATACACATGTTATATCTTGAAACATACATTTTTATAATGCGATTGCAGCTCCGTATACGACATACAAAGTTTGGGGCTTAGATATCATGTGAATGGTGTAGGGTGATGCACCGAATTAATTTGAGGTTCGGTAAGCGGTTTGAAAATTTTCGGGGGCGTTTGGGATTCAAGAGATGAAGTGTATTCACTGTTCAAATTGGTCAGCGAAGAAGAAGAAGGGTTTCGAGGGTCAGAGAATTAATGAATACAGAATACAGATAAAGGTATGCAGTAAGTATGTACATGAATGTTGTCTACGTACTTTTGATACTTTCCTGTACCACCAGGATAGGAATAAAAGAATCGTGCGTTCTCCGCGGACAGCGGTAAAATTATTATAACCACATAATCAGTGCAACGAGAACACACAACGCTTACTGGTTTGAAAATATTTTTCCCATTTCTAACACCACTTTCAAGGCATCAGTGTAAATTTTGTATCACAGCTTTCATTTCGATTTACGTTCGTGTAGGACTTCAACACCTCACGATCAAATACCCATACCTACTGTGTTACTCGGAATAGTCCTAGAAATCTTAACATCCGATTGGTTCTTTTAGCCACTAATTATGATTAGTATGCAGACAGGTAGTCTGACATGAGCTTAGAGCATATACTACTGGAGGGAGCTACTCGTCACATCGACGTCGCGAAAAATGCAGTCGAAGTGATGAGAGAAGGATATATATGATAGGTCTAATCTGTCCTTCTCACTCTGTATTTGATTGGCTATGAGGTAACGTATCGGCCAATCAGATGTAGAGTAAAAGAGACAGATAATAACTAATATGTACCTCTCTCTTTCACTCCTTCGCTATACCTTCTGTACATAGACGCGATCTACGGGGTGACCTAAGTATCCCTTCCACTTTCTTGTTTGAGAACTTGGAAGAATCTATCACCACGGTAAAAAAATAAATATTGAAAAGGAAATTGACTAGTAAGAGTGGATAAATTGATTATAATAATGACAAACAATGGAAATGTTTTAACGTTTTTATATCGAGAGTGGCTGCGGAAAATTGTTTTACTAACAAACGTGGGGGAAAACTCAAAAGTTTCATGAACCTCTGGTTACTTCGTCACCCAGCTCGATATAGGTGGTAATGTTTTACAATAATGTCGAATAAGTGCTCGTGAAAATTTAGCCTAAGAGAACAGTAAAAAAGGACAGAATTCATCGCCAGAATGTCAGTGGCTTTATCGACACTAAAAATTTCATACTGATCTGCTGATGGTAAATATTTCCAGCAGATAAGCTCCTATAATGCTGACACTTTTTTAATAGGATATGGTACTCGATGCCTATACCGATATTATCGCCAATGTTAAATTGACAAAATGTCCGTCAAACACCGCATAAGCCAATTTACTGTGAGCTGATGTCATCTAGGCGGTCGGAGTTCCGTTTACTTTCAAAACACACGCGTTGAAGTAAGTTTGGTTGCCTATGTGCCGGCGTAACCAGCTACAGTTAACACGCCTACGATTGTTGTACTTAGAATCAGAATTGAATAATAATTAGAAAAGTAAATGCTGTAAAACTGTACGTAACGCAAATGGTTGAGGACTGACATTAGTTAGATTGATCAAGCGTGATTAAAGATTTTCATACTGCAGTGGTATAAAATGTCGGCAAGACTCCTTTCTTGCGAATTTGCTTATGCAGAGAAGAAACTTTTTAAAAACTTAGGAGAAGAACTATAATTAAATGATGCAATATTACAGAAAAAGAAATGATGTAACTACGTTTATATTGTATACCTTATCTTTTTTACCATCATAATAATAATATAATTAATTATTAATACTGTTGTCATAATTCATTTAGGGTAATTCTCAGACTTGATTATCAGTTCAACATACGCATGGATACACGCACGTGATAATGACGGCACAATGAAGAGCTATAACACGCTGCAGAAGCAGGCAGTTTTTTGCGCGCTATCAGTTAAAAAAATTAATTAATTTTGCAGTGACATTGGCATTAATTGTGATATCGATTTAACCGTGGTCATAAGTGTGCGTGGAAAACGCGTGCAGTCTACGATTTTACACGTAGCACAACTTCTGCGACTGTTCGATTGTAGCAACTGTAGCAAGATTTATTGCTGCAGATGTTCGTGTATAAACTATATCAGTACTGTTGTAGAATCTACTGATCCCTGCGGTGTCGTATCACCTTGATAGAAGTATCTCTTAACAGAAAAGAATACATATTTTGTTACTTTATGGTACCTAGATATGTCGGCTGAAACGCATATTCGTGGTAATAATCTCTGGTTTGGGAACTATAGGTTATCTTGACTTTCAAATCTACAAAGAGTTTCAAAAATATGGAGTTTCCCACAAAAATGGACATATATTTAGTACTTATGTTGGGGTCATCATGAATATTGCATGTATCGGGTTGTTTAATTGTTTGATTGTTCGTGAAGATCACATTCAAATTTATATACCTATGATGCGATAACCTTGGCTCAAGACCCCTTTGGGGACATTAGGTGAGACCATGCCCTACTATTGCATTTTTACAGTCTTACTGTGGTTTGATGGCAAAGATTCGGTATTGTTTTGCTTAATATCACGTGTTCTATTTGGCGTCAACAGTTATATTTGATCACCTAGGATAATATAATAATATTTCATTAATTATTTTCTTTCTATACAAGAATATGCCTGTAGTACATTTTGCGTCTTGTGTATCCGAAATCTGGAATTTGTTTATGTCAAGCGTTCTTTCGAATTCTACAATAGTGCACGAGCTCTTACTAAAAATTTAAACTTTTTCGGCATTTTGTTGATCAAAGCATTTTCCCAAACGCTCAGAAATTGTCACGCGTGCAGAAATCACAACCCTGAACTATATAATTGCTGAACCCTAATATACCTATAATAATAACTCACATAGATTTGGATATTTGAAGATTCACAACGCGTTGATTTACATTGAATGTTTGAAAAATATTGAAATGAATATTTAGGTTCGTGTATCTTGATATGTTCAATGAATGTGCGTACATACGGTATAACACACGCTGCATGACGTAGGCACGTAACTGCGTGTCTGGGGTAGTTCTAAATTTTATATTCCGTCATAAACGATCTAGAACCTTGGTTATCTATCTGAACTGTCTACAAAATGTGGCCGCACAATTAGAAAGAAAATAAATTCTTCCGTGAGCGCGCTCGCGCACACACATCGGTGACTACAGTATTATAATCTAGGAAATAAATCTAGTGAATTGATGGTAGCATTTAGATTTTAGAGACAATCGGTTGTAATAAAGGGAGCCGAAGGAAGGGAAGGTTGCAGGGCAACGCAAGGCAAGGCAAGGGTGCTGCTGCTGTCGGTTGCCGGTGGTAGCCGATCCGAGACGGCGCGTGCGGCACAGATCAGTATATTCGAGGAAGTGGCGCATTCCTAGGAAAAGGCACCTTGCGCCAGCTGCCGACCGTCATCCACCCTAAACTTGAAGTCATTCCTTCAACCCTCACCCTTTGCCCCGTCCGTGAGACCAAAGTCTTGTCCTTTTTAAACCGATGTCCCACAGCCGAATAGGGCAGACTTTTCGGACGAGGGCCGGGATTGGGATATTCAATCTGACGTATAAACGCAGCCTATAACAATTCCTCGTGCGAAAAAGATTACTCAAATCGAGAGAATTCTAGTTCACGTAAGCTTGCACGTTCTGACTATTCTTGGACCACAATACTCGATCTTTTTTCTCTGTTTTTTTTTTTACTGGACAAATTTTCTTCTGTGAATCTTGATTACTCTGCAATATTATAGGCCAGTAGTTATCATTTTATTCCAAAAATTCAGAAAGCCATTTTGCAGTTTTTTCGCCAATGTTCCGTTTTGACACATCTACATTGAACCAAGTTCTTTATTCTAAACTGAAGGATAATCGTTTTTGCAAATTCTTGAGCTCTGTTCACACTTTCGGAAACTATATACTTAAACCAGTAATATAGTTTTTCAAATTTCATATCGTTCCACTGAAACGTGTTCTTTGTTTCTCTTTTAAATTTTTTTCCTCCCGTCAGTTTGAATCTCACCACGCTGATAGGGGCGAAAAAACGACATCGTCTTCGTTTCACAATGAAAGTGTCGATCAACGTCGAAGCGTGGATTCGACGGGTCTGCGTGTGCGTGTCTCGCCATAAGCGGGCGCAAATAAAGGGGCACAAAAATAAATGTCTTGGGTACATGCAGGCTCGTCTTAAATGGAGAGACAGCTGACCGGCGCAGCGCGGCGAGACGTCAGTATTATAGTCAGGTACACGCATGCATACGTATGCTTACCTATCCGAGTACTCGGCAATAAAGCCGAGAAGGCGGTTCGCGAATTATTTATTATCATACACTTGACCTACTTCTTCGGTAAAGGAAGGAAGAAAAGAAGACGGAGGAAAGAAATAAAAGTGAGCGATTGAAAGGAAATGATATTAAAAAATGGGTGCGTGTACTTATGTACGCGCGTGAGAAGTTCTTTGGCATCATTAAACAAGCCTTGCCGAATTTTTTCAGCTTCCTTGGCAGCCTGCTTTCGATAGTAATAGTTTTTACACATTTCTGGATTTGTTTTACCCATCTTGAAAACTGGAATAGAAATTGAATAAATAATTTATAAATAATAATACATACGGCTAGTTGACCTCAATTATATTGGAGCACTTGAAAAAGTATATAAGCACAATTTTTTTCACTAATATTTACAAATAGTAAATAATATTAATCAAAACATTCAATTTAAATCACTACTGAATACAATTTATTAGCACATATATAATTCGCACTTGTATGAAACTAAAACACGTGTTGTGAATGTAGAAACTAGAAACATGTGGATAAATATTATAAATATGAAAACAGTGATCAGAGGCGACGAGCGTGCCAACATGCGCGACTAATAGAGATTCTATTTCTATTTTGTTGGTAGCTATGAGCGGTTTAGCGGGCAGCTTCAACTTGTTACTTTTGTGTTACAGTAATGCGCGCGCATCTTAAGATTTCACTCTCAACGCCCCTAAAGAAGTATAACTTCAAAAAGAAAGAAGAAAAAAAAACCTACAGATCACGCGTGCAGGCATTGCGCCTTGTGCACGACTGTTATTATAATTATCCTGTACGAAAGATAATGCCGAGATCGTTCTTCGACAACACGTTTCCTCAACTGCCGTTGCGCCGCAGCTCCGTCATATCAGATCAATTACGAAAGCGAAGATCAGCGATCGCTCGCTTGTTCGCTTACTCGATCGTTTATATTTCTTATCTCCGGCAGAAAGTGTGCGCGCGTTTAACGCGTGTGCGAGCTTCTCATCCTGTAATCTGGTGCCTCGTATCTCAGGCTTGCGTTCACAGTATAATAGTGAGAAATTGCCTTGACTTTACGAGTGCGAACCTGTATCTAAACCTTCACACATGTGCAAATGTACACTTGGGGACAATGAATCTAAGGCGGATAATTTTTTACACTAGACAGTTACGTTGGCAACACGGAGAAACCTGCAGCGCCATAGTCGGCCGCGTGCGAAACAAACTCAATCTCAATAAACATCAATAAGAATACCGCGGAAATCATAACTTGTTAGATTGACACGTATTCTAAGGTTAGATTCGAC
Source organism: Neodiprion lecontei (assembly GCF_021901455.1). Classification (NCBI taxonomy): domain Eukaryota; kingdom Metazoa; phylum Arthropoda; class Insecta; order Hymenoptera; family Diprionidae; genus Neodiprion; species Neodiprion lecontei. The sequence continues at coordinate 28,578,240 of NC_060261.1, read as the reverse complement.
GGTCATGGGTTATGTTATGTTTATTAAGACTGAGTTTGTTTCGCACTCGGCCGACTATGGCGCTGTGGGTTGCTCTGTGTTGCCAACGTAACTGTCTAGTGTAAAAAATTAGACGTCCCGGATTCATTGTTCCCAAGTGTACGTAATACATACGCATTTAGAGGCATATGGGAGATGCTCTCGTATATCTGCTTTGCCAAATCTGGGATACGAATTGTATATAATGCGCAAGTTTTGGTGTTTTTGAAAAAAGTTTCTTTTTTTGACTGAGCCCTATTGTCGCGAGACATTTCGAAACCTGTTCCGGGTCACAGGGATATAGATATTCTTTAATACACATGCGTGTTATATTTGTGCTGTAGATTATTATTGTTCAGCAACACTCGACAACACTATTCGGTGTAATCTTTAAGCTACTGACAGAGAGCAATTTATTATATACATTCTTACAATTTGTCTGCGGCAGATAAATCTAAAATCAGCGTATAGATAAAAACCGTAGGTGGGCCGCAGCTCTTCAACGGCACCTGTTCACCGTTCTGTAGCGACGTATATTTATTTGTATGTGTACTGCTATGCGTCTTTCTCCCGTAGCTACGCGCTGCTCGCACCCATAATTCTCGCTTCGGGTGTTGCGGGAAATTTTAACTGTGCTACCCGCAGGGTTCAGTATTGTTAAAGATTTCAATTTATCATCCAGAGTTGAAATTTGTTAGAAGAAATTTGACATAACAGAGTTCTACGTCATTGATGCAGATTGGAACTTTGTTTCAAATGATTTATTAGTTCAAATTATTGAAAGATCAAACTTCTTACGGAATTCTCAAGTGTTTTTGAAACTTGTCCAACTACAACGATAACCCAACAAGTGCCCATTTAAAAATTAAGCTATCCACGTAGATCTAAATTGTTGTTGATTCTGGTTTGATTGTACGTTGAATCTCGGGCTTGTAATAGAGTAGAAATTGGAGTTGCTTCATATATCCCACGTGGATTTGAAATACATCCCATAAGATTGTATTTATTAAATCGTAGTTTTTGATTCAGGTATTTTAACTATAATCAAATTCAGAGATAATAAATAGATTTCAACTACACTAATAAAATTTTGAAAATTGTTATTCCATACGACTGAAATTCTTATTCAATGATAAATCTTGTTTAATCGATTTCAGTTAGTTCCACTTATTGATAGACCTTGAACTGCTATCAGATACATCAAGCTAAACGTATTATTACGCATGATTAAGTACCGCTTGTAACAAGTATTCAACCATCAATCCTCGGTTAAAGTGAACTTCCCAAATAGGATACCAGCGAGTCGTGCATGGTTAGGAGTATTATTACAGGGATTTCAATTTGTACATTATCCAAGCAAGCGTTTTCTCTTGCACTTGGTTTATACCACATGCAATGTATCTTCCAAAATATTTCATCTTGGATGAATTTCACCATTTTAAATCAATGGCCACTAAGAAATGAACTTCACAATATAACTGGGAAGTAAATCGAATTAGCAAAATACAATGAGGTTGTTCACTATGTTATGTATTACGATTTCCTGAATTCCATACGATTCTAAAGATATGGAATAACGAATTTTCCCAAAAAAAATCATATCGTTACAGTAACGTTACAAATTGCGTAACCTCATCTGAAATCTAACGTCAATAATTTATTACGTAATTTAAACTCCTTGCATATATTCTCTGTAACATATCATTAGACTACCAAAAATGAATTTTAGGACTGCTGAATGCATCAAAAAATTTAGTTGATTTTATAGCGTGCAGAAAACCAAATGTTTTGGTATTACTTGAGAAAAGGTTTGGCGCCTGAATCCTATTGATTCTATAGCGATTGAAAAATCATATTTTGAATAAGCATGAGAAATCTGATCTGTGTATTGTGAATTTTTATAATTTTATATAGAAACTGTTGGTTTTTTACGAAATTCCACGGGTTTCTAGGAAAACAAATCTATATTGTCCGTGTTGAAAAATGTAATCATCTTTTATAAAAAATTGCAGATTTTTATAATTTTTCGTAGAAATTTGTTGTTTTTTATATTCAAGATATTACGGTTTTCGATGATTTTCCACAATGTTTCAGCTTTTGAAAAATTTCCTACAGTTTTCAACCGTACCGTACAGTTCGAACCGCACTTTATTGTAATTCGGCGTAAAAATTATTTTCCCAGGCTCGTTATAGACAAATGCTTGGAGCCTCTCCTATTGACCCCTGATCTTATTCTCTTGCGAGGAAGAATTTTTCGCGTTACGCGTTTCAGAGAATATTTTGCCACTTCGACAAATTTCTTTACAGATTTACGATGTAAAATATTACTCAACCGCGGCAATCAATTAGTAAATCTCGCGATTCCGTAAATTTGACTGATCATCTTTATCCACCGAATAGATTTAGTGCCCTTACCGCAGCGATTTAGATAAATTTACTAGAGGGTATTCCATATTTTGATAATACCACGAAAAAAAGTATCATTTCATTAACTCGACCAAATTGAAATCGAGTTTTCGTATTAACAAGGATATTTAATACAAAATAATAATTTTCTCCGATTTTGAAACAATAATTCCATTAATTTTCTTACTTACAACAAGATTCTAAAATTGTGTACCTATCTACGATAAAATTTTCCACAAAATGCGTCTAGAAATTGATTTTTTTTTTCTTTTCCAATCAAAAGCAAAAAGTTCACCGCGATTGTAATCCATTACAAAAGGAACGTGCAGCACTAGGGTGCTTCGTTTGAGACGACGATTTGTTTTTTTTCACTCCATAGACGAAATATCACTCTGAGCATATAAAAAAAAATTCCCACCAAAGCCTAGCTCTTAATTTTAATCTTAAGTACTCGCTAAATGAATTTGAAATGTTCCCATTTAATTAACACGTAGAAATAATATTTTTTTTGTCAATTATCTATAGCATCGCGAGTTTTCATACTATTTAATTGACCATGGCCGGAAGTTTTATAGTTTTATACAATGTACATGGAAGAATTGAAAGTTTTGAGTTCGATTCCCCGATGCCTCACTTTTTTTTTTTTTTTTTAATTGATTAATCACAATAAATAGCTAGATTGGAAAAATCTTATCCAGAATATTAAAATCATTAAATGTTAATGTAAATAATATAAAAAAGTGGTCAATAAAACAGTTGGAGGACAAACCTATGTTCTCCGGTTGAGAGTAGCAGTAATTGGCGAAGACTTCAGAATGATCGGGCGAAGACATTTGAAGATTGAGATACATTACAATCACGTCTATTTTATTAAATTTATAACAATTTGGGTATAAAAATTGTCAAATATGCGGATAAAATAGTGATATTTATAATTTTCTTATGATTATTTAATTTTATATTGGAAACTATCAGTTCTACAGTTTCAGCTGACCAAACTTTTTTGTAGGAAATTAAATTCTCTACAAAAATGGTCTTTCACAATTTTGCTGTAAAGTTAGTAGCTTAGGAGAAAAATGAAAAAAACCATAATTTTTTAGCAAAAATCAACTTTGCAATTTTTTACCGGCGAGATACTTCATACATTCTAAATTAGCTGTAGGAACTTTTAAAGAGGAAGGATCCCTCTGAAACTTCCGGCCATGGTCAATTAAATAGTATGAAAACTCGCGATGCTATAGATAATTGCCTAGATTAAAAAAATATTATTTCTACGTGTTAATTGAATGGGAAAATTTCAAATTCATTTAGCGAGTACTTAAATTTAAAATTAAGAGCTCGGCTTTGGTGGGAATTTTTTTTCATACGTTTAGAGTGATATTTCGTCTATGGAGTGAAAAAAAAAAAAAAAAAAATAGTCGTCTCAAACGAAGCACCCTAAATTTTAAATTTTTTAAAGTTTCCGAATGTGCGGTAATAATGCGCATGTGCGCACACGGACGCGCAACAATTGAGACGGAAGCAAAGCGATGAACCGAGTAGCAGCAACAGCAGCAACAACAGCAGCAGCAGCAACGGCGGCAGCACGCGCCAGCGTTCCCCTGGAGGCTCTTGGGGCGTGCAGAGAGACACTCGGCTCGATCCACGGAGACACTCCGGCACTCCTCGGAGGCCCGCATGCCGCGCAGGTGGCCCTTTCACAACCACCTGTATCTCCGCTCCTTCTTTCGCAGGGTATTCCCCTCTCGCTCGATTCCGTCCGTCCCTCTTTCTCTCATTTTATGTAATATTTTATCTCCGTCCTTGCCGGCTACCGCTCGAGGCTTGTTATTCCCCGATTATATTTTCCGCGCCCTGCGGCAATTGCGGAGTCGGTATTATCGCTGTAATCGTTCGATTGCCAATCGATGCGCGCTGAGAAAAATTTTTAATTTCGGTTACCGCTCAGTCCTTAGCTACTTTCATTTTTTACCACAATCGAAAAATATAGTTCTAGGTAGAAACTGAAAATTAGTTTTCTATCTGAACAAACTGATTTTGCGTTGCAATTAGCAATAAAGGATCGACGATAGCGCAAAATGGTTACGCGTACCTCGTTTTTCGTAATTCCAACAATATTTAAACAGTTTTTTTAACGATACCTGTTTTACGTAATTTATCTAGTTACTGTGACAAATGAAATTTTTCTCAGTGCGCGTAATTATTTGTATATTGATGATCGCGTTCGTTCGCGGTATTAATTTTTAGGTAAAACTTTCATCATTCGCTTACGTTGGATATTAGTTATTCAAAGGGTTTTTTGTACGTAGAATTTTCTTATCACCTTTCTGATAAACTTATTACCCGAAGTTTCATGACGAGTGTCATTGGTTGAGGATATGGAAAATATGACACCTCGAAGATTCTTTTCACAAGATAAATAATTGGGGGATGGGAAGCAAAAGCGTGTTGACGTTTGTCTGAAGAAAATGTAACACATATCGTGATGTGACAATAAATTTTGGCTTTCATCAGAGAAAACTAATCGTTTTGGTACTGTAAATTTAGCTGACTCTTTTACTCTATTGCTATACGCTTGATCATAGCTTGAAGTTGTTCGCTAATTTAGAAATGTTTGTTATTTGATAATATGAGAAAACTGAACCTCTATTTTTTTTTTTTTATAACTGTTTTCTGTCTGCTATGGGAGGTCGACCAGCTTCGTTCGATCAAACTCTTGAGCGAATCGTAAAAACTTAAACTAGAAACAAGTGTCAGTTTGCATGCCAATTTTGAATACACCAAAACTTACTTGTCATGCTTAGATTGCTGTCATCCTTTTTTTTTTTGCATAAATCGAGGCTCGTAATGAGACAAATCACTCTCCAATAAATTTTACTACACAGTAGAGTAACGGATATGAAATAAACAGGGAGTCAAATGACAGTTTCAGTCAGCAAAGACCAATCATCGGTGTTCTTTAAAACAGTCATTGAATACAACAAACTTGCTGCAACAAGTCTATAAGAGACCGGTAGAAGAAGAATGTCGATCATCAAGTCGATTGATTTAAACCACTCGAAAAATCAGCATAGGGAGATTCGTTTTGCCGAATTCGTGAATTGGAACAAGTACTTGGCTTCGATGTCGTCCGTTGCCTGCAGGACCTAAAAATCAGAAGAATTTGACAAAATGAATAAAACGGATATTAACGAGATTATGAAAATGATATGAAAGGTAGAAAATTCGACCATAATTTATTGGTGTAATTGCCGTAAAATTGTATTGCATTGGTTAAAAAGCGTGCAAATCTAAGAAATAGAGTTCGTGGAATGGAGATTTATAAAAAACCGTCCAGTCACCCGCTTGGTTTTGATACTTTGATTAGGACTTACGGCTGAAAAGCGTTGGAGATATTTGATAAATGTAACTAGATAGTGCATTCACGAGTATAAATAAAATTGCATCACCATTGTACCAAAGCGGCGGTTATTACGCAACTGTGTTATAGCGAGGTTTGTCTTTTTTTGGGTCTGATGTTCAGACAACGTATTATTCTTTCATTAAACAAAAGAATGGTTTCCCTATCGACGAGCTTGTGAATGGCGTGAATTTGATATAAGAATCGGAAACTGTATCGAGTACTTTGGGAACTGAACACGTGTAAGATAAAATCCAGTTTATGCAACGCTGGTATTAATTTCGCGATGCGAAAACTAGGAATAATCTATACTGGAAATCGAATCATTTCATTGTTTATTCGATTTCGAACATCGATGCTTTTGTCAAAAAATAAGTATCGATTTCGTATAATCAATAAAAAATTATAATCTAAAAGAAATACATCATTTTATTACTACACCTATATGTTTGTACATCAATATCTCGACCAGTATCAGAAGGCATCGATCAAATAGTGCACTTATTGTGTGACTCGAATGTTCTCGCAAGCTCTTATAAGTATTATAGTTCACTGATGGGAAAAGTGAATTTGTTTATACTTACACGGAAACAAAAAAAGTGGACTATTTTATAGGAACTAATTGACGATCAAGCCAGACAACATAAGCAGTGGATTGGCGAATTGACATTTATGAGTACCATTCACCCAATTGACGGCTTATTTGAGTATTTCAGAAATTCTAAACAAAAGATTCGATTTTAGGATGATCGAAAGAAAAATTTAGATAACCGCGTATTAATTGATTCGGTAAGTTGGTTGGCCAAATATCAATACTTTTTTACTCATCTTATTCCGAGTTCCGAGATAATCGCAAAAAATTATTATCTTCGAAAAAATAAATAAAAAGTACGAAAACAGAAATTTTATAATATATATATGTATATATTATATACATACATTAGGGTGGACCTTAATATTGGTAAAAAAAAATTTTTTCTCTCGCCCCTTAAATTGACTCGAAATATTAAAAAATGATTGTTAAACGTGAAATCCGCTCTTAATTATAATATTAATCCGTACCCCAAAGGCCCTTATTCAAGGAGTTAAAATCGATTAGGAGTGATTATCAAGGTAAAAAATTTGAAAAAAATAAGTTTTACATAGTTTTTCCTGCGAAAATCAATGCGGTTATCCGTATTTCGACAGTATTACTTTTTTGACATGAAATAGATACGAGAAAATCGAAAAATAATCGGATCAAAGAACCACAACGCTAGATGGGCAATAACTATGTTTGTAGATGTCGCAATGATTTCCAGCTCATTTTTGTACAAGTTACACCTTTTGTCACATTAAAAATTTTCCTATAAACATTCCTTATTTCTTTTTCTCAACTTCAAGTCAAATAATCTCTCATTTCATGAAATTAAAAACGATTATTTTATACGTATTTATCAGCGATTAATAACATATCAAAAATTCAGCTTTTTATCTTTACATTGCTCCAATGTCCGTATCACCTTAAGAAATTCAGATAAATGTGCGGAATGCGGTAAAATTACTTTCAGATCAGTTTAAGTTGTCACACAACGTTATTTCATTATTTATATACAAATTGATCAAAAAATTGATAAAAAAAAAAAATTTGATTTTAACACCTTTCAAGGGCCTTTGGGGCACGGGTCAATATTGAAATTAAGAGCGGATTCCACTTTTAAAAATCATTTTTCAGTATTCCGAGTCAATTTAAGGGGTGAGGGATAAAAAAATTTTTTTTTTTTTACCGATTTTAAGGGCCACGTAGGTATAAGGTATCTACGACACGTACGTACGAGGCCGTGTGTGTCGGGGATATGGTCGCGCGCGCATTTCGCCGATGAGAGGGCCGTTTCTTCTTCACCTGCGCGGCATATGGCTGGGAGGCGCGGAGGGGTGATAGACCCGTAGGATGGATCTACCGGTTAATTTGTTGTCCATCCCCGGCACCCCGGTGCCCTCCTCCGAAACCCCCTACCTTACGCCCGGCACTTCCGGTGCTTGACCCGCGGGCAGCGTCTGCCCTCGCCCTCGCCCTGCCCTTGCCCTTGCTTTGCCCTGCGCTGCCCCGGTTGTCACGCTTCGACGAACCCCGGCGGCTCAAACTAAACGCAATACGAAATCCCGGGGGATGATTCACCTCCAGGGCACGACTTGTAGTCGGTCGGATCGGATAGAGACCGCGGCGTTTGGGACGATTTTTGTTTGCCGGCGAGGATGGAGGAAAAAGTAAGTTTTAGCTGCCGTGTAAAAATCGTTTCGCCGAGTGAGAAAACAGGAAATACGATAATATTTATCATGGAGTAGAATTCAAGAATTTTATATCGTATCCTCACCGATTAAAATTTTTCTACATACTCCTAGAAGGTCTTTGTTGTTTCGTGATCGTATTCATGCAAAGGAAAAAAAGTTATACGATTACGATATTGTTTGGAAATTTGTTCGCTATAGAAACTTTTATCTCGTTAGGTGATAACTTGTCTATCCACAACAAATGAATTATGACTTAATCGGTTTATATTTCAAGAAAAAAAAAAACAACAAATTTGTTTCAAACAGACACAAGTTTCTAATTTCCTAAACTAATGAAAGTGGGCTTAGATACATCGGATTCTGATCGATAGAGTGAAAACGATATTGAGAATATTAACAGGTATTTATCGAAGCAAAGAAAGAGATCAGCTTTAAAACTTTCAGACGAAAAAGCTTTGTGGAAATGTAAATCAACTTCTATAATCTACAATCATCAATCGAAATATATTTTTGGACGAATCTTGCTTGGTAAACAAATGGTCGAATTTATCTGACTTGAATTTCTGGTTTATTCAAACAATCGATGAAACTAACAATACATATTTATGAAATTCAATCAAGTATATGTCTTGAACTTTTGTACAACATGTTCAAGACACTGAAATAAATTTATGGTTCAAACATAAATTTCTGACGACGAATACTTCATTACATTTGAAGCAAAGTCCTACGATCATCGTAAAATGGTGAATGATATAGTTTACCTTCGAATACGTATAAGGTGCAGGCACCCTTTCTATGCGGTAATTATTTATTCCTTGTTTTTTGTTTTCTTTTCGTGCAGCTGAAACCTCAAAAATCTGCCCTTTTCAGAAAAGCCCCGGAGAAAATTTTATTCCGGATAACTATCACCTTACGATTCTTATATACTTTAAAGAAGAATAATAGTTAGGTTAAAAAATAAAAAAAATCAACTTAGCTGTAATAAAATAGTAATTCAAGCAACAAGTGACGAAAACCAGGAAATAGTGATGAGTCGGAGGCGAGACGGAGACAAATGCGGAGCTCGCACGCGAATCATCATTTCCCGGTTTCGTCACTGATAGCATAAAATATTTTTCATCAAGACTGCGTCGAAAACGAGTTTTCACACCCGTAACATATGTATGAAATGGCCAGCCTCATTCGACTTGCTCCGAGTGCGCATGCGTAGCGGTGCGCAATGGTTTTGAACGCGCATGTGCAGTGGCGTACAGCACTCTGTACGACGAAGTGCGCGTGCGTAGCGGTGCACGGCGCTTTACGTGATTCAGACTGCGCAACAGCGCTGGAAGCGGCGATTTTGGCACGTGTTACAGGCATCAAAATTGAGATTTCGACACACGTGTGATAAAGAATTTTTTAATCAGTAGGTCGCGGCTCAATTTCAACTCTGATTCCACCAGCTTCGTCTACGGTGTTTCGAAAATCGATGTTCTACTGGTATGAGAACGACCAGCGCGCGCAATAAAGTTCAAGTAATTTTTGTTCATCGCAGGGATTCGGCCCTTACTTACATCCTCGTACACTTATTTACGGGCTGCACGTGCACCTGTTTCTGCACACGCGACCGTCACGTGAGTTATACGTATTATAAATTGCCAATACTTGATACTCGCTCCTTAATTGTGCATACCCGTTCCTGCAATTGAAACTTCGACGATTGTATAACGACTGCGAAAATCGGATCATCCTGAATTGATTGAATCTTCCTTGTCGGGTCGTCTTTGATCATTTCATCGCCTAATACCTCGAAGGTTCTATGCGGACGTACAGTCAGCTCAGTAACGTACCGAAACAAACACATAAATGAAGTTGAACTAAGCTTTGGCAAGTTGCATGTAAATAAAAAAGTTCTTCTGATTTCGAAAGAAATGATTAACCATTGAATTTTAACTTTGAAGACTGTGTTATTAATATCACTAGAGAAACTACATTATTTTGATATGTTTTTTTACCCGACAATCCAGATAGTAAGACCGATTTCGATGAATTGTTTCTTAAGCTCGTCAGTTGGTAGAAAATACGATATGTACAATAGTTATAATTTACAAACAATAAACTTGTGATTGAGCAATAAATGCATTATTCTTTACCCAAAATATAACTCCGAAGCTCTATGGAGAATTTATACACAAGTAAAATGAGTTCTTGTTAATCAGAATTGGACATGAAATGTGGATTTCTCGGTGAAAAATAATATAACGGTGTTATTTCTCTGAAATTGCTAATATAATGACGTCAGTATTTAAACTTTCTTTCCTCTGCGACGGGAATTGCTTTAATTTATGTAACTACATAGATTTCTTTAAGGCAATAAGATTTCGTTTTGTTGTGTATTCCATGCATCCTTAAGTCATATACGATGATTAGACGAATTTGGATATGGGACTAGGTGATTATCAACTCATCGATTATTCTCCGTAAATTATCTGAATTATCTTGTAAACATTCATATCTCTTCATATCTCTAATGTTTGGAATAATCGGTAGAAAGTTATGTCAAAGAAACGCTTTCTACAAAATCTGTAGCAGATTCTGTTAATCAAATCGGTGTTAAGATTTTTCCTCGCGTGGGGACCGGATACACGTAGGTGTATTATTCATGCTCATCACAGGGATCGGAGGACTGGCCTTGTGGCGGTGGATAATCGTCGGGAGGGAGTCATGTGGACAATTTTTATGGAAGCGGTGGTAATGCACATTTAATAGCCAAGGAGGGGTTGTGGAAGGTATAGAAAAATACTTCGGACGATCCCCGGCTGTGTTCCTGCATGCTTATTTTCGTGTACCGACATACTTTTCTAGTCTGCATCAAACTTTGGCAAAGGATTTACAACCGTGGCTTCATACACAAGTTTTTTCACCGCCGTTATCTTTTTCTTCATTTCTTTCGTTGGTTTTTTCTTTATAGAATGGATTCAATCGGGAAGGACGAAATTCGAAGTGCCGTTAGTCTGTCTCATTCTCTTTGCAATTAGATTTTGCAGCCACTTGGGTGACTCACTCTTAGATTTTGAAAGATGCACTCATTTTTTAAAAATTTTTATAAAAAGTGAAATTTTTGCCGTCTTTTCACCTGTTTTGTCTCAATTTTTAAACGATATCACGACGTATATTGTGTGGAAAATTACTCATCTTCCGGAAAACGAGCGCTCGTTTTCAAATTTCATGTTTTATCTCGCAGAAATTGAAGCATTGGTTGATATTGGACGAAAGTGTTTTTGCCTATAGATGTGTTACAGGTATCTAAAAATCTAGAAAAATCAGATGTCAAGATAATCTCAAAAATCATTGTATATTATTGCAAACTACTTTCTTTTTTTTTTAATCTTACCACTTTTAACCATTCACGTACTTTTCATTTCAACTTTGTAAATTATTCAAACTTTCTACTCTTACTTATACATTGTACCATCATAGTATCGCGGCAGTGATGGTGTAATACATTGCACTCGGAATAGTTTGAAATTTCATAAAGAAACAAACAAATTAAAATACAAAATGCACATACCGAGGCACGTTGATCGACATGGGAAAGCCTGAAATGGGGATCAGATTCGGTCTAAAGTTTCTAAACGATTAAAATACAGTCGGTAGAAAATCCGTGTTATAAAAAAGTATAAATATAAAAGTTACGGACATTCGGAATTCGCGAAGAAAAGAAAGAAGCTAAGAAATAATGGTTTGAGCGGAGCAGGGTGAAAGTTGTCGCGAGTTGGTCCGCAGACCGTAAAGGAAATGGGCGTCGCGGAATCAACTTATAGTGACAAATTAATATATGTATATAATTCAGAGCAGGTGATGGAGATTTCACGTCGATGAAATTTATCATGGCCCAGTATGTTCTGGTCGACTGTTATTCCTTAGCAGTATGCGATAAGACGTCGACCTTAATTACTTACACGAGCAAAGAACCTCACACCTACTCATCTTCGACATGATGCGTAAAACACACGCCGCTTAAATCCTTGCGGTATTAATGACGCAAAACACTTAAACCGACTTGAAAGCTCCGCCAAGGGAGCTTCGGGTTTTCGAAGGTTGAAAAATTCGCGGATAATTTGAGATCGCCGTACCGAAAGGCCCGGAAGCACCGATACCAACACCGTGCCCGCGTTACTTGGCTCTTCGCTAACTGCACTCTTTGCTGACAAATGAGCGATTGGTATTCCAGTTTGTAAACGTGCGGCAGTGTTCGTCATCGCAATTAAATATATAAGCGAATGTCCGTGCCGAACCGCGCGTTTTTGTAGGACGCGGAATCCGGACCGGTCCGATCCGCCTCGAATCGAAAGCGGATGCGTCATAAATCCCGTTTCAGGATCCCGCTGACGAGTTCGTGGGATGCATCGTGCGTCGGTTGGCTCTCATGACGCGAGAGGTAAAGGGGCCTACCTCTCACCCCTCTTGGGCCCATTTAAATTGGTGAAAAAATTGACTTCTTCCTCAAAATATTCAGCGGATACAGGTTATTGTGTCTTCAGTTCGATACTTCGCGGTGCAATTATTTCAACGTGGGAGGGGTTTTTACGATTCTCGAATCGTGGAGCTAATCATTTGAAGTCCTGAGAATAAGTGTCCATGCGAAACGTAGGTACTACTTTGCACAGTCTCGAGATAAGGTCAACGAAAATTCTTTCATACTTATGAAGAGGGATTTAAGTAAGTCACATTAACGCGACAATGTTTTTAGGTTATAGAAAAATTGTCAAGTTTCATACTAGAAACCCACGGAATGTTTTTTGCCTTATGATAACAGCGTATTTTAACGACTATCTTCAAAATACATGAGATACTTCGAATCACTGGTTCTTATGTGAAACAATTCTAATTAAATGGGTATGTCTTATTTAGATGAATGGAACTCAAGTTCTGAACATTTAAATCAGTGCCTCGGTGATCCTTATCTATGAATGATATTTTTGTTAGCCAGAGTTATTTGGATTGGGAATTCAAAAGAGCTTTCACGTATTTCTTTCTGAGGAACTTTACCTGAACTACCGTGAAGAAACGAGTAGCGTTTAAATCCTCGAGCCAAGATGATGTGTATGCTGAAAGATTTGAGGATATTTAGAGGCCGGTGAACTAAAACTCAGATGTACCGGCCCGAAAATAATGCCTGCATAGCGAGGAGCTTTTTTTCGTCCGTTAGATTGACCGGGTAGACAGGCACGACTGCCAACTGGTGCTCTTCGGCACGTGGCCGTACCGCTGTCTTCTATGGAGTCAGGGTGGTCCTGTACCCAAGGTAGCACCCCCTAATAGTCAACGAAGGGAAAATGGAAGAGAGAGAGAGAGAGAGAGAGAGGGAAAGAGAGAGAGAGAGGGAGAGAGAGAGGAGCGATAAAGATAGAAACAGTGAGTAGGGCAAGGGAGCGTTTTAAACCCTCTGCACAAGGATCAAGATCTGATAACTGAAAATCGGTCTGAGTGACAGTGGGAAGCAGTGATTTGTTAATTCGGAATTACGCGAGGGGTCAATTACTGTTGTAATATGGTGTACAGAGGTTACTGTAATCTCGTGTATTATTCGTAATTTTTTTGTAATTTTTGCAACCTTTTGTATTCTTTGTAATATTGTGCATTTTGTATTATTTTAATAATCTCTGTAATCTCCGTAATCTTTCCGTGATACCTTTAATCTTTTGTAATTATTTGTAATCATTTGTAATCTTTTGTAATCCCGGTGTAATCTTTGTAATCATTACAATAAATTTGTTATCTTTGTAATTGTCATCAGTGTACGCTATTTTTGCACATGGATTAACTCACCGGAATTACGAGTTTACCGATAGGGGGAGCCTCGCTCTCACAGTCAGAATGCAGTTATCCTAAAATCTGGCGAATGCAGTAATTTGTGCGCGAAACTCTGTAACCTACTCACACCGTATTCCTGGTTTGAAATTTTGCTGAATGTGCCTTACAATGAAAATTCTGAAAAGATTTATTATAGTGCTTGTAGTACAATGAATGGTGTTCTCTGTTTGTAAATTACGCTGGTGGATTTTGTCGCGCATGGTTTATATAGTGTCGAGTGTTTAAAGTAATATTTATGAGCAAGACAATTGGATCTATTGTTTAACAATACTAGATGGAATTGAAAATTTGGAACCTTGGATTGACCGTAGACTTTTACTTTGAACAAGCAAATATCTTTGGGATTTGGGCACTTTCTTAGTAACCCGTACTGTAAATCTTGATCAATGACTATTCCACTATTTCCTATTTAAAAATAAGTGTATACATTCTCAAACAGTGAATTTTCACTGACTTTTTCACTGATTTTCAATATCAATACATTGATTTGCTTTATCGATTTATTTATAACTGATTCAGAGTAATGAGCAACGATCCATGAAATTCAGTCAAGTTGAACATGAAAATGAATATTGTTAAATTAAGAGAATCCGGAGACTCTTGCAATGAGTTCGACACTGCACATCTAATCTATTTGACAACGTATCATTCCTCAACTGTAATAGGCGATGATTTATTTCATACGAAAATTATTCAATCTTTCAACATACTTCTTTTTTAACTATCTCCGAGATAGTGAAAATCGACGTAGAAGAAGACATTACGGGTTTTGTCGGAAGGAAATTTGGAATTTTCATTTTTCGATTTAATTGGATACCGGGTTATAATATGTCCTGAAGGAAGAAGTGAGCTGCCCTGCGAAAGGTGCAAAACAAAAACCGAAAAGAGAACGAAAAAAATGAACTAATGATTTCAGCGAATATCAGGAATAACAGGCGCAGAGAATGTGAGAGAGAGAGGGAGAGCGTAAGGGCTGTTAAATGTATAGGGATGGAAAAAACGGAGGTGTAACAGTTACCTTTCGCCCCTCGAAATCCTTTGGAAAGATGTTCCTGCGATGGAGAGAGATGGAGAGAGGCTCCTGGAGGCTTGGTGAATGGTGATCACGGCCGTGACTGCAGTGGTTCGTTTGGCACGCGTGCCATGTGTCCGCCCCCGCCTACCCTAGGTAGGGTGCCCCCTTCTACTCTATAAAGCCGGTACGGGTTTGATGCCGGCAGTTTTTCCTATTACTCAAATTCATCGGAGGAGACGAATTGGTGTGGATTGCTCTTCTCTAGGTCGGAACACCGTAAGGATGAAAGGGGCCACATGTGTGCTAAAGAAATGTCTTTATCTGCAAGAAAAAAAGCTTGTGAGTAATTATCCGATGTTTTTTTTTTTACGGTCAAGCTTTTCGTACAGTTTACAGGTTTAAATTTCTGCGAAGCAAATTTCTTACAACCATCTGAACTAGGATAAAAAAAATCTCCAGGAGAACTCAGAGCTTTTTGCAGAACCTTAATCAGTGCTACAAGTTTTTCACAAACTTTTCTGTAAAAGTCTCGAGTAAAAAGCAGACTTCTTTAAAACAAGATCGGTTAAATTTTTCAGAATTTTTATTAGATTGTGGGATGAATTTTTACCTACTTTGGTTTCGAGTTTGACGATGTGATTCATCGCCGATCCGCGATATTCGCTAATTTTTTTTTAAATCCAGAATGGCGAAGCCATCTGTGGTAATCACCCCACCACGAGAGTCGAGAGTGATGGGTAATTAACTCTTGGATATTGGGGAGCGAAATGGCGGGGGTAACAGCCGCTTGGTTCGAGGCAGTTTGCGATCCACTTTGGTAGATATGTGTGCTTATGTAAACTTGAGGACAACGAATCTGAGAAGGCTAATTTTTTCCACTAGACAGTTATGTTGGCAACACAGAGAAACCTGCATGTATACTATCTCAATCTAACCTTGCTTAAGACCCAGATGCTTTATTCAATCCTTACCGACTGTGTTAAACGTCTTCTATTTTGGCTATTAACAGAGGCTTATGCATCGCAATGCAAAAATGGGTATAACAGTCGAATTCGGCATGCAATTTTGTATTTTTGGGTTAGATTCGACGGTCATCGGTTACGTTATGTTTACGAAGATTGAGCCAGTTCCGTAGCCAGCCGTCGGTGGCGCTGCGGGTTGATTCTCCGTTGCCAACATAACCGACTTCTGCAATAAATTAGCCGTCTCAGAATCACTGACCCCAAGTGTACATGTGTTGCAAAGGGAAACGGGTGTGGTTAACTCTTAATCTAACTTGACTTACCACGTCTTGAGCAAATCATACCTAACCTGAGTTCATCTAACCTAACCTAGCTTAGGCACAGCACCGGGACTGTTCCTGATTCCCCTGCACCTATATCGGAAACGTCATGTGCTCCATTAATTGGATCGACGTTCCCGCCGCCTTTGCCGCCGACTGGCCGTGTATAACGCCCTACGGAACAACAAAGATTCATCCCATTAGGGCGGGCACCGTGCGAACGCGTTTGCCCCGTCGCCTCTGTTATAAATTATAACGCCGGGTGTCTGAGTCTGGAGGATGCCATGGCACTGACATCACAACCGTACGGGAGTATGAAAATCATAAAATTACATTAACGCGATGCTCGGTGAGTGATCATTCTTGAAATGAAAGGGCAAAGGATAACTTATCGCAAGTGCACTTTGCTACATTACAAAAAAAGCTGATACTTTTGACAATAACTCTCTTCATCGACATATTATTTTATACAGGGGAGACTTTGTTGAATCTGCATAAAAGATGATTGGAAAATAAAAGCTCATGCGTAAGGGATTTTTTTTGAAACTTTCATCGCATATTACCGCGATAGTTTTCACCACCGGAAACAACGTACACGTATTGTCTGTGGGAGAGGAGGGGGGTCCAAGTCGATCATCCTCCACACCCCAATGACCTTGAATTATTTTTTGTTGCAGCATTTTTATACACAATTTTATTGAAAAATATCTTTCTTGATTGTTTTCAAATAATTCCAAAAACTTTGGACCTCCGTTCCAGAGTTTCTGACAGCCAAAATTATTGCGACTGTAAGAATCCAAATAATTTTCAAGTAATAATATCTTTGAATTTGAAAAATGTATCAACAAAAGTAACGTCATTATAGAATGCGTTTTGAAACCAACCTTTCGAACACAGGTTTTTTTAATAATTTTGGGATGATGTTTTGTTAGCTAAAAATTGATTTGAAAAAGAAAATTTAATTGATGTCCTAACAATTTGGACATTTGCATTTTTATTCTTCTACCAAATTTCGTCAAAGAAAGCCGAAAATTTCAAGCGTGAATTGAGGATAATACACAGTATTATTGGTAGTTTAGATTTGATATTGTTTTGGTATATGAAAGCGTCCGTATATTGCTCAAAATTTTAGGCCCGGGATGTTTTATTATGTGTTGCATGTTTTTTCACGTTTACAGCCTATCAGTTTTTTGTTGCGGTACATTTTTCAGCTTCTTAGCTTTTTTTAGCACGAAATTAAAAAGTACGTACCATAATGTTTTCATGCACTGAGAAGTATTATAGCTGTCATGTTGAGCAGCCGCGTAAAATTTCGACTTTCTCCATTTTTTGGGAACAATTGTCCAAACTGTCGATATCTCCATTCCATCTCAAGTTGAATTTTGCGAATGGAAACATTAGCGTTGATTGAGCAAGATATTTGTTCCCAAGACGTTGGATTAAAAAAAAGTCCAATAACCACAGCACAGTATATTAATGCAGTATCTGCACTATTGCATTTCCAACGGCATGTACCATTATAGTTCAATCATCATAATTTAACGACCATTTTACTCGCTATTTCCTTTTACGTATTATTTCGTACCTTTGATCGATTCGTTTATTAGTAACAAAAATTTTGTAATGATACGGCCTAGCATGTAATTTTGTCTTTGTTCTTTGGCTCGCTTTGTGGTTGCTTTTGAAGAGTTTTGAATAGCGTGACATGAGTAAACACTGGCCAACACTGGTCAAACAGTCAAATCCCCTGGGTCAGGGTAAACGTGTTGCGAAGTACGTACAATGTATATACATACATAGCACGCACCGAGACCTAGGAGGTCATAATAACACCGAGCTTTCATTGTTTCGTCTCAGTGCCTTTCCATTTCCGAATTGAATTCCCATTGTGTCGGGTTGACATCCGCTCCTTGCGACTCGAAACACCTTTTACTGTATCCACAGTGGTTCTTTGTCCACTGGGACAAATAAACACCACTTCTTCTGTATCGATTGAGACAAATGGAGGGTGGAGTGGCTCGAGACGATTCGATGAAGCTTGAGACTTCCCCCGATTTTTTATATTAAAGTAGCGATACTTGCAAGATTTGCTTTTGATGTTCTTGGAGCACGGCATTTTTCTTTTATGCAAAAAATTTGAATCGAACGTCAGAATCGGGTCAAGGACTTGCTTATTAAATGGATTGAACAAGTTTCCATCAGAGTCAAGATGCAAATAATTCTAGGACTAAGTTGTAAAATTTCAGTAAAATAGGAACAAAATTCGACCAAAGGAGAAAGCGTCATACTTTTGTATTGACACGTTCCTTCAATAAAAAGTGGCATCATTTTTCCGATCTTAGTCTAAGATAGTTGATTATTCTCGTCTCCGCTACATCCATCCGTTGCTAACATTTTTCATTACACATAGCACCGCGCGACTCGTGGTTAAATCCCCGCGAATTTTTAATCCGATCTGCAGCGCGAAAGGGAGTTTAAGGAAAGGAACAAACCGGCAAAAGAAAAAAAAAAAAAATCAGTTGAGGAAAACATGTGTCCGCCTGATAATTACAGACAATTCTCAAGGTGCGGTAGCGGGGAACGCCTCAAGGTGCAAGTCTGTGCATATTTATAATAAATAAATTACTCGCGACGTTGGATATCGTGGCGTCGGTCGAGTAAGCCGCAATTGCTTAAATAATATGGCGTAAACCGAGAGTTACAAGATATCACTGCATCACGCAAACGGCAAGCAGAGATTAACTGTACACGTATGTAACGTATTTGCATACTGGATCGAGGTGCTCGGTTCTTTATGGCGCAAAGCCCCTGGGCGCAACTCACCTTTGATGTAGGTATCAACGCCGAAACGCAATTTCGTCGGATCGGGATACTCTGCGTGGGAAACACCCGAGTCGGCACCGATTAAATCAAGATTCCTGATCCCGGTTTTCGGCCTCGTCGACAACGGGACCGTGGCTCCCGATGAAGTCGAGGTAGGAAGGGACTCGTTGGCTCACGCTTGGAGGGGGGCGAGGAGAGTCATTTACGAGGACAGACATCTCGAAGAGAAAAATCAGCCATTGGATAACGCATCGAATTCAAATTACGAACAGATTGAGGCACGGTAAAACGGATTTTATTTTCGGCAAGGGAAATGTGAATAACAGCGATGATGATGAAATTTTACATGATTATTATTAACGCGCGTATTGATTCCTGATGATTTACCTTGAAGTCTGACATATGAGTTAATTTGTGTTAAAATTGTATTATGAACGGTGAAATTAATAACAGCGTTTTATTTCTTTGAAGAGCGTTTTTTTTTTCCTTTTTTATTGTATAATTGACTTGGAAATGTTGTAGGACTTGTTCTCTGTAAAAAAATATGTAAGATTTTGGAATAACGGATTTTGACACATAAGTAAACAGTTAGCAGCTGGAACCATGTCGCGATGTATCGTGTCGTTCAGGTTATACTGTTTGTTTAAAAATTTAGAAAAAATACTTTAGAGTTTTGGAAATAATCATTCGATATCGAGAATTCGTTTCGAAAAATCATTTCTCGTTGCATATTTCTATTCGAAATAACGAAAGAACAGCAACGGATACTAGACTTTCTGGTGACAGCTAGAAAATTAATTTTCATTTTCTACCTAGAACTATATTTTTCGATTCTGATAAAAAATGAAAATAGTCAAGGACCGAGCGGTAACCAAAACTGAAGATTTCTCTCAGCGCATCATACTTCAAAGCGAGTTGAAAACCGTTTTGGTCAATTGTTCGAACTTTTCTCATTAACCGCCGAAGCAAAAATTGCAAACACTGTCATTTTCCAAAGCTTGGAGCGATTTCAGTACTTTTGGTACGAAAAACAAAAATTTTAAATACAACTTGCTCACTTCGTCAGCGCTCCGAAATCCCCTTAACGAGCTTTTTGCTCCGGAATCCGTTAGCTTCGTTTACACGGATGTATAAAATGGATATACGCACTTGTACATGTATTTACGTACAATATGCTGAAGCAATTTTGCGAGGCTAGGAGTAGGAGGAGGACCCGGGTTTTGACCGGGATAGCATATGGTACGGTTCATCGTCGTATCGCGACGTCGTCTCCAACGACAACAGATGGTTCAGCGCGTGTCCACGGGTTCGTTTTTCGATGCTTTATTCGTTCCAAAGTAGTTATTGCACAATCTTGACAATCGCTCTCCTTATTAAATATATTTATTTAAATATTTTGAGACTATTCGACCGGTCTAGATCCCGCGTTTCAGTACAGACACAGCTCTTACAGGATTCAACTTGGCTTTACACTAATAATATCACACCGAGAGAAATTTTTAGTTCCGGCTACCGCTCAGTCCCTATTTTCATTTTTTACCACAATCGAAAAATATAGTTCTAGGTAGAAAATTAAAATTAGTGTTCTAGCTGATACCAGAAAGTCTAGTATCCGTTACTATTCTTTCTCATTACGATCACTGTTACTGTATTTTCTTGCAACTGTTGCGAAAATTTAATGCTTGTGCAACAGTAAATTGATGTTAAAGCCTTGTTTAACTAAAAACGTAGAGTAAACCTCACAAACTGATTTTGCGTTGCAAGAACCAAAAAAGGATCGACCATAGCGCAAAATGGTTACGCGTACCTCGTTTTTCGAAATTCCAACAATATTCAAACAGTTTTTTAACGATAACTGTGTAACACAATTTTTCTAGTTACCATAAGAAATGAAATTTTTCTCAGTGCAGTGATTAAGAAAAGAGTCGTTGCTGTTTCACCGAGAAAGGTTTCTGGTTCTTCAGAATATTACAATACGTACAGTCCTTTACCAATTTGATTTTTGACACTTGCTAAAACGTACGTATAATATTATACGCAATGATTGTTTACACGTTACACAAAATGGAAATGAGCGAAGAAGTTCTTACGTTATGAGGCAATTGCTAAATATGTAACCCACAGAATATGATGATCTGCCATATTTTTTTCGAAATAAAACTTCGTACTTCACGATATCAATTTTTGTCTTCTCCATTTCACTCAACACAAGGTATGCCGATGTCTCGCAATTTCACTTGTCATAGACGATTCGATGCAAATTTACCAGTTTCACAACTCACATTCAGCCAAGCAGGCACGGCTGCTGGGGTAGGAAATTGATTGCGATAAATTCGGCGCCTGGACTCCGAGAGTAAATATGTTAACACATATCGTTCTCTCCTTTATTGTGTAAAAGTGTGTAAATGAAATTGCGCGGTGTGTATCACATTTTCAATTGACTCCCATCCCACTGCTTCCCTTTTCTATTTTTGTTACAAAATTTCTTTCCCGCAGTGTCGGAGATAAAATTTGACCTTACTGCAAATTACAGCGACTGATTAGAAGAATAAAACATCAAGATAAGCAAGTAAAATAAAGCGCCCTTATTTCCGCCCCCTAATGTATGCCCCAAGTCTCGTGAAACCCGATTCCTGCATTGTGGCCGGCACCTGCCCTGGTTTAATTCCGTTATGCAGATTTGGTCCGAGGTCTCTCGAAATATGGGAGTCGTTGAACCTCGACAGTGCGGGGAGTTGTCTGCAGGTTTGTCCCACGCGACGAGGTAAAATCGTCGAGACACCGCAGCTCATTTCGTTTCGTACGGCTAATATGGCTTCCGATAGGGATCGCGCTCATCCCTCTCACTAGTCGTAATTCCACGGGGTTTTGGTTCACCGTCCGAACCCGATTTATGGTCCCTGGATCTAAGGACGCGTACCGTACCTCCCGGTCTAATATAATAAATTTCAAGTCCGCCGAGCTCTCTGGCTCGCTCCCGATGAACCGGAAGTGGTCAACGGTATCGGTTTAATATCTACCGCCTCATTGAACTCGCGGTATACTTTTCTTCAAGAATATTATAATGAATGCACGTGGTGCCGCGTGATCTCGCATATGCTTACCTTGAGAAACGCGCTGCCTAGTTCATTCCATATGTACGAGTATATACGGATGATTTTCAACCCTCGGGAACAATTAATTCAATTATATGCAAACTTTTGCAGGTGTAAGGGAATGCATATCGACTTGGGCAACCGAGTCCTGTCTCGTTTTCAATTTCCAACGTCTACTCAACCGTGTGAACAAATTTCTGGAATAGGGCGCGTCTGTGCCGCGTGTATAGCTATTAATGTTCACTATATGTATACGTAAGATGCCCGCATTTTACGTGGGAAACTTAGAAACGATCATTTTATCGCAGACCATTGGTAACTAGAGGAACGATATTAATTATTGAATTATATTGCCTGTATGTTAAATAATCCTGCAGGTATAAGCTGTGACAAATTATATGGGCGTCATTTTACATACATGCACGTAGAAAGTCATTCAGCGAAACTACTTAATTCTTTCAGCTGCTGGAAAAGAATTAGGTACAATTGGTAGTAAGTTTGCTTTCATTGGATCTTCAGTACATATTGTTAAATCTTCACTGAATCATATTTACCATGTTAGAAAATTGAGTTCTCAATTTTTTTCAATTTCTGATCATAGTTCGACCGTTCTAAAATATCCAAGTTTCAATAATTTACCTCCAAATTGTTTATCCAACCGTACGTCTGTTTGGAGTATTTAAGTTCCAGTAAAGTTGTGGCTCGCGTTGTAAACTACACAAAATTATATTCTTATTTGTATATTCAATGATTCACTGTTTTCTTCTACATTTTGTTTTGAGGTTAGATAGTGATAGAATTAAATTTTCTTGAAATTACGTTGTAAATGTTGTGTTCACATAAATAAATATTCGAACACCCCGTTCTTTTCCAGTTAATTAAAAATCGCTAGTGAAGTTCTAAAATAGTTGATTTGGTGTAATGAAAAATATTCAAATTACGATAAACGTTGATCGAACGGAGAAAATGAACCGAGTTTAGGTTTGTAATTTATTTTACACAACTGTTGACGTGCTATACCCCTAAATATGTAAGGTATTTTAAGGTAGACTATGGTCAAGGTGAAACAGTTTGCCCTACTTGCTTTTAAATCGCTGGAATAGAATTTATGTGAAAAAAAATGGTCCAACCTGTCTCACTTGATGAATTTTAAGAGTAGCTCGATGCTTTTGACAGTTCGAACAAGTCTTGAACCAATTGACGGCGACTATCGAAAGACGTGCGAGCTATTCCTACAGTTGCTGGCGAAGGTAAATCATGCAATAACGTTGAGACAGGAAATGGAGCGGTACCATTGATGAAGGGAGTCGATATCAAGCTGATTGCGAGCCGGTAGGTAGTCCAAGGGGCGCTCTGGTGGTGCAATGAGCGAAGTGAAGTCGCGTGAGAAAGTATCTTGATGAAGAAGCAGGTCGTTGGTGGAAATGTTGAATAAATTAAGGCTTTTAGCGGAAGTCAGCTATGCCTGATCGATTGGAGACAGATAAGCACCGCTCCTCCCGTGGGTATTTGGAAGGGGATACGTGTTGGCTTATGATACACGCTAAACAACTTCGGACGGACATGAGGATACTTTTAATTTTTAGTTTACCCCGACGGTGGAATTCACCCTGTGGGGAGAAACTACGTCGGGCTTCTAATATACTTCCTAGGTGGGTTTCTACGCGGTGCAGGTGCGGGGCACGCATATGGGTACAAGGTATTAATCCAACGATATGCCCGCTTCGATCGGAAAGATGCATACCGTGAGAAATATTGAAAATTACCATTCGCCATTCCGCTTGGAGTATGGGTCGACGTCTTCTTGGTTTGGAAACGATATTTTCGAACGAAGTGTCACCTATAGAGTTAGGCATGACAATTATAATGTGTTTCTGGGCACTTTTTGGCGTGAAGCTTGATACACTGTAAGAGAAAATCCGGTGTCGACTTCAATAGACTATAATTTAGCGTCAATCCATAATACTGTCTGATGTCAATATCCCACTAACTGATGTTGAATTCCCGAATTGACCACAAAAATTGATCTATTTTAGTCCATACTGGCCAATACTTGTCACTTTTAACACGACCATGTTTTACAGCGTAAGGTTGAAAGGCTTTAATATTCGATTGCATAATTTCGTGCCTAATAAAAACGTCAATGTTCAAACAAGAGTAATTAAAAGACATTTGCCATGTGAATGAAAAAACGTTCATCACTGACTGGCGAGTACAGCTGCATAGCAATCGCGAGTCTTTTTACTTGCTTGACTATTAGTTTGTTTTCACCCTGCATGCACTGTCACTAACTACGTTAGTTTGATCCTTTTGTTATACGTGTACGCGATAACTGATCGTCCGGAATGGTGTCACCGATAAATCGTAAGGATATCTTTCACCGCGTTGATGTGACTTTCGATGCCACTTACCCAACATCTTGAGTGCAGTGGGCATGCAGCAGTAGGGCAGGAGGTTCGAGAAATTTCGAGGGTAGCGGGTATGAGCGGTGCTCGTCTCGAGATCTGGATCAGAATAGCAACGACGCTGCTTCTTCGTCCCGCTCCTGCGATCTTGGGATTTCTTTTGGTCCATCTCGTCTTTCTCTTTCTCCGTCGGTCGAACGTCCGCGACAAAAGGCGGTATACAGCGATGAACAAGACTCAGTGGCGGAGGCCGTGACTGGTTATCACAATCAAAGTAAGTGACGTGACCCAAGTCAAAACGACGCTGAGTAAAAAGTGGATTTGTCCAATCACGGCTCTCTTTCTCTGCGGCATGGCTGGAGTTTTCGCATCTCAAGTCCTCGCCAAACAAACGTCCTGTATTGCAAACAGCAAAACCCTGTTATACGTTATATGTCTCCATAGATGGGCGCCAGCTGAAGATCAAGACTGTGGCACCGGTGCAGATTGCAATGCGGTGCATCTCGAACGGGAGCTCGAAATCCCCGATCCTGCTTGGTTCCTTTAGGGCATCCATTTGTGCGCCGTTACCGAAACCAGCGCAAATTACTCCGGTCCTTTTATACGAAGAACCGCTACTTCAGCTTTTTTCTTTCCAACTTCATACGTTATTCCTTTATCGTGATTTCGTTATACCACACACATACACCGGCGTACTCCGCCTCAGTGACTTATTGAGACCCAATTCATTGTCGACAAAAGTTACTAATTGGCTGATGATTCGCCATAGCAGTAACTTTCGTTCCAACAAAAAAACAGTCGCTTCGATTTAAACCACTCAACGTTAAAGGAATGGGTTCCACATGTAATACGTATTTTCAGCCATATACTTTGTGCGGAAAATATTTTTGCCTAGCTTTCAATCCAATTTTTCCTACACGAAAGGATCGAAGTACATTTCACGATCTCGAGTAATTCAGTTTCACGTGTACAGTTATCCAAGAAACGAACTTGCCGTTTGGAACACCTTTTCGTCCCATGCAGGCTACGAGCAGGGACGTAGACGTTTTCCATAAGATGCACGTGCGGTCCTCGTACACACTTGTTTCGAGTGTGTATTCTTCTTCTGTTCGGTTCTCACAGCGAGCGATCGAACGCGTGTACCTAACAATTTCAAAAGACCGTTGAGGCAGATAGCATCTGACCAATGCATTCTTCAAGGTTCTGCTCATTTACTCCTATTTACAATTAGCAATGTTACTTGTCAGCACGCACCATGAAATTTTAAGAGTCTAAAGAACCGTGTAAGCAAGTCTCGAAAGGATGAGGGTATATGGCACCGATCCACCTGTTTTCCTGTATCACACCGTGTCTTGCAGTCGTTTTAAGAGCCTGGTATGTAATTCTATTCATACCTGTTCTGGCACTTGCAGAGGAACACGTGCTCCGAAGACGTTGTGGGATGGACGGTACTGGAAAGTCGTGACAGAAAAGGAGCACGTGTGCGTCGTTGGTTTGTTGAAATTTAACGGGAGGATTAGACGACTGGAAACGATCATTACGCACGAACGATGAGGCGAAACGAACCACCTGTGAAGCCTTGCGGGATGAACGGCTTGCATCGGAAGAGTTTCGAGTTTGAAAAGGTGGCGAGGACCACGAGCGTCGATTTCCCACGACAGAGATCATCCGTCCTGCAACAAAACCAACCGTGATCATGTGCCACTCCAATTACCTTCAATGACTTTGAGGTATTTCTTCAAAAGAGATCATCTCCGGAGGGTGCCATGCGCAAATACGATTCACCTCTGCTCCCGGGTCGCAGGGGTCAATTCATGCAGGGTATACTAACGAATCAAAGCCCGTGACGATTCAAGGGGCACCCCGGGTACGACGGGATTCGAAGTGAAGGATTTTTGAACGAGATTCAGAACCAGTGATGGCGGGTGTACAGGGGGGACCGCAGAAAGACAGAGAGGGAGAGAAGCTAATGCTGTACGTTAATCGACCTTCGTTAAAAGGGCTGGACATAATTCCAGTGTTAGTGCAATACTACTCAAATTTCACAGTAAAAACGAACTATTTTGGGTTAGATTTAACAATGTTTGATGGCACGGGGTAGAAAATGAAACTTTTGTAAATGTAATATCGAGGAACTTAGTTCCGAAGGATAAAATTTTTCCTGGGTTTAAAAGGCTTCGCAAATTAGCGATTTTTCACCATAAAGTTATCACCATTGAATTGGCTTTAAGCTCATACTCTCCGATTCGTTCATTCGAATTCGACTTGTGAGCGGACGTTGTGCGTTGAAAAATCTGTCTCCTGATGCATGCGTTGATGTAATAAAAATTGTATACGTATGGGACGTAGGGCAGGTTTATACCAGCCGCTGAAAGTTCGGTTGGTATTTTCTGTACGATGTAAAATAATTAACTATCCGGATCGTATAATAGCTCGCGATGCTGAGGCATAAATTCATGAAGCTGTTAAAGCTGTGGTATGAAGAGTGAGCTGGCGCACGCACGAGTCGTCCCGATGAGAGTTGATACTTTTCACTGTGCAGAGACTGTTAAGGCTCTATCAACGCGGGCAGAAGCCGCAGGGTGCTGCTCCTACTCATTAGAGAGCCAACTAACCATTAACACTGAGTTATGCGATGGCGCGAGGCGCAAGGTGCACTTCTTGGCAGCAGTATTGGTCATAACCTCTCTTCTCCAGGTACCGGTTGTGAACGACGAACGGTGAACGATGAACACCGCGTTATTAGCCGACAGGATAGACGTCTCGTGATCCCGGCGGAAAGAGAGAGGGAAAGTGAAAGAGCTCTGGAAACTAATTACTAATTAGTTGCCTTTGGAAAATTATATCTTAATCGTTCCGTGACGGTCAAACTGGAACTCTGGTGATGGGAAGAGCAGTTTCGTCTGATAAAAAACTCACGCGCCTATATTTATTTTATTGCATTAGGAACGGATCCTTAACGGTCTCTCTTTCTGTCCTTTAGCCACGTTCGAAATCATCATAATCTTAACAGGATAGAGCATTGGTCTGGAAGCGCAATTTTCTCACCATTGCACACCAGAAACAGAAACAAACGCGGAGGAAAAGGATTTTTTGAGTCAAGTGATATTCGTTTGATTGAACTAAATGTTATACTCAAATGCGGCAAACATAATACTTACTTAGTTCAACAAAATGCTTTTGTTGGACGAAATATCTGTGACAACTTAATATATATATATAATTTAATCAAGCCTTTAAATGATCACGATGACTATTAATTTATTCAAGATAACATCGCGCGAGTTCTTTGCATTAACGTGAATTTTGTATCAATAAAATGTGTGATTGAGATGAGTAAAAATTTGTTTTAAAAATATGAAATTGTTGTATGAAAACCATTCGATTTTGTTGTAGTTCATGTTTTGTTGAGTCAAGAGTTCAATCATTGTTACAGATAACGACATTTGTAATAAAAACTTTTGCACTAACTATACCATTAGAGTTATATTATATATTTGTATGATTCAAGAATTCCGTTCCTTCCGTGCAATGAAACGAATGCTTTTTGAGAAGCATAAACGCATCAAATTCTCTTCTTACTTTCGAAAGTGATTTTAGACATTTTTTTCGCAATTCAGATCGTAGCTGATGTTTAGAAGAATCGAATGAGTCGTATGTTAACGATTGTGTACAAACACACGCGTTATCTCGCGATCGGTCTAAGAGAAATCGATGATATTTGGGTTGCTGGATTGTGTTTCACATCAACTGTAAAGCGAACTCTAAGCAACATCGCGTGTTCATGCGATCGATTTTAATTGTCAAGCAGAAATTTTCATATTTATCACGCGTTTTTCATCATTGTTTTATATCAACTTTTTGGACAATAAATACGCGAAGAGCTAAACGATTGTCACGGACCATATCTGGCACAACAGTTTTGCAACGGGATTTAAAATTCCGGGAGGTTCAATCGATACGGCATATGATCCGAGATTTTTCCAAACAGGATTTTGAAGATCAGAAGTTGCTTCACGTAACGATTACAGCCCATTAATAAGATGAAATTGAAGAGGATGAAGGGCTGCTGCCTGTCCCTTGATACCGGTTTTCCATATCCACATCTTAGGCAGGTAAGAAACAGGCAAAAAAAAAAAAAAAATGTTGAACGCGGTACGGTTGTAATTTATTAAACGTAAAACAAGGGATGTAATTAGCCCCAGCAATGCCCTGCTATTAAATAAATTTACAGACACTTTGAAGGTGCGCTTCCGAGGCGTTAAAATTCGAATGTCTTATACGATGAATTTATCGCGGAGATTCTTAACAATCACCTGAACCGAGAAAGATTTACCGCCGTTCTAATTGTCCGTAATCGTCGGTAGGATGCGCGCACTTCCATCTCTGGTACACGAGTACTTACTCCTGCAATAAGGTGTATAATTATCACGAACCGACGTCAGAGAAAATCAGGTGAAGATTGGTGCTGCTGCGGCTGCCATCGGTCAGCTCGCGAGTCAATTTTATCATCGCAAGTCGGTCCGTAGACAGTCGTCGATTGTTGTAACTATCATCATGTTCCCTGGACAAGTTCGGGTATAATTGTCGGCGCAGGATCTTCCTCGACCCTTCAAGTCGTAAGTGTTTTACAATTCATGCGGGTCGCGTTCACGGTTCGTTGTACTCGCTAGTAGCGACCATGCGTATATATATATATATATATATAATATTGCAGCATAGATCCCAAAGTGATTTACGGCCCTTTATCGACCGTTATTATCTCAGGTCTATGTTTACCAGATTCCGCCTGGCTCCGTGCTCCCATGCTCGACTTCGCCTGTATCAGGTTCAATATTTAAATGTAATTTATTGAGCTTCAGCTACACTCTATTAAACGGGCTGAGTCCTAATCTGCCCGGAAAACGAGCGTAAGAGAGAGAAAAAAAAAAAAACACGGCTGTACAACACATCGAAGGAACACAGTTGGATATATTGGTAAAGACTCGTTTAGAGACCAGTGAAGATGAGACGCTAAATGATACTGAAAACTTGTCAGACACAGGAGTCAAATTTTTCGGCATCAAATGTTAGATAAATTCAGGAAAGTTTTTATACACCGCGGACAAAGGGAAGACCAGTTGGAGGAAACGTTGCGTTGAAGACAGGAAACTTCAGAATAATGTTTACAGCGCAAGGAACAAAGACGATTAACTTATTCACACAATAATTTCTCCCGTCATAAAGTTTCTGCACAACGAAGAAATTACGAATACATCGCAATAATATCGAGGTCTAAGAGAAGAGCGTAAACAAACGTTTTTCAGCAGTCGTTGATTTTACTCCCATATAAGGGCGTACGCAATAATAATGATAATTAAAAAAAATCATATGACAAAAACCGATCGAATTCCGCAAACCGGAAAAACAGTGTTTACACCTTTTTGCAAGAGGTTATTTACTTGTGCAATCGCTTGTACATTGCCTAGTGAAATCGATTCAAGCTCTTTTTTGATGGGGTAAATTATTGAAAATCACTTGAAATCATGCCAAGTCTTCGGGAATCATAAAGTCTTTCGCAAAATCACTTGAAAATCGTTTGAAATTGCTGGAAATCGCTTGAAAACGCGTGAAATCACTTGAAATCGTACGGAAATTCAATGAAATCACATTGTCGCAGATGTACTGATAGACCTGTTTCGCCGTGGAACAAATATCATGCAAAATGAAAAATTTCAACATCAGATTCGACTTTACGAAGGTATCCTTTCTCCCTCGCTTTCTCGTGTATATCGGGTGTTCGTGCTTGCTTCAATTTTATGAAAATTTTGTAATCTCAATAACCGATTAGCGCGTACTCAGCATAATTGATTGGTGAATCCAAAAATATATCTTATACGAATTTATATTGCGAACGAAATTGTTTACTTTATTTTTTCAACATTGATTTAGGAGCAAGATGTCACACCTTATGTTATTTCATATAAAATAATACCTGTAACACATCGTAGATGAAAGCCATGGATTGTCCCATCTTGTCATGAAATCATCGAAAATCACCTGATCTCTAACAATTGGATGAAAATGTACTCGAAATCGTTCGATTAATTATGAAATCACCTTAAAACGACGTGAACTAGTTTTTAAAATTGTTAAATCACGTGAAATCGTAAGGAATTCCCTGAAATCACACACGACATCGAGAATCGCATGAAATCGCACGCAATCAATTGAAATCGCTGGTAATCAGGAAATCAGTCGTGCCCTTCTGGTTCTTAACTATCGATACAACTGCAATGTGAAAATACATGATACAATTTGGGATTGATAAAAAATCATTCAATTTTCCTTGACGAAGACCGTTTGTGTCCGACGAAGCTTTTCAATTCATCTCGAATCCAACGTACATTGTTACGTCGAAACTAATTGTAAGATTAAAATCCAACTAACACTCTACAAACTAATGCGACCAGAACCCGCATCTCACTATTGTCTCCAAGCGTAAACCCCACGCTTACATCATTTAATAATGATTAATCTTACGGATGGCATAACTAATAATCAATTTATCATTGATACCTAGATACGATAGCAGCCGCGTGCTTTTGATGGGGAGGTAAAGATATCTTCTTGGACTAGTGCATCATTTCACGTTGGAGACAATGATTATACCCCGTTCCTTAAATGCGGTCGTCTTACGCTGAAAACTTACCGCCGTAAAGCATTCTGGGTTGTTGCAGATGTCTCGGATCGATGAATAATACAACGAAATTCATGGGTGTAATGACGTGTTGCGGCAGAAGCTTCTCTCAAGTTGGTACCATAAGTATATTTTGCACAGAAGTTGAGGCCTGAACGTATGTACCGGTATGTTTTTACCGATAATCGCGACTCGGAACTTGAGCGAATGCGGTCCTTAAGACATGCACTTTTCAGCCCTCCGATGCAGCATTGATGCCCCAATACGAGTGCGGCTTTTACCCTTCCGTTTGTCCAGACAAGTAGGCTCGGACCTCCACTTCTATCTTTCATCCTTTCTTTCCTTATTCCATATATTGTTAGCTGCGCAGTAATTCAAGGAACGACCAAGTACGAGTATTATTCCACATGAAGAAATAGGGAAAAACTATTTATTGAAACGTCTGCAAAAACTGCATAGGAATATCTTTCTGGGCATGTTCAGCGACGTTCATTTACATAATCACGATTAGTATTTTGGAGAATTTTTTTCAAAAATCTTTATCAACGTATCGAGTATTTCGGTAAAGTTTTATAATAATATAATCCGTTGTTCGGAAAAAGTATACTGTTTCAGTACCGCGTGCGATGATTGTTTGTTGTAAATTCTTTCACATGGTAAAGCATGAAAAGTAAACCCCGAACAGTTCCGACGAAAAATCGATTTTATTTCAGTAAACAGCTGAAACGCGAGGCAATGGAAAATGATCGAGCATTAAAAATGTTCACTTTATTCTGTTTGGCGGTCGGTCTGCCCTGCGGCATTTCCTACCCACGCGTTTGTGCATAAATGCATATAAAATCGTGGCGGGAAATGGGACGGCGGTGTGGTAGCGAGTGGGTAATTACGTATGAGAAGGAAATTGAAATCAGCAACGCTTCGGGTGACAACCGTCGTCTGAAACTCGTACCTTCCAAGTGGCCTGCAATCACGGTGGTTAATGCTGGTAATTATACAGCAGAATTTGACCCATATCTTGAGGCCTTCCGCTCTGCATCAGTGATCCTCTATTCAACAATTTCACGCATGCAATTTACCCGGTTTTCGCGAAATAAGAACCAAACGAAACTCTTATGGACCTCGCTTTCTTCTTCTTCTTCTTCTTCTTTTCCCCATCTCCAACGCTCTGACCCTACGTATCGGCTTCTTTCTACCGCTACTGCATGCAGTTTACGTTTTGACGGTTAATATGTTACATGAATTTTGGTACCGTTAACGGTAAAGATTAATCCAGTTCACAGAGCTTCGAGTTGGACATGTGAAAATATAGTAAACGAATTGCACTTATTAATATCGTAGGACAGAAATTATTCTGTTCAATTAATGACCGTCATCTATGTTGAAATAAAATCCACGAATATCTAAGTATTACGAAAGTAGTTCCGAAAATTTCTCATATATTTTTCTGTATTCTTCACGCATAGTTTGAAATAGTTCTTTGGGAACACTAGACGGTCTGGTTGAATTTTGGTTCCGGATTTCGGGAGCAAATTTTCAGTTATAACACGTCCTCAAAGCCTCCATTCGGTTTAATTTTGATTTTTACCAATTGTACCAAAGACCAATGATTTTCAAATAATTTAGATACCGTCTAGAAAGGACGTCAAATATGAAATCAACCTAAATATTTTCTCCCAAGCAACGTTTATGTAATTCATCGATTGCGTGAGGTAGGTCTTGAGTCTTTAAACAAGGAATATACTTTATCTTGACACACTTGAAGGCTGCCCCATATTCTCTTGACAGACGGAAAATGTTACACGTTATACGCAAGTTGTTTCTCAAGCTTGCGCAATACGTAATTCGTCGTCGTGCATTAAGTATAATTCACGCCACCTCAAGCAGGTGAAGAGAGACGAACACTTTTCTCCCATGACAAAAGCCTCGGGCATCGATTTCGTAAAATTCTTTGACGGGATTGAAATATATCGTAAAAAAATTTCGCACACTTGAATAGGGATGATCTCACAAGCCCATTACGAAAAATTCATCTTTGTAACAGAATGAAAATAATTAATCATTAACCGGTTGACTGGCATTGTATCATACATGATCAAAAAAAAGTTTTGCCAATTCTGCTTACGTATCATATATGATCAAATCGAATAACCTTCTTGTTTTTCAACCAATTTGAATGAAACTTGGTGTACAATGGTTTTTGAGGTCACTGAATCTGAATCTGACAATAGAATTGCAAAATTCCATACGGCGGATCCAAAATGGCCGATCCAAAATGGTTACAAATGTTCACATGTTACAGAGATTTCAGAAAAACTTTATATAGGGGTTTTTGCCGTCACTGATTACTGATCGGAAGTCAAAATTTTTAAATTCAATATCGCGGACTCGATATGGTTGAGCAAAAATGACTTGTTGTTGTTTAATCGGTTTTGAAATTTTTGAAAAATGTATAGAGGATTTTTTTCCTCACTGATTATGATTTTTAAATCAGACTTGCAAATTGTATAATGGCCGACTCAAAATGGCCCACCCAATATGATGAACGAAAAAATAAATACTTTGGAAATATATGAGTTACCTATATTGTATTCGAGTTTGTAAGTAAGTCTTAACCCCCGTAGTTAGCTGACGAAATTCACCCTCATCTCCAATTTCAGGGGTTCAGAGTAGTAGAAAAAATTAGAGTATCTGCTGCAATTGCCCCAATTTAAAAATTTAAAAACGATTTCTGATGAATCGGAAAAATCGAAAAATTAACCACGGGAGTTGGAAAACCGTATTAATAACCCCCAAAATCGATTCAGCGACTTGAAACATCCCCAAAATCCAAATATCACGTGATTCGCTTAATTTTTCGACTTTGCCAGTTCGATTATGAATAATGAAAAATGCCGTGCCGGTCAAACGGTTAATTTGACTTCAACTTGAACTTTGGGATGCTCTTTTACTTTATCACTTTGTCCGAATTTCATCAGTAAATATAGTGATTTTTTGTACACCATTCGAGCAATCGAAAAATCACATAATATGTATTCGAATCTTTTCCCTAACGATGAAAAAAATTTACACAAATTCACGACGAAACTATCTCTCATCATCGATTTGCGAACACACTTGTTCGATCGTGAATTGCGTACCTACATCCTGTGCGGATTCAGGTAGATGAGATCTCGGGTCTGATTGTGAAACTTTCTGGTTCTTCCTTCCAATTGTCGGAGGAACAGGGCGGATCGGATCGGGTCGGGAAACGGTAAACGGCATTCGGTAGAAAGTCGACGGATCGTGTTTGAGGACGCGATTAAATCCGGCGTACACATGTTGCCGTTTATGCCCAGCTTCCTTCGTCCGTCAGCTGGACCCTGCGCGACGCGTGCCGGCTATCTTTTCATCATATTTATATCCGGTCAGTCGTCCGATAAAATTTACGCAATTCGAGTATCGATTCGATACGAGCCGGTAATCGGGTCCCCCTAAATTACCGGCACGCGCTTGAATATCGTTCGAATCTCTTCGGCATTTCTTTTCTCATCTTCTTCGTCTTCTTCTTCTTCTTCTTCTTCTTCTTATTGTTGTCGTTGCTGTTGTTGTTATTATTATTATTATTATTATTTTTATTATCCTCTTCCTTCCAGACGCGAGCGCAGCGGGACTAATGAAACGGAACCGGTGTTGCAGCGCCGCGTTCACAGGTGGACGAGGGTTAATGTATAATGGAAAAAATACGGGACTATAAAAATACTTGGGCGCGTGTAGCGTGACGGGGTACACCTTAGCCCGAGGGACTAAAAGGGTCCTCCAGAAAATACCTCGGCGCTCGTGCTACGAACTTCCATGATCTCACCGCCATCGCTTTATACACACACACACACACAGACGCAGATATGCACCTCTTGGTCTCTACATATGCGTAAGACGAATGACGAGATCCGCAACGGCATTGATCACCCGGTTTAGTGGCTAATAAAACGATTCCTACATTTCTTTACAATCTTCGTTTTCTTTTTTGCTTATATTTTACTTTGTATGTTTTATTTTCTCAGGAACATGGACTGAGAAAAATTTCATTTGTTACAGTGACTAGAAAAATTCGGTGTAGTGTAGTGTAAGCCTTCCTTTGCGTATGTTTAGTCAGGTTGTAATTGATTTGGGGAAAACTTGATTGTTGAAAGTAATGATTGAAACCAGTTATGCGAATGGGGGCTCTTTTCTTAAATGTATTCTCAATTACGGATGATCAGAAATTTACCACGTAATATTATAGCGGATAGTGCAGAAATGAACAAATTGTTACAGTATGTAACTGTAATTAAGTGAAAAATTTTTTCAATTCAGTTTTTCTTCGAAAAGTATCTTTTATTCTTGACAATTTCGAAAACCGAAATTGAATGCTTTCTTGGGAAGCTTAATCATAAAAATTTCCTTCATAGATACAATGAAAAATTCTTATCGGAAGAGCTGAAGAACGAGGATTGAGTAACTTTGATAGAATTTCATGCTGTTTTATTAATTCATTCGAAATTACCAATTGCAAACTTTCATCGATTCAAAGAATAATGTGTTTTGAAACGTCTAAGTCTTCTTTCGGTTCCAAAATTTAAGCATTCGGCAAGTCATTACACTATGCAAATGAATCTCACTCATACATGTATCTCACATGGTCGTCTCTTCGGTATTATAAAAGATCATGTTTTTTTTTTTCTTCTTGTGGTATACTATTTGTATCAGAATTACGCCTTTAACCCCCAAACTTTTCTTTTCGTCCAGAAATAATTATCGATCTAGTTTGCTCAGGGATCGAGCAGGCGGAATTATACAAATTTCGAAAACTTTCGTGGGTACGAACATATTACACACACATAGGCAATTATAAATAGTTAATTAGCTCTGGCTGATCCGGAGAGAATATTTGACAATGGTATAACTGATATACGTGCATGTAAACATGAACGAGACGCCCGCGTCAGTGGTAAATCCAATTAAAACTGGAGCTAATCTCCGGGGACGATTTCCGGTTTCCGGTAAGCCCAAAGCCCAAAGCCTCGAAGCTAGGTCTGATCCTCTGATTAGCACTCGATATTGATGTCTGCCCATCCTTTATAATAATCCTAAAGAAATCCTTCGATATGTATTATGTATATTTACGAAGATTATACGACGTATAATACATCCGTGTAACTCTAATTTTGTACAATGTATCTTCGGACAGAGGGATGCAACAAGGTGCTAATCAGTTATATTTTTACGACGGAAGTTTTCTGTCGTCTTAGTTATTAGATATGCCTGGAGACAATCCGCTATGACAGCATCGACAGCCTGTCAGTATGACTTTTAAGGGTTCCAACGGATATAGAAGCTTCTCGTCGAAGAGTAAACAAAGAAACTTTTCATGTTTAGAGCGTTCGTGAAGTGGTATTTTCCGGGTCTTGGATCACTCGTGTGAAACTGCTGTGCGTTAACTAGTACATTGAAAATGTTATTCCTCGTGAAGCCGAGACTGATTTTGGTTGGGCACTCTGAGAAAAATTTCATTTGTTACAGTAACTAAAAAAAATTCAGTAAAACAGGTATCGTAATTTTTAGTTCCGGTTACCGCTGAGTCCTTGACTCTTTTTATTTTTTATCACGATAGAAAAATATAGTTCTAGGTAAAAAATGGAAATTAGAAACATAAAAAAAAAAGTACACAAGCTGGGAAAAAGATAATCGTTTATTCAGAAAAAGTAGTGAGAAGAAAGAAGTACACATTTGTCGGTGAAACATTGAAAATCGATTTTATTTCCGGTAGAACCGAAAGTTCAAATTAAACGAGACGTGACAATTTTTTACGCCCATCCTTTGATTATAAAATCCTGTAAGTTTAAAATTTCTTCAACGAGCCGTTTCCGGTATCTTCCGCGTCGAAAGTTTTTTTTTCTAAAAACTTGATTTCCGAATTCTGGATGTCGGAAAACGCGAATATTCGTTAAAATAAGAAAAAGTGATTTTCGTAACGAAACCACCACTCCGTCTTGTGTCGCCAAGGGCGATGAAAAGTAAAAATCAACTAACGCGTGGCAAGTCGATTAAATCTCCCGAAAACACGGCACGAGGCTTGATTGGCCGTACATCGTCCGATATCGTCCTGGTGCGTTCGGCGCAGTGCATTGATTAATCGGGAGACGCGGTTCTTTCGAATTGGGCGCGAGAATTCAGGAGACAGCTTTATCGAAACTATAAGTAACCGCGATCGTGCAGGCGGCATTATAATACCGGTGAACGGTGAACGCGAGGTCTTTCCGATGTTCTTACTTGCGTACGTTTAATATCTCGAGGCGATTCGAGCCGAGGTTCGGAGCCCGTCGTATTAATACATCAGCTGCGCGCGAGCGACGCGAGGCGAGGCACTTTGTCATTCCGTAAACGACTCGGTTATGCTCGCAAAGGTACCGTCGTATACGCCGCTAATTAGATCCCCTTACGACCGTGTTACGCGCCGCGACAGGATAACTTTTATGAAAGCCGGCGGATAACGCGCTTCGAGGAAATCTTATTGGTCGAATGAGAAGATTAAATCGATTCGCTCTTCGCTTTTCGACATTTTTAATTCAGAGTTAATTAGAATCGGACCAAGCCTCGTTTCCTGCCCAACGGATAACTCGCTTTGAATATACGGAGTGGATTCCTAACGACTGCATGGTCCCTCGGCTGTTAAAATTTAATTCGCACGCGTTATAATCTGAGAGCGGTTGGTTCATACACTGAGAAAAATTTTATTCGTTTTAGTAACTAGAAAAATTCAGGAAAACAGGTATCGTTAAAAAAACTGTTTGAATATTGTTGGAATTGGGAAAAACGAGGTACGCGTAACCATTTTGCGCCGTTGTCGATCCTTTTTTGGTAATTGCAACGCAAAATTAGTTTCTGAGGTTTACTCTACTTGTTTTGTTAAATAAGGCTTTGACGTCAATTTATTCGTTGCACAAGCGTTAAATTTTCGCAACAGTTGCAAGAAAATATAGTAACAGCGATCGTAACGAGAAAGAATAATAACGGGTACTAGACTTTCCGGTAACAGCTGGAAAACTAATTTTCATTTTCTACCTAGAACTACATTTTTCGATTGTTGTAAGAAATGAAAATAGTCAATAACTGAGCGGAAACTGGAACTAAAAATTTCTCTCAGTGTATTAAAAGAAAACCGACAAAATAACAGTGCAGTGTCAAAAAATAGCAGAAATAAAAATTCACGACATGGCATACCTGAATGACTTGCATAACTTTGACCGTGGCTGGCACTTGATCGCTTTATGCTTCGAAGCCCAGTATTTATAATTGAGATAATTATGACGGAGCGTGGCTGCTGCAGATAATAATCACTGCCTGCTGGTTGCGGAATTGGGCCTGATTAAACCGTATAATACGCAATTGTCATGGTCCCGTGTATACGCATGTAATATAAGTGGAGCGGCTACCTGTGGAGTCTGATTCTCAGCAGTACGGTGTCAAAAAAAAACAAAATTAATCAATTAAACGCCGGGCGTTTTAACGATCTCTACGGACTGTACGAGGCGTAATTAAACGTTAATTATTGGTGGTTTTGTACGTATGTATCATACATGACATATGTGTATATATCTTTTTCGCGCCATTGGTGTATGTATCGAATTATACGAATATGACAGGTCTTCCTAAGGATCGAAAAACGTTGGAAGGAAATCGACGCTTTCAATTGAACTGATGTTACGGCCGAGTTAAGTGTATGTGATAATATTTGTGAATCGTAAACTCAGCCTCTGAAGCTGTAAGAAAATTTGTGTACATCGACTCTCGTTAAATAATTGCGGATTGATTTATACTTGGATAATTTAAATGCCTCCGTTATTTCAACAAGATATAGCAACTTTAATTAAAAGATCGTATCGAAATGAAAAACACTTACGGTACTCCGAATTTATTAACGATTTAAAACTCGCGTGCTTGTTTATGCACCTCGATATTCGACGCGAAGTTTTATTTTACTTTCACATGTGTAAAGTAAGCGTGCAACTGTGTGACGTGTACTTTTTCCAGTGCGGCGGAATGAAAGTGATCTTTTGATTGATATCGCTGTCAAAAATAATACGATTCTAACGGAATTTGTAGTAAGTATTTACAATTTTTGTAATAAATGAGAGAAAAACACTCATCGAATAATCACAAGCTTCCAATGATTTGAAAGAAATGTATTAAATTTTCTTGGAAAGTTGTAGACAATTCGAATAAAATATTGTCAAATACTTTGTTTGATCACAGACAGGCATTTTGAATTGATCCCGTATGACGTTCTTAATATAATAATTATGAAACCATATTTTAGATCCATTTAGATGAAGAATCTCTGTACAGATTCTATACAACAGAAGAGATACATTTTCAGAAACAAATCGGAGAGAAAAGATCTTTTTTTCAAACTTCTTCTTCCGATTTCGAGAGTGAGTGATGTTTATCTTCGAATGTTATAAAAATAATAGAAATAACAATTACACTTGGCACCGTTGAAAATTTAATTTTACAACATCGCACTGATATTGATGATGATTTATAAATGTTGAATTGGCTGTCGAAAAAAAGAGATGATTTGTCTCAGTTACTTCGTAAAAAATAGTCCGGATACAGAGTTCAGAAGATTAATTTTATCTCAGGAAGATAACATCGGTGGAATGTAAAATTACAACATTCCACCGATAAAAATTATTTAAAAAAAATGATTCAGTGAGTTCGTTGAAAATAGTATTTTGAATAAAATGAGCCATCATTGAATAAAGGCTAAAGAATTCACGAGATTTCTAGTTTTAAGCGACTTTAACTGAATCATCAATATCTAAGTTCTGTTTAGAATTTGAGTAATTTCTGTTTTTGTATTTTCTAAAAAGATTAGACCGCGAATGCGGTAATTCGATAAATACAGAATTCACTGCTATTTCTTAATAAAATGAATAGATGGTGTCGATTCTTGGTGAACAAACCTCCTTAAATCGAAGCGATGACGTGGAAAACGAGGGGACTTATTTACTTGGTTGAGCCGGCAATAATTAAACACGGGATCGGCGATACAGGCTGCTCGACGCTCGGGTGACAGAGTCTTGACACCGAGGCACGGAACCATGTTCAACATGGAAATACAGTCAGGGCGCCAAGCTGACGCGAAGAAGAACTTATGGGAGAGACGTGTAATTAATATTGAACTTGATCGAAACACGTGTCGTTATATGTGTGTGGAAACATGCGAACACAATATGCTTATGTATCCACAGACTGAAATTTTTAGTTCCGGTTACCGCTCAGTCCTTAAATATTTTCATTTTCTACCACAATCGAAAAATACAGTTTTACGTAGAAAATGAAAATTAGTTTTGTAGCTGTTACCGGAAAGTTTAGTATCCGTTACTATTCTTTCTCATTACGATCACTGTTGCTGTATTTTCTTGTAACTGTTACGAAAATTTAATGCTTGTGCAACAATAAATCGTTGTTAAGGCCTTATTTAACTAAAGAAGTACAGTAAACCTCGAAATTTTTCTAGTTACTGTAACAAATGAAATTTTTTTCAGTGTACGTGGTCGACGGTTATTAAGGCCTACCAAATCCAACCATATGTGTTATTATCCTTCTAATTCTTTTATCAATGTTTGTTTGTTTTATAATGTATTTTACTCTACGTTTAAGATGTTACGAATGTAAATAAGTAGCGCGCATATTTATGACTAATTGATTGTTCGTTATTTTTAGTGCCTCGATCCCGATACCTCCTAAAGGAGCAGCGTAATCAGAAAACGACCACCTGGTGTCAGCTATCCGAGCAATTGACCCGTTCACTTTAAAATGAAAATGACGTTCAAAAGATTTTTCGGTAGCACCTTCTGTCTTATAAAAAATTTTCAACGTTCAGATCACAGGTTTCCGATGGATATTGAAGAGGCACCATCACATTATTTCACAGCCTGAACATAAATGATAATAACACAATCGAAAGGGGCATTTTTGGCATACTTACTCGGCTATGCCCTTAACTTAAATTATTTAATCGAAATCTGTTTTAGTTTTTTTCAGCGCTTGAATTACTTCGGCACGTAATCGAAGAGATTAAAAATGGTCACCCTATGCGAACGCAGTTATGGGACGGTGCTGGTCTCCCTCCTCTGTGAAAGTTATAAGGTTGCCCGTCGCCCTTTGGCACCGAGGTGGAAACCGAGCACCTTGAAAGGCGGCACATGAATGACACGCGCCAAAATTAAGGGGATTCCATATCTTTTACCGCACGCTCATGTATATCTATGGAGTGGCGCGAGTGACCCGGTGGGTGAAAATTGGCGATTTCCGTTACCCCGAGACATCCCAGCAGTGATCGTCTTTCCGTGTAAACTGCATCTAATTGCTTTGGTCGCTCATGCAGGTCGTTCAGGTGCATTGTGGAAACGCTATAAAAACTTCATATGCTGCGGCATAGTTGCATCTGGAATAATCGAGTGCTCGATTGAAAGAAATTTTCAATTCCGTAGGAACGTAAAAAAAATTCAGTGACAATAAATAGAATTAATTTACAGTGAAGACACTTTTTATACAAAA
The DNA here is from genome assembly GCF_021901455.1 of Neodiprion lecontei. Lineage (NCBI taxonomy): Eukaryota > Metazoa > Arthropoda > Insecta > Hymenoptera > Diprionidae > Neodiprion > Neodiprion lecontei. The sequence goes on along the minus strand of NC_060261.1, from coordinate 28,536,403 downwards.
ATATAATCGAATTTTGTCCATGAAACGACATGCTTCATTGATTCAAGTAAATGTTCATACCTAACTATGTCAGCAGATATTAGTGGGATCATAATTATATAACCAAAGTTTCTCTAATTTTTTTGTGTGTGGTAGAAAAAATGTCATTTCCAAATTTTGTATAAGTAAAATGTTCTCCAACTTCATGTTAATTAAAACTGAAACGAAATCACTATGTTTCATTTAAGGTGGAATTTTAAATATATTTATATTCTATTCTTTAATATTTTGATTAATTTATACTTCAGACTAAAAAACGTGCATCAAATTATTTTTGAATTTATTTAGGACTTTACTTGAGATTTTATGGTTGATTCGGTAGCAGAAGGTCGTATCTGTCAGTCCAGATGACATTTGTCTCTTCATTAAACTGTTATTCAGTTTCAATGTTTCTAATCATTATTTCACGTTTTGAGCGTAGATACGGTAAAAAGAAAAAAAAAATATACACCGTTTTGCCTTTTTCAACAGCATGTGATATAGAGTAATACGTCATTATCCATCGAAAATATTATTCACGTTTATTTTCCGATTGAAGACTGCTTTTCTGGAATAGAACAATCGTGTAAGAACTCACGAATCAAGTTGAAAGTAATGCAAGGAAAAAATTTTTAAAATTAGTTGTAAAATAGACATAGTATGCGGAATCTATGGAGCGTTAATCCAGGACGTAAAAAGTCACGTCGCAAAGGACTCTAACCTCGAGAGTGCTAATCCTGGACGTCAAGACCTACCACGTAGAGGACCCGGAGCGCCAAGCCTACCGATCACGAGTCTTGGAAGTTAAGACTCACCATGTAAAGGACCTGGACATCCAAAACTACGGAGGGCTAGTCTTGGAAGTTGGGACTCGCCAGATAAAGGACCTGGACATCCAAAACTACGAAGCGTTAGTCCTGGTAGTTGAAATCCAGCAGGTAAAGGACCTGAAGAGCCAGAACTATGAAGCGTTAGTCTTGGTAGTTGAGATCCACCAGGTACAGGACCTGGACATCCAGAACTACGAAGCGTTAGTCCTGGTAGTTGAAATCCAGCAGGTAAAGAACTTGAAGAGCCAGAACTATGAAGCGTTAGTCCTGGTAGTTGAGATCCAGCAGGTACAGGACCTGGACATCCAGAACTATGAAGCGTTAGTCCTGGAAGTTGAAATCCAGCAAGTAAAGAACTTGAAGAGCCAGAACTATGAAGCGTTAGTCTTGGTAGTTGAGATCCAGCAGGTACAGGACCTGGACATCCAAAACTACGAAGCGTTAGTCCTGGTAGTTGAAATCCAGCAGGTAAAGGACCTGAAGAGCCAGAACTATGAAGCGTTAGTCCTGGTAGTTGAGATCCAGCAGGTACAGGACCTGGACATCCAGAACTATGAAGCGTTAGTCCTGGAAGTTGAAATCCAGCAAGTAAAGAACTTGAAGAGCCAGAACTATGAAGCGTTAGTCTTGGTAGTTGAGATCCACCAGGTACAGGACCTGGACATCCAGAACTATGAAGCGTTAGTCCTGGAAGTTGAAATCCAGCAAGTAAATAACTTGAAGAGCCAGAACTATGAAGCGTTAGTCTTGGTAGTTGAGATCCAGCAGGTACAGGACCTGGACATCCAAAACTACGAAGCGTTAGTCCTGGTAGTTGAAATCCAGCAAGCAAAGAACTTGAAGAGCCAGAACTATGAAGCGTTAGTCCTGGTAGTTGAGATCCAGCAGGTACAGGACCTGGACATCCAAAACTACGAAGCGTTAGTCCTGGTAGTTGAAATCCAGCAAGCAAAGAACTTGAAGAGCCAGAACTATGAAGCGTTAGTCCTGGTCGTTGAGATCCAGCAGGTACAGGACCTGGACATCAAAATTACGAAGCGTTAGTCCTGGAAGTTGAGATCCAGCAGGTACAGGACCTGGACATCCAAAACTATGAAGCGTTAGTCCTGGTAGTTGAAATCCAGCAGGTAAAGGAACTGAAGAGCCAGAACTATGAAGCGTTAGTCTTGGTAGTTGAGATCCAGCAGGTACAGGACCTGGACATCCAAACTTACGAAGCGTTAGTCCTGGAAGTCGAAATCCAGCAAGTAAAGAACTTGAAGAGCTAGAACTATGAAGCGTTAGTCCTGGTAGTTGAGATCCAGCAGGTACAGGACCTGGACATCCAAAACTACGAAGCGTTAGTCCTGGTAGTTGAAATCCAGCAAGCAAAGAACTTGAAGAGCCAGAACTATGAAGCGTTAGTCCTGGTAGTTGAGATCCAGCAGGTACGGGACCTGGACATCCAAAACTACGAAGCGTTAGTCCTGGAAATCGAAATCCAGCAGGTAGAGAATATGGAGCGCAGAATCAAGAGGTAGAGAACCGGGTGCTCGAAATCTGCGGAGCGCGATTTTCGTACGTCCACTCTACTGCGCGTTTATTTCCAGACTGAGGAATTCGGCAAACTGATTTTCGTCGTTGACGGTTATCGATCGATGACGTAACAGGAGAAAAAATTTTCGCTAACGTCAAAATAGAACGTTTGGACATCCGGACATTCAAAATTTCCGCCTTTCAGCTTTAATATAGCGAATATTTGATTCATAGGTACACTGAACAATGATTGATAATTGAGGTAACCGTCTTACCAACATCTTAATCAATATCGGGACAACACAAAGGATGATAAACTCCACATACATGTGACAAGCTATAGATTCTCGGACAACTCGACGTGGATGGTGTATATTTTTGCCAAAGAATCAAGAGCAACAGAAAGAAGATCAAGAGAATAAGTACACAAAGCATTTCACAAGCCTCTTCTTGAAAAGGACGGGATCGTGGCGCATGCAGGGGCACCGTTACCGAAGCAGTTTCGACCCCGAAGGATCATAGCATGAAATCGCTACGCATCGCGGCATGGGCTGCTTCTCACCTGCCGTACAGGTGCCCCCACTACCATAGGGTGCCCACCTATCCCATACAGTCTACACGTCTCACATTAAAGCGCCTGCATGTGGATTCACTCTGTCTCTGTGTGAATATTGCCGCATGCTCGGCTTACCGCGAGATTGACTGTAGGTATAAGATGGATAGACAGATTGTCGAGTGTTGAAATAAGATATTTAAACGAGGTTGATTTTTTCGGCTAAAATGATGAAAAGGGGCGAATTCAGGCGGTCTATTGATCAAATATTGACCAGTTTTGTCAATTTTATAACGAGATATTAGTGAGAGTAAAAATTGAAGTGGTATAGATATACAAATTTTGATAATGGTGATGATAGGAAACGAACATTGAGCGAGTAACCAATTTTATTTTACCTTATCTTCATGAATTGAGTGGAAAAATTGATCAATTTGAGGTAGGTACATTAGGTGGGAACTGAAAGTGGATTAAGGGTTGATTAACTCTGTCATTTCGTGTACACCGATCACTTTGTTTATTGTGAAACAGATCTGAAGAAATGTATCTTATATATTTGCCGTTCAAACTGTGTTCCGCGACGGGTAGAGACAATTTTATTTCTGCATTCACTTTTCTTTTTTACCACACTTGTTCTAGTTTTCGTTCGATTTTTAAGGATACGCATTTTTTGTACAAGGGAATTTAAAACGAACAATATCAGCGAAGTATCTTAAAATTTCCAGAAAAGCTTCGGAAAGTGAGTTCTTTTGGAACGGGATATAAATATTTTCACAATAAGCGCGAGTTATTCACATGCGAAGAATACCCAATTATTCGTAACGGTTTGGAACTATATTGAGAAGTGAGCTAGATATCGAATACCGGAAATGATTGGGAAGTAATGCAAGATAATTAGAAATGTCGTTAACTTGTGCATTGAAGTAGTGCACAAATCTGTTTGTTCGATAAGATAACCGAGTGTCCGAAAATGATTAGAAACGCATTACATCAAAGTCTTGCTTGACGTTTCCAGCATGGTCGAACAGTACATGCAACACTACCGTTCCAACTTGGCATTCAATAGGTCAATGGAATTTAAAGGAATTTACCATCTCCGATGAGTCTTTCGTTTTCATTTTCTTGTCAATCGATGTTGCTCGTGCCTAAATTGGATTCTTGTCGAATACTGCGAGCCAGTGAAAACCGCCAATTCTGTAGTTGATAAGCTAAGGTTTGTATCGGGCATACAGTTTCCGTTAAAAGGTATCACAAATAAAAATATGATAAAAGAAAGGTTCAAGATGAATTTAATTGGAACGATCTTTTCTTGACATGTGAAGAATTTTTCAATACGGCAAAAACAGATCCGACTATTTGTCACTCTGACGAAAATGAAGCGTACGGAATATCTAAAGAACATTACAGGCGATGTAAATTGGAACAATTTCACATTTTTTGCACACTTGTTTGATACAATTAATGTGCTCACACTTTTCCTCGATACTTCATAATTTTACCCATGGTATCTTCAAGCGATGACAGTATTCTACGATTCCCTTACATGCACAAACACGTACTATTCATGCAAATTCAATGTATTATGGTCCGTTATGTTTGTAAAGAAATTTTTTAAAGCCCTCCAGATGAATTTCTTCTGTCGCCTTCTCGGTAATTGGTGACAGAAATTGATTTCAGATGATGTGTTTAAGAAACCATTCACAATTGAAATTCCGATTTCAGCAATTGAAGACCCTAACAATGACGTGATTTTTTCTAACGATAACAGCAACCAAAATTCCTTCATTCGGATATGCGATTCTTATTTCCTTGCACGTTTCGCAGAGTAAAATAAAACTCGATAAATTCCAGTATCTACACTGAGAAAAATTTCATTTGTTACGGTAACTAGAAAAATTCAGTAAAACAGGTACCTATCGTTAAAAAAAGTCAAGAAAATACAGTAACAGTGATCGTAATGAGAAAGAATAGTAACGGATACAAGACTTTTCGGTAACAGCTAAAAAACTAATTTTCATTTTTTACCTAGAACTATATTTTTCGATCGTGGTGAAAAATGAAAATAGTTGAGGACTGAACGGTAACCGGAACTAATAATGTCTCTCGGTATATCAATTGTTCTCACTCGAATACGGTAAGAGTAAAAAACTGCGAGTGTATCGATATTTCACCCAAAAAACAATATTAAGTAACAGACTGCGGAAGAATATTCAATAAGAAAAAGAAAGAGTGCAGTCTTGATACGGTACCAGGAACTTCAATGCATTCTGCATATATCTTTACGTATGTGTAATATAGATACATGTGAAGGAGTACAGTGATCTGTCGAGGCCAGTGTAAGCTAACAAACAATAATTACACCAATTAAGGTATAGCAAATGCGCCCGCTCGCACGCGCTGAAGATGTGAGTTATAAGGATACCGCAGGTAAGCTTTAGCAGTATGCAGTTACGAAAGCTCGTCGTAAGCAGGAACCACACACGCGAGTACGAAGTAAGCACAGGCGGCGACTAAATGCAACGAGCCGCAGCTGCGGCGCAACGGCGTTCATGCGCGGCTTAATTGTCACTCGATATCGCATTAACCCCGAATCCAGAGCGGTTTTGGTGCGCCTTATAAAAATTGCTGGACAATTAACGTGCTTCGCTCTCTTACGACGCCATCGCCGCAGCTTTTGCCTTCGAAGGTATATTTATTTCGACGCGTTTCAGTCCGCGCGCAGGGAATTCGCGAACGCCTCCGAAGACACGTACAGCGATTCTCGATGTGAACTTGAATGGAATTCAACCGGGAAAAAATACCCTCAGGCTTCGTCGTCGGATCTTTATTATAAATTGTTCATCGAAATTCACGGTGCGTTTTTTTTTTTTTTTTTTTGTTGAAATTAAGAAATATTTTCACAGGAGCGATTCACTTTCATTAAATTGACAATATTTTGTATACAATTTTGTTTATTATTTTAGGCAGTACCTATTGAAATTCAAATACACAATCAACGTTATTAATTTATCTTGAATAATACCGTTGGATCCTTATGCTCAGTTATATCAAACTTTGAAACGTGGTGAACGATAAAATCGAGCAACGCTTGTCATTCATCGCTTTCGAAAACGTTTTCGGTTATGCAATTTTCAAAAGTTTTTTCCAAAGCAAATTTTTACCATGTAATTAAATGAAAGTTTAGAAAATTCAAGGGTACGACGAAAACTGTATCCCTGTAAGAATTAGGTACGTCTTTTACAGTGAAACGACCGGTTTTATGTAGGAGCCACCGACGTATTAAAATTCAGGAGGATAAAATCTATTATTCAGAGGTAGGTAAGCTACTTCACAGTGGTTGCCTAGCCCCATGTGGCGTCCGGATTACAACCTTTTGATCTATTACCTGATTAAGAAACGTCCCTCGACATTCGGTATATCATTTATTATTCACACAGAATTTTGAAACAAAAAATTTTCCCTCCTCGTCTGCCATTTGATTGAGACGTTATATTCCATTTTCCTACACCGTTATTCGAACAAAATAGATCTAAAGATACACGCCTCGTCCCAATTTCCCGTACCTTGATAAAATCCAAACATTTTATCGCGTTTGATTTTTATTCTGATTCGGGTAAGCTCAGAAAGTGTCATTAGATTGACTTTATCTCATTTTGTTAAATATTATTGCCATAGACTCGACTTGTACGGTTAAATATAATCGAACAATAATATGTAATAACAAAAAGCAGGCTTAGTACCTACGTAAGCTGCACCTAAGGGTTGCTGAATAAGCGAAGATGATACGAGGCTAACAAGCATCCCAATGCATTTTCACCTCGTTATATCCCATAAAACAAGAATCGTCGTGCAGTCAATAGTGCAGACGTAACGTGTAGCGGTGTGAAGTGTTCTTCGGGGCTAATTTGACGGGTTGTTAGCGGATTTGTGAGCCAAAGAAACGATCGTCCAGAGTCGGAGCGTCCACTTTGTGGAGGTTTAATTAATATCCCCGAGCACTTAGTGGACTTAACGACGTCAAAGTGCAGCCTGCCCGACGTAGGCCGCTTAAATCAAAGGGTTTAGTCTTCCAGAGAGCGTTTAGGCCGTTCTATTCTCACAGAAGATGAACTCCAGCAGCCCTAGAAGTAGCCTCGGGCTCCGAGTTGGGTACGTGATTTTTTTTTTTGATAATCCATTGCGCTTCGCACCGTTCAATTATCGCCCGTTGGATTCCAATTGACGAGCTTGCGTCATGGCCGTCAGTATTATAGACACACTCGAAAATAACGTTGGCCAATTGTTATCCCATTCTTTTGTTAAATTCGGTGCACGCAAACTGTTTGAAAAGCGAGGGAACGATCATCGGGCTGATCGTTCCTTTAATTTCCACTTCGATCGGTGTGCTCAGGTATATATCCACCCTGCACCTACTCTTCTTCTGGCGATTGTTAATTATACTTGACCGACCCGCTCGACGAGGAGTCTCGACACGCGAACTGAATAATGTACAACGATATTGTCAAAGTTCAGGTCACACGCGATTAATTAAAGCATGGTGTAACGGCCGAGGCAGGTGAACGAAGAGCCACGAAGCGATCAAGGAGCAACTCTCTCGCGTCGTGCGCAACAAACATTACGACGTCGACTTCGTATTTTATTTCCCCGACATCTTTGTCGTATTAATTATATCGCTTTCGTTGCACGTATCGCAACATACGAATACCTACGCCTGGGTAAAATGATACGAATCTGGAAAAGAAATCGAACGTACAAAACGTATCGCAGGCTGGTCTCGTTTTGCACCGTGTCACAAACCCCCGCGGATGTATCACCATCAGTGATTCATTTCTTAATTTAACATTCGGAAAACGAGGAAGAAGGCTCGGATGAGTTGATCCTGCAGCGTCAGCGTCGATTGTCGCTCCGCAGGCACCAGCTGTCCCGCATTGCTGGTTCAGACGGTCTTTATACCGGCTGCCATTCGGTGCAATAAAGCATCGACTCTTTCGTTTACCTTTTTGATTAGGAGAGAGGCACTACGGCCCTGATGTTTTCTATGTGTAAATTTATTGCCGACGGGTTACACTTCGTCTAATCTCTTTATTGCCTGTACCTAACAATCTCGGGATCCCGAAACAGATTCAAGCCTGCCGCGTCGCGTTGTTTCGAGTAAAATTCCCGGCGAGTAGTATGGTTTTTTTGTTACGTTGATTTGACGCATGAGAGGTTATTTCATCGCCGAAACTCCAAACACAATGAATTACACGTTCGGTACTGTCGGTATTCCGTTTAATACATCCGTACTTTTCAGCACTTGGCGTATTGCTGAAAAGAGTGAAATTTTTCATTGCAAACGTTACACAACGGCTATGAATAGTTTTATTGATAACACCATGGGTTGGTTTTTGATCGACAGTAAATTGGTAAAGTTTCCGGTTTCAATGTACAAATGAATTTCACGTGAAATCCAACACCTTTTGAGTTTCGGAGAGGTTACTTTCAAATTCACTACCAAATTCATCTTCCGTGAAGATTCATTTTATAAAGTTGAGTTCTCTATTGGATAGATTCAATCGGCATATCAATCACTGTCGGAAGTTGTATTATAATGGAATCATCGTCGGATTATCGATCGGTGAAAGAAGCACTAACAACATAGAATAATCGTTGAGATCATTAACGTATAGGTCTGGACTTTACGACCGTCTAGATTCCAATATCCCGGTTTTAATTACGTAGGAATTAGCTAATTATGTTACGTATCGGTTATTCTGGAATTCGCCACCAGTTAGAAAATCACATCGTCAGTTATTTCAAATCACCGAAAGCCCAGAAGAAGTCTCAAAGGCTGGTAGAAGTCCCTCGAATCCATCGTAACTGCCGTTTAGAAGGCATATAGTGAATTCCAGTCGACTAAGAACTGTCTAAAGTGATTGCTGTCTAAAGTAATTTGAACTCACGGAAGTCATGATGTAAAGGAATGACATTTTTCGATCTCTTCTACACGCTGGTCAGTGCACGTGCAAGTGATTTAAAGTGAAACGATGCCACCACTGGAGTCACTGAAACGAAAGATACTCAAGACTGGCATTTAAAGTAATATCAAGAAGAGTACGAACGTCTTGAGCACCGTCCACGCAAATCGGCTTTTGGGTTACACGGATCGAAGCCGTGAAGTGGTTAATGATGACCGTGTGAGTCTGGTCTAATAACCAGCTTCCAAATACTGGGGCACACCCGAGGTCACACCTGCGTCCTGCACCCGAGTCTAAGAACGTTGGGAACAATGGATGACGTGCAGCCCGATTCGTGTAAAGAGAAGACAGGCTACCGACAAAGATCGGAATCGGAACCGCGCCGAAAACTGAGAAGGCAAAACTCTCGTTAGGCCTAGAACAAGATTAGAGGCTAATGTCTTGTCCCCCTTGACGTGATTTCCCGAGCCAATATACCTTATCGCTCGTATCTGCATCTGCTTCTTGCGGTAATTAATTTCCCCAACACCTTCAACGTTAACGCATTGATTTGACCGTCAAAAGGTTGTCACAATTGGGTCGAAGGAAGGATTTCCGGGTGAACTGGTAAGTCGAGAAGATATGAGGTTACGCTTACAGGTATCCTAGGATATGAAGTTGGTCACTCGATGCTCAGGGAAGAGAGACGCTTGAAAAGAGTACGTGTTAAAAGGTGTATTTTATAATCGTATTGCATCGTATCGTATTCAATGAAGTTGATGAATACTAAACACATGATCAACCTGATCATCGAAACGGTAAGATTTTTGGCTCATGTTTGATCTGGTACAAAGAGCAAGTGTACTGAACCCGAAATAAGGAAGTTCACAACCATTCTATGGTAGTGGTACTTATGCTATATGTTAGTAATGCATCGTACTTTTTGGCTCGTAGGTGATACGACTCGTTGATGTCGTGATTGTCAGGGATTGTTTTTAATTCGACTCATCGTGACTGATTGAGTTTTCAATGTGCGTTCGGCGAAGCGCTTCGCGACGCGTGCCTTACCTTGCACCAGGACTCCTGGACGCTGTCTGTCTGATGATAATTTGAAGACGAACGGAGGATGGTGGAGAGATAATGTTATACGGGATTGGATGGCAGAAAGGTGCATGCCTGCTCAAGTACGCATATTCGGTTGGTTTTATCGGGCTTTCATCGGTCGTTACTTACGCTCGATTTCACATTCGCCTCGGTTAATTATTATGGCCAGATACAACTCGAGCACGTGCGCCTGGGTAGTGAGCTGACGCCTTTGCATGTGCCCCGGTAAAGTAGGTAGGTAAATTAATGCGTGTCAGACGGATTGTCACTCGGTATAATATACGCTACGGTACCAGGACGGAAATTTGACCGGGATAAATACACACGCACGGTGACGACGTAATGATATTAAGTTTGGTCGTGTCAACTTGCAGCCGCACATTGGTAGACGGAAAACACGAACGCGAGGTAATTCGGAGTGTTTCAGAAATGGCTATCTTTGATTGTAAATCTTAATTGACCCCCCCTCAAATTTCACTGCATTTGAATATTTAACAGAGAAACTCAGCCGTTTTCATATAATATATTCATATGCTGAGAGAAATTTTTAGTTCCGGTTACCGCTCAGTCCTTGACTATTTTCATTTTTTAGCACAATCGAAAAATATAGTTCTAGGTAAACAATGAAAATTAGTTTTCTAGCCGGAAAGTCTAGTATCCGTTACTATTCTTTCTCATTACGATCGCTGTTGCTATATTTTCTTGTAACTGTTGCTTGTGCAACAATAAATTGATGTTACAGCCTTATTTAACTAAAAAAGTAGAGTAAACCTCACAAACTGATATTGCGTTGCGATAACCAAAAAAGGATCGACGATAGCGCAAAATGGTTACGCGTACCTCGTTTTTCGAAATTCCAACAATATTCAAACAGTTTTTTCAACGATACCTGTTTTACCGAATTTTTCTACTTACTGTAACAAATGAAATTTTTCTCAGTGTGCTGACATTGAGTATTACATTTATCTTTCTTCGGATTAATCCTGTTTTTGAAAAAATTTTTCCAACCAAATTGTAACAATATTGAATATTTGTATCTGCTTCTTGAGGATGGCAACGAGATCGTCAAATCATCTTTCAACTGGTTTATTACCTAGAGAGATTTGTGAGCAACTGCCGGATGTCGTATAATTGTTGCAAGTGACTAAGATCGGCGGTTGCTGAATCACAACTGCAGCTTATGTCGCGAACTTAGAATGTATAACTAAATTTATCAGATGTAATTGAGATCCTAAGATTATGGCACTCAGCTTCTGGTTCTCTGAGGTTCTCTCTCATTAAAATAAAAGTATTCAGCTCTGGAATTGATTCAATTTTATACGAACGCTTATTGTTTTTCACAAGGATACGGAATAAAAATTGCTTGATACCGCAATAGTCGAAAAATTGTTGCAACCTGATTGTCCCTGTACTGTAAATCGAGGAAATTTATTTTCTTAGAATGGTAAAACGAATTCAACATGAAATTCGATAATTTTTTGCAGGTTAACATAAAATTTTGCAGACGAAAAGATAGATTGGTAGTTGTGCTAATTTTTTTTTTTTTTTGATGGACCCTCTAACCAATCCCAAGCTAAGAATCTTAGTTCCTACGTAAGATTTCTGAGTTATCTAAAAAACAATATAATCACTGTGGAGAAATAAGCCAACGCCATTGAAAAATTTTTCTTTTACAATTTTGAAATAGATTTCGATAGTTTGTTTCGAGCATTGTATTTGTTTCGGTATACTTATCAGAAGTCTAAAAGTTTTTCACAGAAACGTATTTATTCGTATTTTAATTTGAACGTTTTACTGGCCGAACAAAGTAGAGTTTCGAAGTTATTTATGAAATTTTTCAAAAAATTCACAAGTGACCCGAAAATACAAATGTGTAGATTATAAGGTATAGCAAGAATTCCCAAAGTTATGATACATATATATATTAAGTTCGGTCACAAGCTAGGTCCAACTTTAGTCTGATAACTGGTCAAACTGCCCAAATTTACTAGCAGTGGAAACGATTAACACGAAGTATCCGTGTAAGTCAGTGATCCCTGAGTTGAATAATTCCTACCTCTTGTTTTTCACTCAATTAGGAAAGAACAGTTAGCTATTACACACCGATATACGTACAATACACGAAACCGTTGATGCTGTGCGGTACAATACCACCGTACGCGTCGTCATAAATTCTAGTGCCGAAACCGCAAAAAGCAATCCGATCAGCGGGTGCCGTTTTCTCTCCCCCTCCCCTCCTCGGAGTGCGAGTAGTCCGGCGTCGGATTTGACCGTTATGTTGTCGGCCTGTTCGGTAGTGCGCAGAGCAAGGATCGCGAAGGTTTGTGGCGCGAGGCGCATATGTGGGCAACCCGTCCAGCCGCTACGGCACGGCGGTTCCTGGGTCCGTTCGTTCGTCCACTGCACCGGAGTTTCGTTGGGCCTCGGGCCTGCCTGCCAGATGTCATCGGGGCTACCAGATCCGCCGGGTCCTACGTGCGTCGGCGCTAGCACCAACGCAGCACCGCTTTCTCCTACACAGAGCCACCAGGGAAGCCCGGAGAAGTCCGATTCGCCCGGCTGCCTGACGCTGCATCGCTACGGCGCAGGCATACGGGGCATACGGGGCTCGCGCGCACGCATGTCTCTGTGTGCGCGCGCACTCGCGCCCACACATGCGCACGACGCCCGTGAGCCGGAGAGCTGTAAAGAGGGAAAAGGAAAAAACTAATAGGCCATCGGCGTGCGCCTGTCGCGTGCCGAGGGGAACCGCCGTTACCAGGGAGAAGCGGGTGTCGCGGCGCGTGCTGGACGCATGTGTGTGTTAAAGCGCGTGCTGGAGTGTGGGAGTCCGGAGGTGGGGTAACCGCCGGATACCGGGGAAGGAGTTATGGTTCGCCCGACAAAACCGAGAGGAAGATCTTTCGCTAAGCGCTACCTCCACCCACTGTCTTGATTGATAGCGCCGATACGTTCAACGAGATTATCCACTCTACCCCTGTAAAATAGTAATTTATACACCTACGCGCAAGCGTGGAGAAACACCGGTTTGTACTGTCAGAATCTCGGATTTTTTTTTTTTTTTTGTCGATGATTTATTTCACATTGTTCAAATCTGTCTACGAATGATTTTGACGATAATCGAAATACGTGTGATTTGACTTACTGAATAGGATCAGACACTACGAAAAACACTCTGATCAATTATGATAATGTTTCGTCTGGTAAAGTTTCTTTAACCATAAATCTTTTCGGGATCCGGTTTTTTCTACAACAACCAAAAAACACTTTCCGGATTTTACATTACCGAATGTCTGGGAATTTATCCGAATTATTATCCAATTTATTTCTGTCGGGTGATAAGGGTGACATGTACCTAAAGAAAAAGAGATGCGATGAAAATTGTAAACCAATCCGATATCACAAAGGAAAGTTACTTGCCTCAATTATTCATCGTTAGATTTGAAGAAATAGTGCATCGCTTAAAAACGAGTTTAAAAACGTCGATGACCAAAATACCGGACTTTGCTTAACTCGACTGATATTTCAATTCTTCAACACCTAACGATATGCGATTTATCCAAGCTTGAATGAAACGAAGTCGATTCGATTAATGAAAATTCGTATTTCTCCCAATTGCATTAAATTTACCATCAGTGTAATTTCAAGCCGAGGGTATAAAGATGTCGAATTTTAATGACTTGATGAAAGGCGCGCCTGGTACACCGGCAACCCTCGTATCCCTGCCAGGATTATAATTTACGGTTTATCTTGTTGCAAATTGTGGATCAGGGTGGTCTTCTCTTGCGCGTGTGAGGGTGGGAGAACTCAGGATACTGAAATTCGTCGGTGAATAAGCCGCAGCTGCTCTTCACCGTACGCGTATGAGAAACTCGACTCTCTATCTCTATCCATCATTTGATGCTCTCTTTGTTTGCCTTCTTCTCCATTTAGCAAATACTTGTCGAGAGATATTCACTATGCAAGCCTAACCTCGATTTTGTGCTTCGTGAAAAAAACGCGTAACATACTATTGTTATAGATAGAATCGTGTGCAACAAGGAGGTAACGGTCTTTTTGCCTCGCGTGTTTGCCAACTTATGCTCGGCCCGAAATGACCGACTTTGCCTCCTTGTTACACAATATATTATTTTCAGCCAACTTCAGCTCCGCAAATGCGTCCAATTATCCATTGCTCGTTATACGGTAAAATACCGTAACCTTATCCTATTATCACCGATGTGTTGAGAAATGTCTTCTGCACAGTCCGTTGTCATAAGTAATATTTGATTCGTTGTCGGTCGTTAGTAAATGTTGATGAATTTGAAAAAAATGAAAGAGCTCGTCCAAGGATCGCTAGAAATGATTCCGTTGGAAACTTTGAAGCATCTTAAAAAACCTAACTTCTAGGGTTAGATAGTTGCCAAAATGCGATCTTGGAAAGTGCTGAAGCTACAGGACAATATCTCTAAACTTACAGAAAAATGCAGGTAATCCAATCTGAATGGAACGCTGGATGACTTCTGATTGCGGTGAAATGAATGGCTGCACGTAATTCATAATTTTAATAACAGGTTCATAGTTTTGGATAAATTAAGCCGTGTAAATTTCGCTATCAATCACCTCAGTTATGGCAATGACCGATTTTTGTAAAACGTCAACTACATTGAGAGAAATTTTTAGTTCCGGTTACCGATCAGTCCTTGACTATTTTTATTTTTTACCGCGATCGAAAAATATAGTTCCAGGTACAAAATGAAAATTAGTTTTCTAGCTGTTACTAGAAAGTCTAGTATCAGTTACTATTCTTTCTCATTACGATCACTGTTACCATATTTTCTTGCAACTGTTGCGAAAATTTAATGCTTGTGAAACAATAAATTGACGTTAAAGCCTTATTCAACTAAAAAAGTAGAGTAAACCTTATAAACTGATTTTGCGTTGCAATAACCGAAAAAGGATGGACGATAGTGCAAAATGGTTAAACGTACCTCGTTTTTCATAATTCCAAGAATATTCAAACAGTTTTTCTACGATGCCTATTTTACTGAATTTTTCTAGTTACTATAACAAATGAAATTTTTCTCAGTTTACTGCATGGATACGAATGCGTTCACGAGGTTAATTTTCGAAATACTCAAGAATGAAATTCAAAAAAATGGAAAGTAGCACGCGCAACAATAGAGCTCGGTATGTAACGATTTGCGCCTTGCTCAAGGATAAATAATGGAAAATGGTGCGATCATCATCAGACGCAAGTAGTACCTTCGATAAAATCACATTCTTTAGTTGAGCATCACAGTGTCCCTTCTGCATTCCAGCGAAATGGAGAAAATGCGATAGTGCACAGCAGGTGTGAGCCAATAGAAATACCTGCCTTATCCGTTCTTTACTGGAGGGTGCATGTATAATAAGAAATCATGAGCAGTCCAGTGCAGCTATGGTGCAAAAGTAATATGGCTTGGTCAACTACCGTCACGATTCTCAGTGCTAACGGCGAAGTGACAGTTGCTGTATCACTGGCAGTTGTCAATGTTCAAAAATACGATTTTCTCTCGTCTTTCCGTCGTTAGATGTAATCTGGCTAATGTTGTACGATACAATAAAGTAAAATGTTATCCCGTGATTGATTTGCGCCTAAAAGAACTTCGATCTTCCAGTCAGTGACGAATATATATATATATATATATCAAAACGATTTCAAATTCTAAACTCCAGTAACTCTCTTGACCATACGATTACAGATATTCACGACTCCATTGCCTAAACGAAAGCTGACTCCGAGCATAGTTACAGGAGCGTGACTTTTCTCTGCCGACACGTGTCGGAGCGTGTCACTGTCATTGGCGGAGGCATTTTGTGAACATGAACAGTAGATAAGTAGCGAAGCCTGTCCAGCTCAAGATGAAGTGAACTAAAACTTACGCATTCGTATTGGTCACGTGATCTCAGTTAACGGCTTATTCTTGTTTTCCACCACCCACCAATGTCGGTGGAGCCTTGCGTCATTCTGTGCTCAGCAAGCTTCCGCCAATGGGAACCTTGCACAGAGCAGGATGCTTTGATGATACCTTCGTTGTACACCTTTCCTCGCTTAGGGTGCGTTCCTGATGGTGCCCACCCCGCATACGCTTGTGCCATCATCAGTAGGGCCGTTTCCCTGATCGTCATCCGCGCGGAACCATCCCTAAGGTAAAAACAAACCAAGGGTTGGCCGTTGCTAAACCGTACTTTCTACAATGGTAACGTACTTCTGTTTGAGCTGTGAGTATAGTCAGTGTTTTTCACGTATAAGTCTGACGTTTAATCCGCAAGGTAAGCGGATGTAGTACTCAATTAATTGTTACCAGTGTTCACACGGTACTTTGATGACTTTTTTGATCGAAGGTACATTCGTGATGTTATAAGGCACGCAATTACTCTTTGCATATGTTTCTGGTGGTTCTATTTCTATAAGAAGACCGGTTACAGCCTCTGCTCGGCTCGTTCATACTTTAATCCTCATTCCATTTTCATATTGAAATTTTTAACTCTAAAGCGACTAGTCTTCAGTAAAACAACGAATGAAGATTCGATACCACGGAATCGAAATAGTCGAGTTGTTAACGGTCCGTATTAGTAAAGTTTTCTAATTTCGATACGTACATGATAATTCTTAATGGTCTGCATACATCGGGAAGGTCAACATTCATTACAGCTTGCAGGATTGACGAGGATTTACCAGTGATTTTTAGATCCTTATTTTAGTCAGACGCTTAACGAAAATTTCGGTATTCTCGATATATAAACCAGTTCTTATTTCTTTTCGTTCCATATTCATGAGAACCAATCACAAACACTTCGTGAGCTTGAGAGATTTAAAATTTCTCTCGGACACAAGGAACAGTTTGTCAGAAACTAACTTCAGAATTCCAAATACTGTGTTGCTCAAAAGAATGTAGGAAATCGGAAAATCTACCACTGTTCTTTTGCTCAGGTCTGCAAAATGCTCTGAGTACAATGGGTTTGAATAGTTCCAAGTGTGGATAAAGTTGTGCCCGAAACAAGTACTTGTAAGTTTAAAGAAAAATTGAGGTTTTTCGGGAGTTATGTATCAAAAACTGCAGTTACGCGCCAAATGATGATGGATGTGACAAGACGATTCCATAAATTCTACCCCTTATTCATCTTAATTCCAGTCTACGTATGAGGTTCAGTGCCGGACACACACGTGCCGATGGATACCATTCGGTGGTCTTGAGGCAAGGAAACGAGCGAAAGTCGATTGTCGCAAGTATTCTCATATTTACGAGTATACTTTATGAAGATACTGATCAGGCGTCTATCTTTTGTACCATCTCGCTATCAGGATGCTTGACGCATGCAGGGCAGTCTCCAGTTACGGGTGCATAACGCCAAGTAAAGTATCTAAATTGCACTAAATTCGATACTTGAATCACCGTGAATTCGGTTTTAAAAACTGTTCACAGTGTGTCATTGCATACTTATTCGCAGAGTTAACGTCGGTGTGGCTGAAATGTGGAACAAGCGGACGGCACGAAAGGCAAAAATGTGCGAAGAAACGAATGAATGATATTTCGCCGGGGCAGGTGAATGGGAAGGAAACGCGAAATCTTTCGCTTTCGAAATCTTTACCGCAACCGCGACGACTGTCGACTGCACGCAACCCTTCGGAACTCTTTCTCTGCTGGACCGTGCCATCTCTTTTATGCTCAGCTTAACGAAGAAAGCTGTTTCACTACCGTTTTTGACGGCAAATAGACGCTGTATTCTGTACACGCATGTACGGAGCAGCAGGTTCTTACGTTAACGGAATGTCTCCTTGTAACGTACCATTTTATATCTTACACGCGAGTCTTCGCAGGTTTGAAAATGAGCAAGATCCTGCAATTAACGAGAAGTTGTTCAAGATGATTTTTCTAGAAGTGTACTTAGAATTTAGCATGCTTCTAGTTTCAAATTGTTCGAAGTACAAGTGCTCAAGTCTTCTACACGAGGCTGAAACTAGCAGCCAAACGTTCCATGTTCATTTGAATAAAGTAGTGAAGTCACAAAATCAAAATTATGTGAAACACTTTAAACCCCGAATAGTTTTATAGAATTATAAGAATAAGACTAAACTGCATTTCTCTATTTTCAAAAAGTTTAACACGTTTCGCTGCTAACTCTGGCTTTTAGTTTCAGCTTCGTGTTTTCGACTACCGTGGCATTTGTAAAATCATATCTTAAGTTTAAGATACCATTTCCTAAGAAAATCAACCCGTAAAAGTTTGTAAGTAGTTGAACAAATTGTACGAAAACATCGTTTTATTTTTAAGAAAAATATTTGTGAATGTTGACGAATAAACTTGGTATTTCATCTTACTCTAACTTTATTTTTCAACTATTATCCAAAAATGGTATTGGAAGTTCTGGTCGAAATGTCAAGAATATAACTGACTATTGTCAACGGTTTCCGAATAAATGTTTTCAATATAGATACGCAATTGCAAAACGTTCCTCCCTAATTCCCCCCTGAAGATATCTATTGCAATGGCACACTGTGCACGATCTGAAAGTGTGAAGGATATTTTCACGTCTGTGTTACACAGGTACTCGTTCGCTATTGCAGCTTCTATTATATTATACACATAACACACACATCGGATCCCACCTTAACTCCGCATATATGCGCGTCAATATCGCGCTAGTGATCTTCCCGTGGATACCACCTGTTCCACCTACGCAAACGAATTATCTCCCTGTATATACCTGCATAAAATATTTTTTTCAAGAGTCTCAATGTGTCTCAAAGAATTGGTAGGCTGCAATATAATATCCAGCCTTATATCGGATAATCAGAGTCCCGCAATATTTGAATTTGCCGAGTAGAGGTTCGGTTCAAAACTCATTGTAAAAGATCTTTGACAAAGGTGTGCAAAGATTTGATAACTGCGAATGACGATTGATTTTCTTGGTAATATTCGATCCTCTTTCAAGGTATTCGCAAGAAATATCGAAAGCGCGGTTCTTCGACGGTGTAATTTGTACGAAGCCAGGCAATCGTTACAATTAAAGGTGGCTTTTATTTTCACTTTTCTATTTCGTGTTTCTTACCTCGCATTAGCCGATAAGAATATACTTATACCTATACGCATACGATTAAGTCCGGCGTTAATCTTTCGCATAAAAACATCGGTCATTATAAAATACAGGCATATTGCATTGCCTAAATGCATACCGCGGCCTGTGCAGAAAATATTTAGCACGTCAAGACCGCGGTTACCTGAAGACGTTGTTTAATTGAACGGTGTCACTTGTTCCAAGAACAGTGTACGTATATCCGATTATTATAAATTCTGAAAACTCGTCACAAATTCCTCTACACGGTCCACTTATCACATACAATCATAAATTCGCAAAGGGTCGTACAGCGATTGGCACGGCCCTGAACTCGCGTGCAGTCGCAAGTTTTTAATTGCGACGCATTGATAACCGGGCAGAAATAGATGCACAATATGGTTATGCGTGCAAATGCTACGATACATGCGAACTTTGATAAGTGTTTCAGAATGACGGTTACACAATCGGAAAATGTAAAACGACACCGCTTCGCTCGTATATACGTGCATTATGCGTTCGCAGCCAGTTGTAACAGTGGGTACAATATTATATACACGACATGAATATACATACACGTTACACCTATCCTAAGCTAAGCTATATATCGTTATATTGTCTATTATTGTCTGCATAAGCTTGAAAGAAAATGTGAAGCAAAAAATAAAAAAAAAAAAAAAAAAAAAAACAACAATTACAACAATATGACGAGGATAACGGCGATACACCCACAAAGCTAAACGGCGAATTGACGCGTGCTTAAAAATATACACTCCGAGTCAAAACGCGTCTCTGCCATATAGACGTTGGTGTATTGTTTTACCAGCTGTCACCTACTTTTCAAACGCTACTTGTCGTGCTGAATTTCATACCCAGGCTGCCGCGACTTACTAGGATAGCGCAAAACGACAAGGTTATGTCATACGGTTGTACGCTGTGTGCGTATACTGTGTACCTGTTATACACTGAGGAAAATTTCATTTGCTACAGTGACTAGAAAAATTCAGTAAAACAGGTATCGTTAAAAGACACTGTTTGAATATTGTTGGAATTAGGAGAAACGAGGTACGCCTAACAATTTTGCGCTTTTGTCGATCCTTTCTTGGTTATTGCAACGCAAAATCAGTTTCTGAGGTTTACTCTACTTTTTTAGTTAAACAAGGCTTTAACGTCAATTTATTGTTGCACGAGCGTTAAATTTTCGCAACAGTTGCAAGAAAATATAGCAACAGTGATCGTAACGAGAAAGAATAGCAACGGATACTAGAGTTTCCGTTAACAGCTAGAAAACTAATTTTCATTTTCTACCTAAAACTATATTTTTCGATTTTAGTAAAGAACGAAAATCGTTAAGGACTGAGCGGTAACCGGAATTAAAAAATTTCTCTCAGTGTAGTAATTGATACCTGTAATACGACATTAACGAAGAGTGATTCAACCGTCTGCACACTTTGACGTATAAATCCATGTTACACGTTTTTTAGATCTGAGAAACATCACCACACGTAACCCATACGATAACCTATTGTAACAACCGAAAGAGCAGTTGTGATGTACGACGATGTCGATAGAGTCGAATTAGGTGGGTTAAGTATAGCTTTGACGCACGGTTACCACGTAACGTGATTCAACATTCAATTCGCCGTATCAGCATTTCATGTGTGTAATACGAGCAACACAAGTTATCAGTTTCTACTTCCACCTGGATCTGGGTGTACGTGAACATTGTGCCTATATCGTCAGTTACCATTTTCCTACAACTTTAATATACCTATAAACGTGTGCCGAAAAGATTCGCATTTGAAAGAAAGAACAGTCGTTGAGCGTGACTGTTACAATTTTTTCAAGTTTTTACACAACTTTATGCCATTTTCTAACATTTGCGTGTCGCAAACACACGCGGCCAGTTATTGAATTTTACACCAAACAGTGTGCACAACGATTTAAGCTGCACTTTAGACTCCATATCTATACCGTTATTTCAACATTGCAGCTCCTACGTATCGATTTCGGCCCAATGGGCTGGAATTATGCCGTTGATGAGCATCTGTGAGGTGGAAATTTCGAGATAGTCAGAGTGTAAACAATTCGTGATTTTTATTACCGACAGTCCATGATGGATCGTGTACCTGGTAACAATATGTTAGAGTATTTGACAGAGTATACGTAATTTGTACGATATAAATCGAAACCTTACATTAGCTTACAGAGCCATGTATTGAGATAAGCCGGCACTTTTCAATTATCTTCCAGGTCACTCCTTTTGGTGCACAATATGGATAGTATAATATCCATGTATACTTTGTCCCAGTACGACATATCGCGTCGCCTATCAATGATCATTTTCACTTGGTACTAGTGTAACAATTACAGGTACGTTATTCTTTCTAATCCTCAGGCGTAATGTCCTTTCAACCGAGTCGAATTGGTTCGGCAACATTACTTCTAGACTTTGAATACGATCTGTGGATACACTGAGAGAAATTTTTATTTCCGGTTACCGCTCAGTCCTTAACTATTTTCATTTTTTACCACAATCGCAAAAAAAAAGTTCTAGGTACGAAATGAAAATTAGTTTTCTAGCTGTTACCGGAGAGTAATTCCAACGACATTCAAACAGTTTTTTTTAACGATTCCTGTTTTATCGAATCTTTCTAGTCACTGTAAGAAATGAAATTTTTCTCAATGTAGGACGAAATAGCCATCCGTAGTTTCGCGCCTTCGATCACTTTTCCTCCTTACCAACAGACCAACCTGTGATGTCGACTTCGGTTGGATCAGAGTTGGGATTGAGTGTGTATCCGCTCTAGATTATAGTCCGGAATCTAGAGCCGACGATGAGGTTATGCGGCGTTGAGGAGGAGGATCCGTCTTCCTCCAAGGTAGCCAATGAGGAGAGACGCCGCGGCGCCGCCTCCGCCCCCGCCCAAATGCTGCGCATCTAATCGACGCCGAGAGTGAAACAACGATCGTCCGATCCGTTTCTCCTGACTCGTCGTGACTCGTCCTGACTCGCGACAAATCGTCACCATATATCCCGCGCGTTGGTTCTCTTTGCCGCGTCTAAAATTCCCTTGAACCGTTCGAATCCAGACTTCTGGCTTATTCGAAATCACTTGAAACTCGTAATTAATCGTTAGCTAGATTGTGAGCATTAAATTCTAGTTAGTTATTGGGAAGTTCCAATTGTACCCTCGTTCTAAAAACACTTTCTTAACATTTACGGTATTATTAAAGTTGATGTCCGAAATGTCGACAACAATTTGAATTTACCAATTGTTATTATTTACGGTATGAATTATCTTAGGAAAAATTGCAAACTTACTCCAACTTAAATTCTTTTGGTTGACTGTACTTTGAAGTCTAATTTTCGTTTAGTTGGTACGAGCGCATGATTATGTTTTTTACTCTATTAACTATATATTGTCATTCCAGCTTACTTTTCCGTTGTAGCTTGATCATCGATTTATTAGTTGTTTGTTAATAACATTCGTATGTTTTTGTGCCGTACGGCTTGTTACAAGTCAAGGCAAACAAATCGAATCTATCTATCCGTCTATTTATCCATCTATCCATCTATCCATCTACTTATCTATCTTTCTCCAACTCCTGTGTCGATTATACACGCTATGGGAAGTAATTGAGCCTGGTTTCTTTTTTCCCCCTTTTATTTTTTTATCCTACACACGATTCTAACAGAATCAACATGCATCTACAAGCACACCGTGAAAACTATAACGTTGTAGAAGGTTTCAGATTCGTTACCGATATTTTGACACAAGTCTTTTTCCTCTAAAAATTGGATGATTCTTACAGTAAGTGAATTGGTTTCAGAGATTTATCGTTAATCTCACTGGGCCGATACTGTCAGTTACTATTTGGTATGAGAAGAAAAACTAAACGTTCGGAAGCTCGCTGAAGATCCCATTTAGACGTTGAAGTTTTTCCCCAATCAAGTTTTATCTACAGGTTTTTAGTTTTCATTTCTATCGCGGTCATTCCGAGTTATATATTTATCAGTTCTTGGCAGGCAAGCAAGGTTTGCAGACAGCGTACGTATAAATTTACAACGTGACCTAGACCAACTTTTATACAAGTAACTGTAACGGGATTTTACGAAATTTATCAATGTTCAAGAAATCGTAACGTGAAAACATATTATTTTGCTAGAAAACTATATCATTTCTAAATTCTCATCAAAGAATAATATATACATGGATAAATATTTTTTTATCGAAAAGACGAATTGTTCGATAGGATATAGAGAAGACATGGCTGACCTTTCGCAAGATATTCAGAAATTTACATCGTGTGAATTTGACGTATTGAATTTGTAGTAATACGATGATAAGTGAACGTATCGTTGTAAATCATAATTCCCCGTCACTTCAAAGTTATAATATTCTATCCAATTTCTACATCATGACATTATCCCGTAGAATTATTTTTCAAGGTACCCTGTAAAATAGTTTCAGACAAAAAACAATGTATATTTTCATAGTTCAATTAA
The DNA here is from genome assembly GCF_021901455.1 of Neodiprion lecontei. Taxonomy (NCBI): domain Eukaryota; kingdom Metazoa; phylum Arthropoda; class Insecta; order Hymenoptera; family Diprionidae; genus Neodiprion; species Neodiprion lecontei. The sequence goes on along the minus strand of NC_060261.1, from coordinate 28,512,859 downwards.
TCGTAAAACGATCAAGTTAGATTGTACGGGATGTTCGCAATTGCAATAAAAATCTAAACAAGTGTACAGTTGATCTAAAAAAATTAAATGCAGCGTGTCGTTCGACGTATAAAATCATTATTTATCATCTCGTTGCGCATTTGAATAAGTATTCGGTAAATTGAACGAAAACAAAGAAACCTGAAACGTAAATGTCTGCACTCAACATTAACGTCAAAGCATGGCAATAATATGCGTGGCGCTAGCATTCGTTAAATTGGTTTGAAAGAACCAAGATACACTTTCAACGCATACCCACAAACATGCATTCGATCGTATAACAACTACATTATCGCCCGATTAATCATAACCGTTTGACAAGCTATATCAACCGTATACCCGATACTCAAAATTCCGTCCAATTTCTGCGCATTCCGCGTACCGTGCACTGAGAAAAATTTCATTTGCTACAGTAACTAGAAAAATTCAGTAAAACAGGCATCGTTAAAAAAGCTGTTTGAATATTGTTGGAATTATGAAAAACGAGGTACGTTTAACCATTTTGCACTATCGTCCATCCTTTTTCGGTTATTGCAACGCAAAATCAGTTTATAAGGTTTACTCCACTTTTTTAGTTAAACAAGGCTTTAACGTCCATTTATTCTTGCACAAGCATTAAATTTTCGCAACAGTTGCAAGAAAATCTCTATTACCAGCGATCGTAACGAGAAAGAATACTGACAAATTTTCACATTCAACCTGCACCAATATTTTTCGATTGTGATGAAAAAAAAAAAAAAAAACAAAACTGAAAACAGTCGAGGACCGAGCGTTAACCGTAACTAAAAATGTCTCTCGTCAATTTATACCTACCAACAAGCGGATCGTTTAACGAGGCGTAATCGGATCATCGTAAAGGTGAATTTACCGCGCGGATCGTCACCTATTGCATACGGGTTGATATCTCCCCTCCAGGTTTAACTCCGACTAGCCGCTCCTGCACCGTCGGCGTGACTACAATGGGCGGGGCATCGTCAAAGTAACCCCAGGTTGAGCTGCGACAGGTAGCCAAGGTACGGGCGTATGGAAGCCCGAGGATTGCAAGGGAGCATCGCCGGCTCAGTCTGTCCAGGTCCTTGGCCAGGTTAGGGCAGAGACCGTTCCGCCGATCGCGAAGCCTTTTACACCGATCGGTCTTAAAACACGCAGCCGCCCCTCCACCCCCCAACCCCCTCCGCCCTTGCCACCCGGACGCCATTCGTGGATAAAACAGATCTCGTCTCGCGGGTTATTTGGGGCGAGAACACCGATGGGAGATCGGTAGCGATATCTTCGACAGCGAACGAATATCCCGCCGATCGAGGCTCCGCACGAAAGTGAAGATCGGCATCGGGTGCAAAGATGATTGTTGACGAAACGGGCCTTTAACTCGAGACCTCAGTGAAGTCCGATTTATCGTCGAACGGTTGTCCGATCGTACGTTGCAGTGGGAAAGTTTCGTTATCGCGATTTTTCCGTCAGTTTTGTTTGTGAACGATCGCACGTCCGGAACACTGGTTTTTTTCTTTTTTTTTTTTTTTTTCCTTTTTAAATACCGTTGGACGTAGACCTTACGGTTATTAGCGAGATCCGCGGCAGTGATAAAAACTACGTCGACGATTTTGATATTCGAGGAAGTTGTCGTGTCAGTCTGGAAATCCATTTACTCCCAGAGAGGCTTCCGGGGGAGATTTTTCCGCATGCCGAGATATTGATGAACTCTGGATTGTTCCGGTGTGTGGAAGAAAGCGTCGAAACGTGATGTGTGGTGAGTTTAACATTAACCGTCGTTCTCTTATTGTACTTGGTAGAGATTTTCGGGTAACGAGCTACGTTTCACCGATCGTGATCGGTTCTCGTCCGAGAGATTGGCACCGCGATCGACGAAACAATTAATAACGCTAACTGAAAAACAAATAAAACAATAAATTCCAATATCGAATTATAGTCTCTACTGCCGGTGGTGTGATATTCGTTCGTTATAATCACAACGATTTTTTACACCTCGTTTTCTTCCAACTCTTGAATAACCTGTTAATTTGACACGTTCGAGACGAGAGCTTCTGCCTTGCAGTGACGCTTGTTATTATTATTTCGTTCGGTAGCTCGATTCACGTTAAATCACAAATCGTCTAGCTGTTTCGTACCAAGCGATGAAAAACAGGGCAACTCGTGAATGGTTATACAACCAATCATATTATTTAAATCAGTGTGTTACTCATGCTTTTCGCGCGATCGTGAAAAAGATTGCAAAGACGACAAAAAAGAAACCCCCCCCCCCCGTTGTTACAATGGACATTGTCTCCTCGGTAAGGACAGAGATTCGTTCTTTGCATTAGACCAGGTTTACAATTCGTGCATGCGTGCAAAGCTATGCAGATTCTGTTCACCACAGTGACGAATACACCTATTTAACCGTCTGACACGTAATTACTGTACGGTATTTAGGCACTTTAAATCTACCATCAATGTTCCGCGAAAGTGATTCTTCCTCCTCTCTCATTTTTTTTTTTTTTTTTTTTTTTTTGTTTTTGGGTATGGTTTCTTCTTCTCTTTCTTTTTTCTAAATTTTTTCACCTCCTTCCTCTTCGTCTCTCTCGCGAATCAATCGGTAGTACGTATTACGGCGTAACTGACAATTAACTTGTCAAACTTACTACGCATACAGCCGGAATTAACAAATCTGCGTTATAATCGTAACAGGGGCTGCGGCGTATAGTAATTCAGAAGCCTGCTGTGCGGTAGATTTGATCCGAGATAAACGTTAATTTCTCGTTTACGGCTCACGTTTAATATTTGGCCAGCTTCTTTACTCAGATTACCTACGATACGCATCCTTCAAATATTGACTACCTCAAATAAAAAAACGTTCATATAAAAGACTTTAACGTTGGATTGACGGAGAGCACACCACCTGACCACACATGATTGCTGTACCAAAAATACCGTTTCTGCAGCAGCAACGTGACCGTTGTTTTGCTGGTGGCATAAAAAAAAAAAAAAAAAAAAAAAAATAATAAAATACTTTATATGTATATTAGCTCGGATTTTTTTTTTTTTTTATACGTGTCACGATCTTTCTTAAGACACATGACACTCTCTTTTTGTTGGTTATACATCACTTACAAACTACCACGAGTTATATACCGTGTCATATAAATACGCGAGGCAGCTTTATATATAGAGAGACATTTGTCAATGTCAAATCACGGAACGGGACGGGCATAAAGTCAACCGCCACCTTCTGGCATCGATATGTCGTTCGGAAAATGCTCAAAAAAAAAAAAAAAAATTGTTACTGTAAAAGGTATATATGGAAATTATTCAGACGCTTACGTCAGTCGCCAGATACACACAAGCGATCGCTTTATTTGATTTGGTCGCTGTCTGAAGGTATTTACGTCGATTCGCGACAAAGAAAAAAAAAAAAAAAAAAAAAAAAAAAGTGAGAAGAAGAAAGAAAAAGAACGAAATAAAGAAAAAAAAAAAAAAAAAAAAACAGATCTCATTCCGTATCGATTTCTGCAACCACGCAACGTCTGTATTTCGGGATATTTTCTCTCTTTTGATATTTTTCTTGGAGTTTCTCCGATTCCTGCAGCCCCGCGTAAATAACACAAATGAGATTGCATCGTAGGGGATGAAAAATGTAAAGAACGAATTAAGGCTGATTCGAATCTCGAGCGAATCTAACAGCTGGAAAATATTTTATTCGGTTTAAAGTATTATTTACAGAATTGAGACATCTTCACAGAGTCCGGTCGCTTGAATTTGATCGATTCGTTCCTAATCGCGTACATTGAATTTTATGTGATCACGACAAGATGCGATACTCGATCCGTTTCCACGTTCACATATCCGACATGTAATGCCTATTTTAACGCGAGTAAATTTTCGCCCTGCGTTACCGTTACGCGCGTTAGAACAGCGCAGGACAATGAAAGCTGTTCCTAATCGTATTTATGGTGGTCGTAACGACTTGCGTGCAAATGCGTTCGGACGCGTCCTCGTCAAACACGCACGATTCGACGCTGATAGACACGTTTTTCGGATATCACAACCGGACGGGGAAGGTGGATGGACAAATACACACCTGATATCTGCCTCGAATCTTTGATACCGTTTCATATGAGGCGGGGAGCTGCTCCCCGCTTTTAGGCATAACTTTTCTACATACGTATGGTTCTGGTCTTTGCCTGCGTTATTCGATACATTTTCATGAGAATTGATTGAATATTCATTCCGATAATTCATTCGTTTGCATGTTCGTTCACCGAGAAAAATTTCATTCGTTACAGTAGTTAGAAAAATTCGGTAAAACAGGTATCGTTAAAAAACCTGTTTGAATATCGTTGGAATTACGAAAAACGAGGTACGCTTAACCATTTTGCGCTATTGTCGGTTTACTCTACTTTTTTTAGTTAAATAAGGTTTTAGCGTCAAGTTATTGTTGCACAAGCATTAAATTTTCCCAACAGTTACAAGAAAGTATAGCCTAGAACTATATTTTTCGATTTTGGTGAAAAATGAAAATAGTTAAGGACCGAGCGGTAACGTGAACTAAAAATTTCTCTCAGCGTTGCTGCCGCCATTCGAAAAATAATTTAAGTCTATAATACGATAAAATTTTTTACCTCCTTCGACCGGGGCTTGATGATTTAATTTTTTCGCGCATAATTTGGATACACGCATTTTTTTTGCAACCGATCACAATTATAATGTCACCAAAATATCGTTATTCGAGTATTGGAGAACACTCTCTGTTCTCTGATGCTTAAAATCAACGGTTATAAACGCTTGGGAACACGGGAAAATAATCGAATGAAAACAAATTGACCAAGTCTTCGTTTTAGACGCGTATACAGTGTTATCACCGATCTTCTGGTTTGCTCATAATTAAGGTTTTCTTTCGTTCACGATCGTCTTCTTTTTATCGCCTACGAGCTTATACAGCACAATGGTAACGACACGAAATTTCAATTATTACGAATACGTGTATCGGCCCCTCGTGGATACTTTAGATATCCATACCCATATTGAGAGAGTAATATGGTTCCGATAAAATCCACGTCATGTTACAGGCTTATATCGTGTAGTTATACCTGTATGTAATTCTTTTTCACGCTACCGTGTCATCAGAATTAGCGTCGACCGATCGTTTGTGTGAGCTTAAATTTAGCAGAATCGTAAAACGTTAGTTTTCCACTGGGTAAAAATTTATACCGCAAGTCTCGATTGCGCAAAATGCGATTTATGGCTGTTACACTTAATTGACGTTCTTCGGTAATTTTGGAAGTTGGATATTTGAATTTTGAGAGTGGTAATTTCGTCGCATTTTTTAAATGGAGCTGCGGCAGATTCCAATTTGATTCTTTCCGTATTTATTGGTATAGATGCGTATTTATTGCCTCAAACAGGGTTGCATTAAATTCATGAGTAGCCAGAGTTGAGTGGGAGTTGTTCAAAAGTAGCGCGGTTATTATTACGGACCGCAATTCAGTCCGACGGTTCTTAAAATATTGGTATAATTATTTTTCTGTGCAGACTGCGCCAGCTCTCAAAATGTTTTCAATTTTTCAATAAAACGTATTATTCGCACAAATAACTTTTATACGTGAGAGAATTTTACGGACAATTGAATAAAAGCAATATCGAGTTTGTCCTAAAACATTTATTCAAAATTAATTCAATATGTCTGCGATTGTAAATAATATACCCGTTTAGTCAGTTTATGCGAAAAATATCAACGCATGTTTATTGAGAAAGGAATTTCGACCGACACGGTGTTTCGACTTCCGTTAGAGCCGACACTTTGATAAATTTATTACGATTTTCCAAATGGCTATGAATTTTTCTGATCAACGATGCGTAGGCTCTGATAATAGCCTAAACAAGTAAAATTTTCCCCTTTCGGTAAGGATGACTGACCAAACAACGATATCTCAAAGGATGTCGGAGTGCCGATGAGGCGAGCAAATCTTATAAACTTACGCTTCTTCTTTTATTTCTACAGCAATGAAATCGTTTAAAATCTTGGGAAACGACAGTATTCGAAATTGTGCTGAAACTGTGTCGGCTGACAAGAGTTCAGAAAATTAACGTTAAAACGCAAAATATATTTTTGTACACATTCAGGATTAAGAATATATCAGTAGCGTACGAAATCGTCAAAGTGAGTAAGAATTTTCTGCAAGTATATTCAGGCTCTTCGTTAATTTTTCGTACTGTTTTCAGGCAACGCAACACGAAAAAAAAAAAAAAAAATAAAACAATAACGGCAAACACGTTTATTTTCCAAATATTGAAACGATTTCGTCACTCCGAAGCGAATAAACCCGTATAAATATATTCGATTTGTTCGAATCGTCGGCTCTTCGGCCCCGAATCACGAGCGTGCGATTATCCCGTAAAATCGCGATCCTTGCCGATAAAATCCCGCAACCCCCGTGACGAGTCCCCGTTCTCTGTCACTCCAGAAGCCGTCCCGAGGTCCTGGCACGTGAAACCGGAGTTGCACCCGGGCACAGTCGGGGTTCCCGCTGGAGCATTGTCGCCCCCGGCAACACTGTCGCCGCCGGTAAGCCCGAGCTCTGCCTTACCGGCGTCCCCCTGGAGTCCTGACGGCGGACGGGGGAGCAGCAACAGCAACAGCAGCAGGAGCAGCTCGAGCAGCAGCTGTAGCGGCAGCGGCAGCACCGCAGCGTCCGCAAGGATTCCGCCGGCTCCCATCCTGGACCGATTCAGCGCTTTCACTCTAGTCTCCCATCAGCAACATCATCCTGACCTACGTCTGCCCAACTTAACGTTCTCCGCGGGAACGACCGGAAACCGTGGTAAGTTGTGAATTTTTATCCATTTTTCACCAGTTTCCGTATTTCTACACTGTTAAAAATTTCTGCACGAAACTTCTTGCACTGTATTACAAGTTTTATACGGATACGGAACAGTGAGTTCACCGTACATTTACTGTGTGTTCAATTTACGAACACAATAAATTTACTACAAAATTTATTGAGATCAAATTACTTTTTTGCCTTTTTTTTTTTTTACTTTTTCCTATAAATTTTAGTAAAATTGAAAATTTTCATTGTAAATTTCAAAAAAAAAAAAAAAAAAATGCATAGTAATTTACGTTGCTACACCGAATTTGTAAATTTACACCTCTTTTGTACGGTAAATGTGTAGTAAATTCACAATCATTTTTAACAGTGTACATATCGAGCTGGTTTCATGAATCATTACGTGTTGTTTGTCACCTTTTTAACCAATTTGCCACATATATTCACGTCTTGCTCGTTTTTGCACCACTATTCCGAAGAAAGTTACAAAAAACTACATGCAGGTTTTAGTTTGGTGATTTTGGAGGTCGGTGAATCCGAATTTGTTATCGGATCTTCGAAATTCGAAACAGCGGATTCAACACGGCGGGCTAGAATGGAAAACTCGACTTGATTCGAACGAAACTCCAGTTTCGTCTGACGAGCTTTAGAAACACATTCATCGAACCTTATGCCATTTTTGTGAATTACACACACTTGATATGCATTTTGATTATTGATTTTCATATTTATTCGCGTCTAACAACACGCGTCGATGTCTACGTGTAAATCCGTCCGCTTGCCGAGTCCTGCTTTTCATTTTCGTAAAATTTCTTTCCCTCCTATGAACACATCGTATCTTTTTGTCAAATTTGCAGAAATGCGGTGCGGTCTCGTTTACGGGGGCTATGCCAGCGGGAGCGTCGCTGGGGGTGCGGTTGGGGCCTTGCCTTGGTGGGCCCATCACGCCGCAGGTCTTCTGCTGCCCCATTCTCTACTGCCCTCCAGAATACCGGGCCATCATCAAAACGCGACGCCTACCGGGGCCCAGCTACATCCCGCTGAACCTTTGAGTCCAGCGAGGGCCAGTTCCCCGGTAACGCATCGTGGTTACACACCCGAGAAGGCCCGGAGTGCCGGTGAGTCTCGATTACCTTCCCATAAACATATTACACGTAAGGTAGATGCACTATTTTTATCACCTTGGTACCGTTTACGGTGATCGTTTGATCCAGTCTACTGCATAAGCATTACAGTTGTCTAACAATGAATAGCTGAACCTCTAGTACCAAGGCGAAGCAACTTGTGTACAAAAATTATTCAAAGTCAGAATTTAGTTACGAATCGAGTAATCGAAGAAGACAAAAGTCAAATGAATAAATTACGGAATTCTATAAAGAAACACCACAAATGGTAGAGTGACCATACATCGTGCGTCCATCCTACGGGTGGTTATTTTCAGTCGTATAGTATAGGGGAAGGGGGGGGGGGGGGGCAAAATGGGGTACCCCAAAAATTTCGTAAATGGTCAAAAATGACATCCAGCATCATTTTACACCATTAAAAGCTAAAAAAAACAAAACATTTGTATACTTTTTGCGAAAAACTACAAAAAAAGGAATAAAATTTTTTTTTTTTTACTGGAAATTGAAAATTGACACTATTTACGTTGTTTGCAACTACAAAAAAAAAGGAAAATTTAACTTATTTACGTTCACAAAATTTTAGTATTTGCCCCCCCCCCCCCCCCTTGCCCCATATCATCAGCGAAAAACATCGTCCCGCATTTTTTGTTACGCTCTTGGACTGTGTTTGACGGTGATAAGACGCGACTAATTAATAAATAGCGGTATATCGAACGGTTGTTATCAGCCGTTCGTGTATAATTTACGTAATACTGCATCAAGTGCAGGTTAATCGGTGCTCCTTATGCATGCGTCACTAATGCGCTATGAGTGCAAGTATTGCTGCAAGCAGATAGCAAACCCGCCAAGGACAGCTGGAAGAACCGTTGCTCTAAACTGATAAGGATATGGAAAAACCAGTATTTTTCTAGCACTGAAAATGCGTCGACACTAACCGCCAGGCCTGAAGCTTCAAGGCTTTCGGAATAATATTTTCAGACACTATTCGGAGTACCAACGCGTGGACCCAATCATTTTCATGAAAAATAATCGTTCCGTGTCCTTCCGAGTCACATGAAGGGGCTTTTGGTCAAATACCTCGTACTTGTTTCGTTATGGTTAACCGATCTAAAAAATCTCAGGGAAGCCCAACCTGGACTAGTTTGTTGTCGTACTTATCGGACAATTTTAGAAACATCTCGTCCTAGCTTTCGCCACGGCTACGGTGACTGCATATTCGATATTTACAGGTGTGTGCGTGTGTCGGTTTTATTTTACAGAGGAAGAGGCGCCTCTCAATCTGAGCACAAAGCCAGGCGACAGTTCGCCGAGCCACAGTTTACGCAAGAGCGAGATATGGTCGCCAGGCTCGGTCTGTGAACGAGAAGCGAAGGAAACGCGGCCTCCGTCGTCCTGGAGTCCCCCGATCGCCTCAACCCCAGCCGTATCGAGGCTCGTACATTATTCACCACTGACGCCACCCTCTTCCTCGGAGAGAACTTTCCAGGTAAGTTTTAAGTTCCGACTCGGAGTCAATTCATGCGTGTTTCGCATTGAGAAAAATTTAGTTAAACAGGTATCGTTAAAAAAAACTGTTTGAATATTGTTGGAACTACAAAAAAACGAGCTACGTCGAACCATTTTGCTCTATCGTCGATCCTTTTTCGGTAATTGCAACGCAAAATCAGTTTTTGAGGTTTGTTCTACTTTTTTAGTTGAACAAGACTTTAACGTTAATTTATTGTCGCACAAGCATTAAATTTTCGCAACAGTTGCAAGAAAATATAGCAACAGCGATCGTAATGAGAAAGAATGGTAACGGATACCAGACTAATTTTCATTTTCTACCTAGAACTACATTTTTCGATTGTGGTAAAAAATGAAAATAGTTAAGGACAATTCCTTGTCATCTGTAGAGCGAAACGAAGTTAATGGGGCGAGAAATTTTTACCCTTTGGCAAAACCGCGGTATGTATACAAAGTTGCGGTTCGAAGCTTTTCGAAGCGTTCCAGCATTTGAACGAACCTTTTAACGCCAACGCAACATCATGTGTCACTTAACAGTGCGATACATCAGCCCGAAACATGCCGTGGTAATTATATAATTCGAAAAGCTGGCCAAGGTGACCATTAGTCGGATAATTTGTCAACCCGGAATATCCTGTCAGACGTGTCACTGATTGCTCTACTGCTTTTCTCACCACACGTATACATACACGTTGCAAGTACCACAATAGGTAATTTATGGACTATGTTTATTCTTTTCCGTATTTCCTAGATGCAAAGTACGTGAACAATTTCGCGCAACGTGTCTTAAACAAACAATTATTTCCAAAAGTAACGGGTTTGGAAATTTTATTCGAAGCAGATTTGGGACTGAACATTGAAAAAAAAAATCGATTATTATAGATGTGTCTACAAAGTAGAGAACCAGAAAATAATCACTTGGCATTTTTATTTTATTTTTTTCAAGCAATATGATATTGGTTGTTACAAACAATTGAATTTTAAGGTGGTTCTCAAACGGTTTTCAATTTTTTTGCTCTCATGGGCTAAATTGTTTGAAAATTGATGCGATCTCTTGCAGTGAAATCGAGATATTTTATACCGTACGAAGACGTTATTTGAGTTCTTTGTATTCTGATTAAAATCAGAGAAATTTACAGGTTTGATACGATTATAAAAACGAATACCAGTATATCCGGCTGCCACTAAAATCAAATCGTCGAATTTCACCATAGCCACAATATAAAATGTTTTATTTCATAATTTTGTAAAAATCGATCAAATAACCGAGGCTAAATCGGCAAAACACTCGACGGTAGATCGGAAATAGGTAGAGATGTAACTCCCGGTTTGAAATTGCAGGCTTATTAGTATCTTAACGGCGTGAGCTCGTTTCCAGGTCTTTGTCTCTGATGCAACCGGAAGTATGTGCGTTCAGCTCGGTATGAATGAGACGCGGACTCCGCACCTCGGTGTCTCGGCATCTTCGTACACCTCAGTTCCCCGTATGAATCGACAACTTCCTTGCAATTCCCATTCTTATTCAACGGCATTGAAAAAGGAACGCTAATAGCGACGCGCTCCCCGCATTATTTTCTTATTTAAACTTTCACGCTATCGACCGGAGGCGTCTGAACGGCGCGGGAATTTAAAACCCGCTGATTCGATACGCGTAAACGTGGATCGGATGAATATCAAACATCGCACAACGCGTACGAAAAACGTTTATACATATCGTAGAATTACTAGTTCGAACAGCGATCCGATAATCGGTGAGAAAAATCGAGCCGCCAGCGACTCGCCGTCGTCGCCTTTGTTCTGCGCATGCTCGCAAGCTACAACCAATGAGAGAGCAAAAACCTTCGCGATGCACCTGTGCTCACAATCGCCAACGTCTAACTTCAACACTGTGTACGAGAACGCAGAGACTCGGACGTAATGCTTCTTGTATTCCTTTTCCTGGAATCGCGTGTATGTACGAATATGATGGTCCGATGATAATGCGATAAAAAATAGGAAACAACTCACCGAGCTATAATGATTCATGATAATCGATTAACTTCAGCAAACATCGAGCACGTTTACAATGACTCGTTCTTATTGTGCACACCTCGGTAAAACGTTCTCTCATGTGGCGTCTCGCGTCTCGCCAACTTTTGTCCACATTTTGCACACCGTACGTTTCATTTCGTTACATTTGTTGCCTTCTGAAGGGTTCCGATATTCGTTTAAAAAGTCTGGAAGTACCGAATTTGAAACACGATGGACGTCGCAAAGTAGCCAACTTCGGAGTTTTGTCGTACTTTAGACCCGATGCAAGTTACCAAAGTGACTGTGAGTTTTGATCACCCATTTTCTGTACTTTGTTCCCAGTGCAAGCAGTGCGGAAAAGCTTTCAAGCGGTCCAGCACGCTGAGTACGCATCTACTGATCCATTCGGACACGCGGCCGTATCCGTGCCAGTATTGCGGCAAGAGGTTTCATCAGAAATCAGACATGAAGAAACACACCTACATCCATACCGGTGAGTTTCAATCCTTTTCTCGCATAAAGTATATTCTATTCTGATTTAAACGACATCGAATTATCCGAGAATTTCTGACGTGTATTTAATCAAGTTAGTACAACGCAGAGCGGGGGAGAGAGAAAGAGAGAGAAAGAGAGAGACCGTTATATGTATACCTGCGAATACAGGAATACAGAATGCGTAAAGAATTGTGATGAGAAAAAAAATTACATCGAATCGGAAAGTCATTGTGCCATCGCTTCAAAAGTATGGATTAACCGGTATTGACCCTTTTATTTTGCAAAATTATAAGTTCACGGCACAAATTGTGAATTTATCGACGACGACGACCAATTTCTGGAGGGTTAAGACACCAAAAATTTATTTCCTGGTAATTTTAGAACTAATTGTAAGGATCAAACAGATAGAACCAAAATAGGTCAATAATTGGTACACCTACAAGTTACTTTTCCTCACAGAGGGCGATTCTTTGAAAGAGGGAAATCGTTGTCACGCAGTCACTGAATTCACTGTTCAGAGAATGTGAAAAGGCTAGTGGTGTAGTTTGCTGTAGAAATTACGACAATCGTGGTATCATCAATATGAAAAGGGCTGACGAAATTGCTACACAACAAAATTCTCACTATTTGCATAGTATATACGTATTCTCAATTGGCTTCGTGACAGTCGCAGTGCACTTGACAACAATAAACTACCCTTTCGTACACTTCGTAGGCAAGTGAGGTTAATGTAGCAATTGTCCCACTAATGCCGACAATTGAGACGTGTGTCTTGAAAGTAATCCGTAGCGACGCGAGTCTCGTACTAAATTCGTTTCTAACCTATTCTTAGTGCGAGAAGTCTACGCATCCGTCTATCCATCTGCCGGCGGCTGCCTGAACTAATGTAAAAACTATAAATCAACGTTCAGCGTCTGGTCTTTCGTTTCGATGAAAGAGAACTGAAGTTGTTTTTTAATCCCTTCCTAATAATTGCGTTCGTTAAACAGTTTCGCGACGAAGAATTTTTGATTTTCTGAAACCTAACGAAGATCAAAACTCGTTTAAAAAGAGTTCGAATTTTTTTTTTTCGTTAGGAAACACTTTCAAAAGAAACTGTTACATTCATCCGGATTGGAAATCTGAATTTATGATTTTATATGAATTTTCAATTGTTACATTCAAATTACTGGCACTAAAACAGTGCCACACTGAGAAAAATTCATTTCTTACAGTAACTAGAAAAATTGAGTAAATCAGGTATCATTAAAAAAACTGTTTGAATATTGTTGGAATTACGAAAAACGAGGTACACGTAACCATTGTACGCTGTTGTCGGTTTACTCTACTTTTTTAGTTAAATAAGGCTTTAGCGTCAATTTATTGTTGCACAAGCATTAAATTTTCCTAACAGTTAAATGAAAGTATAGCAACAGTGATCGTAACGAAAAAGAATAGTAACGGATACTAGAAAACTAATTTTCATTTTCTACCTAGAACTATATTTTTCGATTGTGGTAAAAAATGAAAATAGTCAAGGACTGAGCGGTAACCGGAATTAAAAATTTCAGTGCAGTGAAACAATAGTGTTTTTCGATACTAGTGCGCGAAGGTGGCAATGCCCGCACAAGCGTGAAGGCGCAGCACGAGCCCGGAGACGAGTTGAAGGGCAAGTGTGGCGCATTCACGCGAGATAGGCATTGCCAAGTTTCGCACTAGTATCGAACTCTATTTTTTGCTACACCTGTAATGGAAAGTCCGACGTGCACGATTATTTTTACACGAAACCACGGCACGATGTCTGTTCAGTGACGATGTCGAGCACGGCAAAGAGTGACAAACTATTCCATCGGTGGCGCTAGTGCAGCTGTTTGCGAAATGCGCAACTGTGGATAAAAGTGCGCCCGTCTTTTTCGCACACCGCTAGCAATGCGCGAAGGTTTATCTTATACCGCCGGCAATGTGCGAAGGTTTTTTTCTCACACCCCTAGCAGTGCGCGAAAGTTTTTCCCGCACATGTGTATAAAAGACTACTTTCGGTGCTTGTAAATGGTGCATAAAAATGGACTTTCCATGCAGGTGTTGCAAAAATGTAGTTATTTCGTTAAGATACGTTTTATATATTCACACGTTGTACAGGGTGTTGAAAAAAGGAGGATACACCTAGATAGCCCGAAAACGAAGTAACTTAGAGATAAACTGATAATAGATTCCCGAATGACCCCGGCGATGGTTAATAAGTATTCTGACTTAAAATTTCTCGCTGAATCCAAATTCGAACGAAAAAATTGGGGTTTCCTTTTGAAATTTCAAAGTTGGGCCTCATAAGGCCCCCCCCTGGGCCCATCTGGTCCAAAAACTAATATTACCATTGGATTCCCAGGGAAAAATTATTCGGGAATCTATTATCAGTTTACCTCTAAGTTACTTCGTTTTCGTGCTATCCAGGTGTATCCACCTTTTTTTCAGCACCCCGTAAACATACCGGTAACTGCAGGTTCAGACTGGTAGAAAAAATGTTTTCGCACCAGAAATCCCTAGTGTAAAGAAAACGATCGTGGATCGTCTGCACGTTACATGTGCGTATGTCGCATACCGGTGTAGATGCGTACACATGTAAGCCTAGTCCAAGAGGCGCGGAGGTATAATAAAGCTATATATTCATACTCCCAAGAGTAAATCAGACCTGTTATTTTCTTCGGAATTGTTAACACATTTTTTTATTTTTTTTCATTTTATTATCGTCTGCTCAGTTTTGCATCGCGATCCCGTTCCTCAATGCTGGTTTAGCCGCGGTGTATCGTGCCAATATTATTATACACACTTCACTGTCCTCGTTGTCTTGATTGACATTACCGTACACGATACGCTGCAGAAATTCGCTGTACGTGTATGAGTGAGTGTCGGATATGAACACGATGCGTGTTGAAAAAAAAAAGAAAAAAAAAACAAAAAACCTCAAACGAGACAATGTAATTTGACATATATGAGTTCGTACATTATTCAATGGAAGTGTTCAGCCGAAATTGATGTGCAACTTCAACCGACAATTTTATTACATTGTTGAAACCTAGGAAAATCGTACTTGACGTATTCGTGTGACAGGAAATAGCACAGAATCGAGGAAAATGAAGAACCGATTTTTAGATCTGGCAGATTGACAGAGACTATGTTTTACCAGTTGTTTTTACAGAACAAACTCTTGGAGGAAAAAAATCGAGGTCGGAAATCGAAGGTCTTCACCTTTTTCAACGTTCCCGCAAACTTGCCTATCCGACTTTAAAAGTCCAACGTCAAAAAATCACTGTCAAAGATTTTTTATGATTGTTGGTATGGGAACAACAAAAAAAAAAAAAAAAATCGGCTGCCTTATTACTCGCGCAAGCGCTTGAAGATAAACTGTTTTCTTGTTACTAACCGCGGAGTGAGTAAAAATAAATTAACCTAGTTAATTTTTATCATACAGATGTTTTCAGTCATCAGGCATTTATCACCAATTCACTGAGTTCACCGATGAATATAGTCGATTCAATTTACATCAACTGTATATAACAATGACTTGTAAGAATTTTCGCCGCAGTTCAATTCACTGATTCGTACGTTATGAATTATGGTATACATAGTTGTCAGAAATAAAATGAACCTCCCTATAGCTGAATAACTTCCCGCAGGCATACCTGTCACGTGGCTACAGTCGGTGGTATAACTACATGTAATTTCGGCCTAAATCAACCATGGTATAAAGATCAAGGTACCGCCTAGACGCGGTTAGATATTTTCTCCTCATCAATATGCCATGGATTGGGTAATGCCGAGGCGATTGTTCGTGCGGAGAGGATGTATCGCGTAATTCGGGGCTCGGAAATAAAATTGCGCCGATTCGAGTGATCCTCCCTTCGCACCGCCTCTTTTCTTCTCTCTTATCTTACCAAACCCTTGCCATCTTGTCGCGGCGCAGTATGATTTACATGCCGTCGTAAGTACCTGGGGTGAAACCGTAATAATCACAAAAATGAGTCGCAAATATTAAGAAAAAAAAACAAATTGTTTAAATTTCTGGATGACCGTCAAAGTAATTTTAACCTTGGGACCAATCGGTTCTTTTGGAAATATGCGTTTTCATGAGAAATAAAAGAATACAAGTTAAAAAAACAAGTAAAGATGATCACCGGCTAGAAGGTACGACGATCCGTTGAAAGGAGTTGAGTGTATAAAATTTGACTAAAAATAATGTTTGTTCAGTCAATTTCTGATCGTAAGACAAAGAAACTGCAGGTAGATGTTCGATATTACAATACTATATATACGTATATACGTGGCTTCGGCCAGTTTTTATTTCGCCAAAATATTCGCTTCGTATCAAAAGATTGTATTTTATTCCAAAAATTGATCCTACCGTCAGATCCTGCTGTACATTGACTATAAACAGTGTGATTTACCCGTTAATATGGTTTTAAAAAAAGTGATCCGAATTCTTAATTTGAATGTCGTTCAGTTGACATGACATGATTCATTTTTATAAAATTTCGTGGTTATTATCGCAATGTAGTCAGTAGACTGTTTTGTATAACGAAATATGTTTTTTCCTTGCGCAAGGTTTACTTCAAAGTTTAGTCTTTGCCGTAGAAAAAAATCCTTCCAAAATCCAGAACCTTTCAACCCAAGTCTTAAAACTGTACGATTATTTAAACGAAAAATAGGCACACGGTACTTTAGGCACATATTTGAGCTAAAAATTCCATACCTTGGAAGGATTTGTAGTTGGGGGAAGAAAAAAAAAAAAAAAAAAAAACTAGTCAGGCATACCGTTGCGAACATTGCACATACGTGTTACACTACTTGAACATCATGCGATGTTAATTAGGAATTGATGAAACATGAACCAAGTATAAAGCGATACACACAAGTATAATGTATACACATCACACGTATATCTATATATATATACCTATAACGCATGAGGATATATATGCGAGAAGGTCTGGACTTTGTCCCACAGGAATAATTCATGGGAAACTTTCACAAGGCAAAAAGCGCCGATGATATTAAGAGGGGGGAGGGGTGATGGAGGGCGACGAAGAAGGGGGAAAACGTGGTAAACGGGGGGCGGGGGGGAACTTGCGGACAAGGCTTGATTTACACTTATAACCCCGGCTTTTATACACGGGCACGGCCATCGTCGCTGGTGGAAAGCGATTAGTTAACTATTAATTTGCCTATCTGGGGGAAAACTAATTCGAAAACGCATCTATTATGGGAAAATCGTTGTAGAGGTCTTTAAGAACATTTTGCACTTACACACAGATACGATGAGGCTTGTACCGAGTACTTGTGTATTCAACGAATGTCAGTTATTATTGTTTTCACATCGTGTTGGTTTGATTAGTTCGTAATGGGAAAGCTCGTTATCGAGTCGAGTCGCAGAATGCGTTCGAAAAGAGTTTAAAAAAGAAAAAAAAATCATTGCAGGATTTTACACAACTTCTCACTCCCTCTTTCTTTATTTTTCTTTTTTTTTTCTTTTTTCTTTTAATCTTCATCCGTCGTTAAATGTCTCTGCGATTTACCGAAATTTCGCCCTTTGAAGTGTGATGCTCGCATTTTTTTTTTTTTTTTTTCAGTAGTATTACGATTATTCGGGACGCGATACACGAATTCCGTGTAGAATTTTATCCCGTATTCCGAGGAAAGTCAAAAAAAAAAAAAAAAAAAAGCGACGAGTAAGAAAATTCGTGGCAATCTTCTGAAGCAAACGGAAATTCCTTGCCAAAAGTGCAAAAAATCACATCCAAGCTAATCGCGGTGAAAATTAAAATAACGAAAAAAAATCCGTCATCATAAATTACTTTCAAAGGTATATCTCTACGTGTATCAATTTTTCCCCACTAGTCCAGAGCAAAGATACTGCCAACAAAGAGTGTTATTAGAAAGATTGGCGTTGTCATTTCGAAACTACAAATCCTGAAGTAAGAAAATAGATGATCTGTCGGAATGAGAAGGAATGAAAACTCGATGAAGATAAAAAAAAAAAAAAATAAAAAAGCGAAGCGACGAATGAAAGAAGGAAGAAAAGAAAACCGAAGGAAAAGGAGAAAAACAAAATGTTCCACTCAATTTCGTTATTCATATATGTACGGGATACGATGCGAAAATTTTTCTTACCACCTGCTGAGAATCGTCGCACATATATACGAGGGTCTATCCACGATATGTATGTAAGATACGACATATATGTATGTATATGTATATGTATGTTTACACGCATGGTTAATAAAACACATCATTGTGCACGGTGTTTTTTCAGCAGCTTTAGTCTTAGCTTTTTATTATTGTTTATTCTGTCATGTGCGCTGATGTACTTGCAGCTAAAACAGATTGTTATTAATAATTTATGCGCACGGCTCGAGGTATTCACATACGGACATGTACACTGAGAAGAATTTCATTTGGCATGGTAACTAGAAAAATTCAGTAAAACAGGTATCGTTAAAAAAATCGTTTGAATATTGTTGGAATTACGAAAAACGAGGCACGCGTAACCATTTTGCGCTATCGTCGATCCTTTTTTGGTTATTGCAACGCAAAATCAGTTTGTGAGGTTTAATCTACTTTTTAGTTAAATAAGGCTTTAACGTCGATTTATTGTTTCACAAGCATTAAATTTTCGCAACAGTTGCAAGAAAATATATCAACAGTAATGAGAAAGAACAGTAACGGATACTAATCTTTCCGGTAACAGCTAGAAAACTAATTTTCACTTTCTACCTGGAACTATATTTTTCGATTATGGTAAAAAATGAAAATAGTTAACGACCGAGCTGTAACCGGAAGTAAAAATTTCTCTCAGTGTAAAATATGCGTATCGAAACTGCGCGTTGAAATTTTGTGACCAAAGATGTTTTTGTCAACTTTTAAACTTGATTTCACACTTTATATTAAATATTAAACAGGTACGTAAATACTCTGTAACAAAAAACGAGCTTTGAACGGTACATTTCATAAAAATATGGGTACTGCGTGTAGACAGTTGTCTTTATTTTAGAATTGAAAAGTCTTGGATTTTTATTCTTGGATACACTGAACTGATATGTGGGTACCACGTAACGTGCGTAATTAGAAAACATGTCGTCGGGGAAAATTTCTAAATTTTTAATTCTTTCAAATATGTACAACGACGCGGTTTCCCTCCCGTTTCGCAATTGCCGCAATCAGAAGTAACGGCTGCAAACAATCTAGTCGCTAATTCTGAGAGTTTTTTCTTCAAGTAGCCCAGCTAGGGAAACAATGGGGGAAAAAGAAGAGTCCGAGACAAGTTCACCCCATAGATTGAGCTATCCCGTAGCTCTCTGCAAGCCGGTTAAATAATGCACCGCGAAACGGTCATTAGCTGCAATTTGCGAGAAACTTTCTGCCAGATCCATTTTCTACCCTATAAATTATCCCTGTAAATCGTACGTAAAAACAAAGATATATGCGTATTTGTTGTTTTTTTTTTTTTTTTTTCTTTTTTCTCTCATTCATGTATTTATCTTATACCGAGCGTTGCGGTAAATTGTGCGGACGGATTGCCGTCAACCCGACTGATAAATTTTCAAGAGGGCGGAGAACCGATACAGAAACCTTCGCTCTCGCGTAAAATCGAAGCAAGAACAGAGCTCATTATTTTTTTACATCTTCAACAGAATTACGATTTTATGAACGCGAATGACGACATTGTTCGTGAACAAAATTACCATCGATACGCGTACATATCGCTCATTTCGCATTTACGTAGGAGAACTCAACGAAGATGACAACGAATCGAAACGTTCAGAATTTTATTTGTAATTGTTACTGTGTCGTTTCTTCGTGAGTGTTAACATCACTATATACTGAATGTTTTTTTCGCATATAGAACGTGATCGAATAATCTGACTTTCTGATTTCTGCACTGAGAGAGAAATTTTTATTTCCGTTTACCGCTCAGTCTCTAACTATTTTCACTTTTTACCATAATGGAAAAATATCGTTCCAGGTACAAAATGAAAATTAGTTCTCTACCTGTTACCTGAAAGTCTAGTATCCGTTACTATTCTTTCTCATTACGATCGCTGTTGCTACATTTTCCTGCAACTGTTGCGAAAATTTAATGCTTGTGCAACAATAAATTAACGCTAAAACCTTGTTTAACTAAAAAAGTAGAGTAAACCTGTAAAGTAAATTAATTTTTCTCAGTGTGATGCTAAATTCCAACGCACGATATCATCGTATGAGAAAATTGAACTTCCGTCGGAATTTTGCGAGAAAACTAACCGCGGCCGGGGGGAGGGGGAGGAGGAGGAGGAGGAGGAGGAGGAGGAGGACCGTTACATGTGTAATTACGCCGCTGCTTTACATGCATGCGAATGTACAGGTATACACGTCCAGTGCCATTAAACAGAGCGTCGATTTAATCGCTCCTGGCCACGAGTCATTATAGAGTCGTAAAACAGTCGTGAAACCGGAAGGATAGACGAGCTTGTGGGAAACGAGTGTTTGGGGAGAGCCTAAGTGAGCTTCCGGCCGGCGTCCGTTTGCCACGTGCCGAGGCACGTGTCCCGATGCGAAGAAAATTACTTGCGCAACGGTGCATGGACGTATGGGGCATTCCGGACCAATTCCAACGGTGAGGCGACGCTCGTCTTCGATTTTCTTGGTTTTTTTTTTTTGTCTTCTTCACATCGACAAACTTCATTAGTTTTTGCTAAAGATAAACAAGTTTTTGAGAACCTGTGATTCTCGTGATTGGAAAAACTAGTGACAATTTTTCCTCAAAACCGAGAAATTTGTAAAACTAGCGAACATGTTTTGTAGTGTACAAGAAAGAGTGAAAGAAATGAAATATTATCGTTGAGGTTAATCCGCAGCGGTAAAGAAATTCGAAACACGCGAATTATTAATCGCGAGCAGAGGAATTTATTTTCACCTGTTGAAAACACAAGATTCCAAGCAAATGTCGTGCGAGACAATGAGATGAAATTATCAGATTTTCGTACCCGAAATTCTCAACTGACTGAGAAAATTCCTCGGCACGTTTATTTTTTTTTTTTCTCACAGTAAATCGCGTTGTATGTCAGAAAAAAAAATATCAACCATGTTTTCCTTCGCGGCTCTTGTATAATTTCAAAACAACTATCAAATATTTTCTACGCGTTTCTTTTTAGAATCGAAACCATCCTTGAATGAATGAAAATTCCGGATGCGCTTTCCGTCAAAAAGATAATTTCGCGGTTTCGCGCGGTACGAAACTTACCTTGTACAAAAATTAACCATGCCGAAAATTATTCGGTCAGATTTGGGTTCTGTGTTAAAAAATTCGTAAGATACACCATTACCAAGTTCTTGTTCGTTGGAAAAAATATAAATCTGCTAACTCCCATCGCTTCGATTTAATTCCTGCTCGGATGAGATCGGCACTGAGAAAACAGGCGAACGATTTAAGAAAAACCATCCTTTTCCTTGCCTCGTCTTCCGCCGTCGTTCCGATCATTTTTTTCCTCGTTTCATTAGTAATGCTCTGTACGAAAGGAGGTAACGCATAAAACTTATCCACCCCAGTCGAAGAGGGTGTAAATGTTTAAATATTCCATGATCGAACGTGCGAGAAAGCTACGTACCTGCAGTTCCCTTTGCAACTTGGTGTTTTTTTTGTTGTTGTTTTTTTTTTTTTTTTTTCATTAGCTGCAGGTAATAAACGTGAAACCAAAGACGGGGTGAGAGACAGTTACAATTTTGCGATTTGAACAATTTTGATCCAGTTTTCATCC
Source organism: Neodiprion lecontei (assembly GCF_021901455.1). Taxonomy (NCBI): domain Eukaryota; kingdom Metazoa; phylum Arthropoda; class Insecta; order Hymenoptera; family Diprionidae; genus Neodiprion; species Neodiprion lecontei. Next base: position 28,491,103 of record NC_060261.1, on the reverse strand, counting down.
CTTCGCTTACCAAACAAACACGATCTATTGGAATAAAATTATCCGTATTAAAATCGAACGTTTTATGCATACTATACGCATAACTTCTTCCGATAAGGTGGGCAAAAAGGAAAAAAAAAAAAAAAAAACATGCCATCCAAACGTAGAAACGTGTATAATTTTCGAAGCAAAATTTAATATTTAGTCTCATCAACCGGGTCTGGTAGATTGTTAAATCCCAGCAGGAGAATGGGAGAACGTAACCGATAGAGGACAGGTGGTGTTCATCTTTGAAACGCGACACTTTGTCCTGATCGTCGCGTGCGGGTTGAGCGTCGACGATATAACGCAGAGACGGGAAAGAGATAAGGGTATGTCGGTCATTTTGTCGTCTATCCGTCTACCCGTCGTTGGTCGATGTCCACCTGTGATTCATAGGGGTAGACGAGCGCGTTATCGAATTGTATCTCTGGTAACGCGGGGCGTACGATTCACGGTTGAAAAAACGTTGCGGGTAATTTCTGTCGTGTATTCGATGTGTTGGAATTTTAAACTCAGTGTCAATCTGATTGCGCTGGGAGAAATTTTTTTTTTCCGGTGGAGTCCTTAACTATCTTCATTTTTTACCACGATCTAGAAAATTTGGTGAAATTTTTTATAATTTACCAAGGTACCTGCTCTGGGCATTTTGTGTAGAAATGTGTGAACAAAGAATTTCTGAGTAGTTTTTCCACCGGGTAATGGTCGGCTAAAGGCAAAATTACCCCTGCTTTCGCACAATTTTACCCAGGCGGTGACCATTAGCCCGACGACGTAGCCGAAGAAGTGACGGTTCGCTCAGGGATTGATTTTCCAAAGTCGTGAAAGAGCGAAACGTGCAATTAGGCATAGCCGACGATTGTCGGAGTGAAAAAACATCGGCGCAATGTCAGGACTAACATCTGTGCGGGAAAGTCCAAGGTGTCAGCGACCCAAGAACACAGCAACCTCCATCGATCGAATCACTCTTGAAGTACGATTTTAATATTTTAAACTTCAAGTTACCTATACATGCGCCATCGAGGGTAAATGTAAATAAAACGCGGAACAGAACCGTTTCAATATCTCACGACGTTCGATACTGCAGCGATAAATTTTCTTTAAAAAGTCATGTTCGTCATGAGAACAAGTTGAATTTCAAATACACGGAAGAGGATTCACAACGTACTACGCACGATACACTTATGGTTAAATGAAACGTGAAAAAACATCTCCGACTTCACGATTGATTGACTTGACAGAAGCATTTGTGCAATAAGCCTTTCAGTTCTGAAAATTTCGTTTTTTCGAAAATTTCCAACATTATTTTCACACAACGAAAAAGTTTTGTTGATTTTATAATGCGCGGAAAACAAAGTGTTTCAGTAATGTATAAGGAAAGGTTTGGCGCGGCAATTCGATATATTTTGTTGCGCCAAACGTTGAAAAAAGTTAATGTTGAAAAATAACTGTTTAATCGTTGTAATTGCAAAAATTGTCCGTTTAATTGTAATTTATGCTACATCAATATGACGACAGAGAAATATACCATTATGAGTTAACAGGCTGATTCAATGCTATTAAACCACGAATCATTTAATTCCGATGAATATACCAGATTAATTCTTAATGCTTGGAGTCCGTTCTAATAAGTGCTCATCTTACTTGTCTTGCGAGAAACGTTTTTTGCCGCTACAACAAATTTTTTTTACAGATTCACGATGTTACATATTACTTGACAGCGGCAATCAATTAGTAGCTTTCATGATTTCGTAAATTTGAGTAATCTTTATCCACCGAATAGATTTAGTGGACTGTTATATGCAGCGATTTAGTTGAATCTACCAAGGGTATACAATATTTTGATAATACCATAAAAAAAGTATTATTTCATTAAACCGACTAAATAAAAATTGAGATTTCGTATTTATAAGTATATATTTAATTTAATAACTATTTTTTTTTTTTGCAATTTCGTAACAACCGTGTCCTTAATTTTATTATTTACAAAAAAATATTGTGCTCCCACCATAAAATGTTCTACATAATAATTGCTTTTTAAAAAGCGTAAAGTCCCCTGACTTCCTAGCTTACTTTGAACGATAGTTTCACCCCCTTCAAAGTGTTCAATGGCAGATAAAAAAACAAAAAAAAATACATGTCTTTCAGTTTTTAGTCTAGTATAACATATTGCAAAAGAAATCAAATCGGAGAGATCGATCTGGGATACCATTCTCGTCAGATAAACCGGCTAACAAAGCTTTCTATGTGAGTTAAAGACGTATCGTCATCGCTGACTTCATCTATTTTGATACGTTGATTACAAAAGGCGTTCCAAAGCTAAATCATGAAACTCTCTGACGCCAATCGACTGCGGTATTACTTACAAACGATCGTATTATCTTAGACGATGAAACAACGGAGCATCGTTGGCGTCATCGAAGAATATTTGCGTCATACGGCAGTGAAGATTTTTCAATTTTATTACGAGATAAAAACACAATCATATGCGATACCGTAATTCGTTGTATTTCTGAAACACTTTTAATGCTCGATCATCGCGACGTGACGCGTTGACGACTTCCGTCATACATAATAAACCTATAACGCGTTCTTAGCGTAACACAGGAAGAAAAATCACAGAATTTTCAAAACGCTTTGAACGTGTTTTACAACTCTCCTGATTCGTCGTGATCATTATTGAGAAAACCGTGACACGTTGTGTACCGTTTCACGTGAAACATAAACCTATCTATTTCCGGAGGGTATGCAAAAAAAAAAAATGTGCGTGAAAACTCGAAAGAAAAAAAACTGCAATTCGTTTCAGTACGCAACAACGCATGGCATTCATTCCGTTTTCAGATCAGAAAATTGTCCGGTGACTTATGGAACGCGGCGATTACGATACCAAAATTGTCTAGGTTATGACGAACGATAACAATTGTTGTAGGTGAGTTGTCAGGTATAATATAACACCGGCTAGCGGGGCGAGAGAAGCCGCGTGTATACACATGCAACATAAAAGCGATCCACTTATTATGCAGGTAATGCTATTAGCGATTGTTTGCCCTCGGAGGTGGCGAGTTGAAAATATTATTGTTATTCGACTGGACTTCTCTTGATTGGTGAGTGACAATAGGTACACCGATGGCGGCGTTATATGGGGAAGGGGAACGTCGAATCCACGTTGACAATTAATTACGTTAATTGCCGAGTACATACGAACGTGGCTGTTTCGTTCCTTCGTATTTTTTCGTAGTAATTTCGCGATAATGAGATGGCGAGGTACGACTGACTGTTTTTTTATTTTTTTTTATTTTTTTTAATGCGAGCAATTCGAAAAAGAAGAAATAGATCTTTGTCTAACAATAAAATTGGGATGCCAGAGTCACTGCCTTTGGGATGTTGAGATAACGATTTACCGGGGACCCCCGTTTTTTTTTTTTTTTTCAAGCCACTCTCGTACCTGGCAACAACACCATTGATTGATGATGTAATTGTTCGACCATTTACCGGGGTAATAATGGCCTCATGCGTTCGAACGTTGAGGCGAGAGGAGAGGAGGAAGGTGCCGGTGCTCGTATAATATTATATCCCTTCGAATAAAAAGTCGTAAACTAATTTGATTTAACGATACGACGAGTAAACATAGCCTGTGAAAGGGCCTTACAATTTTTACGTAAACACACACCGTTTGACAGATAACGCGTTACGATTTACGTAGCATTTAATCGAACGACAAACTCCTAAATTCTTCGAGCGTATTTCCAGAAATTTTCACTTATTTTTACTATCAATTATCTTATATCATTTATTTTTATTCTTGTACCTTTTTGCTGTATATATTGCTGTTATATCGCAATTTTTTCGTTACACGCATGTCTCAATTTCAACGCTATTACGAACTACACTGTGAGAAATTTTTAATTCCGGTTACCGCTCAGTCCTTAACTATTTTCATTTTTTACCACAATCGAAAAATATAGTTCCAGGTAGAAAATGAAATTTAGTTTTCTAGCTGTTACCGGAAAGTTTAGTATCCGTTACCGTTCCTTTTCGTTACGATCACTGTTGCTATATTTTCTTGCAACTGTTGCGAAAATTTAATACTTGTGCAAGAATAAATTGACGTTAAAGCCTTATTGAACTAAAAACGTAGAGTAAACCTTACAAACTGATTTTGCATTGCGATTGCCAAAAAAGGATCGACGATAGCGCAAAATGGTTACGCGTACCACGTTTTTCGTAATTCCAACGATATTCAAACAGTTTTTTCAACGATACCTGTTTTACTGAATTTTTCTAGTTACTGTAACAAATGAAATTTTTCTCATTGTCAGTGTACAGACCGTATGTGTTCTGTTCTCAGTATTTTTCTTCCCTATTATATATCTCATGTTTTTCTCTTGTTCCTTTCATGTCTACTCTCCGTCTATCTGTTCACACATGTTATCCAACGTAATAAATTTACATCTAACTATCTGTGTACATTTATCTAACCATATATTTATCCATTCACACGTATGCATGTATACTAAGATTGATTATACGCGAAGGTCGACTCGAGTCTCTAATTGTTTTTTCAATTATTATACGAACACCAGCATCATGTGTAACAATTATTTGCAATGGTCAGAAATATCGTATCACGTGGCAGCTGCTTTAATTGTTCCCACGAGTAATTCAATTTTCATAAAATGAAAACGCAACAGAAACTCGGTTGTATAATCTAGTTATTATCAAGGAGACGAAATAATATAAGGGAATTAACAAGTAAGTGCATAAAATAATTACACTGCGGAATACGATTCGTTCGTCAGGTTGCGATTGCGAGACGAAGTGCCTTGTGTTTTTCTTAGTCAGACAAAGTGACTTGAATTTGTATTCTTTAAAAGCGTGTGCGTATCACTGTCTCTACGTTCGTACAGGTGGAAATAATAGTTTCATCGTAACTTCTGCAAAAACGAATCAATCGATGGAACTTGATTAATTCCATTAAAACGTCGAGTGGTCGATAAATTTTTCATTCAAAATTAATTTTATCACTCAAAGTGATTTCGCGCGTCTTAGATGATAAGAGGATTACCCCAATCGATTCGGATAAAAAATACTCGTGGATGGAAACTGTGTTACAGCCGCTCGGGCGTGAAAATGATACAAGACGAAAGTATGCGCGGAACAAAGAGAAAGAAGCACAAGCAAAAGAACAAGATAAACGGAAAGGAAGGAAGAGAAAAAAGAAATAAAGAAAAAACAAGCTTATTTTGAGATCGTTAAAGACTCGGTCTCTGGTGTACGTATACATACACACATACATACATATATGTATACATATATACATATTTTTTCAGTCGATACCGTCTGTCGCGTCGCGAATAACAATCCCTGTATAACGTGGATTTGTTATATTACATACCTGTAACGTCGGCATGACTTCAGACGCTGCAGTTGATGGGAACATGCACGGTTGTAATACTCGTCGAAACATTTTGTAGGCTAGAAAATAAGTAATAATAATAATAATAATAATAATAATAATAATAATAATAATAATAATAATAATGACAACAATGAAAAGTTGAAAAAAAAAAAAAAACCAGTTGAATTTGTTCTTCGCTCACGAATGTATAGACAAGTGTTACGTAGAGTTAGTTATACCGGGTTTCTTCTGTGCTAGATTTAATTGACCCCCTTCCTCCCAGCTTGAATATTAAATATCTGTCCGTCGATATATCGATGCGTAATACGGAAATTGAGGGGAAATGGGAAATTTTATCGTTTGATATGGGCATAAGTTAAACCGGGAGCCGTATATCGATTTGTTCCTATTACGAATTTAATTACGTTCGAAGAAAACTACGGACTTACCATGTGAATCGCAAGATTTATAGGCTACGCCTACGTCCGTCTGTTACGCGGATATTTTACATTCACTGGATGTACGTAGATGTACGTACATACGACGTGTGTAAGTACGCGCGGCAGCTCAAAGATTAATTGGTTAGCTCAGCTGCGTTAGGATAGCCTCGTTCAAAGAAACAATAACAACCAAAGTATCATACAACATCGTGTGCTAATTACTCCGTATAAAAATAAACCTATACTTATACACCCGCATGGTTAATGTACAAGCATACCGTACATACTGTACGCGTACTGTATCTGTATCTGACTTTGCGACTCGGCCAATTGTATCCGACGTACTCACGGAATAACATAAATTTTTCAAGAAAATTGAGAAAAGATACAAATATTAACTGCAACAACAGCGACAAATCAAAGTTGTATTGAACAACGACTCTGATGTTGTCGTTATTGTTATCGGCATTGGGCTCAGATTAGCTATTTTACAACGAGCTTGCAAACAAAATTTAATACCTGTACCAATATACATGCTTAACAATAAATGTATTAGCGAAAAACATGATTTGTCAGACTGTTTGGAGAGAGACGTGATCTCGAATGAGAAATGATAAAAACGAAAATGTTCATGTCGAAAAAGATATTGTGCATTTTCATGTGTCAATACGACGACTAACCGGCACTGAGAACCTGTTCGGCTTATGCACACTCGCACGCACACTTTGTGTATGTGCATTGTTTCGATTGCTTGCATTTCCACCTAAAACTTGACACATGACGTTACGACGTTTGACGTATGTATTCGAAATACGTGTGTATGCACAGCTTTTTCTCACCCCTCTTCGAACAAGAGAGAATACTTTTTCACCCGAGTGTGACATTCTATCTGTGCAAGGTTATCGCGTAATTTATGCGCTCGGTAGTTCACCCCTCTGCCGGTAGGTGGAAACTGGCGCTGCGCCCTCTCACGGTTGCAGCAACTCTCGGTTAATCGTTATTTATAGACCATTGCGTACCATTAAAGCGTCGAGTCTCACGTAGACGGACTTTTAACCACCGCGATCGCGTTGCTTTCTGTTGCAGGTGAAAAACCCCACAAGTGTGTCGTTTGCGGAAAAGCATTTTCCCAGAGCAGTAACTTGATAACGCACATGCGCAAGCACACCGGTTACAAACCGTTCCAGTGCGGCTTGTGCGACAAGGCGTTCCAAAGGAAGGTGGATCTGCGGAGGCATCGCGAAGGCCAGCATCCCGCTGCTCCAGCTTTGGATTATCGTTCACTGTCGCTGCCGCCCTCCGGTTCCCTACAAATAACACACTCGCCTACCACGGATCGTCGCATGATCGCAGATGTACCCGAAACAAGCTGAACCGATAACGAAGGGAGCGAATGAGATGAGCCCGGAGAAGAAAGGAAAGGGGGATAAAGTTTGCCTTTTGTTTTTCCTCCTTTCAACCTTTGGTTTCAATTTCATTGAAAATATTGAAGGAAAAGGGAGATGCTACGATTTATACCTGCGGCGGTGGCGACCTGAGATGAATAGCGAGAATGGTCAACCGTGACGAAGCTTCGGAATAATGGGTAAATTAGGAAAATGCACAAGCGTTGATGATCTGGGAATTAACCGGTTAATTCGGCGAGTCGTTGGCACATTGGCAATTGTGTTAGGAATCTCATTTACACGTATAAGTACAGAGTGAATTCCTAACGGCTGCGCGGTTCGACACGCATGCGCTAAGATTCGAGTGGCAGTTGTTTTGTCAGGGTGACCAATATTTTTGAGGTGACGTACATAGCGGGGACCTGTCGTCTGAATTTATTAATGTTGGTCACCCTGACGAAACAACTGCTCAGCTTGCTCGTCAATTTTAGCGCATGCGGATCAAACTATTCACTCGTTAGCGATTCACTATGTACGTATATATTATATACATATATGTACATATCAATGTACAGATTTTTAAACGTACAATCGCAATTAATTACCGTCCACACAATTATATTATGAATTGATATCGATAATTGTTATCGTGTAATACGCTGCATAGACGTAATCATATACAATTGGCATGTTTTGTATGGAACAGTATAGGAAGTCAGCTATCACGATCTAATTTCTGTGTAAATATATATTTGGGTGGTCCTTAAAAAGGTCATTTTTGAATTTTGATCGGCTCCACGTGATTCAAAAATAATACCCTAATTTTTTCAGATTTTCATTTCAACTCTAACTCGTGCCTCCAAGAAAGTGGATTTCCTCATTCAACCCTTTCAGGGGCGCGTCAAATCTATCGAATGGATTTGGATAAAATTTGGTGTAAGGGGATTTCTTGGATGCCTGATTACGATCCAGAACTCAAAATTTGAAAATTCAAAGTAACGGATCCAATACGGTGAACCAAAACCCTAACAGTCACTCGATGTTGCCATAATGGATCAACCATTTTGAATTTTTTAATTTCGAATTTTGACTCTTAATCAGCTACCCAAGTAATCCCCTTACACCAAATTTCATCTAAATTCATTGGGCAGATTTGACATGTCCCTGAAAGGGGTTGAATGGATTCCACCCTCTTTGAGGCACAAGTTAGAGTTGAGATAAAAATTTGCAAATATTAGGAAATTATATTTGAAATATCTAAGGATCACCCTAATATATAATATAAATAATTTTTAAACATTCCTAGCTACGTTCGGCATATATTTTCTCGCTTCGAACTATTCATACACGAAGCGTATAAATTTCCTGCGTTCCCGTGAAAGATTAAGGAGTTATTGGATAGCCGGTCGGACGACGAATGACGTGGACCACATCGTATACATATCTAGTGTGCCTTGAGTGATAATGTCACGAGCATACCTGAATGCCATATGCCTATATTTATTGCGCATGTACTGACGTATATCCGAATATATACAGTATGCACACAATCAAAGCCGTAACTATACATAATCATACATTTACGAATAATCACGGAAAAATCGTCGATATAAAATACGTATGCGAACCAAATTCGTAAGCCATTGATTGCGGAGAAAGGCAGAGGAACAAATATCACCAGGCGATTGGCCGACCAGTTACCTGCGATTATCACACACGCGGTCCGTTACAAGCCAAAGCGATCCGTCTGATGAGGGATCACAAAATGCGACGCGTTATAGACTTGAAAAAATAAATTTATAAATCCCTGTTTGTAATTTATAATTGCGTAACCTACGAAGAGCGTTTCGTAACTACAGGGTGATCCGCGATTGCCGTCTTTCCTTCTGTATCGGTGTAAATTTTCTTGTACCAAACTAAACACGATTCAACGGGGAAAAAATATGTAGGGATTTAATAACGTCTGTGGAGATAGGGGAAAATTGAACCAAGCAATCGGAGAAATTCGTATGCAAAAACAACTCAGAGCCCCCTGTCGTTATATGCCCGTTTGCTGAACGATAAGTCTTAATTTTACTTAAATTTTTAACAACGGAATTTCGTAAGGATGCCGACTATGCTTACGGCATACGGTTGAATTCCCTGTTTTTATTATTTTTTCATTTTTTTTTGTCTCGCAAGAAATAAATTATGTTTCGTATTACGGAGGAACGGTGGCAGTTGTGAAAAATCGTCTATTACAATATACAAATACACACGAGTGTAAATACGTAATGGGAAAAAAATGTGAACGACGATTTCATCAGGATAGCCAACTTTCCCATAAATCAGTGCATAATAGTAATAATACCAATGATAATATATATATTATATATACATATAACATATGTATATTTTCAATCTAACTTCGTAAATATTTAATTTGTACAATATACCTATAAAAAAAAACCGATATAATCGTCGTTGAATAAATAATATTGTAAATGATAATTATAAAACACTAAAGCGATATATTCGTACGGCTATAATTTCTTCAACGTTACAATATGCACAATATAATGTGATTATAATATTGAAATTCTATATAGCGTCGAAATGAACGGCGGATTGATCGTGATCAACGTATCGAAATTTTTACTGTCTGGCAGAAAATCATAACGGCTAGAGGACCAAAGATAATTCTAAGTTGAGCCTGGAGCCAGAAAAACGGCGCTGGGATTTTCGACCCAATGTAGTATTTAATAATAACGTTCAATCAACAACCCTCATTTACCCTTCCTGCCCCCGTAGTTATACGCCACACGCATATTGGATGCATAAATTCGCACCCCCACAGATTGTATAGAATTAATATTATTCTCAACACCATTATTATTATTATTATTATTATTATTATTATCATCATCATCATCATCATCATTATTATCATTATTGTCATTATCATTAACACTATTAACAGGATATCGTATTGAATATTATAGAAAATTAATTAACGGTAAAATTTGGTAAGAAAAAAGAAAAATGGCATTATCGAAAGCGAATGAGAATGGGAAAAAGATATGCAAAGCAAAAAAAAAAAAAAAAAAATAAAATAAAAAAATAAAAAAAAGAAAAGAAAAGCAATCCTAAATATATGTACTAACAATTGAACGATTATTAGATATTGACGATGATATTTATTAGCAGTATAAGAGAAAAGAAAAAAAACAAAAAATTAAAATTATATATACTGTAAATTATAGGTTTAATAGCTAAGCATAGCTGAGCTGAGAGCAAAATTTATCCCTCATATTTTGACGTCGTAATTGTTGATCGGTTAATGGAAGCGGCGAGTCTGCGCGATTAGAAAAAATTAGTATGACGGGTACGAGTCGTATTCAATATAATACGCATGATTTTCTAGCATCGACGGTGTGCGACGATTTTTTATTCTCTCTCTCTCTCTCTCTCTCGCTTCCTTTTTTTCCGGCATAACTTTATGAAGCGGGAAATTGAATGTAATAAAAATCAACCAATGCACGTTACTTGGCGTGTATCATGCCTGTGAAACTTAATTACGTTACAACGGTGAAGATTTGAAGGACAGGAAGGGAGTGAGAAAGTGAGAGTTACAAGACAAATTTGAAACAAAGAAAAGTTAATTAAAATAAGCAAAAAAAAATTAGACAGCTTCATGCTGATATTGTAATATAAAATATAAGTTGAGTAAGTTTAATTGTTGATACGGAGAACATGACTTTAGAATGATAATTTGAAAATTACGATACCACGAGGAAACATGGTTATCATTATCACTATTATCATTATCATTATTATTATTATTATTATTATTATTATTATTATTATTATTACTATTACTATTATTATTTCACCAATTATGTATATCATTACACGATTAAGAGTGTTAAATGAAGGTTATTACTATTACTATAATTATGATTGTACTATGATATAGATAGTTGGATAAGTTGATATTGCAGCGAGAGATGATTAATGTTAATAATCGATGAAAAAGAAACCAGAACCAAAAAATATGTTTATTATTGCTGAAGAAGATATTGATTGAATAAAATTGTTTTTCCTACGAGATATTTGTTATTTTCCTTAATTATTTCGTACGTTTCACACAATTTTTTACAATGCCAGCTTTGTTGAACCACACAACACCTAGTCGTGGATTATTTACGGATAACTCATTGCACAGGGTGCTTGATGATTTTTCATACTTTAAACTCTTGCTGCGACCTTAGTCAAGAATTCAGTTAGTCCATTTTAGTTGAGTACATTTTTATCAACATTATTGTGGGCCTCGACGGTAAACAAGAATGTAACATACTTGAAACGGGCAAAGGCTGTTTTACACTCAATCATCCACAAATAAGTGATTTTCCGATTTTTAATCACGTGATTGTTGCTACCAAATCAACGACGCCCAGCCTAACTCAATTTTGGCAAATGAGGAAAATATAGCTTCATTTACATCGTGATCAATTTCCGAAAAAGCTAAATTGCTTGGAAAAGAGAATTGCAGAAGCAAAAAAATTCTGATACGTAGGTATACAAAAGTTCGGGTATCCATAATCTGAAATCTTTTTTGGAGTTGGAATTGCGAAAATTGTGAAAAAACCGCAATCAAAGTGATTTTCACTCCAAATAGTGTTGTCCGTGTAATTACCGTCGCGTATGCAAATCCATATGTAAATATGGTCTATTAATTATTCACGACTTACAACCATCATTCAAAAAATTCCAATTTTCAACTGTTCGTGACTCGTCGAATGTTTGTTAAGATTTGTTTGTCTAGCAAATGTTAAAACCGCAATATAAGTGACATTAAAAATTAGGTGTCATAAAATTTTCATCTTCCATATAATTCAGGTTGGTTCCTGAATTTGAGAAAAAAAGAAAACTCAAATACGGATAATTGAAAATAGATCACGAAAATTATCTGCAAATGCTTGTTTTCCAATAAATGTCATCGGTGATCGGCTGATGATGAGGAAAAAGCGAATTAATCGTCGTTCGTCCGATCGAATTTTTCTCAAAATAAGAATAATCTGTTCACGAATGTGTGTTTAAGTTTTTCATTTTCCGACCGCGAATGACACCCTGCTTCATTTGTTGAGCTTTACGAAATGGCGAGAATCAGGATGCCAAAAGCATTCGTCTTCTCTGCCGGGTCTCATTATCGGCGTAACGCAGGTTGAGCAATCTACGAAGCCAGTGAGTCGTGGAGTGGTAGTGAAGAAATCGAATATGAATATACGTGGTTTCCCGGCAGTCTAATTAGCCATGATAATTATCCTCGCTAATTAACCACGGAACGATGTAATAATCACATTCGTTGTTTGACCGAAACACAAAATTATCGTCTAGCTGGCAAATATAAGCCAAGAAACGAACACGTGAATACGCTGCTCGCGATTACCTTGGCTAACGATAACCGTGCAGGGTTTGCTCGCCCCCTTAGAGACGGCCGATAATAATTTATATAAGAGTAGGCAGGCAATTTTTTAGAATCATACACACTTCCACACATCGCGTAGACACGCGTGGGTAGAGTCGAACGTATTCAAATCCCTAGGCTCTCCAAATCCCGCCCTAAAATAATGGGTCGTTAAAAGTCGCGACTAAAACAAACCTGGTATAAGGTAAAATCGTGCAGAGGCATAACGAGCTGTACGCGGGTTAATATTCATACGTAATTGTGCCTCGCTAGGCAATCAACGGTCTTCGAAACGGTACCTGATTACGGCTGATGAGCCAAGCCGGTAAACTATTCATTAAGGAAAAAGTTGACGGCTTTCCCCCCTCGTGCGCTATGCTACGTACACTGAGCAAAAAAGGGTCACGGCTGTATTGTTTTCAAATAAACATGTACCCGTTGTTTATAGACCGCAAAAACTGCAGGGAAAAATCTCCACCATGGCTCTGAGACCGTACGTAATTCTTGTTAAACACTGAGAAAAATTTCGTTTGTCACAGTAACTAGAAAACTTCAGTAAAAGAGGTTTTGTTACAAAAAATTGTTTGAATATTGTTGGAATTACGAAAAACGAGGTACGCCTAACCATTTTGCGCTATCGTCGATCCTTTTTTGCTAATTGCAACGCAAAATCAGTTTCTTCGTTTTACTCTACCTTTATTAGTTAAATACGGCTTTAACGTCAATTTATCGTTGCACGAGCATTAAATTTTCGCAACAGTTGCAAGAAAATATAGTACCAGCGATCGTAATGAGAAAGAATAGTAACGGATACTAGACTTTCCGGCAACAGCTATAAAACAAATTTTCATTTTCAACCTACAACAATATTTTTCGACTGCGATAAAAAATGAAAATAGTTAAGGACTGAGCGGTAACCGGAACTAAAAACTTGTCTCAGTGAAGGGAAACGTTGTAGATTGACTTCACTTTGGATACTTGGAAAAATGTAGATTCAATAACTTTTTAAGTAATTGTCAAAATAATTTCTGTTCTTTATTAACTAGTTAAAATAATTTTAGCTCCAATTTAATTTATGTTATTGATTAGCAGGCTTTGCAGGTTAAATTGAATTATTCGAAAGAGCGCGTGCGCCAAAGAAAACCGTAGTGTGTAAAATCGAGCACTTGTCTTGAGCGCATGCGCTGACGGCGTTTTACCGCATCGTTCGCTAATGGGAACGCCTTACGCACGTTCAACGTAGTGTTTTTCGATACTAGTGCGCGAAGGTGGCAATGCCCGCACAAGCGGAAGGCGCAGCACGAGCCCGTAGACGAGTTGAAGGGCGAGTGTGGCGCATTCACGCGAGATAGGCATTGCCAACTTTCGCACTAGTATCGAACTCTATTTTTTGCCACACCTGTAACGGAAAGTCCGACGTGCACGATTATTTTTACACGAAACCACGGCACGATGTCTGTTCAGTGACGATGTCGAGCACGCCAAAGAGTGACAAACTATTCCATCGGTGGCGCTAGTGCAGCTGTTTGCGAAATGCGCAACTGTGGATAAAAGCGCGCCCGTCTTTTTCGCACACCGCTAGCAATGCGCGAAGGTTTATCTTATACCGCCGGCAATGTGCGAAGGTTTTTTTCTCACACCCCTAGCAGTGCGCGAAAGTTTTTCCCGCACATGTGTATAAAAGACTACTTTCGGTGCTTGTAAATGGTGCATAGAAATGGACTTTCCATGCAGGTGTTGCAAAAAGCTTCTAATCGAACTTTCCAAAAATATGGTGTGTTAAATCAACCATATTAAAATGTCTTATTTATCTTGCTATTCTTAACAATCCTTGGTCAAAATATTCCACATTAATTGTCGATACATGAGCGAACCTTTTTGAAGTACGTGTCTCACGCTGTCAAGATTCAAACCTGATCTTGAACGACTGGACCGATTTTCAACGTAAAAGCCTCTTTGAAAGCACGCCGCAACCAGAATTTTAAAGAAACGCGGTTAATCAGTTGAATTGATAGAACGGTGTCCTCGAATATTTAGACATTAATTCTCGTTTAAACCTCGTCGCAATCAACTCTCACCTGAGTAAACGAGTTTGACCTAATTTTTCGCCTTGATATTCCGATACCGGATTTCTGCGATTCGACGAGTATCAGTATTTTTTAGAATGGTGATACTGAGAATAATGATCATGATGATATTGAAATTCGTCGGCGCGTTTGTCTCGCCAGCACACGAAAGCACGTGTCAAACATTCGTGCCAACTCGATTGGCCGATGTCAGAGAATTTTCCTACACTACAATACTTCATCAAGTATGCAAGCATATATCGCTGGTATGATCGCAATGGGTGGCGATATTACGTGTACGTTTGTACGCGTGGTGCGTTTAAAAGTTTATAAAAGTTTGAAAAATCAATTTTTCTTTTCTATTTATAAAACTTGAAAACACACGTAGCGCAATGCATCCATTGCAGGAAAATATAAAAGACCGTCTGCAATGGAATGAGACGTACAAGCGACTTCTGCAATTATATCGATCGGAATTTGTGACTTGAGTATTTTTGCGTTTCTTTGTTGGTTCTGTGTTGAGGAGGTAGTTTGAAATTGATCATTATTTATGAGTATAGTTTCATTGTTTGTATTATAAAAGAAGAGACCATGCATCAAAGAACGAAAGCTCACAATGCAAAATGGACTAAAAGAGGTATAACCAATTTTTGTTCTTAAAAATGCTCATAGTTAGTATTTAGTATTTCAATTTAACGCGGTATCCGAATTATTCAATTTGATTATTTAATTTTATCATTGAAAAATCAATGAAATCAAAGTTCGTTAAGGACGTTCCCTTAACGTTGAATCATTCTAATTTTCACAGAATAATCACTGACTAGTACAGGTTTATTTTACTCGCAATCAGATTTTGAATAACATTATCCGCTGTAAGCGGCAACGAATAGAATTTAACGGTTGAAAAGATCCGTAATTCCCCGTTCCATTTACGTTCTGCACGTAATGATTTCACGGTTAGTTAAGTTTCGAACACGGTATTATAGGTGTAGAAAAACCCAAGAGTTCCCAGAGCGTCCATTTCAACCTGAAGTAACATTATGAGACAAGCAAATTCATTATTGATAAACGATGATAGTTCACATGGGAGTCGCAAATCAATGCAAAATGCTTTTTTGCTCCGCCTCGTTCGAAGCAAAGTGTTTTCCCTGAGAATCAGGGAGAGTAACAAAGTGCCTCGTGAGACGAGTTCGAGCAAAGGGGATCAGAAACAGGAAACAAAGATTGATTTATTGATTGATAGATTAGTATAATTATGCCATGGTAAGCCTTTGACAAAGAAAAAAATAAATAAATACAGGAAAAATAATACTAAAATTAACAAATTCATATAATGGTGCTGTAAAGCAGAATATTATAACAAAGAGAGATAGATAGATAGATAGAAGCGTTTATTTGCCCTGAGACAAACATCTGTATAGGTATAAAATACAATAAAACCAACAACAAATTAAAATACATTAAAATTAAGGTTGCACTGAGAAAAATTTCATTTGTTGTAGTAAGTAGAAAAATGCAGTAAATCAGGTATCGTTAAAAAAAACTGTTTGAATATTGTTGGAATTACGAAAAACGAGGTACGCCCAACCATTTTGCGCTGTTGTCGATCCTTTTTTGGTAATTGCAACGCAAAATCAGTTTTTGAGGTTTACTCTACTTGTTTAGTTGAACAAGACTTTAACGTTAATTTATTGTGGCACAAGCATTAAATTTTCGCAACAGTTGCAAGAAAATATATCAACAGTGATCGTAACGAGAAAGAATAGTAACGGATACTAGACTTTCCGGTAACAGATAGAAAACTAATTTTCATTTTCTACCCAGAACTATATTTATCGATTGTGGTAAAAAATGAAAATAGTTAAGGACTGAGCGGTAACCGGAACAAAAAATTTCTCTCAGTGTGAAAAAGAATAACTAAAGAGGGAGATAAAAATAGACGAAAGTAAAAAGAACGAAGGTGAGTAAAAAATAAAGATCTAAGGTACAGAAATAATAAGTTAAAAGAGAAAAAAAAAATAAAATAAAAATAAAGAAATAATATTATAAATAAATAAATAAGTATAGAGGCTAAAATATGAGCAAGAATATAATAAGAACAGAGAGATAGAGAGAATGGAAAAGACTTTGGGGCCGGTTACTTTATTTACCCTGTGATATCGGGTTCGTTGGATGGCTGTTTAATCTATTTCCATATGAATGAAGACCGCTTAAGAAATCGGTATGCATCCGTGAGGCTAACGGCCGTGGTGCGTGACGGTCGGAAGGTCCGACCGCAGGCGTAAGCGGTCGAACAAATTATAGACCATGGTGGGTCGTGCGCCGGACGACACCCTCGTTAGCCTAGGATCCGGTCGAGGGATGAATGCCGGTCTAGGAGAAAAAAACATCAGCCGGAATCGCCGACCCGAGACGATTTGCTGGAGAAAATTTCCAACCCTTCGATACGTGTAATTTTTGCGCTCCGTTGTATTTCCACTCATCGCGCATGCGCGATGCAATGATTCGTGTGTCTCCGTGTTTCAGATTATAAGCTTCAGATTTGATGGAAATTTGTTTCTAGGAATTGGGAGGTGCGAATGACTGCAGACACGTAGCGAGGGGAAATATTGAAACAGTATTTTCATGCAAGCTTGTCAATTTAAGCTTTACCTGTCAAACATGGGTTATGATGGTTATGGAGGTGATGCGAATTTTTTTCGAGATGTACAGATTTGAAATAATTGGTGCTTCAGTGATTCGGGAAGGCTTGGCCAGCTTTTATTGTTGACTAATCGTTGACTGATGACTGCTACGAGTCATCACAGTATCGTTATGTCATCTCACCGCTTAACGTGAGAGAGTTTTACATCGTATTTGGAAGTATTTGGTGCAAAACTTGGTCGACGTTCTCTTAAAAACTCTGCACGTGTTGTAGAGTAATGAAATTTTCAGAAAAATAGAGACTTCTGTTCGAATCGCGACGAACACAGAATAAAGTACCTACAAACGGTAAGATTTACTTGAAAAAGTTTTGAAGATAGATTTTTACAAATAGCAGAGCAACAAAAATCATTCGAACGCATAACCTTTCACAAGTTTTGAGTATAGTGAAAATTCGAAGTCATTTTTCAACTGAACTTTGAATACTGGCATTGTTGCCAATAAATAATAACTGACTGCGGTGATAAAACTTGACCAAATGTTTCAGTTTGTCGGAAAATAATGTACTCAGGGAAATCGAAATTAATGATACTGGATTAATCGAAGCTGAAGGTACAAATTTTTAGATATTTAAGATATAACGATAAAACTATTCACAGAGCATAAATAGATATCTCGTTTCCAATCTCACGTTTAACTGCAATCCCGAATCGATGTAAAAATATCACCGCGGGAAGACCCAAGACTCGATCTGTGACTCAATTCTGATACCACACTGACGTAGGTTACAGTCAAATTGTGACAAGAAAAAGAGATCCGGAGCCAATACGATGTCCCGTGAATTGAAAAAGTCCACCAAAGACTTGGAAGTCTTGAAATCCGAGGCTCGTTGACGCATCGTATCAAAGAGTATTATACGTTTAACCCTCTGAAACGGGGTGGACGTGGTGTAATCTGCAGAATATCATTATTTCTTTTTTCAACATCTTGGGCGTGAATCGAGGTAAAGACGGGAAACATCTTCCATTGTGCATCTCCTGGGGCTATGTATAGGGGTAAGAGTCGGAATTGTAGTCCGAACTAACCACTCTAAGTTGCATTAGGTAACATATGTTACCGATTTTCTATGCGAGCGGTTATAACGGACGACGATACAACAATAGAAGCGTTTTTCGAACGATTGCGGAGTCTGGTGTGATAGCCGGAGTGAAGGGATCTTGTTTGTGGCGATGCGTCGCGTCTGGAGCCAATTGACTGACTGGCTTCCATCCGTGGCGCGCGTCATTACCGGATGGATATACACGAAGAGCCTGTTTAGCTCTAAAATCTTCATTTTCACTTCCTGGTCCCAGACCCGCCGCCCTGCGGGACCACCTGAGTCGAGATCCGATTACCCAGCTTTTGTTATGATAATTCCACGGTGAAGAACTGAATTGATCGCAGCGCGTCGGGTTGATTCTGGTCAACGATCTCCATGTTTTTACCCTGGAATTTGCGTTGCCGAGGCTGCTTCCTTCCTTAAATTTGAGGTTCTCAAATTTTTACCCTTTATTACCATATTCACAATACAACGTGAATCAAACGAATGATTCACGGACTTGATTTTTCATGTTTTATTTATTCATTGCTTCTGCGCAAGATACGTTTTCTCAAAAAAGATCTATTTTTGACGAATAATTATCAAGTAAGAACGTTCTGAAAGTATTTTTGCCATATGCCTTTCTTGAATAATGTAATCAAGTAACAGCTTGAACTGTATACAAAGATAAATATTTTAACAGCAGATGATTGAAAATTATCGACTGGAAAATTGGCTCAGTATAGTGTACTTAAGTACTGAATTTAGCGTTTCTCAAAAGCTGATGTAACTTTAACGGAAAATAGAGAGTAGTTGAACATATTTTTCGTTCTTTTGTGATTACTAGAACTCTAAAGTTTATCATTTCAAAATGTATGCATAGGAGCCTATTTCCATCAACTGTAATCTGAGGAATTAAAAAAGTCATCGAGAGCATTGTGGAAATAGAAGCTGAGAAAATACGAAGAAAATACAGAGAAATTTTTTCTGTTTTTCGATTGTATCGTCTCTTCTATTTATCGGTAATTTTTGGAGCTCACGAGCCGCTCTTATATATATTTTTTAGTTGAGGATATTTTTTAGTTGAGAAATTCGATGCAATTACAGGGCCTGCGTAGAAAAAAATTATTTACTATACAGTCGTTAAAAAATTATCAAAAAATCACTGCCAGCATAATGAGTACCATAAAATATCTGCAAAAAATGTAAGAGATATAGGAAATTACTACCGAAGTTACGAAACTTTTAAAATACTGTGTGTACTTTTATGGGGGACGAGCTTCTTCGATTGCACCACAATCAGTTATTTATAGGATTTCTCTAAGATTGATGAAATTTCAACGTCAACCAATTCTCAATAAAACTGATCAATCAGAGTTTTTCCATCGAGAATATCGGTAATATCTTCATCTCGCCTTTTTCTTTACTGATATCCAAAATACGTATTTCCTATCTAAAATTAGACGTTGTACGTGTAACTGCATTACGTTTTTCATTTACAACTTCTGTATCATTGTTAAGAAATTTCAAATAGCAACTAAATAACTGCATTAGTTCGATCTATTGGCAAGCCGATGAATTATCAAAATACCTGCTTCGCATAAATTTTCTCAAACATTTTGTGTAACCGTTCACGAAATTTTGCATAAAATTTTTTATTCCGACGCAAAGCAAAAGGGTATAAAATTTGGCACTGCGGCGTCACTCAGAGCCACATCGAGTTGTCCATGGAAAAGGATTCTCGCAACCTTACTTGGGAGACGGATGACCGGAGGTCTGAGGTGTACAGTTCGTGCGCAAAAATGTAATTGTATGTAATTGAAGCGTAGCTGTAAGCGTTTTTTACGTCGTAGTCCGTCTCTAACGGTAGTGGTTGCATAAATTTTAAACTACCCAAAAGCCAGTCACGTTTCCAATTTTAAAACTGTACTTCTATAGCTTGACCGGTAATTGAAGATAATAGTATAGATTCCTCGAGGAGAGGGCTTCCGTAGTTTAAATTCAGAAGTAGGTTAGATAGCCGGATGGCAAGGTGGGTGGTTACAGCTTGTGTTTATTTACAATTTGCCGGTAAAGAGTTTCGTTGCGAGTTTGACGGGCGTCTTCAGTCCGTAGTGGCTATTATCAGAGCCAACTTTTTCAGCCGCCATTCTAATCGGTCTTCACCATATTTACTTTACTTATTTACTCGTATTTGTATCTCTCCTCCTTCCTCGTCTCCTTCTCATTCCCCTTTTCAAAGAAACGACAGTCCCGAATTGACTTTAGGCGGACGCTTAACATAATAACGAAATCGCTTATTAGCATACAGCTGTCCCAGGGAGTGAGGCGGAGAGAAACGCTATGCAGATTTTGATAAGGAGAGGACCTAGGGACACAATATGAACGGCCGCACCCCTTTGGGGTAAAAGGCGAGGCTCCACGCGGGGACGGTTTCCATATTTAACGAAAAGCCCGAGGCTGAATTGGTCGATAAATGAGATTCGGTCTTGTAATGTTAATGCATTGACCCGCGCGTGAACTCCGGCAAAGAAACTTGGTCTAAATTCTTCCTCTCGAGACTCGAACTGAACGAGGTAGGTGTTTATGGCGCTTAAGGTGAGGACGGTGGAGAGAGAAAGAGACGGGAATTCACAATGCCACGAATTACTGGAAATGTTTACAATTGTAATCATAGACGTATTGTTCTCCTCATCGTCCCTACACCAAAACCCACGAAATACACGTGATCCAAGGAACTGAACTGAATAACGCTTCGGAGCAACCGAGCTCCGTGTCAAACGTCTGCCCGCACAATGCCGCCAACATCTGGCATCGAAAAATCTATCATTTAAGCAAACGTCTGTTAAGTGGATCCATTTTTGGTGTCGCGCATATGTTCTCCTCCCTACACGACAACGACGACGGATTATTCTTGTTTCTTCGTGTCAGGTGGTCGTCTCTCCCCCTTGCTTCCAGTGCACGTACCGGTATTCAGTTTCCTAAGCATCGCTAGCAACACTTGCCTCGCACACCTTGAGCAAACCAGGGTGTTCACTTTGCCAAAACGGTGAGAGTAAAGCTTCAATCACAACGCGATATGTATTCTGGAACAGACAGTCTCGTCAAAATGACCAACAACGCTCTTCGGGATGTCTCTCCTTTGGTCCTGTTAGTCCGAATCAGGTTTTAAACTGCGTCAAGTCTCCTATCCGATACAATCCTTCAGCCTCTCACTCTCTTTGAGACAAGGGCGCTCAACCTATTCATACAAGGACAAATTGTTATCGTTAAGCAGATCTGCGACGAGGGGAACCCGGCATGCTACCGGGAAAACGTGATATCTAAAAGGGACGAAGACCTCGGCATGAGCGTAATGAAGGTAATAAATGGCAGGAGGCAACCGGAGAACCGGGGCCTGAGGGCAGGTGTGAGCACGCGCCTTCGCACCATCGCGTCTCGCTCCTTGAACCAAGGATTGTTGGTTAGGTACCCGTTGTTACCTGGACGGTCATGTGCACCCAAGAAGGCCGATAGGCGCACGCGTACTTCCCTCTCCAAATCCTTACAGGAATCGTCCTTCTCCACCTCCTCTTCCTTGACCTGGTCCTCATCTTTTCTTTTCCCTTCAACATGCACGAGTTACTGTCACGGAAGTTGTTCCGGTTAGGTATATAATGTAGGTTTCTGTTCACGTAGAATCTCCATTTCCTGCACACTCCACCGCTTCAAATCATTCCAGATATTCCTTGTCACAATATTAGTCGATTTGTAAACTTTGAACAGCGCGTTTTTTGACGGTTTATTGGTTCTCGGGAATACTTTACTCGTTATTGAGGAATGATTCGGCAAGACGAAAGAACGAGAGAGCCATTAACACCTTTTCCGATGGAGTCACTTGGTGTCAATTCTTGAACCATGCTTCATCGAATATCAACTCACCGACTGTCATACTAAAATCACAACAGTCGTTAACATCTAATATTGAAATTCAACTCCATTCAATCAGCGAGACTGATTTTGATAAAAATCGCCAACTTGTTCTACTAGGTGAAAATCCAAGTAACCGTTTCACCGTAAAATTTATCACACGATAAGGGCAAAGTGAGATCGATAAAATACCACCATATCGACCCAATGATTCGGTGGCCAAGGTTTGGTATCACCGACATTTGTCTGATGTAAAATAAACACGTGACGCAGGTCCAAAGCCGTCCCTTCAAAAATCTGGCCCCTTTTAGGCATCGCACAATGAGGTAATGGGCATCCCAAGGGTATTGAGAGTTGGGCACCTCGTTCAATGGGCAAGAGGTGGGGAACGCTCATTGTACGGGACAAGTACCGGACAATGAACGCCGAGATTAAGAGCCCTCCGAAAAGATATCCTGGGTCTGCTGGTTTGGCGCGGGCCACGAGTATGTATATCAACAGGTTCTCCTTTCTCGCTTGACGTCTGTATCCGCGGGACTCTGGTTGAGCTCAACAGGTTGCGCTCGAGAGGCGGCACTGATTTCGTTAATCATGCGCGGTGATCTGATCGGACGGTCCTCCACTAACCGTTCAATGTATGGACAAGGCCCCACATCCATCTCTGTACCTTTCATCCTCGGTCTGGTATTACGTGCCGCATGACAACTGTGAAATGAATCAGACTTTTTCGTGGTTGTAGGTATAAATTATTACCGCGGCTTAGGTTAGGTTAGGTTATTAGCTGTTCTTCTTTCTTATACAATTAGTCATGGTAGGCTTCTGGGATGGTAGGATCTTGAGGAGTTTGATTTATGAGTTATAAAGATTCAGGAAATAATTTTCCACAGACTGTGACTGATACGACTGATACCTTCAATTCCCAATTTGAAATTCGCCGTTCAATACGGCGGCGTTTTAAAACGAATGCGACTTGAACCAGTAAAATGGATACCTCGATACGCGCTCGTTTTGCTTGTCTCTCAGAGCGCGGGATTTGTACTGGCATTAAATGGATAAGAGATTGCGGAATTTGTCTTATCTCGTTTTAATAACGAGCAAGTATCCACTGTTCGCTTGCGTATCTCTCATTTGCGACGAGTATCACCCTGTAATTACCCAGTTTTTACAGGTTCCGACTGTTTTTAAGACCTAATTAACCAACTGGTGCGATACGACGGCCGGTTATTACTTCGGATTGCTTGTATACGGTTCCACACCGTTTAATCCGTCCCTACAGCGCGTGCATCAGGACTCTGGACGATCACCGACTGAAACTAACCTAAAACTGGGTTACTGCAATGTTTTGAACAACGGTGGTCAATGTCTGAAAAATATACGACTTATTATTAACAGGCGCAAATGCCTACGCAGAGAAGTAGCAATACAATGCCGGCACTGGATACAGATTCCTGTAACGGTATTTTACCGAAACTGCCAATAATATTGCAAGAACCTTCATCCAGGACCGGCCTAGGCTTACTACTCAGAGAAATCAATCACGCTCCCAAAATTGAGACGACAGAGGGTGAAAGGCGAGGGATAATCCGATCTGGACGTCCACCTAGGCTGCAAATCGCAAGCGAGAGACTGCCCGGCGACACGCGATGCAACCTGTCCCACCTATCGCCATTCCCGAGGCCCACAGGACCCGGAGGAACCGGACAGCTGCTTTCAGAGAACCTGTAGCCAACGAGATGCCACTCAGGTGATAAATATTGATAAAACAAGGTCAGCTTCTCTTTCTCAAGGCTCCTTAACTCCGTCGTTCGTAGACGTTACGTCGCCCTTCAGATACTGGCATTTCACCAGGACTCACACTCGGACTGTGGAGAAAGTTTTGTTGAATAAATAAAAAATTTCAAAATTGAACACAACATTTTGGGAATATCGATGCTCTGTTGTGGTTATGGCGAACGGAACGATGTTTGTCTGGCAAGGAAATTATCACGGGCTGTGTTTATTAGCCCAGAAGCTTTTATAGAGTGGGTTCAGAAATGGGATACAGAATAAAAAAAACATCGGTCAAAAATAGCTTTCACTTTGGAAGATTATTTTCGAGCTCTGTTCTGACAAGTAACTACTGATTCTTAGTTTTTATTCTCATTCAAATCGTATGATTTGTATGAATATTGATCAATCAGAAATTAAGTGCCCTCCGCGAAGTTGAATGAAGAAAACAACTAAAGGGTCGGATTGGATCAGTCGATTTTTTCACAACAAGAAGTTTGCGATCATAATTCATGATCCAAAAGAAAATTGTAAAGAATATTATATACAAGCTGTAATGGCATAAAAAGAATTCAATAAAGAAAAAGAAGACCATTTTTCAAATCATCTCTCAAATTTATCTATGATCTAGCTATCGGCTGTTCATATTAAAAACACGTGTCCCGTACCTGAAATCAGTCGCGACTTTCAAAATCTCAAAAGTGCCAAAATCCATAAGTCGATCCATATCAGCATCATATTTCCTCCTTAATACTTTACAAGTTTTATGTAAAACTTTTTTCGTAACACTTTTCGTTTCGGAAATATTCGTCTGAGGCAATTAAGACTGATCAACCTAAATTATAATTGAACTTGCGGTACGTAATTGTGACTCGTGTCATGAAAGTTCACCGACGTTCTTGAATGTTTTGAAATTCAACCTTTTAACATCCGATTATTTGAGACACGTATAGTGTTGAAATTTCAAGCGTTCACTGCAACATTTTCTTACACTAAACGAGAAAATGGAAAATGTAAGATTGGTCAAAATGGAGAAACAAAGATGAGAAACGAAAATGGGCATGGGAATGTATAACTAATTTTCTTACAAACTGCCAAATAAAAACTTTTTTAAAATCATTGTGATTTTGCGAGGAGGATAAACGAGTCTATTAAAATCAATTTTATAGTATCTCTTGAAGGGGTTTTGAGATTCCCTAAATTTATCTCTAACCAACAAATCAAATCAAATCACATCAATTTCGTGTAAGCGTAAGCCTAAAAAAAAATATCCAAAACTCATTTTTCTACAATATTGTGATTCGCCTGAAATTTGAGAACTCACGTTGACAGTAAGTTAAAAAAATCTTCAACACCCAATCGATCGTTACTGTTTACGACGATCAAGATGACTCGGCTTAATTATCTCGATGACCGAAGTCGAAGTTTTTTCCGATCGTGATAATTTATGCTCACCTTTTTTCGCGGTTTGTCCATTTAGCCAGTCACTGAGCACGCGACTCGCAACCTGCAAATATAAAAAGTAAAAAATGAACATGGTACGGGCCGCAGTCGAGTCTTGACCCATTTTTGGCAAATTGCGCGCTTGGACGATTCGCATATTTGAATATTATACATATATAGACGTCAATTCGAGTCTGGACTTCCGCTTTCTCGTTATTATTATTATACTACAACACGCGTGCGTATCGACGTCTCATGCATTCTATAAAGATGAAACGAACGAGGCAGAAAGCGAGAGAGAGAGAGAGAGAGAGAGAGAGAGAGAGAGAGAGAGAGAGAGAGAGAGAGAGAGACGGGAAAGGAAGGGAGGAGGGGGTGAACCGATTGCAGGCATCTGGTACCCGTTCGAATTTTCCCTCGAATCTCCGGTTCAGCAACGCTTCGGTTGGAACGGGTATATTAACGCACATATAACTCTATACACATCGATTCGATGAGCGAATAAAAAGACGAGATTGAAGCCAACGATCAACGATCTGTTGCACTGGCCATAAATTTTTTTTTTTCCCGTTTTTTCCACCAAGACCCGTTACAATTATGCATCATCGGGATTCAAGAAGCTGTTCAGACTATACACGGTAAACGAGACGATCGGCTTCTGGGCGTGTGTGGACGTCTCGCCAATTTGCTTTACATTTTTCACTTCCTCAATGCCAAATATACCTGCAAACAATCCCCCGAAAACCGGCCACGATATCGCTTTGCCAACCGCCTAATAAAATCAAAATACCGCAAGATCATATAAAATAAATCGGATACCATAAATTTTAATTGAAATCGAAGTACGGTTGAAGTACAGAAGTTTTTAACAAATTTAGAAAGAATCTATCCTCTTTAAATTAGTAAAACAAATATTTGTTACGTAAATTTAGTTTTTCAACAAGACAATTTGGATTGATTAAGCAAAAGTTGTAGCCAACGAGGCATGAAACGTTTTTGCAACTGAGCCGAAGGGTTTGATTTTCGTCGTCCAGCGTCTAAAAAATGTTGGTAAAAATCGGCTTGGTTACCGTTGCACAGTGAGTTAAGTATCCTTGGTTCCTCACGCTGGCGTTTTGCGCTTATGTATTCGGGTAAGCCCGACCGCAGGATAAACCTGCAGCTCTCTTTATTGTTTCGGCATGGGCAACCTGCTGCGGGTAAGGGTTCAACGACTGCTGCAGGGCGTCGAGCTTTTTTTTAAATAAGTAGATCGGATTTGCTAGCCATAAAAACGTGGCGCCCTGCTGCAAGCCGACCCTCGCGTGCAGGATTCGCCTGCAGCCCATCACGAGCAGCTGGTCTTGGGTGCGATGACACTTGCGGGCGCTGTTGGTGAATCTCTTTCGCAATAAGAAGAAAAAGATAAGAAGAAGAGGAAGACGACTCTTTTCCTACCGCGAATCGGCGAGCTGAATGGGACGGCGGAATAACTCCGAGTGTGTGTGTGTGTGTGTGTGTAAAATGTCGGTCTGTAATGAGTACAAGAAAAGTAATTCAATTCCCGAAATCAAGATTCACATTCTGGTATCCGGATGTGCACGGAAAATCGGGTAAGAAGGTAAGTGTAAAATCGTTACAAGAAAAATACGACGCTCGGTATATCGTGATTAAAAATTATCGTAATAAATATATTTATTACAAGTGTCATCGGTAATATTTCAATACCTAAATATTCTAATAAGAAGGACATTTTTATAATGAGATTCGGAAAACTAGTGAGAAATTAAGCGAGATTACGATAAAAATTTCTTGTAAACGGTTGTTGGTCAAAATTTATGTTTGAACGAAGATCGAGTTCTACGTAGAAAAATGTACGCAATTTGTGAAAAAAAAAATTCATTTGTAAGCTATATGTAATCACTAGAAATTCTCATATAATATTTAGAGTACAGATTGATTATTATTGGAATCACAAGACAATGTGGTACAAGTAACGCTATCCAGTATGATTGTACTTAGCATTACTACATTTTCTGGTTACTCTAGCAATAAATTTGTTTTGTTTAGCTAACTACATTTTATCAATTAAATAATTTCTCATCATCGATCTATCGTAGCAACTACAATAAATTATCCTAATAGTTACAAGAAAATGAAGTATGAGTAACCTTAATGAAAAACGACAGTAACGCATACTAGATTTTCTTTATTTACATTTTCTATCCAGAGCTATTTTTCGGTTCCTCTACCTATGATAAAGAATGAAAATAGCCATCGGACTATTTATAAACAATCGTTACCACGATCCTTAGGATTGTCTGAAATTCAGCTAGTAAATCGTAAGAAAGAAAATATGCACTGAGAGAAATTTTTAGTCCCGGTTACCGCTCAGTCCTTAACTATTTTCATTTTTCACCACAATCGAAAAATATAGTTCCAGGTAGAAAATGAAAATTAGTTTTCTAGCTGTTACCGGAAAGTCTAGTATCCGGTACTGTTCTTTCTCATTACGATCGCTGTTGCTATATTTTCTTGTAACTGTTGCTTGTGCAACAATAAAGCCTTATTTAACTAAAAAAGTAGAGTAAACCTGACAAACTGATTTCGCGTTGCAATTACAAAAAAAGGATCGACAATAGCGCAAAATGGTTACGCGTATTTCGTTTTTCGTAATTCCAACAATATTCAAACATTTTTTTAACGAAACCTATTTCACCGAATTTTTCTAGTTACTGTCACAAATGAAATTTTTCTCAGTGTATCCATAATTCAAACATACACCTCCTTGAAAGTAGTTTTAAAATTGTTCGTCAAAAATTTTTCCATCATATTTCGTTATGCCAACGTTACCAACTTCAGCCTTGTCCTTTCCAAAGGTACGTGTAAATCACTAGGTGAATTTTATTGTAACGAGCCGAAATGACTAGCCTATCGTTCCCAGACCAAAGGCACGCATGATCAGGGTTTGAAAACGCGATACTGTTACGTAATGGCGAACGAAATGCCGAGACCGATACATCCGGATAAAATCAACGATCAAATAATCAAATGAGGAGGAGGTCATGAATATACGGTATCCAGCAGTACGTCGATATACGATAAGGAAGCACCGACTCGCAACTGCCTCGTGTTTTACTCTGAGCCAATCAACGTGCCCACCAAACAACGCGAGTGCACCAAGCTCGTCAATTAATATTTAAGGGTCCAGATCGCTATCAG
Source organism: Neodiprion lecontei (assembly GCF_021901455.1). Taxonomy (NCBI): domain Eukaryota; kingdom Metazoa; phylum Arthropoda; class Insecta; order Hymenoptera; family Diprionidae; genus Neodiprion; species Neodiprion lecontei. The sequence goes on along the minus strand of NC_060261.1, from coordinate 28,462,309 downwards.
GATCGGCCAATCACCCAACGTTATGTAATTACGCGAAGCACTGTACGGTCACTGTCATCAGCGCGGCCATTGATGATCACTACAGCTACGTATCCAGTTAAAATGATCAATTCGCGAGCTGAGAGATTGCAAAATGAAGAGAAGTCGATTTAAGGCTGAATCAATTTCTGTTCATCCCTCGTCATGATTTATACCGTGCATTTTTCACAGCATTTTCAGTTTATCATGCACGTTGATCTATATTCGATCATTTTATCCGTTTGTGAAATTTGATGACCTGTATTTCCTTGTTTCCCCTGCCTCTCGATAACTTTACATTTCTTGCATTACACTACGGTGACCAGAATCTGACATATTTTCTCTTTGTATTATCTTTTGCATGTTTTTAATTTTCAGCAGAATCTGCTGTTGAATTGGTTCCGCATTTCTCCACATGAGCTTGAGTTGATATCAAAACTCTCGCTGCTTCGAGTCACTTTGGTACCAATATAGTTATTAAAACATTGTTCTGAAAAATTTCTAACGGTAAGTAATTGTATCAAAGGTGTCGAAAGAATAATCCAAAATTGTGTAAAAAGACGTTCGATTACTACTGAGAATTTGTGTCACGATTTTAGCGGATGATTAATTGTACCGGATCGGGCTACGACTTGAATTTTGCCATAACATAATTTAGGTGGAAAGTGCACGTGCTGTCAAAACTCAGCTGTTTATTCAGTAAGCCAACGTCGACTACCCGCTGAAGAGTATTCTTTCACAAAAAAGTAGTTCTAATAATCCAATCGAAAGGGTGACTTCGGTATTTACGAGCTAAAATCAACTGACCTGGCAGGACGCGGTCATTTTACTTACTTATCAGAAATGTGTCCGTCAAAAATTTTTGGTAAAGAAAGTATTGAAAAAGATGTCTTAACGTTTCAGAACAGGATGTGTATGGGTTTGTTTGTCTACCGTCGATACGGAGTACCGGCTAACTCATTAAATTCCTCTGCAGTCAATCCGACTGATATCTCAATGGAGTCTGAAGGTGAACATCGATAACGTGCCGTGAAAGTCTTTCATGACGGTTTTAACGACGTCTCAAATTATTTTATGCCAGTCGTAAATTATTGCCGTATACACTTCCGTGGAACGGATGTGTGCCAGCATCGCGATGATGTTCGGTTTCATGGTGTAATTCCAATCGTTATACCATGTGTAAAATTAACTCAACCATGATCAAAACAATTACACATTCGGATGGCAATGGTATGGAATAGTTCAACCGTTTGAAACAGCGAATAAATCCCTTTTTTCTTGACCTCATCCGTTTATGAATTTCTTATTACTTCTTTGAAAGTATTTTTATCCGACAATATTCGAACATTCTTTTTAACGATACCTGTTTTACTGAATTTTTCTACTTACTGTAACAAATGAAATTTTTCTCAGTATTGTCAAAATTGATCGCCAAACGGCACATGTTCAAAAAAAACAATCAGTAACTGGCTGCCGTTAAAAATTTTCTGAAAACTGGACAGCACATCGAAGTTCTCAATTTAAATTAGTCAATGTGCTGTCATAAAAAAGAGGGAATAATATAAAAAAAAAAAAAAAAACTCTCGAAGAGCAAGGTTCGTGATCAGGGATAAACATCGATGGATTTTGCTTTGCTCACACGATTACAGTTTGCAGTATTATTGGAGGACTCGAAAGGCACGAGTGGAGATAGGTATTAGATCGTGTTACATGCGGTGAGAACGTCATCGGCACGATTCGCGATCGTTTGAATGCACGCAACGTTGTACGGATCTAGGGAAGCTCGGCGGGAATATTGTTTACCGACAGATTGAACGTGTGCGATGGTACATTGCATACCGATTATCAAACCCTCGGTCACGAGTCGCAGTCGCTTCAAGCCTGTTGAAAGAGAGAGGGAGAGAGAGAGAGTGAGACAGAGGGTGAAAAAACCTGGAATAAAATAAAACCGACAAGAGAAAAATGTACAATATTATTTTAATTACAAGACGAGATAAAAAAAAAAAAAAAAAACGTGTAAGTAAAAAATTGTAACGCGACGAAGCGGGATGGAAAACGTAAGGCAGATATATAATACGAAAATCTAGGGAGTCAATCTAGAACAAACAGGCGTGCGTCGCCGTTCATAATCGGTTGCCGCGGATCTCTTTGCAGCTGAGTTGTGCAAACAGTATAAAACGTATTCGAAGGCGTAGAGCTCGGTGCTGTCTACACTCAGGGGCAACCGACGATTCCCAATCAAACGCTGCCCGCAACTTATGCGAGCCAGTTTGTTTGCCCGGCGCCGTTCTATTTATGCTTTTTACAATATTTGTCGTACGTATAGGAGGCGAAGGCGTGCGCGCGTATTACTGCATTTCGTACGAGTCGCGTGTTTTTATCAGTTAATCGTGTGCCATCTCGATTTACCGCGCCCCCGAGGACCGTGCCGCTACTGCAATTATCATTTCATATATACGCGAAAGCACAATAGCGTAACTTTTATCGGCCTTTGGAGACTCGGATGATGCGATATGCGCGCACTCTGGCGGTCAAACGTTTCACTCCGCAGCGCGCGGACTCGGCAACTCCGCCGTCTAGGTAATTTCCCGTGGTTCGTGGTTTCGACTAAAGTAGGACCTCGTTTATCCCATAGACTTGTAAAGACAGATTGAGCGCTCTTATGAGCCGCTTGAAGCAAACATTTAAAGGACAGAAATATGCCGGGAGTACTCCTTTCTCTCTCTGACGATATTTGTGGGGAATTAGGCGAAATAATGCGCCTATATCTATAGCTGTTCCACTTCCACTACGCTCTTGTCTCCCGGTATGAAACCGATTGAAAAGAGAGAGCAGTACTCCCGACATATCTCTGTCTTTTATATGTAAGCTTCAGTACCTTTTACAGGAGCGCACAGTCTACCTTTATAAGTCTATGGGTTATCCGAATCATAACTTGATTTATCCCAACTTTGGCTGGTTAAAAGAAAATATTGCTGATTGAACGATAGATCGTATCAAAAGTTTTGACATTTCAAAAATGCTTCGTCATGCAAGTGTAAGTATAAGGATATTTGAAAATCCCTTATTCTTCTCACAGATTTACATGTGTGTCAGTTTTTATTGTAGCTACCTTGTGATAATACCGGGCATACGACAAAATCACTGATAACACTGAGAAAAATTTCATTTGTTACAGTAACTAGAAAAATTCAGTAAAACAGGTATGGTTTAAAAAAAACTGTTTGAATATTGTCGGAATTACGAAAAACGAGGTACGCCTAATCATTTTGCGCCATTGTCGATCTTTTTTTGGTAATTGCAACGCAAAATCAGTTTATACGGCTTACTCTACTTTTTTAGTTAAATAAGGCTTTAACGTCGATTTATCGTCGCACAAGCATCAAATTTTCGCAACAGTTACAAGAAAATATAGCAACAGCGATCGTAATGAGAAAGAATAGTAACGGATACTAGACTTTCTAGTAACAGCTACAAAACTAATTTTCACTATATTTTTCGATTGTGGTAAAAATTGAAAATAGTTAAGGACGAGGATTTGAGATGAAATTCGGTCTCACGCATGCTCGAATGTTTCCTACAAAAGTGTGAACATTGTTCACGCAAGATGCTGTTGTATAAAATTACAGAAAGAGAACAGAAACATTTTTTCAAGCCTTAGGATCACTTCGTCCACGAAGCTAAGCCTTTTCGAGCCCTTGCTATCGATCACGGTCGTTCAATCGCATCTACGAATAAATAATACAAGTTCCAAAGAAGTCTGTTATTGTATTCTTATTCGAATGTTCTATAACATAAACAGTTAGTTGTAGCCTGTAACGGTAATATGTCATAGAGCATTATCAGTTTTGTTAAAGCATTCGGTAAGTAGCCGTATTGAGTTCGCTCAGTTCCATAAAGCGTCAAAGTTATATTATGTGTACCGAGTAAAGTTGAAAGTTTCGAAAGGTGTTCTCGTATTTATTTTCACGGCCGTAAGCGACAGCCAGAAACAATCGCCCGATACGTCTAATATAATTTCCACGCAACGGAACCCGAAGCACAAAATCGACAAAGACTCGGAATACGAAACTTAAAGTACGCCCGACGGGGCTTCGACGTGTTGAAAAAAGAATACAAGAAAGGAGAATACAGAAAGAGCTGTTGCCGGTGTTCAACGGGCAATTAGTCAATGTCTGTCAATTGACCAACGCGGTCGAGGGTGGGTAATGTCGCAGAGAATTATTTATTTTTTAATCCACTAATTTAGCCCCGTTCATTGACGCTATTTTCGATGCTAAATAATTTATCGCTTGTACTACGGGTGCGAATAGATACGATCGCGACAGCTCTCGGTCGACGGTGTTACACTTATGTCCTGGTATATTAAATTGGACCTAATCTCGCCGTTCTATCGGTTATACGTACACAACGTGCATACCAATTCCCGATTAGAAATTTTTCAAATCAATGATTCCCGCGCCCACGTCCCGCAGCTTTAATGCATGCCCGCCGTTACACGCATACGTCTGAATAGTCCTTTTTAGGGGGGGATCCTGCAACCTGTGAAACAATATCCCCGCGTATTTGCAGGAACGATACGTTCAATTTCGTTGAAAGCTTTTAGCTTCCTGCTGCAGTAGCGATACAACGGTCGCTGCACATTCAAAGGATAAATATTATAATAAAAAGCTCGTCGCGTTTATAAGCGCCTGTATGTTCGTCGTGCGGGGTTATACGGTGCAGTAGTTACGGGGACGAGATCATCTCACGGGTCTGACTCCCAAATCAAACAAGTCAACGGCTTGTTAGGTATACACACGTGTTGTTGAGATACTGACTGTGCGAACGAATTTACCGCCGCATTGATGCTGTTTGAGTTATCAAGGCAAAAAAAAAAAAAAAATAGAAAAAAAAACGAAACAGAAAAAGGAAATCGATCTTTGTAATATGGTTTCAACGTAATTGGTTTTAATTTTATTTCGACCTGCAGGTTCACAGCGCGACTGAATTGTTGAATAATAAACGAGAATGACGATAATAATTCATTGTTATACGGTATAAATATTTTTATTTCTGGTCTTCTTTTTTTTTTTTTTGTAAGTCTTATTTGTCGAAAAAACAAAAATTTAATCCATTCCTTCAATTTTGTGCGTATTTCGCACAATTAATGAAAAAAAAACCCTACAATTGAAGATATCCATCGTTAATTTTGATTCTCATATTGTACGATTTTTTAGTTCATTATATTGATGTTTTTAGTTTCCGGAAAGGTAAAGTTATATTGGGCGAAATCGCATTATATTTATTTATGAATAAATACTTTTTTATCCACCCTGTAATCGTTTAACACAAAAGGAAAAACACCTCTTGCCATTGTCCGAATTGCCCACGTATTGAATATTTCTGAAACTTTTAACATTGAAGCTAATTTCTGACCATCCTTCATTCAAAGATCAAATCTATCTGCAAATTTACCGTGTAGCATTTTTTTGTAATCTCCCAAAACACTGAAAAAATTTCATTTGTTACAGTAACTATGAAAATTCAGTAAAACAGGTATCGTTAAAAAAATTGTTTGAATATTGTTGGAATTACGAAAAACGAGATACGCGTAACCATTTTGCGCTATCGTCGATCCTTTTTTGCTAATTGCAACGCAAAATCAGTTTGTTCGGTTTACTATACTTTTTTAGTTAAATAAGGCTTTAACATTAATTTATTGTTGCACAAGCATTGAATTTTCGCAACAGCTGCAACAAAATATAGTAACGGATACTAGAGTTTCCGGCTAGAAAACTAATTTTCATTTTCTACCTAGAACTATATTTTTCGATTGTGGTAAAAAATTAAAATGGTCAAGGACTGAGCGGTAACCGGAACTGAAAATTTCTCTAAGTGAAGAAACTTGTGATTATTACTTATGCCGACACTGAATTCTTGTGTAAAGTATCTCGAGCGATATTTTCCCATGTTTCTGCAAGTAGCACAACGTTTTCTGAAAGAACTAAACACCTTTTACAAATCATTTGTTTATGACAATTGCAGGACAGACGGTGAAATCGATTTTCAACTAAATACCCAATCACGAAGAATTCTTATTCGTACAAGGATCGTACAAAATATAGTAAAACTATAAATACTGTAACTCCTGCAGACACTTATTCACGATATCGAATACGAAAATAATCAAATACTTTGAAAAAACACATCACCGACAATGAGTTTATAATTAAACTTAAACTCCGCTACGGGACAAGACAATTCTTCGATAATTCTTATTTTTAAAGCTGAACAGGCGAGATTAAATTGCATGCGAAGTGGAAATCGGTCATTTCTGATTGCTCCACCCGGACCGGGAGGCACCGATCAATTTTCCTGAATCGGGAAGTCGCGTCGCTCCATCAAAGGGGCGCATAGCTGTTGCCACTTTACCGTGAACCGAGAAATTGTCCGATCTGTCACTCTCGCACCAAGCACCGATTAAGGGGTGGAGCTTTTCTACGCGGTTAAAATAAAAAAATAAGGAATTCGTGCACCTTGATCTTCGGCATCATCGGATCGTCTCATTCTGTTCTTATTGATCTAATTATCGAATTTGTTCCAATGTTGTACGCAGTTTAATTTGCCGAACTCGAGAATTGGGTAGGAATTATTTCTAAACTAGTCAACGGTACCTGAGCATTTTTTCATCAGCTCCGAAGGCTGCTGCTGCTGAGAAACGATTTTACAGGACAGCCTATGCCGTGAACTAAAACGTGGATCATTAGGTTAATTATCCAAGTCTGATAGGCGATCGCCAATTATTTCATCGCGTATAATAATATTGCGTCCAAGAGTTTACATATTTCATCTAATAACCGTCAATTACTTGACATTAGCCCATAGGCTTGGCTTTTCTTTCTTTTCACCTTTTCTACTTCTCTAATTTCTCTACGTCTCTTTGTGTTAATGCGCGTGTGGGTAAAAGACATGAATTGTTTCGTATTTAAAAGGTTTTCGCCTCATTGTCAGTCTACGACTGCTGCAGCCGTTCGACTTTCAAGTGGACAAAAGCGGCGTTTCGTGACAGATGAAAAATGACTATGAGCTTTTTAATAAGTGCCTCTACTCTGTCTTGGCTCGTTCCGTTGACATTAATTGCCCCGGCACGGCGCGCTGTGAGTGAGATCGCATCGCGTTGAAACTCGCATTACAGAACTCCGCGGAATCAAAAAGCTACTCCGCCTATACAACTGCCAACGCTAATTATAACCCGACTTCCTGGATTAATAATTAATGGTGTATAGATTGGTGTAAAGCAAATAAAGATATTTTTCTTTTGTCAAAGGTAAAAACCCGCGCACATCTTTCAAATGTCTCAGCCCCGCAGCCGCTATTTTATTTTCGTCTTTGTGTTTACTAAAAAAATACTTTTCAAACGGTTATACGCTGTGAATAATATGAAATTAGTTCAATCAAATTGTGGCTTTTCAGTTTCCTGTACACTATTATTTTGAACACTATATTTTTTCGATACTATAAAAAGATTGCTTGAAATTTTACCGCATTTTCGTAGAAAAATTGACCGTATTTCTGTATTTTGAATTGGTTTTCTAGCAAGTCAAAAGATGAAGCAAGTTTTTTTTCAGTCTCCCGAAGATGGAGTTAGTTTTATAGATAACCGCGTTTCGTCGTTCTTTCACCGTGAGTTGAAGAGTGGTTAAAAACTCGTACGACACAATTGAAAAAAGTATAAATTACGAATGATTGAATATACCGCTAACCAAGAAGACCTTCAAGTTTATTCGTAACAATGTGACGGTGAGTTTGATGCTAATTATTAATGAATAAGAGAGCCGTTCGGGACGCGTTGAGTGGCACGATAGCTGTACCTAGACGTGGCCGTAAATGTAGATCCATCTACAAAGTTTTCTGTTTTCCGTGTCAGCGGTTAGACGGGGGTGGTAAAAGTGTAAGGGAGAGACAGCCAGGTCGAGGCTTACCAAGGCCTCTGATCTAACATAAACATTTGTCAGTGCCCCGGACACCGCGTGGTTGATAACGTCTCATGTACGTTATGAAACATTAAACCGGCGAGTTCCTCGCGGTAATGATGCCCCCGGAGACAGTCCACTTCAGCAATTACATCTTTATCGTTGGTAGGACGAAGCAGCTCGCAGTGTCACCCGACTGATCAAACAATTTTTAATTTTCAGCCGTCAAGTCGGCAGCAGCGTCCATTGAGATGGGTCTGTATGTGCGTATGATACATTAACGCTGGTGTGAGTGGTCGGAAAATATGTATTACGCTATTATGCTATTATGATATTGCGTCGTCGTATATACGGCATTACGCGATCAATCCAACGCGCGATCTTTCGTTTTTCATTTTTCATTTTCAACCCTCGGGAGATTTAGGGGAGCCCGTAGAGGATCTGGGAGTGGAGCGATTGGAACGTGTTTTACGCGCGTGCAGCGACGACGCTCTGGGTGTTTAATTATTCAATGAAAGCCTTTTTAATTATCCTGCCGTTATACCAATTCTAACCCTTCCAATTTTATCGCTCATCATCGGTAAAGCAGGGCGACGCGTGTCGACGTGGAAAAGTCAGTGTTACGCCTACGAAGTAAAGTTATTCTTTGTTCCTAACGTCGGGGTGCTCGAAAATGCACCGAGTGAAATTTTTAGTTCCGTTTACCGCTCAATTCTTAACTATTTTCATTTTTTACCACAATAGAAAAATATAGTTCTAGGTAGAAAATGAAAATTAGTTTTCTAGCTGTTACCGGAAAGTCTGGTATCCGTTACTATTCTTTCTCATTACGATCACTGTTACCATATTTTCTTGCAACTGATGCGAAAATTTAATGCTTGTGCAACGATAAATTGACGTTAAAGCCTTGTTTAACTAAAAAAGTAGAGTAAACCTCACAAACTGATTTTGCGTTGCAATTATTACCAAAAAAGGATCTACAATAGCGCAAAATGGTTACGCGTATTTCGTTTTTCGTAATTCCAACAATATTCATATAATTTTTATAGTTACTGTAACAAATGAAATTTTTCTCAGTGTATAATTGTACTGTTAGACGTGTACTCTTTTGCTAAAGGGCCAGCCCAACATATGAATAAATGAATAGTGGCACACGTATTTATCAATTTACATTTCATTTTACAAAAATGCCAAAAACTTCAAACGTCGCCGCAAAGAAGAAAAAAGTAAGGAACAGTATCAAATCACCATTCGCTAGGTGTTTATTTATTGTAACGCATACTTTTGAGAGATGTAATGGTGTAAATACCATACTACTATTTCTAGTAACACTGTCTAATCAAACTATCAAATTACCGCACTTTGAAATCGAACAATTCAACTATCACGTATCCATCAATTATCTTTTCACCGTTGTCCCGATCATCATCTCACTAAGAGTCATCTGCTTTCATAATGAATAATAACTTTTCCATCGTCATGTAATCTTAATAAAATTTCATCATCATTAAATAGAGATTCATCATAGATCATAATTTTTCATTAAATATATAAAGGAATATAAACTCACCTGACACCCATAGTAACAACCAACAGCACATGTCACTTATGTTTCTAGCAGCTTCTGCACGTCATGACTTCAGAATTATTGTCCACTATATTGTTATATATGAAAGAAATTTTATTGGAACAACACGAAAAGAAATGCATTATATTAAAAATAAACTCAGCAATAAAATTAATCTGTCAATTATTGTTCCGCTTATTTATGCAAGATTGTTAGACACGAAAGAAGTTTACCCGAGCAATATGAATTATATTAACGAAATAAACACAAAACAATATGCTCAAAATCTGTAACATCTTAATTATCACTCGGCCTGAATATGTTAATTATTGCTCCGCTTTGTCGTTAAACGTTCAAGCTCGTACTTTTCGCTAGACGTTCATGCCCGTACTGATCACTAATTCGCTTTTCACGCGTTCGGTTTCTCAGGTCATCCAAACCATAAACATAAGGTGACACACACACATCGTACACAATAACAAAGATACAAACACACACACTCGACTTCACAACATCTAAAGTGACCTTTACAATACATCTATTATTATTTTATTATTATTAAGAGAAGATTCGACTAATTCTTCTCTGATTTAGAACGGCAGTTTTCGATCGGAGATAGAAACAATCAAGATGCGAAAACAAATAACTGTCGCGCGGCCAACTTCACGTCGCCGCGTCGGCGGTCCTATCAAAATCAGAATAAGATGTCATCTGCCAAAGAGAAACGATTAATCGCAATTAATTATCGCAACAACAATGCACACATTCAAAGTTATCTTTAACAATTTACTTACGATCATTTTATTATTATTGAGAGAAAATTCAAGAAATTCTTCTCCGTTATAGAATGATAATTTTTCATCAGATATAGACACAATTAAGGTCCAAAAACAAACAACCATCGCGCGACCAACTGCACGTCACCGCGTTGCCGGTTTACTTGAAATCAGAATAAAGTGTCATGTACGAAGTTAAGTACGAAGAAAAACAATTAATCGCAATTACTTATGGCAGGCAGGATCGATTTAAAACTCATGTAATTCTTCCACCATGCTCATAGGGTAATCCAAGCCACTGTCGGTAATTCTCTTTAGTCGGTAAGGTGCTGCTCCGCGTCGATATAGGGTTTTTTATTAAAAACCCGAGGTGACCTTAGTTTTCCGAATAGTACGCCTTGCTTCTGAGCGGTGACGCTAAGAGGGGAAAACGTTACGTTAGATTACGGAATTTGAAGTTAGACGAATAATGGAAGAGTAGAAAGAAGCCGGTGGGTTATGTTGTGTTAATTGTCTTCGAAACCCGCTGTACTCTTCCGTTCGCAAGTTTACCCATATTTGTAATAAAACAATACTACAGAATGGAGCTAACCGAAGAAAACCTTTTAACGCTAAGTGTGTATCTCAAGGAAACACTCGACCCTGACGTCAACGTCAGGCGACCCGGTGAGCATAACCTCACTAAATCAAATATAACGTGTTCTCAAATTCTACCAGTTGAAGTACGTTTAGTCAGAGTAATTCACATTTTCCTTCCTTCGTTCTTCCGAATTTATTTATTTACACGACTTTTATTTTCTTTCTTACGCAGCTGAAAAATTTCTGGAATCGGTCGAAGTGAACCAAAATTATCCCTTGCTACTGCTTCATCTGATCGACAAGGCTGAAGTTGATCTGGTCATCAGGATCACCGGCGCTGTCACATTTAAAAATTATATCAAACGGAACTGGAAAATCGTACGTGTATCTAACATTTTATCGCAGTCGTTTGCTTTGTGAATACTGGCGAGACATTAAAACACATCTCATTCCAGTTTGCTCCCTTCAAACCCTATATTTTTCTCTTCCGTTATCCAGTTGTAGAGGTTTCTGAAACTGATACATAACTAATAATGTTTACAGGTCATGCTATGCAATGGAGTTACTCAGTTTATCTCAGGTTGGCGTTCCTCTTTGAATCAGAAATCTTTGATAACAGGCTCTTAAAAGTCTCGATACTGACATGAATTTACATTTTTGGCATTCACTTTGCTTCTTGAAAGCCAGTAGCTTTTTATTTTTTAAAAATATCAAGAAATTTCTGGGTCTTTCCAACACTATCGATGAAAATATACTGTTATTCAACTTCGATAGCAATTGATTTTAATTAGGCTCGATATTTTAGGTTTGAGTGAAGATATCTCTCTTGTCAAAATTGTGTCATATGATATATTCCGAGACAATGAAAAATTTGAATTTGAGTTGGAGTCGAATAGTGTCTAGCATACTTTAAAAGTGAAATGCTTTTTTGAAAATCCCACTCTTTGGTTCGTTTCTAAGTTACTTGAATGATCTGCATTTTTTTAAACTCAAACTGAAACTGCAGTGACTTGCGATTGCAAATATTTATTTTGAACCTGAAGTCAATACGGTGCAAAAGTAATAAAGTAACGTGTATCTAGTAAAGTTCTACAAATGTTTTAGGGTTTTTACTTTCTTGGAATATTGAGAATCATTAAATTTTTTTTTTATCATCTGCAAAGATTTATATCCTTGTCTATCTAAACCTTGTAAATCAAAACTGAAAGTTTAATCATGATTGTTATGCGATACTAAATTTGTAGTCCATGATTGTGTACCCCAATGTGAATTTTTGTATTTTGAAAGGAGGTTGTCACTTCTTGTTGCTAAAGAATAACTGTAACCTTTTGGATAAAAATAGGGCGTTTTCTTGCAATTTAACGATGAAAAAAGTGTCATTAATTTTAAATTGTATGATTGTCTTTTTTTCCTCTACAATCAATAAAGGATGAAGATACCGGAGATCGCATACATATGCAAGATCGCCTAGCTGTGAAGCGATTGATAATGAACTTGATGCTTCACTCGCCAGAGTCAATCCAGAAACAGTTATCGGATGCTGTTTCCATCATTGGTAGACACGATTTCCCTGAGAAATGGCCAGAGCTCATAGATCAGATGGTTGAAAAGTTTAATACCGGTGACTTCCATGTTATAAACGGTGTTCTTCACACCGCTCACTCTCTATTCAAGAGATATAGATACGAATTCAAGAGCCAGAGCCTTTGGACTGAGATCAAATTAGTACTCGACCAATTCGCCAAACCCTTGACCGATCTTTTTTTGGTAAGGACCTTGTTTCCATTATTCTGTGTAATAGTGATAGGCTGCTTTCTTATATTCAGCTAGAAAAAAGTATACCGATAAAGTAAAAATTTGCTCCTTACATATGTAATATTAATGAATTCGTTGCAAAATCACATTGGATGAATTAAGAGAATCAGAAAGTTCATGTACCTGAATTAATTGAATAGTTAAAACTCTTACTAATATCCACTTTATTCTTGATAGGCAACCATGAATCTTGCTCAAGTACATGCAAACAACATTGAAGCCTTGAAAATTATATACAACTCCCTGGTCATTCTGTGCAAAGTATTTTATTCCTTGAATTTTCAGGTAAGTAACGAGTTAACAATGTGCCTAAATAGGTAAATTAATGAATGGTCATGTATTAGTAATTACTTGAAGTGAATTCAATCAAATGTATGTATTTCGGTACAAAAGATACTTTCTACTTTGCCTAGGACTTGCCTGAATACTTTGAGGACAACATGAATGCTTGGATGACCAACTTCCACATTCTGCTTACTGTAGATGTTCCAGCGTTGAAAACAGCGGTAATTAACCTTTGCTGTATAATGTGTGGCACTAATCCTTGGGACAATTCCTTTACTCTGTTGTCATAATAACAACAACAACAACAATAATAATAATAATAATAATAATTTTCGATTTGTAACGTTTGGAAAACATTTTTGTTTTACTGACAGGATGACGAGGAGGCTGGAGTAATTGAACAGTTGAAATCTCAGGTGTGCGACAATGTCGGTCTATATGCCCAGAAATACGACGAAGAATTCCAGCCGTTCTTGCCCCAATTTGTTACCGCAATTTGGAATCTCCTTACGTCGACTGGACAACAACCAAAATTCGATTCGGTAAAGAATTTTTATTTTTTTGTTTATTGAATTATGATTTCTATGCTACGTATACTAAGCATAATTTTGAAAGAAATGAACGAGACATTGCAATTTCTCATTTTCGCAGCTGGTATCTAACGCTCTGCAATTTTTGGCCACAGTCGCCGATCGAGCACAGTACAGGTATTTGTTTGAGAATCCGACAACTTTAGGAAGTATATGTGAAAAAGTGATCATACCAAACATGGAGTTTAGAGGTTTGTTATTCAGTGGTCAAAGAAAAGTAATGATAAAAAGTGCTCGTCGTAAATTTTTCCTTCATGTATTTGCAGAATCCGACCATGAATTATTTGAGGATAATCCAGAAGAATACATAAGACGTGATATTGAGGGCAGTGACGTTGACACGAGGCGACGCGCTGCCTGCGACCTCGTGAAAGTTTTATCAAAATATTTTGAGGCAAAAATTATGGAGATTTTCGGATCCTACATCCAGGTAAAATAATCTTAAATAAACAGCAACCGTTATCATGTGACTAATTAATTAAACTTGATCTGGCATTTCAGTTAATGCTGCAAAATTATGCTGAAAAACCAACAGAAAATTGGCGTAGCAAGGATGCGGCTCTGTACTTGGTCACGAGTAGTGCTAGCAAGGGTCAAACCCAAAAGCATGGAGTAACCCAGAGTAGTGATTTGGTATCGCTGCCTCAGTTTGCGGCTCAACATATTGAGCCAGAACTAGCAAAACTGAATGGTGTGTAAACTGGATATATTTTTTATTCAGACGCCTTGGATTGCAGCTAAAAGTACGATACATGTCTTAATTTGAATCTTTTTGTTTCAGTTAACGAAGTTCCGGTTCTGAAAGCAGACGCAATCAAATTCATAATGATCTTCAGGTCCGTGTTACCCAAGGAATTGGTCATCGGTAGTCTGCCTCATTTAGTCAGACATCTCGGCGCTTCCAGTTCCGTTGTTCACAGTTACGCAGCTTGTGCTATTGAGAAAATACTTACTTTGAAGGGACTTGACGGAGGTCTTTTGTAAGCATGAAATAGGATTATAATTATTGATGAAACAGTGAAAGCAGGGACTTCTCCAAAAGGGACATTCTTTATTTGTCAAACTAATCTCAATAATTCTTTCTATTTCCTTCTTATTCGCAGAGTCAAGGGAGAAGTGCTCGGATCTCTGGCGGCTGAATTGTTCAAGGGATTGTTCGCTACTCTAGAGACTCAAGGCTCGGAGGAAAATGAATACGCGATGAAAGCTGTGATGAGAACGTTTTACATTTTGCAAGAGAGAGTTGTACCATTCCTAGGCGACTTGCTACCTAAACTGACGGAAAAGCTTACCATTGTAGCGAGAAATCCTAGGAGACCGCATTTCAATCACTATTTATTCGAGACTCTTAGTTTATCCATAAAGTAAGTAGATAAAAGCTTCCCATTTCTGAGCACTTCCGATTTCATCGTATAAAAGAAATACTGATTGATCATCGTATCTGTAATTTTTAAAGAGCAGATTTACCAGTCTTTAACATGCGTTAACTCATTCCCAATCTGTCATTCCTCTTTCAGAATTGTATGCAAAACGAACCCAGCTGCTGTCTCTTCTTTTGAACAGGCTCTGTTTCCAGTTTTTCAAGGAATCTTACAACAAGATATTCAGGGTTAGTTTAAACTTTCGATAGGTGTTCCTCGTATTGCAAAACCAAATGATCCTAATTTAGTGTTTCTTTTTTCTACTGTTCGCAGAATTCATTCCCTACGTTTTCCAAATTCTTTCCCTTCTACTCGAACTCCAAACAGCTCCAGACATTCCGGAGCCATACATGGCGCTTTTCCCATGTCTGCTAGCTCCTGTCCTTTTTGAACGCCAAGCCAATATCCACCCACTGACCAGATTGCTTCAGGCATTTGTGAGCCACGGTCCTCACCAAATTATTGCCCAAAACAAGATCAGCGGTCTGTTGGGTGTCTTCCAGAAACTAATTTCATCTAAGGCTAATGACGTTGAAGGATTTCATCTGATGCAAACGATAATCGAACAGTTTCCTCCGTAAGTTGAATTCGTTTTTCTTCACAAACGTCAGATTTCCGTTTTTCAACAATTATAATTCCTCCACTTTTTAGAAAATGCAATACGTATTGACATTCAGCTTGTAAGAACCTTTCATCTCAAATCCATGATTTTTGAGTCTTTTCTTCTCCTATCGGTTATAAATCATTTTTTCAGAAACGCGCTTGAGCCTTACATGAAGCAAGTATTTGTGCTGCTTTTCCAAAGACTAACATCCTCAAAAACAACTAAATATGTAAAAGGTCTCATCGTATTTTTTGCAACGTACGCTGTCAAGTACGGAGCCAGTAATTTGGTTGCGATAATCGACCAAATTCAGCCACAGTAAGTAAATTATCAATACATCAGAGAGACAAAATAGTTTTTTTTTTTTTTTTAGATTTCTTTTTTCACTTCTAATTTCAATTCGAAAGAACCGAAAATAAACCCCTTTTCTCACGATCTTAATGGAATTTAATGGATTTTTCCTTTACAGAATGTTTGGCATGGTTGTAGACCGTGTGTTCATTACAGATTTGCAAAAGGTATCTGGTGAATCTGAGAGAAAAATTACAGCCGTCGGAATCTCAAATTTACTCATAGATTGTCCGGAAATGTTGAACAGTCCATACAATGCCTACTACCCTCGGCTCTTGGCCACTTTGGTCGAATTCTTTGAGCTTCCTCAAGACGAAAGCATTCTACCCGAGGATCAGGCTTTCGCTGAGGTCGACGATGCTCCCGGATACCAAGCAGCCTACAGCAGGCTTATTTATGCCGGGAATCCTAAAAAAGATCCGCTCCAAAGTACGAGTGCAATTTTCCTTTGTTAATTTGTGTTTTTTTTTTTTTTTTTCATATATATACACAGGTATATTGATTTTTCATAAGCGAAGTTATGTTGTGTAATTGCACTTCTTCAATATTTTGACGCCTTATATCTCTTGTACAATCGAAGTTCTACTTGGGTTTTATTTTATCATCCTGAAAACATCGTTATTGTTGTGTCAATAATTATTTATGGATAATTTTTGCAGGCATCGGTGATGTGCGGCTCTATCTGGCACAAGGTCTTGGTAAACTATCGCCAGGCCAGCTTCCTGGTCTGCTTGGTCAGATTCCAGAACCTAACGCTAATCATCTAAGGAGTTATCTCCAAACAGCCGGTATTGGCGTTGCATAATACGATCCGAATATACGAAATAGGCTTAAAATTTACCTAATGGCTCGTAGTATCAACAATATCGAGCTCACCGAATTTTAACACGACCCAATGAAGTTTTTCATTTCTCTTATTCTCAGTTTTTTTTAAAAAAACTTCCGTTATTTCGTCGGTACTTGTGTCGAAAACCGTTGCCTTATTATCTCGCGAAACTCGTGATTACTCTTAAAGAAATGTAATATCCCGCTCCCTCTTGTGGTATGTTATTAAAAGAAAAAAAAAAAAAAACAGAAAAAAATCATTATTCAGGATACTTGACCGTGTTTTTGTATGAAATTCTTTGCGTATTCATTCTTCCGTTTAAAAAAAAATTCAAGCTTGATCCGTATTTGGAATATTCCGAAGAACCAGGGTCAAGAATTACTTAATCGACGATGATTTATTGTATTTACCCACATACTGGTAAATAAGTAAGTAATCAATAGTGAGTTTCAGTTTCATTATCAATGTAATCGACACATACAGAGAAAAAGATAACAAGAGTGGGAGAGGAGAAAACAAGTGTTTTAGAGTAACGCGGAAAAATTTTTTCTGGTGTTTAAATAACGTGTATCTAAGTGCTGGACATTAGAATATAAGCATATAAATTTTCAATGTGTATGCCAACGGTAAATGTAAGTAATAGTAAGGTTTCTTATAACGATATACAAGCTGTGTAAAAGTTAAAAATGTGTCGTCTTAGGATAAACTATTATAACTATTGAGAACGAAAAATTAAAAATTATTGCCTATGATTGGTCTGATCATATCTTTCGACATTGCGATACTTGTTTTTATGTAAATTGAAATCCAGCCTTCCGAAAATTGCGCGAAAACGAGACAGTAGACCGATTTGTCTTTTAGGCGGCTAAATCTCGAAATTTTCACGATAGCGCGGCAAAGCGCGGATACGAGTAGGTCTAAGATCAAGAAGGAGTAAAAGCACTGTTGCGTCTTTTCTCTGAATAAGATATCTTAAATCATATTTGTATAGTTGATTTCAAACTTACACCTAAACAATGTCAAGTTGAGACTGAATTGTCGAAATCGTGAGGTAGCTGTTATACTTAATTGAGTGGCACAAACATCATATCCGTACAGTTGATCGTACTTGTAGCCCAAATTGTTTTCTGTATAATGTGCGAAAAGAAATCGTCATAAATTTGTTAATAAATACCCTCAAACTTTTTATTGTGTTGTTTTTTTATTATGATCCATTAATCCACGAATATTCTGGGGATGATGAAGAAAAAGGTGAAAAAAGACTCCAATATTGAATTGTAAAAAATTGCATTCGCGCTGTCAGTGACGTAAAATAATTCTTTACGTTTAGCCATGTAAGTTTTGTCATTTTGTGCGAAATACAATTTAAAAGCACATGAAAATCTTATGAAAGGAAAGACATTCAACTGGGTTTAGATTAAATTATCAGGGCTGCTACTCAACTTTGAATAGTTGGGGATTCTTATTTAACCTGGAAAAATAATTAAAAATAAGGCACGAAATTTTATGGGAATTCTAAAAAGAAAACTGAAATTTTTATACCGTTCCGAATGTTGCAGCTTTTGCGCAATATTCAGCGTAACTGGATATGCCCGATTCACCGTTTATAACAAAAAATTCAAGTAAGAGTGAAATTCAAAGACTTTAAAACAGATCGAATACAACTTATAATGATTGATATAATTTCAATTTTCAGACACACAAGGTGTTTGTAAAATTGTGATTTTGGATCTGGAAAACTAAACTAGGGACTTTTACAATCCACGATCAGAGGTCACCCTGTAATAAATTATGTATGGAATAAGAATGCCCTTCCAACATAAATCGTCATGACAATTGTTTGTAAAATTAGAATACACAGTTTCCAGCGGCTGTTAGCATATCGATCGAGATGTAATCGCATGTCAATTGATGTCAAACTACAAGGTTGTCTTCATTCTGAATAAAACTCCTCGCACCAAAACATCCCCGGTATAAAGGTCAGAGGGTTCTATTGTCGAATGAAAAATAATTTGAAAATAGGTACTTCGGCGACGGAATTTCTCGAACGCGATCTAGCAGCTTGATTTACGCAACGCGTCCAACGGGAAGTCCGTGGACTTGCGCCCATCTCTCATCGAATCCACCGCAATCGGAAAGATAATATAACGATTGGCACGCACTGGGTATGAGCCCCCTTATCAGGGCGATGTTTTCCCGAGCCACACATGTTCGTGTGCATGATACGCACGACTCTATATGATTTCAACTACGTCGATTTTAAGCTTCTCTGAGTAAACAGCTCGATTGCATTCGCATGCGTTCGCCGCTAGCTTTTCGCGGCAAAGTACACAGTTGTAAATTGTTTTTTTTCTCCGTAGCTATTCGATGAGATTTGATGAAACTATTACCTCTTGTATATTAAGTAAATTTTCAAAATAAAATTATGAATAAATACAAAGTAAATATGTTACAATTTATTTTCTGATGGTAACGGATTTATTGATAATTTAATAGAGAATGTGTAATCTCGCTTGTTGATCAGTGATTTTTCATGGAATTTGAATCAAATTTTTAAACTTTAACATAGATAAATTGCATCGAATCAATCAAAGGATTTCAATTTAATCATTGAAATTTATTGACCTTTAATTGTGTTGATTCTTGTCGAATCACAAAGGATACAACTATTAAATTTCGAGGATTAACACAAAATAGGTTCTGCAAATTTCAAAACAAACGTGACCCTCGTTTTGAGACTAATCAAGCAAATTTTTCTGCTGTATAATAATATTCATCAAAAGACTTTTGCCAACCTGTTCAGCTTTTGTACAAACATTAAAAAAAATTTTTTTTACTTCTCGAGGTCTCTTAAATTTTTCTCATTATCAAATTTCAGTGAATCCTCCTAGTGAATAAACTCTTTCTTGAAAATAATCCAATAGTACGGAAAATGATTTCGTATAGAATATATTAGCCAGCGTAACAGATTGTAAATCATGGCGTTGACTCATTTTCGAGAAGTGTTTTCATTCGGCCGGTTATTTTCGCGCCTCAGTACGCTTATCAGTTACCATATTGAGGCAGGCTTTATGAAAATTGCTCCTCGGTTTACAATAAGCGACCGGTAATAGTTTTATCTTGTGCCAGTACTAACCAGGCTTATTGAACCCGCGCAATATTCGTGCGCGGGCAAACATAATCTGCAAACATCCGAATGTGCGATTCCAGTAAAGTTAAAGTTGAACGAGAAAAAAGTGAGAAAAAAAAATACGCGTGGAATTTACGATGTCGATTAGACTAAAAGCGAATAACGAATGAATTCACAAACATTAGTAATTTATAAAAACAGGATTACGCAATCCTGATTTTTATAGATCTGATTATTTAGGGACCAATGTCTTTTTTTTTTTCTTTTTCCAAGAGATTGTTTTTAGAACATAATACAATAGTTCGAATTTTAGGAACTTGAATAACTTTTCATTTCTACGGTCTCAATAACATTGCAAAATGGGACATTTTTTCCTGCATTTCTTCCAATAATTAATTCAACAGTGAAAGTTCGCGAATGCAGTTTATTTCAAGTTGGTTTGAAAGGAAGCTTGGATCTAATGACTTTTAGCATAAGATATTTTTAACCAAATGAGAGAAAACCTTGATTCGTAAACGACATCAATAATCCTAACGGATGAGTAATAAATGTTTTTTAACGTAAAAAATATCAAATTTTCGGCCATAGTTATCATCCAAGGCCTGAAAATTTTGGTAAAGAACAGGGTGAAAATACAGCTGGTACGTATACTGTGTATGTTCAAGAATAAGTGACAACAGCGACCATTATTATCACGTTGTAAATCAACCGTGGAAAAATTGAATTCATAAAATTTGCGAAGGTATCCTTTCAACCAGTGTGCAAATTTTTGTAACTGATTATTTGTAATAAGAAACGAAGACTTTGTCTCGTTTCCTCTTGTAATTCGTAGTTGAAACGAAACCTGCAATTAAAAATTACCTTCAAAAACGAAACAAAATTGGATGCGAAATGAAATACAACTTGGAGGAGTAATTTAATTTCAACTGGTTTCAAAAGTATAGTTTATCGTTGAAAACAAAATATACTGTCTTTATAACATAGTCGTTGATTTTTTTTCCAATTACAAATTATAAGGGTTATTACTTTTCACTTCGTTTCAGTAGTAATTTGTAATCGACAAAAAATTTGCTTACTACGGTTATTGATAAATTTGTAATTTGTAATTGATAACAAATTCATCAAATTTGGTGATTCACATATTTGTAATTCGTAATTGAAAAAAAATGCACTGACCTGATTAATAAGTTTGTAATCTCTAAGTGAAAACAAATTCACTAACTTTGGCGATTGATGCTTTTGCAATTTGTAATTAAAAACAAATTCACCAACTTTGGCGATTGATGCACTTGTAATTTGTAATTGAAAACAAATTCATCAACTTTGGTGATTCATATATTTGTAATTCGTAATTGAAAACAAATTCATCAACAAATTCACCTATTTTGGCGATTGATGCTTTTGCAATTTGTAATTGAAAACAAATTCACCAACTTTGGCGATTGATGCATTTGTAATTTGTAATTGAAAATAAATTTACTTACTTTAGTGATTGATATATTTTTAAATAATTTATTTTCATTTCAATTCCAACTCACTTCTCCAATTTGTAATTTGAATGTAACCGAATACTGCCCAACGCCGTTTTCAATCCCATTCGTCCGTATATATCGTGTCTACAAGTAGTCGTAGGCGCGTTATGGTCAGACGCAGGCAAAGCCGACGCATCCGGCGCAACGCGTCGGGAATTCGCGTTTAATCTAAAGCTTCTAAGCGGGCAGTGCGACCCGGTCTTCCGATCGGGAACCGCTTCATCTGATTGCTGTCGTCTCCTCGGCAGCTTTCAAGTTTTTGGAAATTTAGGCAGGGGTCATAATGAGAGTAAGCTTTTCCACCGGGTAAGAGTGGCTTTTTTTTTCTATCACGAAAGTCAGTAATTTCGACGAATCTTCATTTGACGTTACTATAACTTTTTGCCGTTTTTTATTCTCGCTCCAGCCTGTGAAGTGTCTGTAAGTTGTAAAATTTCCAGCTTTTACTCATCACTAAAAGAACACGGCTAACTATTAAGTCAAACACGTAGCTATGAACCTCATGTGCGGTGTAAAATGTTTGTTATTCTGTGAAAACAAAATTTGAACATTAGATTAGACGAGATTTAATGTCTTTTCTTATCGATTTAGGTATTTGTCGAATATATTTTTTTGATGTACGTGGTTTAGCATTAGTTATGAATGGCTTGTTTGTTTCTTCGTCAGTGGAACTAAATAGAATTTTAACCCAGAATATTTGATTAAAAATTTATGAAGAAATTCAAACATCTTTTTATGTAGTTTCTGTTAATATTACTGGATTTGCAGAGATTTTTAGAGAATGCGTGTGTCATTTTTGTTCACGTTTTTTGAAATATACCTTCGTAAGTTTTTATCCGCTTTTGAAGCGTTTGTTAATTGAGTAATTTTAGGTACAAAGAATGTGTTTATTCCCATGGAAATTGCTCGCGAAAAGGAAGCATAGATTTTCATCAAGGATTTCACAATATGCAACAATGAATATGATAGATAATCGTATATATTCTTTCGATAAGTCATGTAAAACGTCGTTTTCGATATTCGATGGTAAGAAAGCCGTCGCAAATTTTTTTGAACTATTTCGCATTGTAAGAAATTTGGTGTTCTGACAAATAGTACTTTGAAAATCAGATATATGAACATGCAGTTTTAATAGAGAATTCTCATGCCTCGATTTAAAAAGATTCCGATATCATGCAAAAAAGAGGCAAATTACAATTACGTGCTTTTGATTAAATCGTTAATTATTTTTTATCCGAACTAATATTCATTCGTAATATACAAGTTCTCTTCTTCAAAATGCTTCAAGTCGTAGATCTTTCGTCTTTTGTTAATTGTTTTTCTTCCAAACAAATTGACATCTACCGATTTCTACAAATTTTTACTTAGAATAAAATTTTTGTTCTCTGAAAAATGGCGTTTCATTTTCATTACTCATTTAATGCTCAGAATCCCGTTACAACGAAAAACTTTGCAGGCCACAATTCGTGAAGTAATATATGCGGAACAAAAAATTGTATACGTGTAATCAAATAAGTGTCACAATCACATTTGACTGGCAGAAAAATTTTCGACAAATAATTGGCAAGATCATTGTTTTGGCTTCTACTGAATCCATTCGTCCCATCAATTCCTAATACTTCTATGAGTAAGTATTTTCTCACACATTCATGTATTTCTCAGCTCGTAACAAATAGCCTGTGGCGTTTATACCTACGCATATTTGATTAAGTACTCGTGTAATATTTCTAGAGTAAAACTACAGGCTGGACGTGATAACAAGTTGGATGACGATCGCACGTCACGCTACTTTAATTAATTGACGAAACCGAGCTTCGCGAGTTTAGATTAATAACCACACTTCCATTATTCATATGCGCGTTATTTCTCTGACCACACGGTGGCTTTTCACTATATTCATGACCGTCACGCCTACATCTACTTCCCACCTTAGAACTGAAATTAATTGGTCCTCCAGTTACTCCATTTTTACTCGGTATGCGAAAGAAGCTGAAGCAATGATAAAACAGGAAGAAAATATCAGACACTAAGCGTTCATTATGTTTATTTTGTATTTCTATATCATGGTATTATTTGTTCAGACCCTCATAAACAAAACTACGTAATTTCGACGAGCTTGAAAATATAAAATCTCATTTGAAGTGAGAAAAAAATTGATCCTCATCACTTGTAGAGGGACGCTATTGTGGCATTAAATGAGGAAAATTACAATTCAATATGACGGTTCGCCATTTGTAAAATCGATGAGAATAGTCGATACCATGATCGATTAACGAAAAATTGCCGTGATTTAATTATTTGCAATCACTGGTTCAATTACCGCGTTAGAAAAATTCCAATATTTTCTTATCGTGAATTTTTTGGAACAAGACGGAATGTGAAAATATTAACTTTTGTCGTGTTACGGTATTGTTTTAGTGGCGCAACATACTAGATACGATACGTGAACCGGAGGTCTAAGCTGTGACTGATCAAATGACGGTGAAACGAAACGATCGACGCAATGACGTCGACGATCCAAACATCTTCTGCAACGGAGACACGCGAAAAATTTGGCCGCTACTGAACAGAAGAGCGATTACGACTTCCGATGATTCTGCTTATCAGGCCGATGCTGGCGTACCGGAACCCGGTCTTTTTCTCAACACGTCGAACGCTTCCCAGCGACAAAAGGAATCCCGGCTTTTGTGCCAGGTGGTTGTTTAAATATAATTTTTTACTTTTGTCCGAGACACACGCAGAGGAAGTTGTTAAATTTACAAAATATCGTCAAAAAAGTCTTTCATCAATTTAAAGAAATGGTGCTTGATTTAATAAACTTGCGATCAGAACAAATCTAGCTACGTTTATTAGAGCTAAAAAAAAAAAAACACTTCTTTCGCCGTGTACGATAAGATACTAAAAAACTTTTTTGTGTGTTCTTCACCTGCGTTTTTCCAGATTTCCCGCAATCCTTTGCTGAACGTGAGTTATTCCGAGTCTTTCAAAGCCACTCAAAATCTTGCGCAATCCGACTGAATTCCTAAAATTTATTTGAATCTCCTTGAAATTGTTTTAAATTGTACTTATCTCGCGTAAAAATGCTGTGAACGAGAAAGATGAAAGAAATTAAATAGACTTTGAATCACTTTGGAACTTGTGAAATTTTTCGAACAGTAGAATGTCTGAAAATGTATTAGAGTTTTTAAAAACTGTATTTCAAATGGTATTAGACCGAATTGGAAGCCGTTTCAAGTCACTAATACGATCTCATGAAAATCTTTAAAACCGTTTTGAACGATTCAATTTCATTTGCTATTACATACGGAGTTAAAAGCAACTAAAGTTTAACCAAATTGTGAAAAATTGTTGTTGAATTGCTCTTAATAAATCGTTCGTAGTCTCTCAAAATCCAACGGAGCTTTTCATTAAGCACACAACAAATTAAGTTTTTCAAACCACCAAAACACCGTGAACCTGTTGGAAACGATTATCACTTTCCTGAAATCGTAGAACACAACGTTGAAAATTGTTAGAATCTTTTGAATAATATATAAAATCCCGCGAAACCCGAAATGCCAGGTTATCAGTGGCGAATATCAACTGCTGGGTAATATTTGGAATGGTTTCATTTAAAACGAGCATTTGAAATATAAATGGCATTCCGCATTTAACATTTTAAAAGTTCTCAATGCAACCGTTCACATTTGCCAATTTAAATTACGTTTTTGAATTTCCATTTTCACTTTACCCAGAAGTACGAACATTATTGACAATTGAACAACAATCTGAAGAGAAATGCTTTTTCGTTTCTAATAGCAGGATCCGGAGAGTTTCCACTGCGCGATTGGTCCCATTTTATTGGTGGCTCAGTGCTTCGGCTTACTTCCGGTTTGCGGGGTTTTGAGTGCCTCGTCCAGAGGTTTGGCCTTCCGGAGAAGAACCTTACGCGCCATTTATGCCTCCGTTTTAACCCTGACGATGCTGGTCGTTGCGCTTTCTTCCATCGTTCACATGGTCAGGTCCGTCGACACTCAGACTTTCGAGATAAAAGGTGAGTGTGAACCTGCAGGAAAGCTCAAGTACTTGCATTTTTAACTTCGTGCAAAAAAAATGTATTTTTTTTAAAACGAAAGTAATAAAATCGTGATTATTAGATTAATTTTTCTTCGACTGCGTAACAGTACTGAGGAATAATATTTGGATTGAAAAATTATGAAAAACCAACACTGTTCAAGATATTTTTCGCAAGAAACTAAAACGCGATTATCATGTCAAAAAACAATTTTTTTCAATTCAAAACTCGAATAATTTAATTATTGCAAGAAAATACAATTTTTTAAAATTTTCAATATGAACCTATGATTGTAGAAAAAAAAAACGTGTTCTGAATTTTATAAATATCTCTTTTCGTTGTCGAGTTATATCCAATAATTCAATAGCTGATACTGGAAAGGTTTGAAAAATTTGTGATTTAAGTACAAATTGAGTTGAAAATTTCAAAGGATTGAAAAACTCTTCCTTCGATAATAAAAAAAATTAAGTAAATCGAAAATTCGAATTCAAAATCTTGAACGATTTCACCTCATAGCTTTACTGATCACAGCAACAAAACTCATTTTCACTTTGTGTTCAGAACTATATTTTTTTGTTACGCCAATAAATAAAAATAACTAAGGACTGTACAGTAAACGTAAATAGAAGTTTCTTTTCATGAGTAAAAATCTCTTTTCCCGTTAGAGTTATGTTTGTTAAATCAAGCGCAGATGCGATTTATTTGGAAACATGTTCAGAGTTGAACTGATTGAAAAAATTAAAAACAAAATAATAATTACCACGACAAAATCACGAGTGGCGATAGTAATTTTCTAAACGTTATCAGAGCACAATATATTACACACCTACTACGTCTTTGTGTGAGATAAGCATTTTGAGCCCTTAAAAGCCTCGCTAAAAGCTGCCGCGCCGTGCGTTGATTAGATAGGATGAAAGACCGTATCATTCAAGTGTCGATCATTGAATAGTGTCGCAAAAAATTGATAAACAATTGTAGATAAATGTTACAGTTATCTTTTGTTTTCATTTATGCACTGAGAGAAATTTTTAGTTCCGGTTACCGCTCAGTCCTTAATTATTTTCATTTTTTACCAAAATCGAAAAATATAGTTTTGGTTAGAAGTTGAAAATTAGTTTTCTAACTGTTACCGGAAAGTCTAGTATCCGTTACTATTTTTTCTCATTACCATCACTGTTACCATATTTTCTTATAACTGTTGCGAAAATTTAATGCTTGTGCAAGAATAAATTGACGTTAAAGCATCGTTTAACTAAAAAAGTAGAGTAAACCTCACAAGCCGATTTTGCGTTGCAATTACCGAAAAAAGTTCGACTATGACGTGAAAAAAAAAAAAAAATTTGATTAAAAAGCTTCTTCGCTATGAAGATATTTGAAATACAGCTAAAAGCGAACAGATATTTTTATGGGCTCACAATTAACATGAGTTTTAAAAAGTTCCGGACCTTCATTCATCAAATTCGTTTTTTACAGCAGTATAAAATACTCGGAAAAATTAAAATTTGTACAAACTAATTGCTTGTCTCGTAATTGGTTATGATTAAATGCCTCAAATTTTGCGATTGTATGTTTTCATCGATCAGCGATCGGTATTCAACTGGATCATTTTTTTACCAGAAAAATATTCATTTGAATCGAATGAGCTGGCTTTTACGCATTCCAGGCGGAATTGGGGCAGCAACAGCAGGAGCAGTGTTTTACGGAAACAGCGTGTTGGGCTCGTTCCTTTTCTTATGGCTCGCGCCGCGTTGGGCGCCTTTGCAACAGGAATGGAGAGCCATGGAGCAGCTAATTGACAGGTGAAATAATTCGCTGGACTATGCGGAGTGTTGTTTCGTTCCCATAATTTTTCTTTTCTATATCTTTCCTCTTGTGGCTACGGACTAAACTCCAAGTTGGTTGGAAATATTGAATTCACTAAAAACGTTCATCGACGTCTGAAATTGATTGTTCTTTGCCACGAGCGTTCCGCGAAAAATGTATTACCGAATTTCGCGAAGTTGAATTTTGACAAATATACAAGTATCACGCAACCCTCGATTAATTCATCGAATTTTTCCTCTGTAAAACTTGACGAAGAATCATCGAAGCCCCAAGAATAGTTCGAAGATATTCAGCTAACCATTAAAAAATGTTCAATCATTAAGATTTCATACCGTGCGAAGATTTTTTAGCTATTAACGTTGAATGTTTTTGAGACAATTTGAAAATTTTTCATCAAGTTAAATCGTGGACCGGAAATAAATACTAAACGTTCACTGTTAGATGGAAAGAACTAGACAAAAAATACAGTTTCCAATAACAAATAACAATGTCGGTACCAATTCCTGCCTCATTTTTCTAATTCTCATCGCAGGTGGGGTCGTCCTCGATTGAGGCGAAAGTTTTCCGTGATCACCGGAATCGTCTTGACGTGTGCATTGCTGGAACATACACTGAGCATGGTAAAAAACACACCGAATTACAGATGGAACACGACGGCGAACATGAGCCTGAATAATTTCCTTAACGAATATTCACACAATTCACATGAATTTATAATCAGCGTCTGTAAGTGGAAATTTGCTGTATTTCGTTTCATCGTATTGCTGTAATTGCTTGTGTTCGATTCTTTGAACAATTTTATTCCGACAATATTTTATTCAACGTAATACTTTGGAACAGAATTTTCACTGATCTGCTCCAACGGAAGATAGTATCAGATTGAGATTGAGTTTTTATCGAAATATTGAGTTCGTTCAAAGCGTTACAACAAGACTCTTGACATTTTCACGAAGTTCACGCTCTGCTAGAGTATAAAGATATGTACATCGGTTCCGTGGTGTTATTGAATAAAAAAAAAAAAACGTATTCTCTTACAAGGGAGAAACTTCACTTTCTCTTATCACAAATTTCACAGGGTTGAAGTTTTGCTGACTCTCAAGTTCACGATGATACAATAAATGAACTGCGGCAATGTAAATGATAAATTACAGCCAAAGTTTTACTGATAACGAAAGAAAATACCTCACCGAATTTTGCTGTAAGAGAAAACCCGTTAAATTCCACCGAAGAATATATTCCTTAGTTTTCGTTAAATGAATATCTAATTGATTCGTGGATGATCTAACCGTTTCGCTCAAAGTTTGCGTGAGATTTAGTGAGACTTTTATCGCGTGAATCAAGTTAAATTCATCTTTACTCTTTCCCAAAATTATCGCAGGGGGCTACAACCTTGCAGTTGGAATGTTTCTATTCGTCGTGAGCAAGATAGCCACCTTCACGTGGAACTTCACCGACCTTTTCGTGATGTTGGTAAGAATCTAAGCTACAGTATTCGGTCCGTATAGAGAGTGATTCAGGGAATAAACGCAAAATATGGTTCTTTGTTTCTCATCCATGAATAATACAGCGCGATGAATTCAGCAACAAAAGTGACGTCCGAATACTTGAATCTTGGAAACAAAAAATGAAAAATTGAAAAATCCATCAGATTAAACAAAATTGCTGTTTCTCTTTCTTTTTTTTTTTTTTTTTTCTTTTGCTACTCATCTTAACCGAACACAAAAAGTTTTCCGATTCAGTGGAAGATGATCTGTCGATTTTAATCGAATAGAAAATTACGAAAAAAATTGACTTTCCTTTATTCAATTTTCAGTCGACATTGGGTCCTCTTTGCCTCAAAGTCGATCAAATTCGAATATACTTTACCAAACTTTACGAAACTCGCCAATTCACAGCAGCAGATGGTCAACCGAAGCTGCGTGTTAAATACGTTGCGATACAGAATGCAGCTTCGGTTGCCTATCCGCAGGCGTTGAGCGGCAAGTTTCACGGGAAACTCAAGGCATAAACTCCTCAACCGATTTCCCATTTTACTGTATAATCGTGGCATTGACACTTCCGTTTTCGATTAGGTGTCAACCGGGTTGGCGGAGAGATTCAAGACCCTGAACACGAGGATGACGTCGGCGAACGCGACGACTCCAACGATCGTTGAATGGAGGGTGCTGAGAGAGAATTACGCAGCTCTGAGCGCCCTGGTCAAGCGAGTCGACAACGACGTGTCGCCGATAGTCTTACTTTCATTTGCGAACAATCTCTACTTCATTTGCCTTCAGCTGCTCAACGGCTTGTCGTAAGACCGATACACGGTAGAACCTCCTTGTTTTTTACAGCTCGGTCCTGGCGTATTTACCAACCTAGAGAGCACAAAACTTGAAGTTATCAGAAAAAAAAAAAACTTCTGAAGAATGTACCATGTCCCACCTTTTCACGTCTATAAAGCCCCAAGGACATCTTATAGACTTATTTTTGACGAATTCCAGTCGCGTGCTGTTTGGGAATGATCTCAAAAATTGCTGAACTGATTTTTACGAAATTTCAACAGAAGTTTCTGCATTGTCTCCAAAGTGTCGTGGGAGGGATAAACCGAAGTTATCAACGAGTCTATAAAAACATGGTTGGATTTTGTTTCAACGGCGTAGGAATTACCGAAAGCGTTTTGCGAATGGTACTTTAAAGTTTGCCACGCTGCTAGGGACTAAAAAGTCGTTCCGGTGATCGAATGGACTTGTCGAGGATATAAACCCGTGGAAGTTGAATGGACAAATTAGTTTCATCTCAATAATCAATGTACATTTCGGTAATTTGCTCTATCGTAACTTGAATTTTCAGAATCTTGCATTTCGGAACTTTGAGCTTACGGTTTCTTCAAAGTCAGATTTTTTTACTTCAAGTTTTGCCACTAAATAACTAGGAATTAAGCGCTTTCGGAACTTTCCAAATTCGAAACTTGAATCCCGTCCCTGGTATGTAGACCAGATTTCAAAAGCGGTTTATTGGGTCATCACTCCGAGTTGACAGCGACGAGGTTCTACTGCATTCTTTTCTAATAGGCAACTCAAAATTACTTATGCAGGCATATTCTAATCTTCACTCGCTTTCGCTTTGCCCATTTAAAAATGGAGGAGGCCGGATGAGGACGGAATCCTAAACTCGGTGTACTTCTTCGGTTCCTTTGCGTTCCTCGTCGCACGGACTGTTGGCGTCACTCTACTTGCGGCCAGAATTAACGACCAGAGCAGAATCGCCTTACCCGTGCTTTACACTTGCCCTGCTAAGGCTTACTGCATCGAGGTAATGGTTTATAAAATTTTTTCAAATTTACTTAGAGTAAATTAGGGTGCAGCAAAATTTTATAACGGGTTATGACAGTCACCAAGTTTTATGATGGCATCATAGATTTCCTCGAGTATGAAATCACTGAGCAATTTTTTAATTGATCCTACTCGTAACAATTTATTTTATTTTCAAATGAAACGAGCCGGCACGCTAACCATTTGGTTTCTTTTTCTTCACTCCAAGATACATGTGATTGGTGAATAATGGAATTCTCGTCTCTATATCTCTCAGAATAAATAATTAAATGAGTATGTTTCCAATTAAATCATCTTTCTAGTGTTCACTTTCTGAAACCTTTTGTTTTTTGGTGTAATGATTTCTCTTCACGAATCGAGTCTGTGGATTTCGGAATGTCTTGTCCTGGTGATAATTGCTTTGTTTTTCTCAATTTCACAGACACAGAGACTTGAACATCAGCTCGCGACTGACGACATCGCGTTATCTGGATTACGGTTCTTCTCAATCACGAGAAACTTCATGCTGGCGGTGAGTGTTTTGATTCCACGTACAAATAATGAAAAATATCAACTACCGTGGTGACGAATTCTATCGCAGCTTTCATAATAAAAATTTGAATTTTGCTACTTCAGATCGCTTAAAACCCATCCCGCCATCATACTTCCATGAAATACATTAGAATCGGTCATCGACTAATTTATGAATTTTATCGTAGAAAGAAATTATTCATGTCTACAAATTTTTCTGAAATATTCTTCGTTGTATTTTTAAAATTTCCTGGTATATCTCTTAAGTGTTTCAATTTTTACATAAACTCATTTCGTCATACACTTGTCGACAGATTGATTTTGTGACAAGCGTAATCTCTAATAATTTTCAAATTTCCTGATTTTCAGATAGCTGGAGCCATCGTCACGTACGAAGTTGTCCTTTTACAGTTCAATCTTGCAATAAATCACAAATAAAAACTTGTGACTCGCACTGATGCCGTAAAACAATGGGTGCAAAAATCGACATTGAAATGGAGGTCGTGATTAGTTTTTAAATCATTCAATCACCTCATTATTTTATATCCGTTTTACCGATTGTAAGATAATTTCCTGTTAGCTACAATAAAAATCTCCCGTACATAACATGAACTATGTCTTTGCTTCATAACTATTATCTTATTTAATTTTTTTAATTCTTCATTCCATTCATCGGTACCATTAAAGGCGGAAAACGCCTGATCTCGAGCATTTTGACTGACACCGCTGTGCCATGAGTGGCGGTGCTAGACGGCGGGTAAATTTCTTCCAATGCATTTAATTGCATGATAATTAAAACTTAGCTGTATCGAGTTCAGCAAGAAAGGTTTTGCATCTCCTTTCGTCTCATTTACTTATTGATTTTATTCTCAGCGATTATTACGTTGAAGAATAATTTACATTCAGCGCTGATAAATTTGGTGCAGGATAACAATAGATGCTGCAAATTCGAATTCTAGTGTGATAGATATTTGTCTTTGGCATAGTTTCACCCTGGTTCGACAGTTCAAACATGCAGGTGAGTTGGAAGTGCCGCATTCATTTGTCAAATACACCCTGTTAACTATTCCGTCGCCATCCTTAACTCACGGGAAGCTTACGCTGTGTATTGACTAATTAGACACTAAGGGTAACATCTTACTTTGACTAATTAGAGTAAACTTCTGACATTCTGAAGCTAATTAGTCACATTGTGTCTGTCTGAATTTCCAATGCTGCCAGTTGAAATGTATTCTAGTTGAGAGTATTTGTGAAATCTTGCTTAGCAAAATTTTGTCAATCAAATGTCACCAGGAAATATTCCCCAATCGATTTCGCAATCCCCAATGACACAATGTTTTACCTGAAGAAATTTTCTTTGAAAAAATTTGGCGATCGGAGATATTTTTTTACGCTGGATTCTGGGTAAATATTTTGTACACGAGACAGCCAGTGTCCCGGAGACTAACCCGGACACGACAAGCAATGACGTCTTCGCTCAGGAGGCAGGTCATCAAGGACCTCTCACGTCACCGACTCAACGGGTTCATAGTACAGAGAGTCGTGGTTACATCCACAGATATCTTTCAATCTTGTCCAAATACTCTTTTATTCCGAAGTTCATAATTATTTACAATCTGTCGTACACACGTGTCACACACAATCGCCATAACACACCGCGATGCATCGAAATGCCTTGATTCGTGATCAAGGAACCAGAAATCCGGAACGTAGCTCATGTACATTCCGCGCCCCACGCCGGAGTCCCAACGCGGTCACGTGGACATTTTTAACTCCACGCCGCCGGCGCTGACTTATCAATCATGGCGTCAAGGGCTCCAGCACGCGCATGTAGACCCACCTCGAACCAAAAACTCCTCATTATTTAGCTGCGGGAGCCGTTTATGCTTTCTTTCAACGACGACAACAATCCGGAACAGTGATCGATTCGATACGTGCAATCTGCTCGCGATCGGACACCGGGATCCCTACGCGGTGACATGAACACCTCGGTGTCCACGCCGTAGAGAACCAGGCGTCTCTGATATGCATCAGCGCATACTCGTGTTCAACTTCGAAATGACGGACACCGCCCTCGTATCGCCGTTGCTCGGAAACCGATATCTACCCGACTGTTTCGAGCACTTCTGTTCGTCACCATTTCTAGAGCTCGACTGAAGATCTGAAAAGCAGCGCGCTACCCTGGGGGTAGCCTAGTTTCGCCTAGTTTCTGCCCGATTGTAGCGCCCGACTCGAGTGGCTAATCCAAGAAACTTTTGACTGACAATACAGGGTCCGTTACTCTTACACACCTCCCACGTAATTCAATTTAAGTCTGTATCTATAGCTACCGCAACGAAAATATTCATATTTTCCGATCATAACTAAACATTTTTTCCTCTGTATTAACATGAACGTAAATATAAATTTTTATTTATATTTTGTTTTATTTTTAATACGATTGTATTTTATTTAGTTAGTGACAGCCTAGTTTCGAACAATTTCGCAGTTACGTTGACTTTTTCTCGGCAAACTAAAACCAATTAGAAAAGGTTCTATTGGGACAATAAAGTAAGGATAAGTCATGAATTTAGATTAGGAACGCGGACTGAATAATAAAAGCTAGGTGAGCATGTGAGAAGAAAATCCTGTCGATGGATAATCTTGAATTGAACCATCCTTTTAATACACGGTTCATAAATTCAAATGAAAAACACGTGTAGGTCGCAGAAAAAAAACCGATTGAACCGAGAGAAAGATGATCTTGAGATTGTTAGAGCGTTTGAGAACATTGTGGAAAAATATGTGGGGAGATGAACAATGAAAAAAGGGATGCAAAAATTGGTGAAAATCCTTTTTTTTTAAGTAATATCTATTATCGCTTGAGAGCGTCGCAAGCGTTGGCGATAAAATTCACGCTGTCTACTCAGCAGTGATTTTCATCAGCACCTCTTTCATAACCGGAACCGTGAAAAGCAATTTTTGACGCCACGTTATTCTAAAGAGACCGCAAACTTTGTCTTCAAAGTTTTCCGGGTCTGAACATTCTTAGGTAGACTGATTATGTTACCGCTGCTTTTCAGAGGCAGGAGGAAGTCCAAATGCCGAGAAACAGTTAAAATGATAAGATGTCCTTCATGTATTTGTACTTATTTTGGGTGATAAATTCAAGCGTTCGTATTTAGTTCAATACAAAAAAAAAGGTTAGTCAAGAAATGTTCAAACATTAATTTCGATTTTTAGTATTGAAAGCATTTGAACAGTTTTTTCAAAACTACTTAAGAAAAGAAAGTAGGCCATAAAAGAGCGCCAAGACCTTATCATTTTTCAGTTTTTCGATTTGATCATCTCTTGTTTCGCTGCTCAAACAAATAATCAAAATAAAAACTATTCGTCTAAAGGATTATTGCGAAGGAATTCTTTCTGCACATTTTACGCTTGGACGGGAAGTTACGCAATAGGCACTTGGGTGGTGGTTGGTGTATTCACAGCGTGTGTAACCAGGTGCGTAAAGGCACTTGACTACCACGAGACCCAATTAGACCTTCGGAATGGGAGGTTAGTTCGAACCAGCGAGCATGAATCTTATACACAGGTATTCAGAGCGCCTCGTAACTCCCACATAGTAACGACGTACCTGCTGGGCTTTCTCGTCGAGACATCTCGAAGCGAGAATTTTCGGGTATAAATCCGGTTTTACGCAAGACGCGAAAAAAAGTGTCGAGAAATCGAAAAATCGCGACTTGATCGAATGTAACTTTAATTTTACGATTGTTTTTACGAGGATGCTTGAGATTTTAAAAAATTTTCAGACATATGTCTCAAAAATTCTCGAGTCCCCAGGAAAAAGTTTACTAAGTTGAACAAAACTTTGAAAAATGAGAGTGAGAGAAATACTGGACGAGAATGCAAAATAAAACTTGGTACTTGAGAGTTTCTGAGATCGCTGATTACAAAGACGAAGTAAAAATTCGGAGAATCCGAAGGCCGACTCTTTGGACATGCTGTTACGAATTTTTGACTATCGAGTTCTGACACCTAATCAGAATCATCAAAAGCTCGCGAGTTCAACCAAATCACTTAATTCCTATCATTTTCAATCGCTATGTTGGATCTATTATTATGTATTCCCAAATAATAAACTCAGGTTTGTTGTTACGTAAATAAATTAACTCAGCAATTTTAGAGAAGATAGAAATGAAATTAAGAATGAATTTTCAATAATTCATGAGCGGACATCTTTATGCCAATAACTCGTAGCCATATTGTATCAGACAGCATCGGTATAAAGTTTACGTCTATTTATTAGAGTCGCAAATCGATCGATCGTTATGATCGATGTGCGATCAATCGCATGCACCATTCATCGATCCTCAGAGAAGATCGCGTATCGACCCGCGTAATTTGAAACGCTACTCAGGCTATTTCAATTTATATCAGTAGATTTGACAAGTTTCGGAATCAGCTACCTGAAAAGCTCCAATTTTCCGAATTCCAGGTCAATCGGAGGCGAGGAAAAATGTTTGTTTCCCAAATGGGAGAATAGCCTGCGACTTTGTCGCATTATACCGAAAGTTTTTTGCAAAATTTCTCGCTGAATGAAACTTTGCATCGCTGCGTAAATATTCGTAGCGCGGTTTCGGTTGCCTATCTGATGGTGGGCGGTAAGTTTCACGGGAAACTCTCGGTACGTACAGTCTCGTGAATATAAGTGTCAGAGTTACACCGAGCGGAATTTTTAGTTCCGGTTACCGCTCAGTCCTTAACTATTTTCATTTTTTACCACAATCGAAAAATATAGTTATAGGTAGAAAATGAAAATTAGTCTGGTATCCATTACTATTCTTTCTCATTACGATCACTGTTGCTAGATTTTCTTGTAACGGTTGCTTGTGCAACAATAAATTGACGTTAAAGCCTTGTTTAACTAAAAAAGTAGAGTAAACCTCAGAAACTGATTTCGCGTTGCAATAACCAAAAAAGGATCGACGATAGCGCAAAACGGTTAGTCGTACCTCGTTTTTCGTAATTCCAACAATATTCAAACAGTTTTTTTTCAACGGTACCTGTTTTACCGAATTTTCCTAGTTACCGTAACAAATGAAAATTTTCTCAACATATTTCACTTGTAATTCGCCGTCCTTATTTTCCATGCACAACACGGCTACGGGGGCTCACTGAATTCAAGTTACGGGACACCCTGTATGCTTGCTTTGCGTTAACTATACGAGGAATTATTACGCCCATGTACGAACATCATAACGCTACGCCCAACTCGCATTGGCTCGGTTACGCTGCGTGATAATAATTCGGCAAGTTTCACAGGCTGTATGTTCACGGAGTACGGATTAGTAGACGATATCACGCGTCCAACTACGCGATACAGGAAGGATTAGGCGGATCGTGTTCGAAGGCAGTTTGCTACTGTGGTATAATAAACTACTTTATACGTCTACGTGTGTCTACGTGTACGAGAGGCGCGAATCTGCGTCTAGTTCTGTTGTTCCCCCAGTTGTGTAACACGTTAACACCCCGAGCTTTATATGCATACCCTGTTCCACGGAAGACGGAGATACCCGCGCAAACCAATTTTCCTAATCTCGGCTATCGCGATCTTCCGTTGACGATGATCAGGGGGGCTTATGGTTTGTTTATCCGCTCTGGTCGCAACCTAGGTCACGAAAACTATTGTCATGTCGGAAATAAATTCACGGCTAAAAGTACCGTAGACTCGGAAAAATTTCATTTGTTACAGTAACTGGAAAAATTCAGTAAAACAGGTATCGTTAAAATACTCAATTTATTGTTGCACGAGCGTTACATTTTCGCAACAGTTACAAGAAAATATAGCCTAGAACTATATTTTTCGATTTTGGTGAAAAATGAAAATAGTTAAGGACGCTCAGTCCGCTCAGGTAACCGTAATTAAAAATTTCTCTCATTGTAACTGCTGCCAAATAATTCGAAGGTATCGAGAGTCGAATCCAAATTCCTTCGTCCTGATGTTGAGAATTTCAAATTAGCAAAGGACTCTTGCCAAGGATGGGACTAAACCGAGATTCGAATTTTCCGCATAATATCCAACTTTCCACTGCCGGTATAATCCTTGCATTATCCTATGTGAATAAATGCGAATCCTACAACACTGCAAAATCATTCCACGTAGACGTATAGAGGCACGGATTAATTTTGCGTTACTTGAAACATTCAGCTGCTCATCTCCGAGGCATTGCTTCAAAACTAAGATCGATTCTCGAGACGAACTTCCCTATATTATAATACATGCTATAGCAGGTACGTCCGTTTTTTCATCAGATACATATTTTGTGAATTATTAGAGACGAAAGGATGCGAAATGCGAGCAACTGTTGACCCAGTTACTTGAGAAAACCGCTCCTGCTTTGACCGTATCAAACCATGAAAGGTAACGCGACGTCTCCTTCTCTCGGATCTTAACTCTTGCACGATTTTACATGTAGTTATACATATACGTATACGTTACACATACCTGTGTTGTATATATATATATATACTTCGAAAGACTTCTCTAGTGCTCCAAAGATATATGTATAAGAAGGAAATTCCCCTGAAGATGAAACCTCCAGTCCAGCTCATATAACCCACGCTAAATTTCTTTCGCAAACTTCTTCAGATTTTTCTTTGAAGGACTTCGTGCATTCTTAGGTCGTTCTACCTTTTCTCCCACAAGGTGCTCCACGAGTTCCTGGACAAGTTTTTGGGATTTTCCGTAAAAATCGCACCATTTTTAGACACTTTTGCGCAAAGCGAAGCATGTTTTGTAGATTTATCACCGGGCAATGAAAATTGTAGTTTTAGCTTGGAATGCCTTATATTATCCGTTACTCGTTTATGTTTTTCAGCAATCAATAGAGTTCATAAATATCAATGATAAGATTCTATGCCTTGTATTTACTGGAAAATAATTGTAAAATAGGTATTGTTACAATAACGATTTGAATATTGTCCGAATTGGAATAAATTGTGGTAAGAGTAACTGTTTAGTGTAATCGCAGTTGTCAAGACTAAATTTTCCGGTTGTGGCAACATTAAATCTGTACGTTTAGTTACGTACCTTCTTTTCAGTTGAATAAGCTTCTGGTTTCAGCAAAAAAACTCATTTTCATATTGCAACCAGAACTACATTTTTCGAATATGGTTATAAAAAGCGAAAATGCATAGTTACGGACCTTACAGTACACTGAGAAAAATTTTATTTGTTACAGTTACTATAAAAATTCATTAAAACAGATATCGTTGAGAAAGAATAGTGACGCATGAAACTGGAAATAAAAAATGAAAATATTTAAGGACTCAGCGGTAACCGGTAGTAAAAATTTCTCTCAGTGTAAACGCGATTGGAAATTCCTCTCGGTTTTTCAGGCAACGCGTGATTTGTTGTGCACATGGGTCGAATATCCGTGCGCATGTAATTCGGGTTTGCATGAACAATGTACATACATGTGCACATGTATGACCCGAGTAAACTTGATACACCCTTTGCTTCCCGATCAGCTTCCTGCTGGATATGTATATACGGCTTACTCAAATTACTGTTCAAAATTGCAAACAGCGATAGCAAACAATCACCGGCCGTACATACGTATATATGTGAGCAAACCTATATTCGCTTCTCGAATACATACATACCTAATTATTCGACAGGGATGAACTGATTCGTTGCTATGATCCGGTCGCTGGATTAACGCGAATTTACCCTGGTTTGATTCGATATCGCAAATGAATTGCGACGTATGATCAGTGATAGACGTTTCAAATACTTTTTGCAGAAAATATGCGGGAATCGTGCACGTGATCGTTAATTTCATAGGATTTTCATCGTCAAAGTACAAACTTACACTGTCAAGTATTGAAATCCATTGAAGTATAGAAACACAAGGTTTTAGGTTTTAGGTTTATTCGAAAATATTCCAAAATGCACTTTAATCCTGCAAAAGTAAGTAAATTATGGACAATATTCACTGCAATATCTTTATATATTACATTCACACTTCTGAAGTCATGCTTTATTGATATTTTTCTAATTATTCAATAACGATGAAAACTTTTCGTACGTGTATACTTGACACTTAATTACCGGTTGCAGGAAATAATCAAAATTTAACTATCCACTAATCGTCGCATACAAAAAGGTTGACATGAAAAATTCTGAAACAAAACTTTCAAAAAATTATTCATGAAGTGTATCGCATTTGGCAAGTTACTTTTTACAAATAAAACTTGATTTCAGGTTACGTGTCTTTTATAATTCATCAAGAACAATAATCTAATTTATTGTGATCTTGAAATATTGCCGTTGGCCCTGTTTCTCACGGTACGTAGTTTACCCATTTTCATTGTGTTTCGGAGTGGCGTATTCTGTTGACTTCGATTTGCAATCATGCCTGTGTAAACGCAATACGAATTACGCGGCAACGGTGTCAAGTGAGGTTGAATAACGTCTACTCGAGCAGTAATTGAATGAATTGAAGTACCTCTGTCGCAGTGTTACATTCCGAATTTCTAAGGCAGCTCCACCTAAAAGTAACACGAATTTCGGGTCTGCTTTCCTAACCGTTTCTTCTTGCATAAGGGGGTGAGATGGTGGATTTAAATATATGCAGTCCTTAAATGTTTTCATTTTTCACCACAAACGAAAAATATAGTTCTACGTACAAAATGAGAATTAGTTTTCTAGCTGTCACCGGAAAGTCTGGTATCCGTTACTATTCGCAGCTGTTGCAAAAATTTAATGCTTGTGCAACAATAAATTGACGATAAAGCCTTGTTTAACTAAAAAAGTACAGTAAACCGAACAAACTGAGTTTGCGTTGCAATTACCAAAAAAGGATCGAAAATACCTCGTTTTTCGTAATTCCAACAATATTTAAACAGTTTTTTTAACGATACCTGTTTTACTGAATTTTTATATTATAGTTACTGTAACAAATGAAATTTTTCGCAGTGTATCAAAAGTAAATGTGAGAAATTCATTATAAAATATAATTTTGCTGAATTGAACAGACCAGGCGTACCTGAAAATCAAAGACACGTTCATTCGTTTAACAAATAAATAAATCAGGAATGTATAATTGTATAAATAAAATTGCAAATATTAATCACTTTAGATCATTCATTCGTTCATCAATTCATTCACAAGATGAAAATACGCCCCTTATGCATAGAATGCTCGTTGTAAAATGCTTTTTTCTGACAATGCTTTTAACTAGTCTTCTTCTTTCATAAAACAACAATATATTCGTTGTTCTTCTTTTTCTTTGTTTTGAAGTCGGTTCCGCATTTTTCGTTGTACAAATTTCGTAGATGGCACTTATTTTACAAGAAAATTTGACTAGAATGCATTGAATTAAAATTGGAAGGTACGTTGTAAAATTGTCAGAGAATAATTGAAATGAGGCATGAATTCTACGAATTTACTACTCCGATTCCGTAGAATCCATGCCATTTCTTCGTTTCAGCATCAACTTAAAATGCATTGCTGTTTTTTTTTTTTTTTGTCCAAAATTGCATATAGAACGGGGATGTTGAGCCATTTTTCGCGTTTGAGATACGCGAACTTAAATATTTGGATACATATACGTCAACGTCGAAACTCACAAGAGCATCCCCTTAAGGTCCAAAAACGTTATTGAAATCCCTTGAAATCGCGTGTCACGCGAAATATAATATATCAAAAAATGTGGCGTACTAAGAAAAAAAATAAAAGAAAAAACAAACAGACGTCGAGCTGCAGAAAAGGCTTTTTAAAAAAAAAAAAAAAAGGTGTTTATATTCTACGTCACCACTGAACATACGTGTGCCAACCTGATGGCCATAAATTATTCTATCTTCAGAAAAATCGAATACGCCTCACGAAGGTTTTGTCGGTTCGACGTCTGCGCGGAGCTTTAAACATTTGTTCAATAGTAATCGATTCGGTAATATATTACATACGTGCAACTATAGACAACGACGCATTGTATCCAGGGTATTTTTCACTTCAGCAACATCTCGTGCAGGGAAAGGAATACAATGCAATAATACTGTGTAAAGCTTTTGCAACGGTTGTATCTACGATACCGTTGATATTACATATTCGCAAAGAACTTTGTTAATACCTCGCGTACGTCGGGACAAACAATTTTAAATTACATTTGGGTATTTGCTTCGGGGCTTATTATTCCGTTATTCGTAATAAAATTGAAGCAAAGAAAAAACGGCTTTGAACGGCTGAGATTTAATGAATTATGAGAGATGGAATAATTATTAATAACGAGGTTCTACGGCGAACTTTTGCAAACCGAATCGTAAAGTAATTAAACATCTATCTGGTAAACAGACTGAACTGAAAAATTTCATTAGGGAAAAATCAGAAGGTGGGCAATAATAGTTTGAAAACTGTGACTGCGCAAAGTCAGTCAAGTCGAATTGCATTCAAAGAGTATCCTGAGTGTGAAGTCGTTATAGGTTATAATTACGAAGTTTCAATTTCTTAGAAAATTTATTACCATTGTTTATAATTATTTTCTGATAATTTCTATGAGAGAATGTATTTTCAAACAAAATCAACGCTAGTTTACCAAAACTGGACAAATAAATAAACGATTTTGGGTATCGAAGTAGAAAAAAAAAAGGAACACCGTTATTACATTTCTAACTTATAAGTT
Organism: Neodiprion lecontei; assembly: GCF_021901455.1. Taxonomy (NCBI): domain Eukaryota; kingdom Metazoa; phylum Arthropoda; class Insecta; order Hymenoptera; family Diprionidae; genus Neodiprion; species Neodiprion lecontei. Next base: position 28,420,494 of record NC_060261.1, on the reverse strand, counting down.
GAATGTTTCCTTTTACTTTATTCGTATTTGCAGTTTCTTATTTTTTTTCGTCTACCGAGGAGAAGTTCGTTTATCAAATTTGAATTCAATCAACTGATGGCTTAATTTTTTCACCTTCAAAATCACGATCACGTTTCGATCTCATATTTCGGAACCACTTCGGCACGAGTGAAGACATCGATCGCAATGTTTGACTTGAGCCAAACGCGATGATTCGAATTAGTGAACTCGACTCGAGTAACATGTACAGGAGCGCTTTTGAAACGGACTTGCCTCTCATTTGAAATTTCAGTTAGATTAACCGAGCCGAGAGGCATCGAGTAGCCGGTTTTGTTCGGTAGACACAAGTAAAAACAAGGTTGCCTCCGGTGAACTAACCGGGTTTCGGGATCGCCTGGAATCCCTCCCAAAGGAAGCTTTTGTTCGACTCTGTTTCCGATCGTTTTTCCCACCCGGAAAGGGTTAATTATCGGAAAGATCAGCGCGGTATCAGAAACGGGGATCTGCATCTGGCTTCTTGTGTACCAAACACTGTAAACCCAGGTCGTTAGGCGTGATTAATTTGCAGAGTCGACAGAAAGCAAAACTGTTTGAAATTCGGCAGAGCAAAATTCATGCATTTTATTGCCAAAAGTTTTGGCGAACTTGTTTCTCAAAGTCTTTTTATGGCAACTTTTGAACGATGTTCGGAAAGGAATCCAAGATGCGTGAGATTAAATTTTTGTAAAATTATGGGGAACTCGTATGAATGGCAAAATTTAATACAGTCGTCGAGAAAAACTAAATTCGTTAATATAACCGGTAAACGAAAATTTGACGAGTGTTTGATATGAAAATAAATATAAGAAGGTTGATTCCAAGTTCTTTCGATCTTACAATTTGGGTTACCTGATTTTTTTTACACAAGATTCATAATTTCAAATCTACTGATTATGAAACGTTTTTGTTTCAAGTTAAAAATTTGCTACTGTCCTAATTGGGATAAAAGAAACTGCAATATCCGAAAGTGCAAAGTGAGATCAATATAAATATCGATTATCATAAACGACTTTGTATGATATATAATTTTACGACATTGCACCGATATTAACTACGACGAAGAAAATCTCTTTCGCTGACTTTGTAGTAAAACGTCATCTGTTCGACCGAACTTACTAAACTTCGAACGTCATTGAATCGATTCGAAACGAAGTATCATTATCTAAATTTTTGTTTCATCATCACAGCATTTCCAATTTTTCTTTCTCTACGTTTTATCCTTAACACTCAATGCGCGATAAACTCGCGATAAAAATAAAAGCTATCGATTTTTCAGCAAGCAACCTCTTTAAGAGGAGAAAAAGTCTCCAACAGGGTCATAAAGCTGGTCACGAGTCACTGACGCGGGGCGTAAGGGTGGTTAATTTCCGTGGCGATCCATTACTTCGAATCCTCGGCGTTGCGGCCAGCTGCACGTAAGATGTTGGCACATGTTCGGAGGCTGCAATGACATAACGTACGAGTTCGTATCTACCGCAAAATGCACGTATCATTGCCCGACCAAGTTCACGTTCACTCGAACTTAAACTAAAAAAAGTAGAGTAAGCCAAAAAAACGGCGTTGCAATAACCAAGAAAGGAACGACGATATCGCAAAATGTTTACGCGTACCTAGTTTTTCGTAGTTCCAACAATATTTTTCCAGTTACTACAACAAATGAAATTTTTCTCGGTGCATTACTTGGAATCCAATGTTGTCAATCAAAATTCCGAGACGGCGTGTTTTCGAATCAAATTCTGACAACCAACATCAATTTGTCATCCTGATCGACGGAAACTGAATAAATAAATAAATAAATAAAAGACACGTATGGTTTTATCGGTGGAAAAATGGTTGAACTGGGTGAACGCAACTATCAAAGATGGACACTCAGTGGGATGGTTTCTTCACGCTTCGTTCATTAATAAAAACATTTCAGGGTCGGTTTTATTCGAACACGCCAAGCGCATCGAGAGACCATTCCATTGGGTGTCCATCTTTGGGGCTCGTTTTCACCCCTTTAACCCACTTTTCCGCCGATGAATAGAAACACGTGTCTCTTAGTTTTCAACGTTGCACAACATGCGTGAAGTCGACCGGAAATCGACGTTCCTCACCCGTCTATGTAGCGCAATGTGGCCACGGACTAATGGCGAGGATACCGGAACATCACGAGACGCCGAAGGTGTTCGACCGAGGTAGGTAGAAATTTCCTAGATAGCACCTCGAAGGCGCCTTAACTTGGGTGTAACTTTGTAGCCGGTATGCTTTCAGCCTGCAGCGTACGGCAAAAGCAGCCAACCACTTACCTGGGCCGATGTAACTTGCACAAAGTACACTTTAACGAGGTTCGCTGAGCTTCGCCTTATATGCCGGAATAGGCGTGCTGCAGCGGGCGCCAAGGCATCGCCGGAACTAAGTTACCTTAACGAGCATGCCCTATTATAAAAGTCAACCTAATTCTAGACGTTTTCACCGTTCCCGATACAGCTTCGAGACTGCACAAAACGGGAGCTGTGCTTAAGTGCTAAACGCTCAAGCTCCGTTCACGGGAATAAACGTCGAAATGCGCAAGCGAACGAGAAATAACAACTTGGAAATTTCTTGGGGATTGCGATTTTCGTTTAATTTTATTGCCGAGCGTGAAAATATCAACGATATGAAATTGTAGTTGTTTTGTCGCAAGGAAAGATAAATTTACAAGCAATTGTCCAAGTTGCGGTAAGAATTTACGCGTCCGGCTTGAAAATTCAGAAATATAATGCTAATTTGACTTGTTAATGAACTACGATTCCGATTCGTTATTTTTTTGTTATTTTTGTGAAAATCACAATTATTAGCGAGTTTTAAGCAATTATATAGTTTTAATAGAATGTTCTTTTGTCCCGAATCTGTAAGTTAGTCTCTTAAATGAACTTTGAACGTGAGCTGAATTCGAGGCTATTAATTATTTGACACGTTCATTCCCTCTGCTTCTTAACACATTTGTGACCATTCGTTAATTCGATAATGTTTTTCAATCACGTACTTTACGAATAAGTGGAATTTCCAATTTTGTACTATTTTACCGATGCGATAATTGATTCGACAAGCGCAATAACGCATCAAAGAATTTCACGAATATACGGAATTGCAATTTTCTTTTCTTTTTTCTTTTTATTAGGAAACTGTGACAGAAATTTCACTGTGAACCTGTTTTTTTTTTTTTTTACTTTTTTTTCTTATTTTAATGTCTATACAATTAGTCAAAGAAAACAAACCATTGTTGGGAACTTTGACTAATGACTTGATGACGCTGCGGGAAGATTTCCCCGACCAATGAGATGGAATTATTTGGCGCATGCGCGGTTGATTTTTAAATTTCAAGGAGTTATTTCCTTATTCTTTGTTGTCTGTGCAAAAGAGTTAATCCCCGTTGTAGCTACTTATAAAATCGATAAAATATCGAATAAATTTTTTTTTTCCATCGTCAGTTCAGATATGAACGTAACGAGTACCATCTACGTCAGATTAACGAGACAAGACAAATTGAGTGCGTATATTACTCCACATATACCTTTACGGATATACCGCATGCAGATAAATGATTACTTCGCATACATGAATGTCAATATAAATGATCAGAGGCTATTCTCAATTTCCTGCATCAGCACACAATGAGGTGAATATCGTTAGCAATTACCGCTGTTATGTGTGTGTGTGTGTGTGTGTGTGTGTGCGTATAAATAAGGCCTGCAACGTTGTGATATTTATTGTTACAATCAAGCAAAATACTTACATCACGATTCACGATACTGAGGCCACTGTGTCGAAATCACTTGACACTCGCGGTCTCTCATTCATTGTCAGCGAAAAATCCTTCGGCAATGACGCCCGATTTATTTATTTCTATTTATGTACGCAACACACGAGAGACATGTTAAGAATATTCCGTACCTCATGAGGCCAATATAAAAGCCGTAAACTCTGCGTGCCAGGCTGGAACGAATCTTCGCCGACCGTTAGATCCTCGTAAATTGCTCCTTGTAATTCCGACCCGCAATTGAAACAATTATTATCGACGTTGTTATAAGTTATACAATCAGATGTTCGCAGAATATCGGTGTTATTGTCGGGCATTTCGCTCCAGTCACAGTTTGTGGTTGATATTGATTCATTTTTTACTCAACAAGAGTTATCGTCGGAGGAAAGATGGAGACAAATGAATTTCATCTTGTTTTAATGATACAATTTCGGCATGCATACCGTATTTCGATTCAATTTCTAACCAGTATCTTCAATTACATTCAATTTCTCATTCTCGATATCATTTTTCAAGAGGTCATAAAAAAAAAAAAAAACCTCCAATTAATGGCAGAATTAAGAAAAGGATGTAAAACAAAAGTGCTAGAAAAGACGGTATTTTTTATAAATATTAATTATCAAAATATTGTGAAATAAAGAATTCTTGTATTTGTAAAACGAAGTGAATCTTTGTATTTTCTTTTTTCTTCTCCTTCAGTTTTTCTATTACGTATAACCAGGAGAGAATTATGCAAAACTAACGAAACATCTATTTTTAAGCAAGGCGATACTCTTTTTCAATAATTCTGTACGATTGAATGGAAAATAATAAACTTTTACTGTACTGTACATTAAATTTATCGTTAATACAAACTTGCAAACTCTAAACGATTTTTCCGTTTTTGTGCAAATGGTCGATTGCTTCCGGTAGCAGGTCATGTTTATCAAAATAATATACAGTAATTTATTTGAAAGAAGATGTAGGTTGAAGTGATTTGAATTATATAAAAAGTTTGTATGTATAAGGATTAAGAATTTAGGAATATTATATCAATATAAGAGTGGTTCATCTAAAAAAAAAAAGAAGGATTTCTTTAGCGTGGATCCCTCATAAAACTGACGTCTAACGGTGAAAAAAAATCACCTGCAAATTTGAGCTCGATCGGATAAGATTTAGAGGTTCCGCTTTCGAGTTTTCGTTTTTATATTGAAGTAACGCGTAAAAAAATGCTCACCTTAACTCACCGTCGATTTCGCGTGGAAATTACACAGACAAAAGTGGAAAATATCAAGAGACCTTTTTTGGACTAAATATTGTTGCTTGCAAAAAAGGTCTCTTGATATTTTTCATTTTCATTTTTGATTAGAGTGAACTACTTTAATCAATGCATAATAGCCTAAAACTACACACTCTGATAGTCTCAATGAATTCTACAGTTCTACAGAATAAATATATAAAGTTCAAACCAATTTTCATTCAAGATTCTCAGTAACAGAAATTTTTCAAAATTCAACAACTCTTAATCAATCTTGTCTCAAATTGAATCCGTAGTCTAAAGTTCTGGTTTCACGTATGAAACATTAAATTTTCTGCACTGTAAAATCGGCTTATATTAGTCTCAGATAAAAAAAAGGCTCGAACAAATTATTATAACGTACAAATCCTTCAACGATATCCATTAAATCCGCACCTATAGACGTAGACGTAAATTGAGGTTCTCCAGGAATTTACGAGGTTAATTGAATAAGTAATTAAAAAATACCTGAGGATTATGCCTGTGCTGAGGTAAAAAGCAAAGTGCAAAATAATTACGAAACAAATTCCGAGAGCTCAGACTAGAATTATTGCGGTACTAATCGGTTTCGATGGCTATGCTGGAATCATCAGTAATTACTCTCTCACCTCGATTTCTATTTTTATTTACACAAACCTGGGCACGTATACCTGTAATCACTCGATAATACTTCCTGCACGCTATCACGTGCTGTATTCCTAGGCTGATAGGCGCAAATAAAGCAATTATAGTGCGTATATACGACATTGTGTTTATCTGAAATCTCTTGCGTTTTCTACGAAGACGAAAAAACGAATTCTGAGAAAGAAAAATGGATTAGAATTATTTATGATTTTTATTTAAAAACGCATGTAACACAGAAAAATGGTAATAAATGTATTTTTTTAACACACAAGTATTAACAGATATTCGAATTGTGTGGATCTGAAGATTGTGATGGAATTTCAGTATTTTGACAATAGATTAAAAAATAATCAAGCTACCTCACAGAATTGAGAAAAACTGAGAGCATAATAAAGTGTCTTTAACAGTTTTTCTCTGAATGCAGATTATTTTTTGCCCTTATCAAAATTTGAATAACAATCTCGATTTTGTTTTTATGCTTGTAAAATGACGTAACAATTTACTCGAAGCTTCGAAAGCTTTGAAAATTTCGGATCGTGAAAAAGGCTAATCAAAATCGATTAAAAAAAAAAAACCGAACAGATCTTGAAAACCTTATTAAAATTTTTAAGAAGGAAGATCGCCTCGCTCAATTTATCCGAACTCGATGCAGATGCACATATGCGGCATTTCAAACATACCTACGACAATTGCAGAGATTGTTATTGCAGGGTTCGCTCTGAGTGAGCGAATTGAACTCACTCACAATCAGTCACAAGTTGCACAAGTATGACAGATATTCGTATCGTGATATTAGAACGAGTGAAAATTGAGAGTAGGCGAGTATAATGAGGGCATCTTGACTGGCGTGTAGTGATCTTTATACGAGATGTGGAGGCCTGGTCAAGCCATTACTCCTCGAGTCTACTATAAACAATATCATGTATAACCCTGATGCATGTGTGCAGCTTGAGTTTTTCTGCGCCATTGCTACACTGAGAAAAATTTCATTTGTCACAGTAACTAAAAAAATTCAGTGAAATAGGTATCGTTAAAAAAACGGTTCGAATATTGTTGGAATTACGAAAAACGAGGTACGCCCAACCATTTTGCGCTATCGTCGATCCTTTTTTGGCAATTGCAATGCAAAATCAGTTTCTTCGGTTTACTCTAATTTTTTAGTTAAACAAAGCTTTAACGTCAATTTATTGTTGCAAAAGCATTAAATTTTCGCAACAGTTGCAAGAAAATGTAGCGACAGCGATCGTAATGAGAAAGAATAGTAACGGATACTAGACTTTCTGGTAACGGCTAGAAAACTAATTTTCATTTTCTACCTGGAACTATATTTTTCGATTGTGGTAAAAAATGAAAATAGTTAAAGACTGAGCGGTAACCGGAACTAAAAATTTCCCTCAGTTTAACATTGTCGCATGTATTATATCGTATATTATTTTTTTATTGATAGTGACACGGTTCTGGAATTGGTATTGTTTACGTCTTGGAATCAGTTTTACAAATTGAAAACTGTCAGCTGTTTATAAATGTCTGTCATTACAGTAAAATAACTGCATATAGAAATATTTTAACAATATGATTTGTTCGGACGCGAACTTGATAGAAAATCTTGCCTCATCGTCGGAGGAGATTAAATTTTTATTAGTACCATTAAGTAAGTAATAGAGTGTGTCAATATGAACAAAAAAAAATTTTCAATCGGTAGAGCATCTCAAATGAATATTTCAGCCAAATAATGAGCTCTTCCAGGTTCCATTTAAATAACGCTTAAAAAAAAAAAAAAAAACGGAAGATATTTCAATATTTCTTTTCGGTAAACTGCTTGACTTATAAACTATTTAAGTACAGATTCTTATAGAAAATTCTACGACCTATAAAATAGTACTGAGATAGAATTTTCCTAACTCTAACCGATTAAGAGACATTCGCCAATAAACATCGAGTCATCTTGAATAAAATCGGTACAAAGTAGAGAAAGAATGCCAAATTTGTGTAGTCTACGAAGACGAAAAGCTTGGTAAGATTTCTGTAGAGAATTCCGTTTGCGCGGTTAAAAATAATCCAGGAATTGCAAACACTGGACAAAACGGTTATAAACATTAGCATACCTCATTCGAGTCTGATTCACCGGAACAAGACGGACCAAATTTTTGCCGTCACTGGCCGGCCGCGTGCGGTTTTTACGCTGCAGCGGCGGTCGGGAAAAGCCGGAAAATTATTGGTGCTTCTTGATGCATCAAAAGCGGGCGAGACGGAACGATATTTAATGCTGTGTGAAGACGTGTGATTGTACGTGTGTGTGTGTGTGCATGGTGTTTGAATATTTCGAGTGCCGTGGGCGTTGCTCGAGTTTAAAGAGAGGCCCGGCTTGTAACAACAGTGAGAATTTTATCCTCATTGCTGCTATATTTTCCACGCTGCACGCGTACTTGTAACCGTCGAAACGTACGATCAATTGATCTCATTCATCTTTTTATCGTTTGGACAACCGTCGTGCGTTTTCTAGACGTGTGAAATATCTGTGAACACTTGGAGAAATTTTTAGTTCCGGTTACCGCTCGGTCCTTAAATATTTTCATTTTTTACCACAATCGAAAAATACAGTTCTAGGTAGAAAATGAAAATTAGTTTTCCAGCTGTTACCGGAAAGTCTAAAATCCGTTGCTATTCTTTCTCATTACGATCACTGTTACCATATTTTCTTGCAACTGTTGCGAAAATTCAATGCTCGTGGAACAACAAATTGACGTTGAAGCCTTATTTAACTAAAAAAGTGGAGTAAGCCTCAAAAACTGATTTTGCGTTGCAATTGCCAAAAAAGGATCGACGATAGCGCAAAATGGTTGGGCGTACCTCGTTTTTCGTAATTCCAACGATATTCAAACAGTTTTTTTCAACGATACCTGCTTTACTGAATTTTTCTAGTTATTGTATCAAATGAAATTTTTCTCTGTGTGAGATCACGGTATCTTCATCGCAGCAAAAAAACGCGGAGAAAAAAAGGGTTAAATTTTTTATTTCCTGTTTCCCTATGAAATTAATCACCCGTTTTACAAGAGAATTAAAACGTTAATATCCGCTCGACAAACCATATTTTCACCGTATCCGTACAATGTACGTTATCATACCACGTCTGTTCAGACAGGTGTGACCGGTTCGACGCTTCATCGGTTCAAATAATTTCCACACCCATCCACATCGCACCGCATTTATGTATTCACCTGTTTAAATGTGTACATATTGACGAAACCGCGTAATTAGTGCTGAACGATTCTGATGAAAATATGCGGTGAATTTGTCGAATTATCGTTGTATATTAATTGATCATACAATAATGGTTCGTACGTATTTTATCGTCGAACATTTATACAATAGCTTGATTCGTTCCTTTCGAGTTTGCGATGATTTGAAAATGTCAAACGAGTAAATAAGTTAAGAAGATGCGAGTAAATGGGAATTTCGTACGAAATGAAGCGTTGAAAAAAAAAACATAACAAAAAAAAAAAAAATACTTGCCCCCAGAGAGATTTGAACTCTCGACCCCTGGTTTACAAGACCAGTGCTCTAACCCCTGAGCTATGGAGGCGACACAATTGCGATTGCGACGTAGCAAATATGACTTCGCGATAGTCTTTTTTTTCAATTTTTTCCCCATCTTCTCAATTCGAACGATTGCGGTCGATAAAAATCGAAAGAATTTAACGAACAAAATTCCTTTTCTTCGGGAATTTTCTTATTCAGTCGGAATTCGCGTTACGTGTATTGTGACGTGAAAAAAATTCAATATATTCTAAAAGTATATAATCTCTACGTTGAGAAAAAAAAAACAAACAAAATACACCGAAATTATTACAAACAAAAAACTTTCGTTCACCGATTTATGATAACAATTAGACTTTATTGTTCAAACATTTTATCATTCGTCCAGGAAGCTCGTTATCCGTTAAACCAAGTCCGTAATTTTTTTACAAGTTCCGTTCATTCCTTAAAAGATAATTCTGTTCATTCCCTAAACTTTGATAACCTTTAAACGAGCTTTATAAACGTGTTGGAGATCCTAAGGTGACTTTATAAACTCGCAAATTACTCCACGTAATTTTCTCAAAAGAATTTCATACTCAACTTAATTATACAATAATGATCAGCCGGTTGTTATTACGGATATTAGTATTTGTAACGAATTGATTAAACAGATTTTGCTGATCACTTTTGAATAATTATCTTTCTGCTGTATTAATACAGGTTATATGTACATGTAAATTCGATTCGTGTTTCGAATTCATCGAATGACAGATGCCAACGTAATCCTATAGGGGGCTTAACCATTTCCCTAATGGGATTGTTGGTAATTTAATGGGAGTTTACATGACATTGGATTTCAGAATGTAATTATTTACGTACACGAGTTTCGAATACGATCGATTTCGTTTTGTACTACACATCGCGTGATGCTAGAAATACTTCGTTATTAGTATTGATTAGAGAATTGTTTATTCGCCCGAAAAATGTCAATCAGCATTTGGAAACTTCTCTTTACCAAGAAAAGCTTAAGTAATAATATAATTATTTTTACCGGCAAATGGTATTTTGATCGTGAAATCGGGAAGAGTTCGTTTTCGAAATTCAACGTCACGTTGAGATGCGTATCATTTTTCATGAAATGCCTATCGAGGCTGAAATAAGGAGAAAAAACAACGTTTTCGATTTCCTTCTTTGTAAAATATCAACCGCGTAAAACTCACACCATGAGAATATCGTTATCCCCATAGCTGCGGTTTCATGTTTCCATGAAACAAACTCCGATACGGTATCATCGTAAAAAAGGTACTAGGTATATAATAGGAAATAAAAATAAAAAAAAATAAAAAAATACCATAAAAAAGCTTATCGGTATTTCGCGTTACAGGGCAACAAGTTTTCAAATACGCGCACTTGTCGATTGGACATTAATATTTTGCTTGTTTGAAAAATTTGTGTGATAACCTCATTTACAGCTTACGTATAATGACACTTTCGTAAACTTTCACAACAATTGCGAAAAATATCGCACAAGTAATTTCTTTCTACGATATACCGACTGAAAAATGGTCAATGATCCAAATTTTACGATAACTCTGTTGTAACATTAATTTGTAATACGATTCAGTGTCGAAAGCTCAGATAATCAAATTTGACAATGTACGGTAAAAATTTGTAAACGTATACTGATACTTTTACTTTATGATCACATCTCGAACTTTTTCTCAATGCGATTAAGTATCGCAGGAAAAATAGTTTGTTTTTTTTTAACAGAAAATGGTCAAGTTGGAAGTTTAAGCGTTTTATGGAGAACATGTGATGGTGTAGAAATGTTTTATTTTCAGGTTTTAAAATAAAAAATCATCCTTTTTAATGTATAAGGTTATAGCTAGCCTTCAGACAAATCCGAAACGAAAAAAAATTTGTGAATCAGCATGAAAAACTCAAGAGTATTGATTTTTTTAAGTTCGTGAACCATTCACACTATATTGAGTTGAAAATTCATTTCGAGTTTACAACTTATGCTTGAGATTTTATTAAAATTTTGTCATTTTAAACCTGAAATGTTTTGAATATTCTTGAAAACAGTTCAGTGGTTGTTTTTGATACCCATTTTTCAAAATGGGCTTTGCAGCAATTTCTTGAGGGACATAAACGAAATTTGCCCATAAAGTCCGATAAAGGCGTTGAAATCATAAAACCGAAGAATCTCGATTTAATTATATTCTCATCTCCATCCCTTTATAAAAACTTCAGGTAATACACCAAAATGTTTATTTCTCTACACAACAAAATGTGAACAATGTATTTTTATACCCTTCGCATATACAGGACTTAAAACTCGAAAAAGCGTGTTTTCCGACAGTACATGAAAATCGATCTGATATTCGGAAAGGTCGAACTCTTTTACGCAAAAGTGTATCGAGTCGTATTTCTTCTCGGGTGACAAAAAGTGCTGAAAATTCGAAGACAAAAGTTCAAAACTGTGTTTGAAAATTAGAGGATTTTCATACGATACACCGAGAGAAATTTTTATTTCCGGTTACCGCTCGGTCCTTAAATATTTTCATTTTTTACCACAATCGAAAAATATAGTTCCAGGTAGAAAATGAAAATTAGTTTTCTAGCTGTTACCGGAAAGTCTCTTATCCGTTACTATTCTTTCTCATTACGAATCCTGTTGCTACATTTTCTTGCAGCTGTTGCGAAAATTTAATGCTCGTGTAACAATAAATCGACGTTAAAGCCTTATTTAACTAAAAAAGTAGAGTGAACCTCAAAAACTGATTTTGCGTTGCAATAACCAAAAAAGGATAGACGATAGCGCAAAATGTTTACGCGTACCTCGTTTTTCGCAATTTCAACAATATTTAAACAGTGTTTTTTAACGATACCTGTTTTCTGAATTTTTCCAGTTACTGTAACAAATGCAATTTTTCTCATTGTACCTGTGTGTATAACTAAATCTTGAAATTTTCACTTGAAAAAACTCTCCGACAAGTTGGACATCGTATAAATGCGAAAATTAAATTTCACAATTATTTGGGCTCGCGTTATATATTTATTTAACATCATCCTGCGAACGTTTTACGTTAACGGCATGCCTGGTATGTAAATTATTGCGCGACGAAGGGCGAGAGGGAAGGGGAAGGCGATCGCCGTTCCGGAAATTGATTTCAAATTAATTTCAACGAAGCAATTTGTCGAACAATGGTCCAATCACGACATCTGCGCCCCGGGTTTCCGGCCCGCTCTTTCAACTGACCTTCTAACCTTCCCGCCCTTTGCAACGCAGCGCCCTGAACTTTGACTTCCCACTTTCGACTTCTCTTCGTCGCCGTATATCCATAACTTCGCGGTTCTCTTTTGTTTCAAACTATCGGATCCGCGGGTTGCGGCTTCGTTGAATCCGCCCCCGTTTCGACAATACCTTGCAGACGGCTTTTCCGTACCCACTGAATTCGATATCTGTCATTTGCGGGCTTCTGTTCTACGGCGGAAAGTTTTCAATAGTTTCGACAATTGGTCAGCCTTTCTAGGTAAGAGTATAAATCGAAGCTGTTTCTCAGATTTTTTCAATGAAAAGACGTTTTGACTTTGTGTAAATTTTCTTTAAAATTTTTGCAAAGCCTATAAATATGGAATTTGACTTTCATTAATGAACGTCAATTTTTCTGTCATAAATTTTACAACTTTTCGGATAGTTTAAATATTAATCGATCACATGTTTCTATTTTTTTCTTTCCTGCAAATTTTTGAGGTCAATAAATATTATCGTGCGTCTATCGTCTGTTAAATAAATTAAAAAAATTCAATAGAGTCGATGAAATATTTTTCTCTACCGAAGAAAATAATCGTAACAATTTACTACAGTGAAGGATTCGAAATTTTTCCAACACAAGGAAACTCACTGTAAAACACCGAACTGTACAAGAAACTGGCGGTAAAACCTGCACAGATGAATTTTCAAAGAAAAAGGAAATGACGTTGAGAAATAGTAAGAAATCAGAAAGTTCCTCGAGGCAGAAATGTGCAACCCATGTCAGAGAGACTCGAAAGTTCACGGAGAATATCTCTGGGATTTCTTCTTTGCGGAATCTCAATTCAGAAACTTGAGCAAAGATATTATCTTGCGAAGAGATATAACAAGAAATTTATGGAGCAAAACTCCAACAATGTCAACATGTCATTGTTTCAAAATCACATTCGTCCCAATTGTTATTAATATTGTGTGATAAATAATACAATGAACGTAAACAGATTCAATACCAAAAATACGGGATGTGGAAAAGCTAATTTGAATTAAATTGAATTGACGTGAAACTTTGTAATATGTACACACACGTTTCATTTTCTGTTGCTGCGTATTCAAAACGTACATATTACGTTGCCTATCTTTTTGCTAAGAATGAAAAACTAATGGATCTTCTATTAAATCGATTATCTTTCCCCGATTAATCGAGTATAGTCGATTGTTTTTCAAACTCGATTATTTTACCTGAAAATCTGTTTTTTTTTTTTTTTTTTCCTTACTACAATTATGAACGACGCAATGCAATATAAATTTGTGATAAAAAATGAATTATTATCATTATACTGCTTTTCGAGTACCTATTTGACGTAATAAGTGAAAGATAAACGAACGTTTTCACCTGAAATTGAAAAATATTTCGAACGAAACTATAAATAATCAAAAAACTTTTTCCCTATCAAGACTACGTACTGAAATTTAAGAAATTTTGGTTTCATATGCACCGTTTAAAAAAAAAAAAAATACGAAACAACAGATCAATCGAGTAATTCTTACCCATTCAATCGAGTCGTGTTATGATTATTTTTTCGACTCGATTAATCGATGCATCGATTATTTTCAGCTCAGTGACTATCGCTACAGAGTTCGCGTTGAGTGGGAAGTTCCACAGAAAACTCCCGTTGTACGATAGATCCACGTTTCGGGTTCTAAGACGTCTAAACAGACTCGACGTGTCTCGTTTCAGCTGCAATATCTCGCGTAACTTCAATTAGCATCGTATTTCACGAGCGAGTAATCACAAATGTATATTGAGGAGGCCCTGCAGACTAAGATTCGAAGTTTACCTATGTAAGGAACCAAAGCTAATCGTTGCTATATTCAGCCTCGTGCCTTGTTACAATCCAGGAGGTAATCTCTTCTCTTCTCTTCTCTTCTCCAAGCGTGATGTGAATCATCCGCAATTCCATCGCCTCGTTTTCTCCATTTCTCAACAAATCCAAATGTTTACAAAAATTGATACGAAGTTACCGTTTCCTATTACACAGACCCGTCGCACGTTTACATCAGAAGTGTAGACAGATCGATATGACAATTAGATTTAGATTAATTTAGGTTGTCGATAAAATTTGCCTCGCCAGTAATTAAAGTGAGACAAAAAAATTTCCAGTCACATATTATACCTACTAAAATTAACCTATGCGGTGTGAAGTTTATTGAGAATAGCTATGGAAAGTTACGAGAGTTGTAAAATGTGTTTCGAATGTGCGCGCCATTCTAGTCACGTCATTGCACAGGATTCTATAAAATAAACCCGTTGCAAACTGTGACAAAGAGTTTCAAATCGGCTGAATTATTATACCAGCAAGAAACCTAGTTGTCGAAACGTGATGACAAAGTTTTGACAAATAGCGATAAATTTTGGACAATGACGTGAAAAAAGCTGCCTAATCAATGTACAAAATCAAAATATATATCAGGGATTGCGTGTAATTCTGAACCTGTCAATTTTCTTAGTCTATAAAAAATGAAAAAAAAATGATGTTGATGTGCGTGAATTTCTTTGCCGAAATGGACGATTTGATTCGGTTGGATATCGCGTGGAGTTGGCACTGAGCGATCCGTATAATAGTGCGGATCTAGAATTGAAGGTAGTAAACCACGCGAAGAACCCCATCATTCGGATAAAATTGGTACAGTTTTATTAGGCAATGGTATCCAGGCGAGGGGTGAGCGACGCGTTACGGACTTGTTTAATGGCGCTTAAACTCTCCAAGTTTGGGTAAAACAATTTGAGGGAAATTCGCGGGGAATGGTCGGTGGGAAACCGCACGACTGGTAGCGCGGGAGCGACAGGAACGCGAAGCGGGTCGACAATCTAATTTGACAGCCGACCCGTAAGCGGCGACTCAGTCCAGCTAGCTGCGGGGAAAATTAGTTGCGAGTTTGATTATCGGATCAATTTGGATCAGGAAGCGAAGCCGGACCCCGAATGGAATCAGCGGAGGATGGCGGGAAGGGGAAGGGGAGGAAAAAAAAAAAAAAAACACGAAAGAGGCTCAGATCCTGTCGATCCTCGTACACGTGATCCTCCGGAAACCCTCTCCGGTACGAATTTGCTATTCGAATAGTTCATTCCGACGGTTTTTGGTTGAAAAAAATTCACCTGCCTCCAGAGAGATTTGAACTCTCGACCCCTGGTTTACAAGACCAGTGCTCTAACCCCTGAGCTATGGAGGCTTGCGATTATCATTGGATTGGGTTGAGTTTTTTCTTGGTGGATTTATGTCGGGTGAAGTAATTGTAGGGAGATGCTTTGTTGATATAACGGTAAGGTTTCTTGGTGTCCAAGGTATAGAAACGAACGGCAAGTTGTTAGACTTGCAGAGTTTCAGCGTATGATAGTAGAGACTAAAAATTTCCCAACTTTTTAGGGCTTTTTATAACGAATTTCAATTTTTCTGTCAACGGGTTTTGTACATGAACAATAATAAATGGTTGAATTATGGAATTTGTCGAAGCATTCTGATGTTCAGGTTTTTTCAACGCCGAATTGATGGTAAAAATTCTTTGGCTTTGTCAAGAATGAACATATTTACCATCTAAATTGTTAATTAGCAGTTTCCTTAGAATTATATATCACATGTATGTCTAGCACGGCGGGATTGTTGTGTAATATTTTTTCAACCTTCAGGTCAAAGAGAATATCGAAGAGTTATACATTTGGAAAATACACCTAATCCGCAAGTCTCTGTATCGCTTATGAGAGTGAATTATTTACAGAGTTGAATAGAGAGCAAATAATACCACATGTTCTATCAGAGTCCAGGTTCAACTACAAACTTACAATTAGTTTCAATAAAATCGATAACTCGCTACAATTCGCCAAAGAGTATCGCAGCTCGATTAATTTTTTTTTTTTTTTTTCTAAATTCTAGCCATCAAATGAAAAGAAGTCGAATCACTCAAAGTTTTCTCCGAAATGAAGTTTCAGTTTCAACACAATGATGCTTACGCCGTGGGTAAAATGTTGAAAATCGAAACTGACCGAATCGCGCGAGTAAACGGGCAAGGTGTGATTGCCTATAAGCCCGATTCAATGGTTCAAAGGCAGGGCCAATTCATAGTTGGAATGAAATTTAGCTGATTGATCGAGAGAACAACGGCCCGAACCCCAATTAGATTTTGAATAGATTCGCCAAGTAGAACCAGCGCGTATACATTGCATATTTGCATCGACATCATCTCGTCCATGATTTCGCGAGGGGGGAAAATTGCCGAGGGTTGAAACGCCTTTGGCGTAAGCTTTGGTTGTTCGTTACACCGCGTTTGAGCCGAGTTTCAGAATGCGGAGGTATCACGAGGCACTCCGAGGCCCAGAACTCCGTTCGTGCTTGCAAGCTGCAGTCTGCAAGTTTCAAATCGTCTACTCCCGAGTCCGAAGAGTGTAGTGGAGGATGAGGGCGGTAGTCGGCCGGATATCTAATTCCACACTCATTAAAACTTCCTGCTCGAAGCGGGATGGAAAGCGTCGTTTCGAGCTGATGATTAGCGCGGGAAAACTTGACGGGAAATAAAATGCGATACGAGATTGCGACGCGCTCAAGTCCAGAAGACTCGAACGTTCAATCTTTAATTAAATCCAACGATCATCCCTGACCCTCGAAACAGCCTTTTCACCTTTGATGCCGTTACGCCACGACTCGATGTCCATTCGACTCAAGGTCACCGTCGTTTCGACAACTACCGGCGCAGGTGGCGCCGCCTTTTAAAGTTAATTGCACCGATCTGTGCCTGTAAGGGCGATTCGAGGGAGAGAAATCGCCGGGTGTCAGGAATTGGGACCTTCAGTCATCCCCTGAACGAGCGAACGAAAACACGGTTTGAAAGAAACGGTGAGATAAAGATACTGTCGGGTATCCAGGACCTTGGGGGTGGACTATCGATTGGTAATAGGAAAGACGCATAGCCCGTGTCGCAGTTCTGCGAAACGATAAACTCAACCTAATCCCGGACTCGTTTCATTCGCTCAATTTTTGTGCTAGTTAATTACTTCGGTTTCAACTTTGCGGCCTTGCTTTTAAGAACGAAGTTAGAGGGGGGAGAAGGAAAATGGAACCTGACGGGGCAAACAGATGGCGAAAAACCGCGGGAAGAAACGTTCCTTTGAGATCAGCGCTGCGGTGGTAGGAAATGGAAGTGAGAAAGGTGGCAGGAGTTTGGAAGTTTGGGCAATTTTACCCTACCTGCAGGTTATACAGGGCTAATTTGAGTTCCATGATTCGTTACGTCGAGAGCGTAACTTCCTTTAATATTATAGCAGCAAAAGATCTTCCCTGATAAACTTTGAACGGTAATTATTTATCAGTAAACAACATTTGCATAATTCAATATAAAGGACCTGATAAGTTTCTTAACTCTTTTGGAAATTAGTAACGCGATGCTATCCAAATAGTCGTATCGATATGCTGTTGATACAATTATAAAAGATGTGCGGTACTTGGTCTGGTAAAGAAAATTAGCATAAAAACGAAAAAAAAAGTGTACAACTGTGATTTGAAAAGCGAAACTGATGAGGATTGTGTTAAATTTTGATTAAAAAATTCTCACAATATTGCTTGTGAAAGATTGCATTGATGGTCCATGTTTTAATATCAGAGTCGTAATTCTTATTTATGTTCATGGATCAGTGGTTATTTATTCTGATTGGAGAATTGTTTGCAAGATGTATCAAATGAACGTAAAAATTTTCTTTAAATAAATCATAAGTTTATAATTAAAATCTGCAATAACTTTGCACGCAACGTTTTTTCACATTATGAAATAAAAATTGAAACAAATCTACGGAGATGATCGGTCAAAAATTAATTTCAGAACAAAATGAGCTGTGAAGAACTAAAATGAATTTGCATTACGTGTCTTTTTGTTATTAAAGAAATTGACACGACAACGTACTTTATTTTAAATTATTAACATCCAGACTTGATCGTCAGTTCAAATTCCGAAATGTAATTCCTTTTCCAACCTTTGTCTTGACTTGTAATCTTCTGCTATGATATTCTTTTCGACAACGTCTAGAATTGTCAGGAATTTTTTTAAATAACCTCACGCTTCGTAATCAATTGATAACGATTTCCTCAGGCTGACTTGCGACTTTTTACGATATTGACTGACTAGAAAGCAAGCTTCTCGCGTGTCATGAAATTTCAACAGTAATATCTGTCATGACTATAATCGACGAACCCAATTATCGCGTATAATTCTGACATCATTACTGTCCAAGCACGGTAAAATCATCCCCAGTGGAAATCCGACGCTTCAAATTTTCCGTTCTGGTCAATTTTATCCGATGGATATTGATGATTCAGCCACAAAACTGAAGTAATTAAGGTATGCAAGTGTCAACCAGCAACTAGGAACGTTAAATTGAACGAGAAACAAGACAAGCCACTGTTGAATCCGAGTGGTGTCGGTTTGAGTACCCAATTTTTGGCTCATAGAGACCAATCCTCTTTAATGTTATACTCCTTCGAAGTGTCTCAACCCATCGGCATAAATTCGTTATAGATTCAAAATGGCGGGATATAATAGGTGATACTGTTTCAACTATACTCTTTGATCCGCGTACAACATCCCTTCGGGCTATTTCTTGCATGGACTGTGTAATGAGACACTCTTCTTGCCTATACTATACAGGGTGAGTAAGTGCTTACTACGAGATTAGAATTGTCTAGTCCTACTCTGGGAGATTATACCGACTCAACCTGTTCATCTACACGCGAAACTTGGCAAGTCAAAGAAAGAGCCGGGGTTTGATTAATTCGATGAAGACGAAAGCTTCCTCAAAGCGTCTCGTTCTTCGAACAAAACAGCATACAGACATCGCTTCCCAGTACAAGTTTCCGAGAATTTCTAAAAGCAGGTTACGGACTTAATATCCTTAGAAACTTTCATTTGCATGAAGAATTACGACCTTCCCTTTCTCACCATCCGTTTCATCGCCTTTTATTTTATTATCCGCAATATCCTCTCATCTCGCGTCCCTATAGTAACTCTCTTTCTCTTTTGTCTCCGCGTTTGAAAAGTTCAACCGTCGTAACTTCCGTATGATCCGATCTAATCCAATACCAACTCAGCTCTGCTCGAGATGACGTTAATGGTCTCAGTGCGAGTTGGACTAGAACCAAAGGATCAATGTCTCAACCGTTACTAGAGGAACGGTACGCAATTATCGTTCAACCCAGCGTGCAGGAACGGTAACGTTGTTGACGATCCTGTTCATCCTTCTACCTACACGGAGTACAACGTGTCCCAAGCAACCAGTGCGTCCCCTAAAACGGAGACGATAGGCTGGATGAAGGTTTTCAACCGACTTGTGGGAGTCGACTCAAGGCCTGAACACGACGGAGAGTGAGAGGGATGAGGGTACGGCGAAGACTCGACGCGAGTATCAGCTGGTGTATAATGGTACGGGACTCCTCTACATCCCTCGAATCCCTTGCAGGATTGTCCTGGCTTGTAAACGGGATCAGCATATTATCGAAAGACGGTAAGACGTCGGTATACATGGATATACAGCGTCTGCATGTTGGCATTGGTTCGCGTATAGGCGAGTGCCTATCCTGATGGATATGGAGACTGGAAGTTGGTCCTCGCACCTGCGCCTGAGGGAGCGACGCCTCAGAGTACTTTGGTAATTAAGTTGGATTATTGTGTTAGAGCGGCGTGACGGATGACGATTTGACAAAAGTTAATGTAAATACTCGGTCGTCTGATTGATTGCCGAGTCTGTCAACGACGAAAATACCTTTTACACTGCTGCGAGAAGTTGAGAAGGGCAATTTTTTCCCCCAACGTGGCATCTGTTGACGCAACGTGTGACCACTCATCGAATGAGGTTACGGTGTTCATTTCTTTAATCGACTTGTCATTCTTCTCGATCCGCTTGTCAGAATTTTATAAAATATCCGTCGTTGATAAGACACGACACAGCATGGATGAATCGTTTCTTTGGTTTGTTTGAAACCTGAAATGTAATATGGTTGGAATGTTTCTCGCCATCCAGTTTTCAGAACTATACTGAACGAGAAGGTAATTCACTTGGTACAAGGATAGGAGACTGTTATTTTCAGTATCGCTTTTCAGATTCCTCGCTGGCAACGATTTAACTTTACTAAATTAGCGATGTTTGGGAATCTGATTTACGTTCGCGATTCAGATTATAAAATATTACAAACATGAGACAGACGGCGTTAGTAAATTTTTTTTTTCAAGAAACATATAACTACAACAAGGTATATTCGTCTGGCAAATATCAATCCCGACCAAGAATTCAGAATTAATATTCATGATATGGAGTTTCTTCGGGATTCAATTACTTACAGAATTTTTGTCGCAAACTAGAATGGATCCCCTGTACTTCAACCGCTGCCAGACGTCGCTTATTTTCCAAAATTGCAGGAGAACGACAGCTTACTAGGAAAACACTGAACAGCATGGTTATAGAATTCCGTCAGAATGACTCGGCTCCTTTTTATGCCACATCGTCATAGACCGTGAGAGTATTTTTGCACGTGAAGGATCCATATTCTTGTATAAGACACTGTGAGACAGAGGAGTCAGAAAAAAGCTCGTAAGAATCGTACGCTGTGCGAATTTGCAGTCAATGTCCGACCTCTGATTAACATACCTTGGATAACGATCCTTTACGCCCCGTAAATAAAAATGATTTAATCATTATAAGGGGTGAACCATTTGAGAGAAAGGATTTCACCCGCGCCTTGTGGCGAACTGTAATCATAACCGCCGATAATTCTGGCAATTTCGATGGGAACAGAGGAACACTTGGAAAGCAATTTGGAAGAGGGTGCGAGAAGTGGGTTCGTCCAGGGTTGGATTTGATGTTTGCGTCGCGGGGCAGAGAAGAATGATGGCCGCAATCAAAGGTCCAACGATGACCGGAAGTTTGAGGAACGTCCCTCGATAAGAGGGGAGTCCTAGCGGATGGTTCGGGGGTTCCTTACGTTCCGCGGACAGTTTCCAGGAACGGTTACCCGGCTCCAAAGGCTCACTTAACAAACTTTCAATCAAGTTATGTTCAGTTAAGACAACGGCCGCCGCCTTGTTCCCTCAACAACCGCGTCCTCGATCCCTCAAACATCCTTACGAGTCTACGCCGTAATTCAATATCAACGCCCACTCATCGTCAGACCGGATGCCGGCAACCCACGGATGGTCCTGGCCTGGGCTTTGCGAAAACACGACTATTTCTTCGGGAATTCGACACCCCGTTGTGCCGGACGACCTTGGCCGTTCCTGGACTCGTTGCTTTTTAATTGGGCTTTACACCGCGTCGGAGCTTGCAACGCAGGGACGGGGAAAGTTCAATCTCGATGAGGCGATATTCGTCCACTTTGCACGGAGGCTATGAAGGCAACTAGTCTGCGGGAAAACAGGACGTGTTGTTGGTATCGAGGTACTTGCATGAGACTTTATATTGAACTACTTAATAGATGGGGTGAAATTTTAACGTTCGATGTTGCAGATGACTCGAGAATTTATGGGACTTTGCTGAGTATATATGAGGGGTTCCACCAAATTTCTACCGGATTTTTAAGTTCACTATTTTGAGAGACATCCAATTTTAATATGATATTATAATCCATGCTGTGATCTTAAAATGCTCAAATTTTCATACCTTCGGAAATACGCTCATCGGTTTTGTCACATTTCTAAATTGTTGTCTTTGAATTTTTAGCATTTTCTGTTGTCGGAAAATAAAATATTACCTCATGTAATTTGTGTGTTAAAAAGTCCGATCTTTAGGAATATGAAAGACATTTGAAAGATCCTCAGGAACTGCGAATAAAATATACATATGTTTTCGATATTTTCAGGTTTGTATATGTAAATGGTATGAGAACGGATTGTTTGTTTTTTGTTTTTTTTGTCGCGCAACAACGCGCACATTTTTCAGAATATCCAAAAAATTTTAGAGCGATATTGAAGTGGAATTGTAAGTAAATTTGTATAAATATTCCAGGGATCTTATATTCTCAGAATATATTACACACTTGAAAAATTTGGTATTTCAGCAATAAATTTATTACGGCTGAATCACTTCTGGCGATGTGAATAAAAGACGATTCTGTGCCACATTTTGTTTTATCGAATTTGTTGGAACACGTAATTTTTTTTTGCATAGTATATTAGTTTCCTGCAATCCATAATCGTACATAATAATTCCGTATAGTTTTATGTCATTAACTCAATAAATCGTCAAA
Source organism: Neodiprion lecontei (assembly GCF_021901455.1). Classification (NCBI taxonomy): domain Eukaryota; kingdom Metazoa; phylum Arthropoda; class Insecta; order Hymenoptera; family Diprionidae; genus Neodiprion; species Neodiprion lecontei. Next base: position 28,397,725 of record NC_060261.1, on the reverse strand, counting down.
TCTTTGATCGAAATAAAAATGGTCCAAGCTTCGAAGAACCTGAGAGACGATCGAAAATTGAATTAGAAAACTTGAACTTTCTCTTTCGTCGGTTAAAAAATTTTCAATTTCATGCCCAGTTATTCCAAAAGTATAGTATGTCAATTTTTTCATTTCGATTACTACTCCAGTTTATATACCAAAGCCCTAAAAAAAAAAGATCACGCAAGAAGAAAATTTTAATTAATTAGTTATTCCGTTCATCAATAGTTCACAAAAGTTTCCAAGAACGACGTTGCTTTTTTCTTTCTGTTTTAAATGTTATCGAATTATTAAATACTCTTCGAGGAATTCGTTCACTATCTGTAGATAATTATCTTTTGTAAGTTATGTTTGTTTGAAAAATGTAGAGCGCTCGCAAACTTTACTATCGGTTCACCTTCAGAGATCGTAAAAATTCGTGGGGGAAATTCACGTCATGGAAGAAGTAAAACTGGTTTTTACTAATTAAAGAGCTCAACGGAAAGAGAAAAAATTTCTTGCTTCCCAGATTTTTTTCGTGAATTTTGGTGTTTGAGAATGTACAATTTACTAATAAAAAATTGGGAGGGGCGGGGGGGGGGGGGGGGTGGTTTCCGAAGGTTTTAGAAAATAAAAACGGAAGATAGATGTTAACGCTTTTACGAGGAAAGTGACGGAGGAACGATATCAGGATCGGTGGGATAATCACATGATGGCGGATTATTGCTGGACTTTAAGAAGATATAGTTGCCAAAAATCTTGCAAGAGAACTTTCTGAATAGTATTACATTTTCTATACTTTGTTCACTTTTGTCTCAATAAATTGAGTATACCTCAAGCGATTGATAGTATTTTTTTGAGAAACCTTGGATATAAAAAAGAAATTAAATATTTTATACTGAAAAAAATTTCATTTGTTACGGTAACTAGAAATACTATTTTGCGCTATCGTCGATCCTTTTTTGGTAATTGCGACGCAAAATCAGTTTGTTTGGTTTACTCTAATTTTTTAGTTGAACAAGGCTTTGAAATCAATTTATTGTTGCACAAGCATTAAATTTTCGCAACAGTTGCATAAAAAATGTAACAACAGTGATCCTGATGAGAAAGAATAGTAACGGATACTAGACTTTTCGGTAACAGCTATAAAACTAATTTTCATTTCGTACCTAGAACTATATTTTTCGATTGTGGTAAAAAATGAAAATAGTTCAGGACCGAGCGGTAACCGGAACTAAAAATTTCTCTCTCAGTGTACGTGAATAATATCGCTTTTTTGGGACACATGTAGAAATGTCGATAAAATAAAGTAACCAGAGGCAAGTTTGAAAAACTACGCTTACTCCTTGGGTCGTTGACATCAAATCTTTCTAAGACCACTCGAATATCAAGGGCAACAAAACTACCGCTCAGCAGCGTCAAGAGAGGTCGTTTCAAATAGTGAAATCTAAAAATTGGGGTGACGAAAAGCGATTATACAGAGAGCAAGGAAAAACGAAACAAGTCGCGAGGCGTGCAGAGCGCGATTGGCGCACTCTGATCGATCGATCTTGATCGGTCAACCAGATCACGAGTAATCAGAGCCGTGTGATTAGAGGGGCACGTGGCGATGCGTGGAATTCGGATACGTTGGTCCAGCGAAGCCCGAGGCGATCGCGTATCGCCGTATAAGGACGCATTGAGTCATTAAAGGTAAAGCCGGCCTCTGGATATAAGAAGCGGATAGCGATCTACGGTGCAGGAAGTGAGTAATCCTTGACGGCCAAGGACTTCTTCGATATCCCTCCACGGCGCCGCGCCGCGCGAGGAAAACGCAGCCAAGCTATAAAACAACGAGCGGATAGTTGCGGGCTTCTCGATTAGTTAACGCGCGAGCTGTTCTTGTCGTTACATCCGCAAGACGCAGAGTCCGCGATATCTCGAGGATACTTAATCGCCCGCGTCCTGATCCTCGCCCCCCGATTCGAATTTCGACGTGTATTGCTCCGCCGCTGGTAAAAACGAGAAATCAGTTTTCCGCGAGGTTCATCTCTTTGGCGATCCGGCGATTCGCGGTGAGTGACGATTTTCGACAATTTTTATCCGTATAAGTAGATTTACCAACCCGTTCACTTGAGAATTAAAATAATATATTATTTTAGTAGAGAAACAATTTTTCAACCATTTTCAAATGTTTTGTACGCGTGTCAAGGTTTGCCTTTTTCTTGCAATCTCAGAATAATTCTACAAAATAACTAGCGGCAATCTATAAGTCAAAAAATTTTACTTGTACGCTATAGTATATAACTGTAACGATTTTAGTTTCTTCTACAATCTACGCAATAAAATCAGAAAAAGACAGAAACTCATAAAATCAGACACCAAGAGAAATTGAATCCTTTCATGTCTAATTTTGGGGACTTGTATTTTTTTCTTTCATCCCTCCACCCTTTCTTAAATTCGTTATTTTATTGTTACAATATAAAAGGGACACTACTCGTCGCAGGTCTAACAAACTTAGCCTGATAGTACAAAAGAAACACACGTAAGAAATAACAAATAACACACATATATACGAATAAAAAGATAAAACGACGAGTGAGGAGAAAATTGTCCGTAAAATGAAATTAAGACGAGAGAGGTTTTTTTTAGTCATATACAATATAAATATGTGTAAAAGACGGTGACGATGCTTGAAAATGAATAAAAAAGATTGCGAGTCAAGTCCTTGCATTCTCTGTACGATATTCAGTTAAAATTTCTACATGGCCAGGATTTACGCTTCAACTCCCTGTTATGACACGTCTTATATTATCGAACTACGTAGATCTACTAAACCTTCTCGACCCAAACTCGTCTCTCTCTCCGTCTCTGTCTCTTCTCCCCATTTCCAACACGAATCGTCACAAAAAAGCGAACAAGTCTGTATATTTTACAATTGTTTCATTCGTTTCGTGTCGAGTCCTGTTTATGTGTTCGTTTCGTTCAAATTTATTTAATAACATTTATATTCAAGTTCTTTTCCTTATTTACATAATATATCGTTTATTCGTATCCTTTACCCATTTTTCACCGATCGCTGCTTTTATGCATCGATATTAAACTTTTTGTTTATAATGCTAGCTTTTTCTAATTTTGTATTTTCTGAGATATTATATTTTTAATCGTTATTATCGATTATTCGTTTTGTTAATTTCAATAACGTGATAATCTCATTTCTAGCTGAATCATGATCTCCATTCTAACGTTAGATTATTCATAAAAATAACAATGTTATGATTGCATCGAACACAAATATCATCGACGTGTAAAAATTAAAAAAGAGATAAACGAAACGAATTAAAATGAGAGTAATGCAAAATGTTTCAAAGAAAATTGAAAAAGTTACCGGCAGTCAAATACCAAGCTGACAATGCACACTGCGTATTATGTATAAGCCCACGTTCCGAATTATACTAAGCAATTTGTTTGGCAAAATATATTCATAATAATATAACTATGCAAATGAGGAAAGTCTAAGCCTGATTAAGTTTCGAATTTATGGACAAAGTTGTCTGGTTATCGGGCTGGAGGAAAATACACACGGTACTCACGGCGTTACAATTATGATATGTATAATTACAAACGAATGGAACCGTTGAACGTTTATCGCCAACCTGATTATACGCTAGAATTATTTTACGTCTAATTAAAAAAACTAGAATTGTCGATTGACGGAAGGACCAGAATATCGAATTTTTATAGATGCGTAAAAATCATGTTCATAAAATTTTTAAATCTGGAAAGTCTCGGTATAGAAAATTGTTAATATAGAAACTTGAAATACAGAAACATAGAATGACAACATTGAGAATCTGTATACGATTCTATATTATCGAGAGAAGTTCTAACGATTCTACAGTTCGGCATTCTATGTTCATTCTATTCTTTTATTCTCATACTTCTACTGTCAACATTTTTGAATTATATAAATCGAGTATTTGCTTCTTTAAAAGTTCGATATTGTGGCCCTTCAATATTTAGATCTTTTTATATTTTTACCTCCCCATTCTAAATCTCGGTGATCGCTGAATTATCATAGCAGCGTCACGTCGTGATTTTTGACATTTTTCAACCACGAGTGGTGAAGAATGAAAAATTTTCACGTAGAATTCTGCAAACTGCCGAAAAGGAACTTCAAGATCGTCTAAATTCTTAGGATAACTGCCGAATGTCATTTCAACTTATGTATGTTAAAATTTTGTGCTATCTGAGTTTTCTCGAAGATTTTTGCAGTGATTCAAATCTACCGTACATCACGATGGTCTACGTTCACGAAAGCATAAAGATAATGGCAGTCTGAGGTTTTGACTGTGATAATTGACCAGTGATGAGCAAACTTAAATCATATATATACTTCTTTCATATTGATTCTAAGGCAGATGCTCGAATTTCCACGCTTCGCATGATTGGCGAGTTGAGTTGGAATATGTTTTGGCGAACTTTTCGAGTTCTCGCATTTTCGCTTGGTACAATGATTACGGGAAGTATTGGGCGAAAGAATTACAATGCGAAATAAAATTGGTGTTGAATAACTCTGGTCGACGAAGGTTACTTTATATAATGAGAATGTTTTGAGATACTTGAGAAGTTAACGTTACGATTGAACAGGCTACTTACTATGATAATTGGCGTGTATCTCAAATTAGAGATTCATTTTTTTTTATAACAATATCGAAACGCTAAGACAACTGCAATTGTTGTTGAATTAGCAGCGCCGATATTAATTTTTTATCGTTATCAAAAAAGTACGTTCAACATCAAGCTACAATTATTCCGACATCTCAATATAAATCTATCGGAAAATTTCTGTACGAGCGTAATAAATCAATCGTTATTTGTTACGAATGGAAGATTTTTGGGTAGATGAAAAAAGCGAGAAAACTTGTACGCGTTGGTAGTGATGGGATCGTTTGTCTATGGGTTCGTATAAAAATTGGCAGTTTCTATTCAGTCACATATCTTCCCAGCCTCGCACTGTCTGTATAAACGACGAGGAATAATTTTTTTACCTGTCAAAAAGATGTTTTTCAACAGGTTATCACGTGAGAAAAATCATTTTTCAACCGAGGCATCGTAACCCCTTTGTAAATTTTCAATTTCTCAGCGAGTATTTTCCCTAATACGAAACAGTGATGTAAAAAATGGAAAGTTGACACCACAGTATGACGTGACACGGAGTATAACCGCCCACGCACATTAGTCGTCGAAAATATTGGACAGCCGGAGCAGAGAGTAAAGCAGGTTTCGTGCTGAATGGTTCCTAAAGATTCATGGACAGATTTCGCGTGTGAAAGGCGTTGAGAGTATGCAGACTGCAGCATCTCGGGGTCCTCAGGTCAGATTGAGAGAGCGGATTAAGGCCACGTAGTACGCCTACATCTATCGACCGAGCAACCCGAGCCTTTTTTTTTTGGTTATATTGAATGAAAACACGAATGGAAAGGGTTCAAATTTGAGCGGTGTATCGGTGTATGTGTATATGATGCACCGCCGAAATTTCAACCTTTTCAGTTGGTTTGTTTATTTGGTATAGGAAGAAAAAGAGTGAGTTTGCTCAGTCGGTAACGGTAGGAGTATTACACGATCTTTTTACTGTCTGTGTACGGACGAGTGGCAAATAGGGACAAAGTTGCCAAAGCTTGTGTGACCTTGCCTCTTTACACGGGGATACGAGTGAAAGGGTTGCCGGCAATTCTCTGCAGATGCCGAGAATTTGTTAATTTTAATCCTCTTTCAACTCGGCAGACGCCAGTCTTCTTGGAAATCTACGTTTGTACAAAGCTATGTTGAAAAAAGTGCCTTTGTTTGTTAGTTTCTTGTCGATTGTCTTAAAATCTGCTGGTCTGATTTTCGTGAAAAGTTAACAGACGGCTCCAATTTTAAGCTATCTCGAAAATGTTATGCTGGACTTAAACTGTTAAGGTTAATTTATCAAAGGTGTGAGAAAAAGGAAAATTTTCAACAGCGTTCAAATGAGCTTAAAATACGTAAAAAAAATTTATACTTTCATACGAAGCGAATACAATTTCGAACCAAAATCAACGATTTTATTACATCAAAAATGATCCTCAACAGAAATAAATATCTCTTCTTCGACCAACTATTTAGCTATATTTGATTCTAATTTATAAAGTTTACTTGAAATTATCCAGTTTATTCCATTAATTGCACGAGTTGTAATCGAGTGTAAAGAAAAATAATTTCATCCGATTATTCAATTCACAAAACAACTCATTGTTTCTTAGACCTGATCGAATTTTTTGTCCATAGCTTAAAAACGTTTCTCTTGGTTTAGCAAATTTAAATTCTTCGAACACAGGCAGCATATCTTTTACATTTACTTCAAGTTTGATATGTTAAGAATGTATGGTGAAAATTTCAGGTAAAAATTCCAAAAAATTACAAAGTTATAGCCCAAAGAGTACAACCGTTCGTTGAACAGGCGCCGCGCCGCGTCCTGCCGCGTTCTGCCGCGTCCTGCCGCGTTGGGTCGCACAGCAGCGAGACGAGCCTCTCAGGAAGCACGGCCTGACCGTCCTTTCGATCTTATTGTGCTCGGATCCATTTTGGCTTTGAGATGCCACTTCTCGAAAACAGTTTCAGACATTATTGCGAGGTCCATTTTTAGCTCTGCACGTAAATACTGTAGTAATCGCACCAATACCGAGCAATACAATGAACGAAAAGTTGAACTCGAAGGAAATTGCCTGGCGAATCACGAAGGATTCGCAGGCAAGATGGGAGTCGACGCTAGGAAGAAACCGTTTTTAAGATCCATTGAAAAGCACGCGGTGAAATACACTGATTGCTTTGAGGATGGTGATTCTGAAACGTATGTAGGATTAATTAACGCGCAACCGTACGGCGAGACTTAAATATTATAAAAAAGAGCGTTTGGGTTTGTCCGTGCAAAAGCGCGTGGGAAGCCGTTTTCGAGAATGCATGAAAAAAAATTCACGTTTCGGCGGCAGAAACAAATTTACTGCAAAAATGACAGTCAAGCTGAGCGTCTACTGTGGCTCAGCTATTCGAAGACACAGTGATTCCAAGGATAATACGAAGAAAGCGATACGAACAACTTTATACTATTACAGTTTCACAGACAGCAACCCTGACGGCAAATCAAGAGCGAAAGGGGAACTGCGTAATTTTCGTCACGATTATTTGGCATTACCGGAATCGGTTTCGAAGGTCATCAAACCGACGTACGAAGATCTTAGCAAGGACACTTTACTGGAGCGCTGTGTTCGTGGTTATACACAGAACAGTACCGAAAGCTTTGACCAACTAATTTGGAAGGTAGTCTCAAAAACGATGCACAGTGGCGCCGCAGTCGTTCAAATTATATCGAAACATTTTCAAACGCGTTTTTCTCAAAACTCCATTTTTCAAACTGGTACCAAAAATATCTCGGAAACCACTGAACCGATTAGCTTGAAATTTCCTGTGGTTGTTGTATACGTAATTATCTAGTACTTGTCATAGAATTTGAAAAAAAAAATCTTTAGTCGTTTTTTTCACTATCAAAAATATGAACGAGTGTTTTCTTGAAAATCTGCTTCTTCGGTTCAAGCGACCACCGTTTTGTCAAAACCTGATATTTTTCTAATCGACTATTATACAAAGACAAGATAATAGTATCCATTTCAATACCCTGTTTGATTTTTGTGTTTTAAATAATTTTTGACGAAACGCTACCTGGTACCGCTGTAGAAAAATTTTTTACGATACTTTGTCGACGATTCAATAACTCTGTGAATTTGCAACATTTTTAGACAGAAACGAAATTGAAAATTTTCTCAAAAGTTTATATTTTTAACCAGTAAAAACCTCGATCCGATAATTCCAATAGATTCCTTGTAATTTTTTTTTCAAAAATGTTTTGTTTTATCGTTTCCAGGTGTGGATTCCACCTTGAAATAAAGTAGCACTAAGTTGCGACACTTTTCGATCTGTTGTATAAAATATTAAGAATCTACTAAAACTACACGTAATCAGGTTGAAATTCTGCAAGAATGCAGAGAATTAAGAGGATCGCGAAAAATGATGAACACAAAGCGTTGACAAAATTCTCAAAGTATGAAACTTGTCACGCGTACTGTAGATTTAATTGCAATCTGTATAACGCTCGCAATGTTGATACAAAAATGAATCGCAGCAACGACAAGCGCAAAAATCGTGGATCGCGGATAATTTTGTCTTTTTTTTCTCGATTTCGAGAGTACTAAATTACACTCATAATTAATACTCACTGCTTTAATATATTGGATAAAATCGTGTGCGGAAAATGTACCGAGGATGTGACTTCGGTGGTTTGAATGTATAATAACGCGGCGGGGCGAAAAGCTGCGTCCTTCCGTTTTGCAAAATCGCTAAATCCCCCGCGGTTAACGTGTCACTGAGAAATGAGCTTTCAGCTGAATTATGTTTGTAATAAGGTGCAATATTTTCAGATCTTGGCATTTGGGAAGTGTTTACTAAACATTTCATCGTCCGTATAAATTATCACCTTTTCTTAAACTGAACAATAACTACTTGGTGTGAAAAATCACGTTATTTGAAACTAGCCGTCAGGCTGGCGGAAATTTATTGCCCAAAGATTGGTTGCTTTTGTTGCTAATTTTTTCCCCCCACTGAACAGAATTTAAGAATACAGATAACCTTTAAATAATTTCATAAGAAGGTCGAGTTTTTCAAAAGTAATCTCAAATTCAGACGATATTATCCCAACAAATACATTACCGTAATGTTAAACCGTTACAACATTCATTTTTTGTCGGGAAATTTCATTCGAGCCGTGAGTGAACTCGAATCCGGTCAAATAAAACTTGCTTGCCCACGATAAATAAAGTATCCAATACGTTCGTGTTAACGTAGAATTTATTTTTTTGAAACAAACAATTTTCTCGGTGTAGATTCGTCAAATTTCCGGAATCCATGCGAGAGGAAGTTTGCATGACAAACAAATTATTAGAGAAAATAGCAATAAAGTCGAGGCATATTCATTTTTCTCATCCACGGTTCTCATTTCGTATATTATAATCAGTGCCGTTACACTAAATCTTACCCTGCGATTCCTAGAAACAATCTATTGAACTTTATCTGTATAATAGCCTCGTTTCGGCGAAAAGAGAATTGCGTGGGAAAATAAACGCAACGCTGCTAGGATTCCAACGGTTGATTTATAACTCTTTCTATCCATCAGAGTGATTACTTTTACAAACATTGTTCGTCAACTGTATTTTGTCTCATTTGTTTTCACCGTTCGTTTTAATTCAGTGTCTTTTTTATATTGCACTATTTATATCACACCGTGAATTTTAATTCCCAGGCAATAATGTTCACAAAAATCGGGGGTTTTGAAAAGTCTGTTGTATTAGAAAAATAGTGCTGGAAGTTAACTACTGAAATAAGCAGTTTTGGCTTCAGAGTTTAGTAGTTTTTGTTTTCCGTATTTTCTTTAATTTTTCAGAGGTAAGATGAAAGCTCACAAAACTTTCAGCAGGATGCAATTCAAAGAGAATTCATGTGAGAAATTTAAAGCCGTTTGCAATAAAAAATTTCAGACTCATTACCTTGTGCACAATTATCTGATAATTTTTCATATCGCCAAAGTTGTCGACTCTTTTGAAACTTGCGAATATATGTTTGGAACGAAACGGAAGGAATGTTTCATAATTTTCTTGCTTTTCTCTTCGCAATATACTTAATAGTAATAAAATTTTGTCGAAAAATCTGAAGCCCGTGACGTAATTTAACACAAGAATTCCAAGATAAATTGATATAAAACAAACCGGACCTTATTTCACTGATATCTACGGAATTTGTGAAATTTGATTTAAAATTACTCAGCGTTATTTCACGTAATTGAATTTTCATCGTTGTTGAGCAGCCTGAGATTCTACGTAAATCTACGATATATTGGCATTCAAATCTTCTGTCGAATACCTTGTGCAAAAATTAAGGGGAGAATTAAATAAGGCTGTGAATGCAATAAAAAAAAAAGCAAGCAGAAAAGCAGAAAAACAGCCTCAGAAAGCATGTACGTGCCAAGGCAAATATTATGTGAAGAGAGTGATTTCTTTTTTTTTTGTTTTTTCTCGAGGAAATGGCATTTAATTATTTAATGTCTTATTTAATTCTCCTCTTCAATCATCGACTAATAGTTTATACCTGACCTTGAACAAATCTAAACATTGCCCTAATTTTCTCATCTTCTTTTCGCCAATCATCGATAATTCTCATCCTCGATTATAATCGAAGGAGCTCAGTCGCAATAAAACGGATCACACTACGATCAGAGAACGCGCCGATAAATCATGCAAAAATAGCTCAAGATACGAGAACAAATTAATTTTAATCGATGCCAAAGAATCGAGGAATTTAAATCAGGATAAAAACGAAGTTCAATAACTCGAATGGAATAATGTCGTCTTGAGAAATTGGGTATGTTAATCAAAATTCGATGTTTCGTGTCACCGTCGACCCAACAACGCAAAAAAATTTCACTCCTATCCAACTACTTTCAACGTTAGTTACTTAAATTTTATTAACATTTCAGAAAGCGTATTAATGAATTAAAATACGATAATTCGGACGATTTGGATGTCGTAAAAAAGTAACAAAACCAATAATCGTACAATAAAAAACGAAACGACAGTTGCCTGTCTTACACAGGTGAGATATTCTCTTTTCACCTATTTTTTCCTCTCCTTTCATGCGACCGACGCCGCTGACACGCGGTTATTAGTCGATGTATAGAAGGTGTACAATATCACGGTACCGATTAACGATGATTTACGGTTCTTCCGCGGTTCTTTTGCTCGCGTGTCTGCGGAACGTCGGACCGTCGCCCGGCCTTTTGCTATACATATCGTATGTACATAATATACGTATCTATATTGTATATAACATACACGTTGAGCCGTATTGATTGACGCTTATTATTATCGAGGGTATGGTCGAAATTGTGTGAAAATACGACGCATATCACCACATCGCACCTTGTGTATCTGCATACGCTCGTACACATGTACCTGGTAAGAATAGTAAAAAATAATCGTTTTTATGTTACATCGATTATTTTTCATTATGTTACCGCAATATCGATTTTTCTTTTTCACTCACACGAACGACGCAATACAGTATCGATTATTATCAACGTCTTACCAAGTATCGATTTGCCGTAATAAATGAAAGATAAATGAATATTCTTACTTGACGTAGATCAAATTTGGATGAAATATAAACTCCTCCGTTATCAGGACCACGTACTGAAATTTAGGAAATTTTGTTCTTCGATGCACTGTTTCAAACATACACAAAACAATCGATTAATTATTACCGATTCAACCGAGTCGTCTTCGAATATGTTTTCGGACTCCATAAACCGATTATATATAGCTTGGTAGCCATCGATATACCGTGTGGAACGTAGAAGATTTAATTATTTACACGTAATACGAATGCAACTGTAGTACAATATTGACCGTCGAAACAATATCTTGTGTTAGACATCTATCGCGAGGTACACTCGAAACAGACCAATTCAATCGCGAGAGATAAACGCCATCTGGTGAATGTACCACTAAGATGGCGCTGACTCGCCGACAACGCCATCTAGCTAACTCAAGTTGAAACGGCTCGGATGGTAAGGTAGGCCACGCTATACCCGCCATTTCGCGGTGACGTTAAAAATTTCCACGGGAATTCCATATCAAAAGACAACATATTTATCATATTTTTAACACTTTTTCAACTAACGAAACCCATTTTCAATAACTTATACAGCCTATGTCAGCCTCCGGCTCTTGAGCTATCTCTATGAGAAAAATGACGTCGATCCGTTGCTCCGTTGCTGCGTCAAAGGACAAACCGACAAACACACTTTCGCATTTATAATATTAGTAGGAATATACGTGTAGATGTATCTGCACGTCGACCCTTCGTATTTCGCAAAATTGTCACTCCCTCTCCGTAAATTGCGAGGGGGTGAGAGGAAAATCACTTATACCGTAAACAAGAAACTCATAGGCAAAAGCCTCGGCGAAAATCGAATTTCCGATAAATACGCGAGAGTATATACTCGGGCTTTAAATTGGCTTGAAAACTTTGTAACCGTTAATGAAATTGATATTTCAATAAAATTTATCAACTATTCGAAAAGTAACGTTTAAATTACCGATAAGATTATGCGATTTTGTGAATGCCCAAGCATACGAAAATTATGTAAAATTATTTCGGAATGTCTGGAAAGAATTTGATTATTCTTTGCGAAAATATTTATTATCGTTGTAGGAATCATTGCGCTGAATCGAAAAATTTTCTATGAGCATTGTAACAGCAATTATTTTTTCATGGAAAATAAAATGGTACAAAAATTTGTTACTGCAATGAAAAGTTGAGTCACATTTCACAAATTTCTGGGAATAAAGTCACTAGATATGTAATACCTAGAAAAAAATCCGGTAAAGCGAATCGCGTATAATTAAAAAATTACTCGAATCTTACATGGTTAAAATAAAAAAAAAAAAAAAAAAAACAAAAAGAAATAAATAAATGAATGTTTTTAACGCAGCATGTTTGGATATAATTTTTTGTATTTGTATGGGAAAAAGTTTTCACGTATAAAAAGATTGTCTTTCTTGAAAATTTTACCTTGACTGCGCAAATTGTTTGATAGACGCAAAAAAAATAAATAAATAAATAAAATAAATACTTTCCACGCTGTGGGTAAATTTTGTTTACCACGCAATGTTTGCTACAGTATTATAACATCACCCTTTCACTTACAACTAATTACCTACTGTTGTTCGTGAGAACAAAAATAAAACAAATCAAATTTGCATCGGGGAGAATCTTTTATTTATTGATAATGTATCGGTGGGTTGTAGCTCTTGTGTAATTAATCATCGAAATACAAATACAGCGCATCAGGAGGGCTGTCAACAAAACACACGTAATGCCGAGAAGAAAAGCAAACATCTGATACGAATTCCTAAAATTGGAAACTCGCCCGTAGCACACATCAAATTGTAAACAATTGTACGCAATTCTTACAACAACGCATTCAACGATTCAATTATATTCGGGTTTCTGTTGGAATTGTCTTTGTCCAAGTTAGGATTTCGGTTAACTATATCAATATTTTTTTTACATTTTTGCCATTATAATAATAATAATAATAATCATGTTTTTATACGTACAATAATACAATAAATTGTTTTCCTCGCAGATATTTTCGCTCGAAGGGAAATCCGAAGAAATAAAATTCACCTTGCGCACGGACAATGAAAAGTATCAAGAATAACGAGAAAATGCGAATGAAAAAATTTCAACGTAAAGCGGAACGACGAATGAGTTTTAATAATTACTTGCTTGGACATACAATAGCTCAACCCATAAGCGAAGTGATGTGTACTTTGTAGAGTACACACATATATATATACACTTGTATGAATATTGTACCCTATATACGGTGTTCAAAAACATTTCATTCATCACCAGAAGCCAACCGCTTTGTGTTGTTTGTACCGGAAGACTGGTTTGAATTTGTAGGACGATTTGCCGTCGAGTGAATTGTATTCTGTATAACGCAAGTAACATTTCTATAGATACCGCTTTGATAATTTTCTCGAATATTACAGAGACTGTAATCCAATTGAATAGCAATAATAATAATAATATTCATTCGTGCATAAATTCAGGATTGTTAATTTAAACCAAGGATTCGATTCCGCTTCAATTTCTTCGCATTTCTTATTCTAACTTTTTCTACTTTTTACTTCTTCTCTCCTCTTTTCCTTTCCTCTTTAATTATGCCTTCAGACTAAATTACACAATACGGTATAGCGGAATGGTAATTCTAACGAAGACGTTGATCGTAATTAGATATGTGCGAGGTGCGTTAATTGGGTAACCGCTATCTTATCGCCTCTGTGACAAACGCTTTATAGTTGCTACACTAGATATACATCAGATCCGGTCTACGAGTATCTTTTACGTCGACACATTCGATTCCCTTGAATCTCGTCGCGCGTTTATGACCGCTAATTATGCGCGCGTTGTACGCCAAATAAAATGACGTGTTACAATCTTGAGTAAACACCCGTTGTACACGACATTAGGTTCGAGCTCTGCGGAATATCAAATGATCCGTGGATCAGGATATAAAAACTTTATGTGTAAAAACGAACTCGGTGTCTTGAAGAATCGTAAAATTAACGAGACGAACAGATGTCATCGAAGACAATGTTGTTTTGTTGGAATCAACATTTAAGAAGTAATTGAATCGGTTCAAAAATCGGGTCAACTTTGAAAAACATTATTCTAATTTCTCTTTTCAACACGGAAGCTTTATCGCAATGATCGAACATTTTTTCCTAAGCGAGAGTTTCAATAATAGTGTAATTTTTCAAAAAAAATCTCGAGTTAGTTTAATCTGAAAAAAATATGTGTAAAATATTACGTATAATTTTGAAACACCTGATTCTTAAATTACCCGAAATAAAAATTTTTTCACCAATTTCATCGACTACACCTTGATTTTAATTTTCCGACGAAACGATAACTTACAAGAAACAAAATGCAGGCGAGATTCATATAATTCGAATTTATGTGCGGACATTTCCGGAAAATTATGCCCACCGATTTTTTTCGTTTCTTGCAAATACTTGAAGTGAAGAAAATAAGTCTTAAACTTCTGTCTGAAAAAATTGGGGATAGTGATAATTCTATTTATCCCCGATTCAACCATAAAGTTAACTTTTTTGACCTCAAAACCGGGACGAAAGTGGAACTTTTTCCCTAAAACGCGTTTGCGGGAAATTTGAGGCGAACTTAAAACTCCCAATTTTCAAATAAATATCGCGGCCAGAGTTGAGTCGGAAATAAAGTCCGATATGTAACACGGGAATAAAAGTCGACTTTATTCCCTTGTGACATAATGTACCGTTTCTAACCAACGAAGGCGTTAAATACAGACTGCATAGTCAAGAGTCCGAGCTAAACGGTTGTAAACTGTATAAAACAGACGGCTTCCGGCCCGAATTATGAATTGGAACTCAACTCCCTGTTTCGCCCTGTCTAAACTCTAAACTCTAACCCCACCTCTCTATTTCCATAAGCTCTCCAAAGGCGCGACGGCTCGAGTCCGCTGTATTCGTACTTAGCTAAAGGTTAGCTTGCAAGGCCAACTTGAGCTTGGCCGAGTGTTTAGCTTTGCGCAAATATACACCTAAAGTGTGAGAAAATAGAAAGAACAGAATGAAAGGAAGAAGGCGACAAAAAAATTTGAAATTCTCGTCACTTCATTTACTTTCAAATTTTTCGAAATTTCACGTTAAAAGAAGTACGTGAGAGATTTGTTTTTTTTTTTCACTATTAGTTGAAAATTTTTGGGCTGGAAATAATTCAGGGATGTATGGGACGATAATTCAAGTCGAAAAACCATTGGAACAAAAACGTGATTAAATTAAGACTTGCAAAGTGTCTCTGAAGTTGTTCCGGTCATACCTATAAGTTTAATTTAAAAACACCATGCGAGAGAAGTGAAAAATTGAAACCCCTAATTATCAACTTTGCAAAGACAATGTTTTTATAGTGACAAACTCCGTAAATACAATATTGTTTTACAATTTTTCACCGAAAACTTGACGAAAGCTCATTTTATTCGCGAACGAATTCACCGTAGATCATCTGACTTGGATTTTCGGTAACAACGATAGATTTATTGCTAAATCACAAGTTTATCATCTCAAAATTGAATCTGCTGGCCAAGCCTTGACGCATGAGAAAATCACCCCCAGTGCTAGAGCGAAATGGAAGGAAGAAGGTGAGAAAATGGGTCGAGTACGATCTACGATCGACGATTTATCCTCATTTGAAGAAATTGTGATACGCTCTTTCACCTCTGGTAGCTGTGCAATATCTCGCAGGCTTAAGGATCCTTACGATCATTGATCGCTGTTATCGACCTTTATGTACCAATAAACCGATTCTCATCAACCTGTAAACTGTATTCATTGAGGACCCGATACTGAAACTTATTTTAACCACCTCAGAAATGAAAAGTTGACTTCTCACCATATCTTGGCCATGTATTCAAGTGCACGAAATAATCTTCGACTACCTTCGGTCAATTTTTAGCTGTTCTCATTATCAACTAAGAAGTGACTAGATTTTGAGAAAAAATCGGTCCAGCATCTGTGAATCAAAATATGTAAAAATTCACAAACGTATAAACCAATATAAATGAAGTATGCTTCATCGGTTTGACTTAATTTGACTCAAAACCGTTTCCATTTTGTAGAAAATCTGTTCAACCGTATCTGAATTATGCATGAAAGTGTAAAATTTAAATGAAATTAATTGCTCCATCGGTTCGACTTAATTCGATTGAGAACCGTTTAAATTTTCATTCCCGAGTAACTTAACACAAGCAAGAATGTCCGCGTCGTCGTTTCTCATTTTCGCAAGTAACCCGAATACATCAATTTTTCCTCACGTCATTCATTCGTTTTTTACTTTGTCTCGTACGTTCTCTCACTTTGTACACGCACGCGTCTCCAGCCGTGGCTAGAGCACATGCATAAATAATTCCCTGTATGTTTGCTCATTTCTATGTCAGTAGACAAGGCTGAATGTAGCCAGAGCCTCGTCTACGGCGACGGCGCAAAAGGCGTCGCGACGCCCGTCCGCGTCCCGCGAAATTGAACCACTTGCTCTCCGTTCATCGGCCTGCCAGACGCGTTGCGGCGCCGAACAGCACGGATCGGATCGGTTCGGCTGCTATTTTGCACACTCCAGTTTTAGCCATCGAGGCTGTGGGAGAGGAAAGAAGTAACGATAATTCGATAATATTGTCGAGAGAAAATAAAAAAAGGGAGAAAAGTCGTCGAGCGGTTGAAGGAATAAAATTATCGTACGATTATAACCAAGGAAAAATACGATATCGCGAATTTTCTTCAAATTCGCAGCGTCCGAATATCGCGTGAGGCGGATAAAATCGTTCAAGGTGAGGAGAAAGTGCGGCGGGAGAATTTGAATTTCGAATTCTGGATATCGGAGCGTCGATTCTGTGTGCTTAGTATTTTCTTTTATTTTTTTTCTGTTCGTCCGACACCGACTCACGTGCGAGAGAATTTTCGCAGTGTACGAAAAATGTATCACGGTGCTAGACGAAGCGGAGAATGACGTGAGTACGGATCGTTGAGTCCCGAGGTGTGATAATAGAGAAAGGAAGAAGTAGAGGAAGAGGAATAAGTCGAGAACGGAAACAGGGGAAAATGTGAGGGGAACGTGGGATTTTTTATACACAGCTCATCGCCATTGACACGAGAGAAAATGGGTGGCAAAAATATGGAACGAGTAAACGTTCGGAGAAATTATTGATTGAGCTGGAGGAAATATTTGTTGGAAATATTTCATGTTAATTGTAATTTGCCGCACTGAGATTTATGCGAATTATCGAAAAGGATTTCAAAGTGAATCAGAAGATAAGAGAGCGGATTGTTTTCAAGACTAACCGAAACTGTGCCAATCAACGTACCGAAAGTGAGAGAAGCTTTCACGTATTAAATCGGTGATTGAAATTTGTTTCTTCCCTGTGACTTTTTGACTTCGTTAAAAATTAAACCCCGGATAATTATTTAACTGGATAATTGCAGCGTGGTTTGTGATTGAAATTTGAGTTTTTTTGTTTTTTTTTTTTTTTTTCTTTTGTGAAAAATATCGTCGTCGAGTGAAAGTTTGTGGTACGGATTCGAGCAATGAAACCTCGTCGAAACAAGCTTTGAAATTTTTCGCTTTATCTCCCTGTTAGAGGGAAAAGCGAGGAAGCGAGCTGGAAGAGTTGATGAAAAATTTACCGGTGTAAGGACTTTTAGATAAATAAAGAAAGATAGAAGATAAAGAACAGAAGGAGGTGAATAATATAGTGAGAACGATAGAATATAAATACAAGAGCACGCGAGGCAGGAAATAAGGGAAATTATTCAAGTAGAAGAGTGCAAACGGGGGGAAGGAGAAATAAACGAACCGTGAATATACCGAAATAGCAACAAGCTCGAATTTCGACTCAATATATTCCTGCAACTGCGGGTATAAATAATTTTGATATTCCACGATCAACTGAATATGATCGAACCAGACACAGGTGGTGGAAAATTTTCGGAGAAATAGATATTTGGTACTAATCGTAAAACAGTTTAGTGAGAGATACAGCCGTCGGGTTTTGTGATCCAGGAAGTCCCGGTTAATGAAATTTTATCGGGAATAATTTTCCGAAATAGTCTGCAAGGGTGAGTTTTCAAATTTCGTTATCTCTCAACTCTGTCTCCATATTCCCGTAATTTTTTTTCTTTTAACCTTCTTTATTCTCGTCAATCTTTTTTCTACTATCTAATTTCGATATCTGCTTTTTCAGATTATTCACGTCGCTTTAGTGTCATAAAGCTTTGGTGTCATCGTCCAATTTCTTTATCAGTTTTGTTGCGTTTTCGAATCGAACGTTTATCTTCTAATTTTCAGCACTTCCTGTGTAGATTTAATTCTGAAAAAAGTCTGATCTCTCCAAATTTGAAATACATTTATCGGCGCAGGTCGAAATTTGAAAAGTACGGAGTTTATTCTGTAACCTTAACAAATCCAACTGAAAATTTAGAACCTGAAAATCTTACCGAAAGTTGTTGGGTTGCTTCATGTTTACAGTTTTCGAAGTATTTCTCTCTTCTAAACCTTGAGTAAAAACTCTTGTTTCTCCTTTTCCTATATTCTCGAAGCAATAAAGATTCCCAAAGGAAATTGAGATAAATTTGGAACGGGTTCAAACTCCTCGACTGCACCCCTTTCACCGAATGGAACGCGAGTTATGACCCTGTATATTTTTTAGGCTCACAACTCAGGGGTCACTTCTCGGGTGAAAGAAACACATCAAGTTCAATCCCAATCTCGTATAAAATTCTGCTCGACCCAGAACAGAGAGGGCAGAAAAATTGGGATTCTCGTCTGAAGAAACAGAGAATAATTTTACACCCCGTGTATCAGGAGAAAAAAAAATTCAACTGTCTATCACGTTGTAGGTTTTTTTTTTCTATCTCGCTTTCTTCTTTGAAACAATGGGATTTGTGCATTTATTTCTACACACACCGTAAAGCTATTTTTAAAAATCTGTGAATTCGTTTCACATCCAAAGTATTGCAATTCTTAAATAATTCAGGGGCTAAACGAAATTTTTATTTCAAACGATAATAATCACGCGTTTAATTTTTCCTAGATTTATATTCTCCGTTTTATAGCATTTTTAACCACTATTGAGCAATTTTGTTTGTTTTATTTTCCAGAGGATAATTATTTCATGAAACAGCCGTGCTTTTCCCTTGTTAAAAATTGGGAACACGCTAATACACGACCGTAATGAATCAAACGAGCTTTCATTACGTGTCTGCAATTTGACTGAAATTTCAGTAGGTAACTTTTAATGCAAGTACAAAAGAACTTGCACGCAAGCTGCAATATAATTACCCCAGTAATGTAGAAAGATAGATAATAACAGTAATGTAGTAAAAAAAATTTCATCAATTCATTCACCTTTTTTCAATTTCTCACATTTTCTTAACCTTTCGAATTTCCTTGTTAAAAATTGTTAAAAATGTATCGAAAACTTGGTGTCAAGTTACGATAACAGACAGTTGAAAGACGTAGTCGAAATCAATTAACATTCCACGATTTCAGTTACACTCAATAAAGTGTCTTGAGTTTAAGCAAATAAACATTATAATATAATCAATTTATTCCAATTCTAAAAGTGGTTCAATAATGACCGTCACTAATTAGCAAAGAATATTCTACGCTTATTATTCTTTCGCAGAATATTTCGAAGCGGCGTTTCTTTGAATCGTTCAAAATTTATAAACAAATAACGATTACACAAAACGAATCTGCTGCGGATGAGAGAAATATTTATAAATAAAAACGTGTATCGGATTCAGAGCCAAACGTAAGTCAAGTTGGCAAGGAATTTTCCACACGTATAAAATAATAACAACAATAATGATAATAATAATAAAAAAGGTCGTAAATAAAACAAAGAAATTGACCGGTAATTACATTGTATTATACACACAGGTGATAAGTATATAAGTATTAATGTACATAAATTGCATGTGTAAACGTTGCAATTATGCTAAATGCGTTAGGCACATCTGCACATCGGCTTTTATATAAACGTTGCGGGGGTGAAATTGTGTAAGCATTTTGTTTTAAGCCCAGTGATTATCGTTAAAGAGTTTCCGCTCCCCGAGCTGTTTCGCGACTTAATTAACAGGCTTCCCTAAATATTATCGTCGAATCTAGCTTAATTATCGACGATTTATACGAGGGATGATAATATTATACCCCTCTATGCATAGGTACAGTAGCGCTGAAAAGTATTTTGACATAGATAGTAATCGGGTTATTTGCAAAGAAATATAAATTACATAAAAATCGATGCTATTTTTTATCGAAGGAAATTCGATGTTCTACGTAATTATAGAAAGTCAACTCTTGTTCGCCAGAACATAAAGAAATATTAGAATGACGATGGGTCAAAATAATAAAGAATTTCTTACCGGCAAAATACTATTCGAGCGCTAGTGTTCGTGCAAACCTCTGAGATATTGTACGTGTAATATTATACGTATAAATTTAGTTTGCTTCAGCCCTTAACGATAGACCAAACAGGATAACGACGCTGCAGGCTCGTCGGCGACTGATATTATATAATTAACGAACTTTCAAATTTGCCTAGACAATGTCGGTATGATGGGTGGTGACGTAGATACGCTGCGTCTATTTAATTATTATACTGAAAGCGCAAATAGAGTTAGTGATATTCAATTACGCGAAATAAAATTTCTCCGCAGATTATTTGTCGTGTTGCCAGACGAAAAAGGTTAGAGAGAGAGAGAGAGAGAAAAACAGTAGAAAACTCTTGCGAAACGTCCAACTTTGATTTGAAAAATTATAAAAGAGCTGTAAAAAAAAAATTCAAATTTTAACATATTTAATTTGAAATCTTTGAATATTTTTAGAGCTAAGTTAGATCTTTTTTTTTTTTAAACACGTAGGATGATGGTAAAAATTTCAAATCGAAAGGAATTAAATAATTTTGTAGATAAATATTCGGTATCTTCGAAATGTCCTCCGCAATTTTTTTTTGTTTTTTTTTTTGAGGGAATTTATTTGTATGATTATTTGAACGGTCCTCGTAAAGAAATATTGAATTCTTTATGAAAAATTTTACTTTCCGATTCTCTAACTTTTTTTTTTCGAATTCCATGTAAGTTCTAAGATCGATTTTATTTAAAAAAAAAAAAATTGGATGAAATCAGTTTTGTTTACGAATTCACGGTTGTTTAATTTTATAATACACAGCTGCATGAAGTAATAAATAAATAACGATACATCGTTTTAACGTGCGGTTGTTAAATCAGCTAGTATTACATTGCAATTGAAAACTGGCGCACGATGAATTATATCACATAAATTACGCTGAGTTTTATATTGAGAATATATAAAAATTAAAGTGACTATGATTCATCGGTATTTTGCACCAATTACATCATTACGATAAGTTATATTCTACAGATCAGAAATATAATATAATATAACGAAAACCAGGAGGAATTATTATTAACGGTTGAGTAAATAATCTCACGGGTCTTTTTTCTTGCAAGCTTTCCGTACTCAACAGAAAACAGCCAAATTGTACTTTTGAAATTTTTTTCGGGGAGAATCGCTTGGCATTTGCCTTACAAAACTGCATGCGAAATCTCGTCACAGGTAATTGGATTCTAGATTTATACATTTTTCCTTCCATTTTGCGGGAAAAAAGTATATATATATATATACCAGCAGCGGAACGACGCCGCTGTAAAAGCTGGATTGTAAAAACGAAAAAGAAATCAGGAGAAACGCAACGCGTTTCGTGATTCTTTAATCTTGGGGAAATTTGAATCAGGACATCAGAAGTAAAAGCGATGAATATTTATCAAGGCAAATGTATTACGCGTCGTATGGAGCGAATTTTTTGGCCTCGGATGTGGATCCGGCGAAACACGATAATTACAAACAATTCTCACGAAGGTTCAATCGAATCATATTATCTGTGAAGTTTGTGCACGATTTTGGAAGCCTGTCAAACATTCTAACAAGAAACCTGCGATTTTTTAAATCACAAAATAGAATCGGAGTAGAGTGAGAACTGTGATAGAAATTAAATGTCCATTTCCAATCGCGACAATTTAGTTTTATGCTCTATCCTATTTCACTCGATTGAATGAAATTCAGCTCTGTAATTGGCGTGATTGATTTTTTACCAATCGGAGACTCGTCAACGGCAATTTTACAAAATCGGTGTTTCGCGAAACGATGTTACAAATGAAATGAATCTGACGAATAAATTCAATTCGATCAAGTTTTTCAGACGATGAGTGAGATTTAAAAAAAACTTTCCGAGTTCGAATTATATTTGCCGAATTTTAAGCAGAAAGAAACTACAAAATTATACACCAAAATTTATCTCGTTTATGAAAATTGCGTTTATTGTCTTCCATATAAAAACGTCTTCTTCCTTGATTGTTAGATCTTAATTGTGTTTAATCTGTCATCGAAATCTATTTCACGTTCACGGGAATATAAGATAAGGAATCTTTGAAAAAATGATTGAAAAACCTCCGTGCCAATTACGTTTCTTTGAAAATCGAAATTTCCCGTGAAATTTCCAATTTGTGTGAAATTCTAGAAACAAACAACGGTAGTGAGAAATTTCCACGTATTTCCATGAATCGAGTTTGTTTGTTCTTTCTTTTTCCTTCATTCAATTTTGCGGTACATTTTCCGTTCAAGTATTTTTTCAATTTCGTTTGTTTTGCTATGCACCGCTTTTTTCGAACGTGGTAAATATCCGTTCGGGTCCGTTGAATACCTTGCGCAAATATGTACGAAATGAACTGCGTACGACTGGAAACACAGCCGAGGGTTGTTTTCGCATGCGAATATTTCCCGCTTCCCTGCAGTGGATGTTGTACCGGTATAATGCTACACGTTTCCGACATACTCGCCAAAGTATCACGTTTCGATCAGAGTTGCGTACCTACAAAGGAAACAAAATCTCGTCGAATCATCCAGCAGCGACGGAAGCAGATGTCTGATTGACCTAGAAATTTTAAATATTGTACACTGGGAGAAATTTTTAGTTCCGGTTACCGCTCGGTCCTTAAATATTTTCATTTTTTACCACAATCGAAAATCATAGTTCCGGGTAGAAAATGAAAATTAGTTTTCTAGCTGGAAACCGGCGCTTCCGAGGTACTTTTTACGACTTTTATACTCACGGCCTGCCGGATTATCATTTAACTCCGAACTTTTAATTGGCTTTTATAATTACGTTCCTGATTGACAGACGACTCGCGGTGATTCCCTTTCGCCTCTTTCTCTCACACCCTCTTTTAAATTAATTTTCAGTCCTATTCGCTGCTCGATATTCTGCTCGTAGATTAACCCAAATTTGCGAATGCAATAATACAAGGGAAACTGATAATCTAATGGAAAAACAGGGTCACTCTGATTTTAGGTTACTCGATGTTCTTTCAATCTCTCAAATTTTTTTATACCTCTCCAGTTCTCAACTTAACGAATTCTCTGATAACGGATATTTCCGTAATCGTTCCAAGTCATGAGAAGTAGGAAAAGTTTTGAATATTGACACGTTGCGATTTTGAGTTTCGAAGTGTATGAAAATTAGGTTTTTCAATTAAGATATTTGTCAAGTAAATTCGACATATTTTTAAGTATAACTATGCAAATCACATGAAACGATACAAAGCAAAGTTTGAATGATTACGGTCAGACTTTGCTCAAGTTGATATAGAAATGAATCAAACAGCGACTGGATGAATTTGATAAAACGGCTTAAAGGCTTTCAAATTCGTAAAGAAATAAAAAAAAAAAAACATAGCCACTTCGCGATAATCAGCCTCACGCGACCGTTTTGATGCTAACAAATTTTTGCAAAAAATATAAGAATTAGATGAAAGAAAATCGTAGGTGAATATTGAAAACCCAGTATCGCAAGATTAAACTGGCTTAAGAATGTTTGAGAAAAAGAAACCAAACTAATCGTAGGTATGTTAAGAAACTAAATGAAAAAGTCAGTGAAGAAATCAAAACTACTCGTGAGGGTTGATTAGTATTGGTAAAAATTTTTATGTAACGACCCATGGATATGTATATATTACTTGACTCTTGGCGTGAGAAAGAAAGCAAGTTTTTCAACCGCACTGCAATAGCAGTTACTTAAATTAGTTGCATTCCTTTTTTTTTTTTAAATCCTTTCTTATTCAGGTATCGAATTAATTAGCGATATCTTAACTCGGAATATCGATGGAGAAATGAGGAAGGAAATTTGGCCGAGTTTCAGAGATTTACGGTACGAAAAACACGCTTTGGTTACAGATTCGTTGGGATACGTACGCGGCATACATATCATCTAAATATTAAAAGGGGGCAAACGTCAGGAATTGGCTCGGTATTTTATACATAAATCTATAGAAAATTAGGCCAGACATGTTTCTAGGGGTGATTCTAGGGGTGTTGGATCCCTGCCAGAGTCCCTCTTGAATCTCCACTTATATATATATATATATATATATATATATATATACCTTGCTACGAGCAAAACCTTGCCGATGGATCAAGAGGGCTGTTTTTTCTTACTTTTACAGAGCGAGGTCTCGTGCGAAATTTTCTCCTGAAACACGCCACGCTGAGAGAAATTTCCAGCTGCGGTTACTTTACGGTTATAACCCAAAAAATATAGTCCTGGATATGAAGTGAAACTTAGTTTTGTAACTTTGACCAGAAAATCTTTAATGTTTTAGGTACTGTTCTTTTTTTATCACGGTTACTCCGACTACATTTTTTTTCACGATTGTCGCGATAATTTCACGTCGATGTTACAATAAATTGATTTCACGGCCTTACTTAAGCGAATGAATGTATAGTTGACTGAAAAAAAAGAAGAAGTGAAATCCAACGTTGTAACAACCAGAAAATAAATTATTACCATTTATAAATTTTCGTGTCACTCTGAGAATATATAAACCGTTATTTCAACGATACCCACGTCTCGCTGATTTTATGAATGCGGATCAATATTCAGATTGATCCAGATAACTAAAGATTTTTCTTTTCTTACGATCGATGAATTTGTTTCCATATCACGTTCAGTTTTGTGAATAAAATTTTACACTGATACACCGAGAAGTTTAAATGGAAATAATTTTTGAAATTCCATTTGTTTCGTTTTAGATACTCCTTTTCACCAATGATACGGTAGTTTTTGAAACTAACGTGTTTCCCTTCAAATAACTCAACAGCAAAGTTACAACTAATTCAATTTTGCAGCTTTATACTTTTCTTTGCCAAGTTTCGAAATGAATTTCTTATTCATTCACTGGATTTACTGTATTGGTCAGTGGAAAAGGCAGGCGAGATGTCGAAGGTGAATAATTTCACTTCGTGGTTGTTGTGCTCAGCGTTATTCCTCCAATCATCTTCAAGTTCAGCATCCCACAATTGACATTGTATTTATTTCGGTCGCATTTCACGCTGTAATTACTCTCGATCGGCAATTAAGTCGTGACATCTGGCAATCGTCAATCTGTAAAACACAAGTGATATTCATTGCTGTAGCTACTAGCACCAAATTCAGTATCTGATGATCCAAAGTTATGAAAAAATCCATCTCTTACTCCTCGTGAAGAGCTAAACTGTAACACAATATCATAAATTTTGACAGAAGAAATTCTTGGAGTACCCCTGATGTTTTTTTTTCATCTCACGTAATTTTAAAGCTTTCGCTTTTTTCATGTTTCTAATTCGGAATCTAAATGCCAGGTTCGATATCAACGAATATTATCATCGCGTTTAACTTTGTGTGAGGAAAAAAATTTTGGCGATTGAATTTTTCGAAAATCCGGATAATTTTTGCGATTTTGCGACCGTCGTATAACGTACTCGTTATTTTTACGGTGAAAATGACGCTTCCTAATATTTAAAAGCTTAACGATAAACCATTGAGTTGCAAAAACGTTTGACAAAAGTTTTTAAAAGATCTTGAGACTTTTTTTATTCACCACAACCGAACACCATGACTTGTTCGTTACGTAGTTGCTTAAAACAAATTTACGCCTCGAATTAACTGTCGATTTTACGGCCGCGTGCTGAAAGTTGAGGTAAATTATTCATCGTGTGAATTTGTATAAAATATTCTTTCGTATAAAATCAGTCATCTGACAGTAAAATCTTCTAAATCTGTTAAATTTTTAACCTTGTTAAAGCGATTCCGAGCATTGATATTCAAGTTTTTATTTATAATTCAAGAATATTTCGTTTTTATATTTCTCTGTAGCTTATGAGCATAATTAATTCACGAACGTACGAATCGTATCCAAAAAAAAAAAAAAACGACTAAAATAACCGATCGATTTCCGGCCACCCAAGTCCCTTAAAATTAAAATAAAATACCGGAGCATAACAACTCAGTTGCCACTGCCGATGGCGATTCAATTACTTTTCCCATCAATCCGTCGATATTGTGCAGCCGAGTGAGCCAGAGATGCACTGTATATAATACATTCTGCAGCTAGTTTTGTCGAGGGAACAAGTTCGTCGTTTCAATCGTTCGAGTGTCAACGTGAATAAATAGCCTTCAATTTAAAACATTCCGCACTGGTTGTTGTCTCAACGACGCCTGATCTCTTTTGACTCGAGAGTATTCGAACCTGTATACCACGTCCCAAATAGTTTCTACTCGGATTGTATCTCCTTGAGAGAATCGCTAACACTTATCACGTGGCCGAAATAAATTGGAATGAAAAAAAAAAAAAAAAAGAAAAAAAAAAGAAGGTATCAACCGCAAGTCTGAAGTTGAACGGAGTGATGTGGAAAAAAAAATGTTAGATTCTTGTTTGACTGTTCGTAAAGTGGGTAAAAAAATAAAAAAAAAAATTCGTACCGTCTCTGCCGCAGAAAATGTAGCGAAACGCGAACGATGACTCGCCTCTTGTTCATGCATAATGTGTTTAGAAGAGATCCTCGAGAGGACAGTAAACCTTTTCTCATACTCTACGTCTACCTTTCTCTCTTATTCCGTCTATTTTGTCTACTCGCTGTTTCATTATTATTCTGTATTTTTTCGCAACTCGCCCACGCTGCTGTGCCTCTATATTTATAAACGCATTCGTAATTTATGCGTGTGTCCGTGTATACGCGAAGACGAGTTACGTACGTAACGTTGTACTTGCAAAATAGAGGCGGAGCAGGACGTCCGTCAGACGTGCCGAAAATCGAATTTCTCGAATTGGACAATTGTCAACTTGAAAAATAGAAAGTTGAACTGAATGTACTTAGCCGAAAGTGAAAATTATAACTGTGATTTGAGTGTTTTAGGTAATATTCGTCAAATTTTTAAACCTCTTCTCAAAAGTTAACTTTTTTCCATAAAGCACTTGTTTGGAAGTTCGATCAGAACTAAATTTCTGAAGATTTTCACAAAAACATGACGATTCTTCTAATTTTCTCAAGATTCATTCACTAAGTCTCGAATTATTCGACTGAAAAAAAATCTTTACTTTGCAAAAATATTCTTCAATTTCAGATGAAAACATTCATTTATCTTTCACTTATTACATCGAACAGGTACTCGGTAAGCAAGAAAATGATAATAATTCATACTTTAATCACATAAATTGTTATTGCATTGCGTCGTTCATCATGGGAGTAAAAAATAAAAATCGATTGTCAAGAAAAATAATCGAATCTGTCGATTGATCGAGTTCGAGAAATAAATCGATGATACTCGATTAATCGTGAAGAAAAATAATCGGTCGATTTCGCTCATTCTTATCTCATGTTACGGATTCTAATACGAAAAAATGCACGCCCGCTCGCGGAATTACGGTTGTAACAATGCATGTTCCATGTAAATCGGGGTCCAGCCATGAAACTGGGAGCAGCTTCATACATTTCATACATTCACGGGCCGATGTATCTTCGTTACGTAATGTCGCACGCGCAGCACGTGTCGTGCTTCTCTAACCGCGTGTATTATTTCGCGTGTGTGTTGCGCACGCACACAGATACCGAGTTTATATTCTACGTTGGCACAAGGCACAAGTAAAGGCGTTGTTTCTGCGTGACGCTGCCCGAGGTACCGAAAACGTCGCGGTCTGATCCCGTCTCTCTCTCTCTCTCTCTCTCTCTCTCTCTCTCTTTCTCTCTTTCTCTCTCAGGGTTCCCAGGGGATCGGGAAAGCCGGAATTGCCGGCCGGGGATCCCCGACCGGCTGGTATATGTTCAACCTGCTCGTGTCAGGGCGGTCGTAAATTAATTTCCTGTGGGTAATAATCGTTGAACGTTCATGCGTAATGAATAATGATACCGATTACGGGAGGGATTCTAGTGTGACCGCTTGTTTTTTGACCTCGTTTTCTAGAATTTATTTATAAAAATCAGCGGGGAATTTCAGGATTCGGGTTTTTGCGGTCGATTATAGAGAATTTGAACGACGCGACGTCACGAAAAAAAAATTATCGGGCCGGGTTGAAGTTCTAGAAACGCTTAATTACGAATTATTTTGTGACGAAACTTGAAGTACAGGCATCAAACTTTTGCGAAACAACAGAGCTTGGAATGGTCGGTAATCCGATGGCGCAAAGTTCCGAAATGCAAGATTACGAAAATTTACGTAGCGTAATTTACTCGACGAGTGGGTGTAAAAAATTAGAAAAATCGAAGATCAGAATAACCAGGATTCCGAACGTAAAAATATCGAAAATCCGAAACGAAGAAAGATCAAAGTAGTGAAATTTCACCAAGCCAGAAATTCACAGATCTGAAAATTTTGGATCGTTCAGAATTTCGTTACTTCAGATTTAAAATTTTTTTCATTTTTGCAGTCTCGAAACTTCAACTTGTCGGAACTTTGAGCGTCAGATTTCAGGCCGTTCAAAAACTTGATGTTTCGTGAAACTTCAACGTCTTTACTTCATATTTTGCCAAAAAAAGTTTCGGAATTTGGCGCTTTTGGAACTTTCCAAATTCGAAATTTCCACGCCATCCCAACTTTGTTGCAAAATATTGCAAAATGGCGACTGTAAGTGTAATAGCGTAAAAAAATTCCAATTTATTATCAAAATATATGAGTGTGGTCCAGACTACAATCACGTCAATATTGCAAAAATTTTCAATTTCGCATAACCTTACGGACGAAGTATAATTATTTCACGTTTTTTTGACTGCGTTATTGTCCTTTAAATAATTTTAGTCGAAGCGAATAAACTCATTATAGTTCTTAAAATTACCGGTACTGTCCCAGACACTATCACGTCACCGACTCAACGGGTTCATTGTACAGAGAGTCGTGGTTACATCCACAGATATCTTTCAATCTTGTCCAAATACTCTTTTATTCCAAAGTTCATAATTCTTTACAATCTGTCGTACACACGTGTCACACACAATCGCCCTAACACACCGCGATGCATCGAAATGCCTTGATTCGTGATCAAGGAACCAGAAATCCGGAACGTAGCTCATGTACATTCCGCGCCCCACGCCGGAGTCCCAACGCGGTCACGTGGACATTTTTAACTCCACGCCGCCGGCGCTGACTTATCAATCATGGCGTCAGGGGCTCCAGCACGCGCATGTAGACCCACCTCGAACCAAAAACTCCTCATTATTTAGCCGCGGGAGCCGTTTATGCTTTCTTTCAACGACGACAACAATCCGGAACAGTGATCGATTCGATACGTGCAATCTGCTCGCGATCAGACACCGGGATCCCTACGCGGTGACATGAACACCTCGGTGTCCACGCCGTAGAGAACCAGGCGTCTCTGATATGCATCGGCGCATACTCGTGTTCAACTTCGAAATGACGGACACCGCCCTCGTATCGCCGTTGCTCGGAAACCGATATCTACCCGACTGTTTCGAGCACTTCTGTTCGTCACCATTTCTAGAGCTCGACTGAAGATCTGAAAAGCAGCGCGCTACCCTGGGGGTAGCCTAGTTTCGCCTAGTTTCTGCCCGATTGTAGCGCCCGACTCGAGTGGCTAATCCAAGAAACTTTTGACTGACAATACAGGGTCCGTTACTCTTACACACCTCCCACGTAATTCAATTTAAGTCTGTATCTATAGCTACCGCAACGAAAATATTCATATTTTCCGATCATAACTAAACATTTCTTTCTCTGTATTAACATCTATGTGAACATAAATTTCTATTTTTTTTTTTTTTTGTTTTTAACAAGTCTGGTATTATTTAGTTAGTGATAGATACAACAACCGAAATCTGTCAAAATCTCATTAAAAGTCAAACTGCGAGAAGATTTATAATATTTGAAATCTAATTTTAGACATTTTTTTTTAAATTGATTTAAAGAACTGTTCTGTTTAAAAAAAAAACTTTTGCAAATTCTAGAAAGACTTCTGAGATTCGCATTTTCATTTTCTCTGGCTCGCAAACCATATACATAAAAATCGTTAAAAATCGGTGCATCACAAACATAAAGCTAAAAATGATCAAATCCTATAATTTCAGCTAAATCAGAGCTGTGCAGTTAATCGCAGATTGTTTTGTGATTGTGTTTTTGTTTAATCGATTCATCGTAGACTTTGATCAATTGTGTTTTTGAGAAAACATATTCATCGTTCTTCCGATTAATCAGCTCAGCCCTTTCCGTATAATGACTGCGTTTCAGATTAATCAATTAATCTCATCTTTCATATGGTGGTTTTTTTTTTTTTGATCAAATAATTAATCGACCCGTTCGACGAATGTTTTTCAGATCACACAGCCGTTCCAATAAATCGTTTCATCGATTATTCAATTTAAATCAAGGTAATATTTTATTTGATTAATCTCACAGTCCCAAGTAAGCCAAATTCAAAATCTGTGATTCCATTAGTTTTTTTTTTTATCTGTCTGACTTTTCCTCACTTGTTTTTTCCTTCCAATATCGTTGAATTTCGTCACCAGCAAGTGCCTTCATGACGGGAGTGAAGGGCTGCGGTGGCGGAAAATTTTAGCAAGGGTCTGTCGCGCAGAAGTGGCTAGCTTTTGGGGTTGCCGTTGGTGGTTTTCCAGGGACTGGAAAAGGCCCCCGACGCTTCTGTAGCTCTGCAACGAAACCGCAAGCGAGTTTTCAAAGCCGCAGCCGGCAAATGTCCGGGAATTGTTAAACAATTCCTTGAAGCCCTTCGGGTCGGTCGCGTCAAATTGAATTCTAATTCTATTCCAGTTTACCAAATCCTGTACCGCAAGCAGGTACTCGAGGGACCGAGATCTTTCCGCAGAGAGGAAGAAAGCCCGTATTATCCGATCACCGAGTAAGAACGACAACAAATATCACAGCAATGAAAATGAAAAAAACGTTTTACTGATTCGACTGGTTGTATTGCTTTCACTTCGTCACCCAGTTTATTGTTCACGTTTTTGTTAAATGAAATACAATATCTTTGACGACAAAAAAAAAAAAATGTTTCTTCAGTCACGTTTCTAACTGTGAAGCCACAGGAACATCCGAAACCTACAGAAAACAAGATAAAACAACCAAAATTACGAAATGTTGAGTAAGGTTATTTTATTATTTATCAAAGGGTCGAAATTTTTAGGATCCTTGGAAGTCGGGATCGAATATCCTCGTCGGAAAATTCCACCTTTGATAAAAGGGAATAGTCGTAAACTAATCCTGATTGGTGGACCACTCGGTGGACCGTAAAGTCTCGACGCGAAAAAGCAACTGCGAGCCAAACACAATTTATTCCTTCTAGTTTGAACCTTGAGACGCGCAGGTCTTCCACGTCAGAGCCATGTCGAAAATACTGCCCTGTTTGAAAATGAATCCCACGGGTGTAGACATTTATTTATTTTTTTATATCATCAAATAGAAGTACACTTTATTAAAAACGGTTTCGATTTGTTTTTCTCCTCATTTTTAAACGCCTCAAAACTTCATTCGAAACACGAGGTTAATACCTGCAAGGCTGCGAGGACTTTTTTATCGGCATTAATCTTGAAAAAATGTTGATGGTTGTTTTATCTTACGTCATTGCTCAGGCCAAACTCTGTGTGTAGTACATAATGATAAATCGTACGCACCAAATAATGAATATCAAACGATCAAATGGGCTGTAAATAAACTTTTTTCACCGCATGAAATTGTCTGTGAAAAGTGTTATTCCAAAAAGTTTACAATAATGTATAAAATGGTGAATCAGATGAATTGAGATATGCGGCAAATTTGAAAATAAATTACATCGTCTGTAATGATTCAAATATAAATGCGCGATGAACACGGCACGAGTGGATTAGGTTAGACCCAGGGAGTGGGGAACCTGGTCACAAATTTGAAAGTAGAAGGTGGTCTACGTCTCTCCAGGAGGAAGGAGGTGCGGAGGTGTTCCTCTCTGAACTGAAATAGTAACTGATCGAAAATCGACCATTTAAAAATAATAACGGAAATTTAAACTACGGGGACATACCTGTTAAATTAACAATTAAAACACTCGAAAAGCCAAGCAAATATAAAAAGAGAGACGATAGAACGAGAACATTAAAAGTGCAATAACAAATATAGTGCCTCGACGAAAAACCGTTATTGACAATACATCATAATTTCAACGATATCCACCCATTTTAACAAAATACACTGTTTTAACCATATACACTGATTTTAACAATATACACCGTTTTAACTAAATACACCGGGAATGAATGAATGATGAATGAATGAATGAATTTTAAAATTAATGACAGCTCATGTGTAGTCATATTCATAAATAAATTAAGATGGTCACTCTACTTATCATAGTTTGATAAAAGATTGTTAATATAGATTTCGCCTCATTGTTAATTTTCAAATATTATCAGACGTCAAAACGAAAATTACGTGGTGATGATATTGAATTAGTCTATAAATACTACCTATTCAATTTTGACGAACGTATTCCCACCCATATAATTTTATACGTACTTAAACGGAAACGTCATGCGTATAACGTGGATGGAAATTCCGTATTTCAGGCGAAATTACGTGCCTGCACTGCAAGATATTACAGATGCAAATATCTCAATTACAACTGTTTATATCGGAATGACATGGTTTACGGGGTCCAGTTTCCCCATAATTTTCTCACTACTATATATATATATATATGCTATTTGCACCACGTAACGCGTAACCGCATCGATAAAGTAAATATATCACGTACACAGAAAAAGCAAAGTCGATAAAGGGTGAGAAATGTGATGGTGAATAATTTAACACTGTCCGGTAGAATTTCGCAATGGTTCAGTTCCTTAGAAATTATTCACATTTCTCTGTCATCTGACACGAAAACTTTTCTCATATGAATTTGTGTTATCATTGCGGTGTGAAAAACTTTTTGTTCGTTTCTTTTTTTCAGTTTTCGAAATTTTAACACCGGAATTGCTTAAAGTGTGAAAAAATTTTGATAACCGAGGTGTAAAATCCATAGGATAAATTGATGAAGATTTTTCTAGTATACAGGTTTTAATGTTGAACTCTTCCAATTAACACAGCAAATAATTTTTGATTCGTAGACACTTGGCTAAATTCTATACGCAATGAATCGATAGATTCAATGAAATAGTAATAAATGTTCTCAGCGTGCGGAAAACTTTTCCAAACCACGAGGATGGGAAAAATTTATAACCGACGATTTTTGAGGTAAGAACAAATTTGCTGTCATTTTCGAAAGATATTTGTTTGATTTCGTACTAGACTTTAATTCGTTTCGAGGTATGATAATACTTCAATGATCAACAAGCTTGACTAGGTGTTGAAAATCGCGAGTCTCGCTTACTTTTTTCAAACAACAACGAAATCGGACTCATTTATTAACTTCTCAAAGGATGCCGAATCGAAAACGCCCGATGCGTCCAAACAACGATGAAAACGGGCCGCTTGATGTTCGTTCAATGGTGATATTATAATAATCACTGGTCTCTTGTTTAGGCTGATGAAGACTGTCGTAATTACTGCCATAATTAAGAGGGAAGCGGGGGTGTCGATTCAATTAGCTCCCGCTTCCGGCTGTTCTTGTTGTGTATCCGTTGTTGCTCCGCTGCTTGTTATATTTCCTGTGCACAATAACTTGCCGTCTGGAAAATAAATTTCATTTTCACCCGACTTCACAGCCTCCCTTATTTTCGTTACGACTCCTCGCAAAAAGGTGTAAACTAAACGCAAACAACCTACAAGGCACGGCTTGTACCCGCTGTTTTCATGAAAACGTTTGCACACGCGGTGTTTATCCAGGTTTGTTACGCCCGGTAGTTTCAGTCCTGTCACGAAGAGTTCTATGAGCAATTTTGAGGTTATTATTTTCAGCCAGAATTTAAAAGCTTCCGGTGATCTTCGGATATTTGAAACTGCCCCAAGGATTTAAGCCACTGACTACAAAATCATTCGTTGCACACATCGTCGAACTATTTGGAGAGAATAATTTTCCGCTTCGAAATTCGCGGACAATTTGCACGTCTTTGACACCGTGAATTGAACGTATCCGAGCATTACTGTACTAGCTTATATAACACAGAGGAGGTTTTAACCATACTTACGCAGCTAGTTCACCGTTATATTATACAATCCACCTAAAATACGTCAGAAGGTAGAAATGAGAAATTTATTTCTGAGCTTGAAATGGCTGCGAGCGTATTTCTATCTTCTAACAGAGAAAAATGAGAGTGAAAAACGTTTTAATAAGTTCATGGAAAACATGGAGGTCATTTTACAGGTACCTCAATTAATTGTTGTCAAAAAAATGTTTAGCTTCAGGATCTGGAATCAACCAAAGTGACTTCTGCACTTACTTTTATTATGAGAGCTTTTTGAAAATGTGATATTCGGTTATTCGTGACGACCTTTTTATTCTTTGACGCTGTATAAATGTCTGTAAAAGATGATGTTGGAAAGTATCCACATTAGGGCGATGAATAGGAAATAGGAACATGATACAGTCGTAACCTAAACTACATTTTACAGAATTTTCAATCCCTGTAATTTTCTCGTACGTGTCTCCGTTCCCATAGGCAACCAGACATACTGCGACGTCTCTCGTGAAAACGTGATAAAAAAAACCAACATGGCTGCCACGCAGGCTCACATGAAACTTTATTTCAGTTACAGACTTATTTCTAATATTCACCAGTAATAAAGCGATGTTCCTAAACAAAATATGCAACGGCAAGAATAGTTTACCGCTAGTTTCCACCTTCAATTAAAGCCCGAGCATCAAGAATTTAGGTTATGAAATTTGCAGCGTGAGCGGCCGCAAGACGAGAGACATAAGCGATCGGGCTGTGCCAATGGTATTTTTATTTTTTCTCCAAGTCGCCTGAAGAGAAAAAGAATGGAAATAAAACTGACGAGAACATGAATGATAAGAAATTCATCATTTGTATTTTGTACTTGGAATATACGAGGGGAAAGAAAATACGTGACGAGGGCAGGTGCAGTACAGCTTTTCCTAAAATGCCTGTTTATTTTCCCGTATTAGAACCATACGCAGGTGCTTTTTAAACGAACAGTATTTCGCAGGGAGAGGCTTAAAACTCCTCTGATAAAAAGCCTCCCTTCCCACTTTCCCCCGGAAGGATGGTTTCGAACCTCCGTTGGTGGGCAAGGAACAACTTTTATTCAACATTATTTCTCTCCGGGCTTACAACTGTTTGAAAGAAAATCGCCTTTAACGCTTCAGATATTTTAACCCGTGTAGTACCGCGGTAGCTCAGCGCGGAACAGCTACAAGGTCGTTTCTCGACTTAAATCCCGAGGGGTGGTCCGGACCTGACGTTATAAACCCCCAACCTCGCCTAACCTTACCCAAACTACAGTCGCCCCCGCATACCTTGTCACTTCGCGTCCTTCTCTACAGCTTGCACGCGTTTTTCCGTCCTGTTCCTCCCCCCCCCCCCCCATCCTGCATGTAGGGTTTTCCCAAACAAGGGTCGCCGAAAGGTAAATTTGTTCACTTATTTCATTTTTGTTCTTTCATGTGCAGATATTTTTTTCTGGCAAATGTGTAAGTTTTTTTTTCCTTCACGTTGTGCGGACGGAGTGGTAACATTTTTGAAAATAGACCTAGGAAATTTTAATTTATTTTTTTCATTTGTTCACTTATTTTATTTCTGTTCTTTTTTATTCACATATTTTTTTCTGACAAATGTGTTTGCAATTTTTTTTTTTTTTTTTATTTTTTCCACGCTGTCCAGATCGAGGGGTGCGATTTTTCGAAAATAGATCACGGATCTCGTTATTTAACTCGTGGTACTTCTGTCCTCATGATGTAGAAATCCATCGTTATGTTAAAGTGTAGGTGCTTAAGAGTTCATAAGATTGCAGATGATCGCGCAAGATTTTGAGTGAGCTGAGACGATTTCAAAATAGGCCTGACGTGAATTTTTTCAGACGTCACTATCAACAGAGTCTTCAACAAATACATAACAATTTTCAAACCGATGCCTGAACCTTTCTTCGTTTAGTGTTTACGTCAGATTTCGAAGATGATTCATTCCCAGATTCACGTCGAATCACGCGAAATGATTGTTTACCGTCTGTCAAGATTGAATTTTATTCACAAGTGTAATCGCGATCTCCTCATGTACAGTCAGATAATAAATATTACAACGAGGATTCGGATTTTATCAAATTTTATTTGCCATATATTCTCAGGTTCTTATCGGTCAATTACGTGCTCGCATTCGTAAGGTGAAAAACTCACATCGGTGAGACAGAATCGGGTTATCTGGTGTATAGCGTAGTTTGCTGAGTTACTAATTGATAACGCAAGTGTGAGCAGAGCGTCAGAGTTTGAGCGAGTCTTGCTATGGTGGATAGAAATTTTTCTTAAATGGGTGACGTCACAGTAAAACCTTGGATGAACAGGAAGAAATTTATAAAAAAAAAAAAGAATAGCAACACGTAACAGATTTTCTGGTCACAACGACGACACTTATTTTAATTTTGTATTAACAACTGCATTTTCTGGTTATGTTAGGAAATGAAAATGGTTGCAAGAACTTTTTAGCAATCACAACTGAAAATTACTTTCGGATTAGGTCTGAAACTTTGAGAAGATCGACTTTCTTCAGCGATGATGTAACAAAGTAAAGGAACAGAAAGTACTCAATCAATCGAACTGCTTGCTGCGGATATCCTCGACCCACTGTTTATACTTGAATGGGTATAAAAAAACCCGAATCACTCCTATTATATGATCCATGTTACATAAAAAAAGTTTCACCGCGTTACGAATGGCTGTAGAAAATCCGCAGTGCCTCGGAAGAACCTCGCGATTTTCATTCGCTGGAACCGTAAAATACCGCAGCCAACATCTAAGTTCCCATCTCCATCCTCCTTTCCAACGACTTCTCCTGAATTTTAATGTTTCAATTATACGCGGGTATAAGATTGAGCCGGTCACTGACATCGTGAGAACACATCGCTCTTCTCGTTATTCAAGAACGAAAAGTAATTTCCAAAGTTCCGCAGTTCGGTATCACTGTCGTCACATTGAACCTCTAATCGCTATTTTTATCGCTGTTTCCGTAGTCAAAGTCATAACTGTTATCATTACCTCAGTTTTGATTCTACAGAGTGAATTGCTGCCGACTGAATTGTCAGTCGTCGGATACAATTTAATGCGCATGCGCTGTTTGCCAGGGCGACCAACCGTCACGAACCTAGCCTAAAAAATTTTGTCACAGTCGTCGCTGACAGTTGTTCTCAACACTGACGGCTGTCAATTTTTCAGATTACGTTCAGTTTGTTTAGTTGAGATTGAGTTTGTTTCGCGCTCGACCGACTATGGCGCTGTAGATTTCTCCGTGTTGCCAACATAACTGTCTAGCGTAAAAAATAGTTATCTCAGATTCATTTTTCCCGAGTGTACATTGCGGCAGACTGTCGCCTAACTTCACGACGGTTGGTCGCCCTAGCAAAAAGCGCATGCGCGTTAAATTTTAGCAGACGACGGACCGTGCAGTCGTTAGAAATTCAGCTTGTATCATACATTAACGTGTATACAGTTGTTCATCACTTTAACCGTAACCGAGCTGGTCGAAATCCTTGAAAAAAATTCAAGGCACGCCTGGCAATATTCCGTACATGTTTAAAGGAGATAAAAAGAGGTGGGTGAGTTATAATACTTGAATTGAAAAAAAGCGATGATCGAAATTCATTTATGCGTCGGCACACGATCGTCGGTTCGGCGAGATGATCGCCGGGGGAAGGTATTGATAACTGGGGACTAGGTACACAGGGACCCGCGATTTTGGCATTTTAAACGTAAATTTATTTTGGCCTCATGCCGCTTCTTTAAGAAGGCACTAAGTATTATTCAAATCGGATACCGCGAGTATAACCGGGGAATATTTTAGCATCGAATATGCGGCGCCACTACGCCGCATTGATATTCCATGGTATAAGGAAGCCGGGTCTACTCACTTCCGCTCCTCCACATTCATTCCGATTTCAGATCAAATTACTTCTCTGCATCGTATAACGCATGCGCCGAAAGGTCATTTTTTCAAATCACCAATTTATTCACCAGTGATAATAAGAAGAAGAGGGTGAAAAGCTTCGAGAATTTTTTCGCTTCTGTAAGATTCATGGTTGCCAATCTTCTGTGCCCTTTTTAATCTCGCGAATCACTGAATTGGACTACCAAAAAATGCTCTCGGTAAAAATTAGTATAATTTTTAACTTCCACGGTGCAGATAGTTGACGAAGGAATCATATTGAAAACGTGAGACGTACCTGCGAATGTTTTGCAGAGACATCACAAAGCCAGTTTAAGACAATTTTACATTTTTTAATTACTGAAATTGAATTTGATTTTCATTCAGGGTTGAATCAAGCCAGATCATGATGCAAAACAAATAAATATTACTTTTTCTGCTCGAAGGCGAGAGGATTTGATCTGAAGTCCCCCAAAACGTGTTTATATTTTTTGTGTACTTTTTTAAACTGTAATCTAACTGTGTTCATATTTCTGTACGAGTTCATTAACGTAGGACGACTTATACCTGTAATAATTTGTCGCGGGATTTTATTTATCTTAGCAGCTTATAAAGTGGAATACTTTTGTTAATTATGACTAAACAAAGACGGGAAATGTCGAGCGCATAACCGTCATCATGACTTTTCCTTAAGTGCTCCACTTTGCCCCCATTAACCCTATAATTCATCTTTCGTACGTGCCTGAAATATAATAGGGGATTTTCAATAATTTGTTAACGATCACGAACCCTCTTTTTTCTGGATTTTTTATTACACTTTTTTCCTCTAATCTGATACTTTCTTGAAAACCTTCATAATTCGTGTTAGATTTTTTCGAACTATGACTTTGAAGTTTTGAATATCCCAGCGTTCGAATTCCTGATAATCTAATCTAACATAACCTGACCTATGTCTTAGAAATTTGAAAAATCCTTGACTTTGAATCTATGATAATCGATATCGCACTAGTACAATCATATAAAACTACCTCAACCAGGTGATGTTTTTGTAAACGCAGATTTTTTGGTCAGCGAAATTTCGGCCAACAAGCAGAGCTTCGCTTGCGATATTTTAAGTAGTGCAAGTCATCGGCTGGTGTAGTTCGATAAATCGATTTCAAGGCTACTCACTTGATCTGTATTCTATATGTCTTTGTACGTTGTTGAATCGATAAATTGCAAAAGCAAGAACTAAAAATAAAACCATTATTCAATTTATATCATAAAAAAGATGAAAAATTTGTCCGTTTTTATGTTCTCCAGCTGTGGCGTTCCATCCCTTAAGGTCTGGTTCATGCCCGTGTTAATGTGAAGTGATTCAACAGCTTCTCTCTCTTTAATATCTCTGTCTTCCTCTTCCTCCGCGAATTAAATGGCTGAATATCTTCCGCAGACTTGAATTCCAGGAGCTTTGTTCAGCTTATCATAAGACGCGACCGAGCAAACTTAATCGTAGTTTTTGAAAGTCGTTTGAGTTTCGGTTCTACGAAACCGGGCTCTGCTGCTCTATGACGTACGATACAGTTTTGCGAATGGAGTTGCCAGGCACATACAGGCGTAGATCATGCGGCATCACCCACATATTTCTCTCAACCGCGGCCGCAAGCTCCAGACTTCCGTTTGTGTGAAGAGGGGACTTCCGTTGCGGCAGATACGAGTTGCATTCTCGATCCTGCCCGTATGAATGACTGTTATACCTACCCCGCACAGCACGCTTCGCAGATTACGTATTTCACGTGCTCAAAGCGTGAGAATCGAGGGTGGGACTGAAACTTACGTAGCACCCACTTCAGAGACTCGACTTATTACGATATCCAAGGGATCAAATTCTCTACTCAATTTCATGATTTTGTTGCGGAGTAAGAATTTACAACATCCAATGCGCGTGGAATCGAGCTGATTCGCCAAATTTTGATCAGATTTTTAAGATGCAATTTGGATGTGTCATAATGCACGCCATGATATGATGATCTTGAAAATTTCAAGCTTTCAGGTCCTACCGTTTGCGAAAAACACGTCGGTCAATTTCGTCATGTTTTTTAATTCAGCCTTTGCCCGCGAATTTGTGGCAGTTGCAGCCATTCGGATAAAATGTTAGATGATTAATTTTTTGAGTAGAATAGTCTGTTATGATAGAGCGAGAAACATTTATTGAGGCCGATTCTCAGGAAGTACCAAAGAAATACGCTCTTCCAAAATTCATGGTCCTTTATATAAATTATCTTGTTGGGTCAAGAAGTATAAGTTCTACAGTATATTCCGAAACTTTTAGAGTAGATTGAAAATGGGAGCATAACTAGATCGGTTTACAAATGTTCTGAATATATTCTACATCCTTGGAATATTCATATCGATTCAATTATGATCCCATAATCGTCCCCCTCCGAAAATTTCAAGATATACTACAAGTTGTCTTCTTATCAACGCAAACAGATCATGTTTATGTCAATTTCATGTGCAGAACAGAAAATTTCAAAAGAAGATATTTTTTTTGGCAGTTTTTAAAGATCTACCGTGATGTGGATATAACATCTGAAAAGATTAAACTTTTTTTTAAACACATTAGGTCATATTATCTTTTCAACGACAAAAAGTGCTGAAAATTTGAGGACAGAGGTTCATTTCAACAACATGACGAAACCGAGCACTGTGTATCTTGTGAATGATACGACTGAAAGGCTAAAAAATTCGAGGATTTTCACATTTCAGTGTTCAATCACTATAACCTATGAAAATCTAGCCAAAAATTTATGGCTCAGCCCAATTATTCTCGTTCATTCGAGTTTCATAATGTTCGACCATAAAGTGTCATTTAAAAAATTATAGATAGTTCAATTTCCCAGAGAGAAATTTTTTCTCATTGTTAATCACCGTAATGATCCAACAATGACGATATATTTGTTAACATAAAAAACTAAAACCGACGTTCTTACATAGGTCCGTGTGACATTTCTCCCGAGGTTTGTCCAACATTTTCAAACTTTGATTGATACTTTCATCACCACCCTGTAGATGTATCCGGTACATGTGCGTGTCTGCGGGTATTTTATCAGAGCATGTTGCATGTTAGGTTGTAATTTTCGCTAATGCTGTATTATAATTAAGGTAAATTGCCTTAATTATTTAAAGGAATTCACGAAACTACGTTGACAAATGAGTCTTGATAAATGCCAGACCCAGGTATAGTTATGGCCGTGCTAACTTCAGCAACCAACTGTTAAACAGTTACTTGTTTCTAGTAGCAGCTCAGTCGAGTGACAGTTGTAACGAGCAGCTTGCGCGAAACTTGATTTGCAAGCCTTCGGAGAGTTTGTTTATGTTCTCATGGAATTGATTACATACTACATCCTCTAGCTGCGCATAAAATGGCTGTGCAGGAAATTATACAAGGATGTTTTCATCGCGATCGACAGACAGTGATTTTGAAAAAATATCACCCATGAATGAAATTGAAAAGCTAGTGTAAATTAGAAAATGCACTTTGTAGATTAATTGAGCTTTGCATACTCTCTGTTCGCGATCTCTTTAAAGCTCTTACAAACAATTCAATATCACTTCCGAGCGTTACTGTAAGTTGTGTATTATACGTAATAGGCCTATATATTTATCTCCATTTCTTTTCTCCTTTAGACATTTTCAATCGACATAAGCGTAGTAACTATGTTTCAGAATTCGGTATGACGTTAAATATTAGTAATACCTCACTTCGTCTATTAGTATTTTCAAACAGGTAAGAAATTTTATCCAGTCATATTTTTACATGAAATCACGTCAAACAGTTCGTGATAATGTCGGCCGTTGTTTAATTAAACCTGTTTATTCCAGAAATAGAAGCTTTATTATCTGTTCTTGTGTGAATATTTGACCATTAAGGATGGGCACAAACAGGAACTGGAGTCAACCTCGTTTCACTAAAGTGCCACGCGAATAGGTGCAAAAATAGAAACGTTTCTGCGCTCGTACAATCCAAGATAACCGCACTGACGGTGATAGTCGACAACGGCAAAACCACGCACCTTCCCTTTCCTTAGCAACAAAACTGGTGAACGATAGAACGAGAGGGAGCGAGAGAGAGAGAGAGAGAGAGAGCGAGAGACGAGAGGGGGGATCTCATAAAATTTTCATACGAAATTCGTCTCTCTGGGAATAAAAGATGATCCGTTCAATACCTCAACGGGTGTAAAAAGAAGTCGTTCTCAATCACGATGCTTTCGCGCCGCTTCTTCTTCCCATCTTTTCCTCGCCCTCTGTCTCAGCCGTCGCCATCGCTGCGAATGGTGCTAAGACAGAAGCAGCCACCACCCTAATTAGGTACATTAATATGGATAAGCCTGCGACCTCGGATTTGCATGTTCAGGGTAATTTGGAACTAGCTTGCACGCCTCTTGACTGACACCGACAAGCATCATCAAGACGGTCCGTAACTATTACTGAAAGAAAAGTTACCTCTCCTCGCACTGCTTCCACACTTACAATTTATGTACACAATAATTCAGACACGAGATATCGCGGGATTGGAATTGATTGCGTTACGGACCTGATTTATGCCGATACGTTAACCAATTTTCTACCCCTCCTGAAGAATCGAGTCAAGGGCAAGCCGACGGAAATTAAGATTCAGAAGCCGTCGATGTCGTTTCAACGATTTATTACCGCCGAATTGCGACTACAATTTTTACGCCACGTAAATAGGATGACTTTCGTGCAATTTCATATCATCACATGTC
This sequence comes from Neodiprion lecontei, assembly GCF_021901455.1. Classification (NCBI taxonomy): domain Eukaryota; kingdom Metazoa; phylum Arthropoda; class Insecta; order Hymenoptera; family Diprionidae; genus Neodiprion; species Neodiprion lecontei. Next base: position 28,354,343 of record NC_060261.1, on the reverse strand, counting down.
ATACCAGTTTTCATTCCACTCCAGCGGCACGCAAAGCAACGGAGACACGGCTGCGAATTGATTACTAAATTCTGGTGCATGAAACATTTGCAGGAGCAGGTGTTCGGTTTAATATTGTGGAGTAAATTTCACTCGTGTACAGAAGAGACCCGCACTCGGGTGCATGCGTATATTTCCTGTGTACAATCTCGCTTGACGTGGGCGCATCGTGTTGTTTTTTTTTTTGGTGACAGCGGTGGGATTGCGCGCATGAGAGAATATTTTCACCGCAAATCCCGCACTGCGGACCGAGAAAGAGAATTGTTTCGAAAACTGATCGGTGGTCCTTGAATCGAGTCCTAATAATATCGGGAAAAAAAACAGGAGCATCGTCGAGTTCTGCAGCCTACGATGGTTTTCAAGTGCAGCTGCGGAGTCCTTGGCCAGCTGCGTCGTCATCAGGAAAGGACATCCAGCGGATGTTGAATTTCGAGAGAATTGGCGATTTCGTAGTTCAAGCACGTAGCCACGGTCGAGGTTCGCGTCTATGATCAGCTGTGGGCACCACCGGATGTCGTGTACAGATGTGCGTGTATGTGAACATAGAAACGGACGAGCGATTGGTCCGCAGGCAAAAGAAGGAAAAGTGTGGAGGGAAAAAACTCGGCCTGTGACCTCGTGTACGTGTGGCGAAGGTCCGTCGATAAAAATTCAGACTGGACAGCGAACTGCTGCCGTTCGATTGTGATTGCACAAAGAGTGGTAAACCAATTTACTTGATTTAGCGCACCGGACGATCAGTTCCAGCATCAGTGCAGTTGCGCAGTGCGATACCATCGGCGTGATGTGGAGGTACACCGGCACACGTAGTGCACGGGAAAAACTTCGCTGTTTCCTCAAGATCTCGTTAGCCACGGGAAGACTTTTTCTCTTCATCCGTAACCCAAATCTCATCAGGATTTCCTTGTGACAAGATTTCAGCTCGTTTTCAACTCGGCTTCGAACCTCGTCTTGGTTTCGCAGAGCTCAGCACGGTTTAACGTCACTCAATCAGTCGGTCATTATCGTTTTATGAATTAACTGACGTTCCTTATCGACGATAGGATTTTCCTTTATCCTCAAGCCACTGCCAGGGGTTTAAACAAAGCCGTCAGATACCGGCGAATTAATTAATTTCTGTAATCAATGAGCTTGAGTGTTAGAAACCATGTTCATGAAAGCTCTTGGTACTGTTTGCTTCTTTCACACTCTTCAAGACATTAATTATTTTATTGCAGAAGTTATGGTTCAGTGGTAATATATGCAGACCTCGGAAAAAAAAGAAGAAAAACGGAGCGTATTCGTACAACATCTACAGCATAGACAGTCTTATTTCCGTTTCGATAATTAAACTTCAGCACAGTTGACGGACATTTTTTGAGACGTTATGGTGTACACCAAGTTTGAGGTACGTGTTTTAACCTCTCAACTGTGGAAGCCTGCGGCAAGTGGATATCGCTTCAACGTGTTGCTACGCCACCATAGTGTATGTTTATATTTTATAAACAAACAGCGCCATGTGGAGTAGGTCGTTATATTCTCAATGATGTTAGTTGATGTGAACTGTAATGGACACAGACCAATAATTCCAAGGTTTGGACAAGCTGCTCTTCAGTGGATTGACGATCCTGGACTTGGATTGGAAGAATTCTTTTTAATCCGAAAGCCGATTCGAAATCTTAGACGTCATTTGGACCTCAAGAAGATTTCGAAGTATTCTTTGCGTGTATGCGACCTTCTTAGATAAGAATATCCCGAGTGAACAACACCTCATTTGAACGTCAAAACTGCGCAAAAGTCGCGGCGCCGATACTTGAGTTTCTAAAGAAACTCGGAACCCTCAGTTGAAACATTCCTGGTCAGGCCTCGAATAATTCTTGAGATTTTCTTTCCTTGAGTCGAGATGAAGGGTCAAAGGTGACCCAAATTCCAGTCGACATATCACGATTAGGAAGGAATGACGGATTGAGAGGTCAGAACGAGTTCTAAGATTTCAACTCCGTTGGTTGAAACTGTTGATGCCAATGCGTTGGTGTTCTGATACCAGCTTTCACTCAGTTCTTGTTTCTCAGGAGTAAAAAATGGCCTACAGTATTTATGGTTTCCTTCCCCTTTCAGAACAACACCAACTCCACAAGTTTCATAAAAAACCGCGGGAGTCTGCTTTCACCAAATAACTGAGCAGCTTACAGCTTGTCCTTCTCGTCTGGAGAATATTTCAGCATTTGAGTGTATGACGCAGCAAAAATAATCGTCGCTCTACACGACCAACCCGGGGCTGTTCATGCATGTTTTACTCGACGTTCAACTTGAACAATGAAGTGTTCTGGAAAAGCTCGCGTCTCACTTGGCCGTACATCGTTTCACGTCGCTATTGTTTCGGCTAGAACAATACACTGTGATGCTGAGATGGTGTGAGGCTTGATATGTGCTTGCAGCATGTAGGTGAGATTCGTGGAGGGTGACAAGGTTTCGAGTGTCTCTGAAATCTCTCTTTTCCTGGCGCAGTGCGGGTTTCGACGCAGGCACCGAGACCTCGAGCGTTTCGCAGATCGAGTTCAACTTCCTCGAGGCGAGTGTCGATCGCCTTTGAAAGGGATATTAAGCCACCTCCAGGCTTCATCCTCTCCGTTAGAGTAAGCCGCCCGAGATTAAGTCTAATGCGTTTCTTACGGGTGGGGAATTGAAAAGGCCTCGTTCATTTTTCTTCGCACCTGTGCGGCACCCTCACTTCTTCACTGGGGGCAGCTTGGCTCTCCTCGTATAAGCTCTCCTCCAAACTCCACGATAGCGACCCATGAGGAACCCGTAAACTCCGAAACGAAGTGTTCGCCTCGCCGTTAGAACCACCGTGAATCACCATCCCGGTTTCTACCAACATTTTCTCCTTACTGGAAACAGTCAGCCGCACAAAGAACTTCAACCCCATTTCTCGGGAGTTAGGGAGCGATGAGTTTCAAGTTCAACGATCATTTGCTCGCTGTATTGTCGATGTGTAAAACTTGGGTTTGCATTTTTTGTTACGTGGACGCACTATCAAGATACGGATCTGACATTTCAGATTTGCTGCAAAATTTTTTACGTGAAAATAAAGTTTGAAAAAATTACTCTATTTAAAAAAAAAAAATTCATCAACCTTCCCCATCTGATGAAATCTTCCCTGAATGATTTGATTTACTATTTTAGCAGCAACCATTTTCTACGGCTTAAAAAAATTCAGTTTGAAAAACAATTGTAAGTATTTATCAATGATGAATATTCGATATTGCAATATACTCGATACTTTGTAATTTTTTTACCCATATTATACGGATCTTCTTTTCTCGTTTTGTCATCATAAACTCACTCCAATTTTACTTCTTCTCGTCATTTTAATTACTTTTCACAATCGCATATCTTGTGCTACAAGGAAAACTCCGTTTTTCATTGGGACTAAAAAATGTTGTTATTTTTGACTGAATTTTTTCAGATTTCAAAAAATGAGTGCTTCGCAAACAGCGATTTAAATCATATCTTTCATGAAAACGATGAATGTCCGGTGACTGTAGTGGTGGAAAAAAATTTCATTTTTGTGGCAACAGTTTTTGAAAAAATCTGCGTCCGATCGATTTCACTTATCAACGTGACCGTTCGAATAAAAAGAAAAATTCACGTGCAGACAGTTACGAAATTACATTTGAATTCACATTTACATTCAGATCTGTATTCAACTATTCACAAGTGGCAGCCGACGTCTTTCGAAAGGACGTTTTTATGATTCTGAAAACGGATTTTTCTTCTCTCTCTGTTTATCTGCGTCTCGTTTGTTTTTTCCTTCCTCGTTATTCATTTATTTTTTATCTGTTTCAGTCGGTCCTCGAACCGAAAAACTTTTTCTGATCTTTTTCTTTTTGGACCAGATCTTGGAATACATTATTTCACGCGATGAATTCAAATTTGCAACAGTTTCAGGGGTTGTTTTACGAACGGGGCTGGAGCGACTCTTTCTGCTTGTTCTTTCCTCGTTTCTCGTTTATTTCTCTCCTTTGCCTCGTTTCTTTCTTTCTTTTTTTTTTTTTTTTGTTCCCCTTTTTGTTTTCTAAAGGGCAATTCAAGTGTTTCGCTCGCGAAATAAATCTCGGATAATACCGCGGCAGGCAAGCTGCACTTTCGTAACAGCCCTTCGCATTTCTACACAATTCTCTACATGTATAGATATACATGTAAGAGCAACGATACATAGGCTTATATACGTACTCGGGCACCACATCCGCTACGATCGCAAAGCTCAGACCAAAAAGCTTTCTCATTTTTATTACCTCAAAGAAATGCGAATGAAAAGTTTCCCGTGACGAGGAAGTTATTACTCACTTGTTGAAAAAAAAGAAAATTTTTCCCTGCAGCGCTACTTAAACATTTACCGAACCCCAACAGCGGAGCTCTTTCTTCCTCATTTTTCTCGCAGTCGTGATGATTTTTTTTTTTTTTTCACACAATCAACTTTGAACGCTGAACTGTTGGGTGTTTTTTTTTTTTATTCTCACACCCACCTACCTTCCACCTTCTGGTCTCTTGCAGCAAGTGCAAACCCTACGAAGCTCTTCTTACGAACCAACTGTGACTTCTTCAAAGCCAGAGACGAGAAGTTTTGTCCAATTCCAATAGATTAAAACTCAATTTACTCGTTATTGAGTTTTCCACAAGACAGCTGCATTATTAGATCTACCCCTGAGATACTGAATTAATCGAAACAAAATGCACGCTAAATCATTCGAGTTTATAATTAATAAAGTCAAATACATATCTGTATAAGAAAGATATGTGAAAATTATTCAACATCTGGTTAGGCAATGTGTAGAAAAATGACGTTCATATATCCAAGGAGCCGTTATCCGTCAAGATTGGTTGACAATTTACTTTCATCGTATAAATCTGCGGTTTTTGAGTTTCTTTTAACACTGAAGGTTGACTAAGATTGAACAGTCTGAATGAAAAGTTAAAAGAAGAGAAAAAATCGTTTAAAATATCTTCATCGATACTATTTACGTCAATGACGATGAAAACGAATGAAACAACATCTTTATCTGCGTAAATACAAATGAGTATCAATGATTCGAAAAAAATGTTTTATAATTAGAAAGTTAAATTATTATCTTCTGGGCTCGTTTTGCTTTCTTGTATTTTTATGTACTCTGAAAATAAGTAATTTTAAATAACGATTTATTGCCGACTCAAACATAGTGTGACCTTTTTTCACCTGAAAAGCGGGAAGAAAGTGACATATTTTTCCCTTTCAACTTTTGCGGGAAGAATGAGATTTGCGGCAAATACGATAGAAGGTGTTAGACATTGATGTGTGACATCTTAGCTCTCGGCATGTGGCATTTGCTGGGACTAATTTCGCGAGGGCGACGAAAATGTGTAACAGGAAGTAGGGAGAAGCGCGCGCTATTCAATTTACTATAATATGATTCTTCGGTACGGCCTACAGTTGGTGCTTGTGCTGCAGCGTGACAGCGAAATTTTTAGAAAATTTGAAAAAAGAACGAGAGAGAGAGAGGGAGAGACAGAAAGAGACAATTATTTTGATTGCATTTCCAAGTTTTTTCTTAAATTTGATTTAATTTAAAAAAAAAAGTATATTTATTTTCAAGTCAATAATGTGGCCAGAGTTGAGCGGGAAATAAAATCCTACATATGTTATAACACAGAAATAAAAGTCGACTATTCCGTTGTTACATAATCTACTATTAATGTGTTCTCCGGAGATTTCTATGGTTAAAAAAATAAGCCCACAAACATCAAAATCGTATGAAAAATATCAGGGTTTCATTTTGAACGCCGTAACGATTAAGCTTTAATTTTTTGAATCTTCGCATCGTAGCATGTATTATCCGAATTTGCTTCGATTGATTCCATCCAAACAATACAGACGTTGTTTCATCGACGTTCACTAACATTGGCGTAAATAACGTTGCTGGAGTTATTTGAAAAGGTGTTCTCTCAATTTCTTAATTTCCATTCATTCCTCCTCACCATACTTCGATTACGAAAAGCTTAATACGTACAGAATTAAAACCCGATCGGTTTTACAAATCTACTTTTACTCAAGTACTTCTCAATTAAGGCGGATCAGTGAAAAGAATTTGAACTTCACAATATCATGCCGTGAAAAATTCCTCACAATTTACCAAAGCTAAAGAAATTACTGGATCGAACGAGAGGGAAATTACAGGGGAATTAGCCCGATCTCCGTCGAAGACGTACGGCTTGAACGATTGGCCGACGACTAGGACGATGGTCGAGGTAGTTGGAGTCGTTTTGAAAGACCCTGCTCGGGTTCAAGGCTCGGGTCTTTTTACGGCGCGTAATATGATTACGTTCGGCATCTGGTTCACCTTATAACGATATCTGCACCTAGTGAACCCCGCGACCCGACGCGAGGGCGTCCGAATAACGAGGTTCAACCCTGCGAAAGGCCGTCTTGTCGGCCCGGGCAGATACTAAAACTCGCACCCCATTCGACCCTCGAAGGTGAATTTTTACGCTCGTTCCTGATTAACGGACCGGATTACGACCCCGATAATAGTTAGCGGTGGAGATTCGCCGCCTCTCGTAGCGACAGGTGCAACCGATCAAGTACTTCGTAAACTTGACGCGTATCCGTGTCTCTGTCAAGTTTCGCAGTTTTCTCGCGACCTCGGAGAACGTTTCTCACAAGATTCGATCATTGAGACTGTATTTTGTAGCCCGAAAAGCTATTTTAGAAGGTTAGTTAACCGGAAATCGATGCTTTCGGTTAACTTGATAACGAGACAGTCGTACATTGCGGATAATGATCGAATTATTATATTGGGAAGCTAAAGAATCGCTTGGAATTAGATGCTTCATTTGTAATCCGTTCTAAATTGATGAGAATTTGGCAGACAATTTTTATAGATACTTTATTTTCACTCAGCTACGACGCGACGGGCCATTTTATTTAGAAGATTTCTTTCCTATAACAAAGTTCTTCTTTAAAATTTGACTATTTATATTTTTTTATTTTTGAAGAGGTCTTCGTGTGAGGATTATAATACATAATATTACAATACCTGTATAAAGTTATTGCAAAGTAAAATAATGTTGATTCACACGAATTACGCTTTGAAAGTTGTGACCGGAGTTATTTACATTGAATTGAATCAGAACAATATCGCATGAACAAAGTAAATACACAATTTGAAACCCTCGAATTTTGAAGAATAGAGCCGAAGTATTGATCATTTTAGGACAACAAAATTATTGCATAATTTTGATTAAGCTCAAAGCTCTCTGGTTGTTTGATTTTGTTGAAATACTGTTAACTTTGTCAGTTAATGAAATCTTCACAAATCGACGGAGCTAATTCACTCCTTTCATCTTCGGTTACCTGATGACAGAAACGTTGTAAGTATAAGAATAATTACAAGTTGTAATTGATGAAAATTCATTCCATTAGATTCAGCGAGAATCCACTTACAAACATTCCAGCTATCATCCATAAAAATTTGACCGACAGCAAGATTTTGGAACTAACAAAACGAAACAATACTAGATAAATTTTCTAGAGTTATATCACGAACGTTAAAATGTATTTTTACTTTAATCTGCCGTCTTCAAACTTTTTCCCAAATTATAACTGAGAAATTAGTGTGTTAAAATTAAACTCATTTTGAATAACAATTTTCATTTCCCAAATCTTGAATTCCAGCTTTTTTCAGAGAAATTTCCTCTTCGTAATATCATCAGTCAGATACAATAATCAAAACCTTAGCCCAAATCAGCTCATACATCACTGTGCTTGAACTATTATCTGTTCAGATATCATGTTTTTTCTTTTCAATCCACGAAGCTTCATTTTAGCGTTTCTCGTACAATCTCGACGCGGGTATAATCCGATCGTGAAATTAGTTCTGTAAAGAGAAAAAACGATGTCTTGACAGTATTTTCTTCTTTGCGGATCTTTTTTCACCTTGCGTATTTTTCAGAGCCACAAGTGAAACGGATATTGAATTATTAAGCTCATATCCGGACTGAAACTTACAAACTTATCAATCCATTTCAGTCCAGTCAAAATACGAGTAGTTCTGAATTAAAAATATTTGGGACACGGCTTCATTTTTGCGTAGAAATATTTTCCCTCAAGAAACGGAATCGCATTGATAAACTACGGAAAAAGAAATCGTTTCACCAAAATTTCACACATGTCGTCGATAAGTAGAATTCCTTTTTTCTCAATTTGTTAATCTGACTCCATTTCCGACGTACGAGGACATAATTCGGTGCGGAATTTTCCGCTCTACAGGACGGTCAAGTCATTTTTAAAGTAAAATTTTGCTGTTTTCTCGACACGCCGGCTATGCAGCTCAAAAATGACTTACAAAGATGCAGCCAAATGCCGAATATTTTCGATTCAGAACTGTTGGACCGGACTAGTTTGAGGGTAAATTTTGTCCGCAGACCACGTCGACGTCTGAGCGTGGTCGATATCGGGACCGGTTCGCTAATCCTGATTCCGGGGCTCGTGAAATCCGCGGATCAATATTACCCCTCAATAAACTTAGCAGGGTTTTAATCCAGCTTTGAAGCTGTCAAGTTTGGCTCTCGATCTCGGGCGCTCGCGCTTTTCGCCCCCGAGCTTTACAAGGCGCGACAGAGACGAGCTTCCGCTTTATCTTCTTGTCCTCTTCCAGCCTCGGGGAGATAATATTAATATCCTTCCGGGGACCGGTGTTTGTCATCTCCTCGATTCCAGCTCGCCGTTTAATGCCACCCATCGGCCGTTATATCCACCGGGAACAAACACCGATCAGGACTGAATGGACGACTGCCGATGGGTTTCGCGATAGATTGATTGATCGATTGAACGATTGACTTATAACAGCAATTTGTACTTATAGCTCATATCAATCTCGCCACCGGTATCGGTCTATATTTTCGCACATTATTATCGGCATAAACTTTATACAGCAGATTTGTTACCACGGAAACAACGTCATTTTTGGATAACGCACATCGAGGGTTTTTGTCTTTTCTTTCCTATTCTATCTTGGAAATGTTACCGATTGGGCAGAAATTTAGATGAAGAATTGAACCAAACAACGGCAGCTTTCAGCGTTATTAAAAATTTCGTTATTGTCAGAATTTTTGACAGATCTTCGTCGGAATTCATGGTCTTCGTTTCACGAAGTCATCATTTCACCCCAAAATCTAAATTCATAGTAATTTGGCTGTCCCGAATATCCGATTTCCATTTAATCCCGCGTGAGCAACTGCATTTCTAGCTTTCTGCATTTCGGATTATAATATTCGTGGTTTCTTGTGCTGGAAATTACTAGAATTCCAGTTTATCGCGTCGTAAATCATCAGATAAGAAGTTTCTTGCGGTGGAATTATACGACTAGGATTCTACAGTTTCACCAACCACGTAATTAGGGCCCGTAATTTCCCGTCACGAAATTGTATCAAATTAGCTTATAGATTACGTCCGATGGAAAATTCCAACGAAACGCACTCTATTTCCTAACTAACGTGGCGGTGATCAATACCAGAATGAGAACTTCGATAAATCACCCCAGTTTCTAGTTTCTTTCACATATGCAGTTTCACGCTCGACGAATTATCGAGCTTTTAGTTCATACCGTGAATCACCGGATTGGTAGTTGGTAGCAATGGAAGTCGGTGCATCGAGACTTTCAAAACTCTTTTCGCTTATATTTCCGAAGATAAATCAATACGAATCAAGAATTACGATGTCGAATAAAAATGGCGATCCATCGTTAATCCACCGTGATTTTCTTTTTTGAAAGCGAAGTGATTATTTAGAAAAAAATGCACTACCGCGTAGAAGAAAAGTAGCGGTATTCTTTTCGAACAGCTGATTCAGCTTTTAATGAAAATTACAAACTGATTACCCGCTCCAGTGGTTGAATAAATCTTTGAATTAAAGCCGAGCATCGGTCACACAAGGTCTCGTGGAATTCTGAGCCGTTCTTAATCACGTCGCAGAAAAGTAAAAAATGCGTCGCTCGTCCGTTCTGCCTCTTTGCTATTAGTAGCGTTTCAAACTCGGCGATTTCCATTAATTTTCTCCTCTTCTTTCCCCCTCTTTCTCTTCGCCGAGCGAGACGTCCCCGTTGCCCTTGTCAAGGGTTAAATTAACATAGGGATAGACGTTTCAGTTAACCCTGGACTACCTTACGCGCCCTTCGTCGTGACCTTTCCAAGGGAGGACGTAGTTGGCTCTAAGAGGATAGACATTGTCAACCCCGACTTGTCATCCCCTAACGCGTGTCTGTATCGCCCCATCATTTTGAGTGTTACGTTACCGGGATTTTCGAGTATCAGTCTCCCCGGTTGACTCTCGACGATCTATCTCATGCGAAGAAGGATCAGATGTTTCTCTGCGTTTTCGCCAGGTCCTAAGAATCGTTAGCATACGCAAAATATGCTCGCCTCAGCCATTCAAGTATACATGAGGCGTTCCATCCCGAACCGACTTTGTTTATATTTAAGTATGGCGTAGAGCGTACAAAAAAATCATCTCTCTCTGAGTTTTAGATTTCTTGAACCGCGCGTTTGATTTTCACTGCTCCCAAAAACACGAAAACGCAATTTTCGAATTAATAGCCCTAATCGGTTGGCTTTAAATTCTATTCATAAATTTTTTTGTTAAAAAATGAAAATTTTCGGACCAAGTGGGCAAGCTTTTGGTTCAGAAGCTGTGAATGAAACAGGTAATTAAACAGTGAGAAGAATCGGATTAAATATAAATTTAAGATATACTGTATTTTATACGGTTTTTTGCCACTTTGCAATTTGTTCCACTTGTAGCTTCTGAACCAAAAGCGCAAAAGGGAGAAAATTCTAAATAAATATGTATTTTTATTCCCTAAATTTATATGAAATTCAATTATTCTCACTTTTCAATGACTTGTTTCGCCTGTATCTTCTAAGCCTAAAGCTTGCTCAGTTTCGTCTCGGTCTTAACATTTTCGTTTTTCAACACAGAATTCGAAGGGAAAATTTGATACTTGCTTTGAAGTCATTTCCAACCAAACACTAGCTATAATTTCGTCAGCGAAATCAATCCAAAGAATTGATCAATGATTAATAACCTATTTGTGATAATCGCAAAAATATTCTCGTCAGCAGTAAATCGTCCGCATCAAGTAACATTTCTAAAGATTTATGGGCAACTTGATTCGAAGTTGCGAAACATTTTTGCAGTGTATTCGTATAGAGTAAGAGATTTTTCCACTGCTTTAACACAAGTAGTTTTGAATACACTTTTAGTGCAATGTTAACAGTAAGTTTTTAGTATTCTTTACTAACCAAAGGCTATTTTTTCAAATTCTAGTAAAATTTCAAATAAAGAGGCTAATCGTCAGTGAAAATTGTTACTGGAATCGTGGTTATTGACGACAAAACAAGAAGAATTTAATGAAAATCCGAGTCTGATACTTCAGAAACAAATGAATGCAGGACGCTTTTAATTGCTCAAATTCGCGTTTTTTGGTCTCAAGACTCTGAATTCGGTGGGACTAATAACTGTAGGTAAAAAATATTAGAAATCAAAGCAAGTTCATCAACGCTGCGAAGAATAATTTCTTGTTATAGATTATACAGCGAAAAAAAGTCCGAGCCGAAAGTTTCGAGTGGCGAGAAAGGTTCCAACTATCGGAATTTCAGCTTATCGTTAGACATTGGTTTCATTTGATCGATCGAGTTTTCCTAACGTTCCAGTGTGTTAATTGAAACGTATTTCTTGAATTACAGATGTTGCGTGGGAATTAAGAACTGATTAAAACTCTACACGAAGGAATCCAGTGCGAAGGTATAACGATATTCCATTTTTTAGCGTTTTTAGATGGTGAATATCTTCGCAGGCGCGCAGAGAGGCGTCGATTTACATGTGATTACCGAAAAACTTGAAGCCTACGTTTTCTTATAGGGCGTAGGTTATATAAATAATGCATTCTCCATGAGCGCGAAGGTCTTTTCCTTTTACGACGTTGTAATCGCTATCCAAGTCCGCTTGTAGGAAGGTATAATATAATACATGACTGTTTAAATATCCATGAAATCTGTAAAGTTTTATAAAATCTTCTTCTAAACTGGATTGTTTTCGTCTTTTTGATCCTCAGGTCCTTTCATGGCTGTATCATATTATATCTCGAATCTCCCAAGGCGACCAAAAAAATCACTGAAATCTGACGAAATCGGCGAAAACGTTGAAACTCAAACATTTCTATTATCGTCTAGCAATTAACCTCTCAATGCTTTTATCGGATCTTTCGCGACTTATATCATAAATATGTAACATGTATCTCGGAAACGAGCGAACGAATTTTGCCTACATGTCAAAAATTACTGACAATGAGCCTTGTACGGTCCTCTTAAAATTGAACCTGAGCGGGCACGAAGATTTTCCAACGAGTTGGCACAACTTTTTGCAAATTTGATTGATTTGGTTTAAAAAAAAATTTGCAGACCCACCCTTCTACCCTTGCAATCACAGCGTGATTCACTCGGTCGACGATACCTTTCCGAATACCAACCACCCTCTGGCTTCTTTTTCTCCAAGGAGGATATAACGGCTTCCTTTACTACTTGTAACAACGTGAAATCAATGAACTTGAGTTCAAATTCTAAATGGTTTGAATTCAGATTGATCATTTTATCACCGATCGTAATAACAATTAAGCGGATCGAAATTGGGACGTTTTCAAATTTGAAGAAGGATAAAAATCGTATTACCGAAGAATCGAAATCGCGAATAGTTGAAGTTCCGCAAGGGTCAGTATCAACTTAGTTCAACCGGTGCGAATTTTCCAAGGATTGAAATTTCTAACGATCCTTATTGATTGTGGAATACTCACATTAAATGGACCAATGTACGTAGGTACAATAAAAATTTCGAACCGGTTACAATTTTAAGTTGTTATAGTGTACACTAAATTACAAAGATCTTTTAATTCTTAGGTCTACAGGCTTTATCGTTTAGAATAGAAACACGTTGATCAATTTGATCATATTCTCAAATTGAACCTTTGCCATTTTTGATGTAACAACGTCCGATCTTTATAAATATAAAATCTACTATGAGGCAGATTCTTACCGACACTTCGACATTTCCACGCCTGTAAATGCAACACCGATCATAAATATTTTCCGTATCTCTGGACTATTTGTACCGATTGATTGTCGTCCAATTTTCTATCAACTCGAATTTTAGGATATATACTCAAAATGCCTCTGAGAATAAATTTCACGTTCGAAAACATCGGACTTTTTTTCACCATAAAAACACATTAAACTTCATTTTTTCTACCGACGGAAGTTCTCAGAATTCGGAGGCAAAGTTTCGAAATCGATCAACGTGTTTCTGACAAACAATTTAGCCCAAAGGCCGAAAAATTGGAGGACTTTTATATCCGAGTACACACCGTAATGTATTCAAATTACAGGTATTCGAAATTTGGAATTTTCATTACCCAATTGAAACAAGTCGAAATTTTTTATCGCTCAAAAGTTTGAACGATCCGATCATCTGACCCAGGAGTTGCGGGAGCAACGAGATTCGAGACGAACATGATTAGGATGAAGCCGAATTTTGACCTCCGGGAATTCGCATCCGAAACAAAATCAATTTGTCGTCTCTTGCCGAACGGAGCTTACGGGGCGATGTAAAGGTGGCCCGTAGTTAACACGTACATCGGCGTGTATATCCCAACGTACATACTACGTTGTAGCTGTCACGCTGGCTGCTAACCCACGCACAGTACTTCTTCACGGGTCTGACACGTCCGCGCGTGGAGAGCGAGCAGAGGGGTAACAGCTCGGAGCCGACGGGAGCCAGAAATTTAAGCTGGCTGCTTGCGGCGATAAATTTACGGTTCCCCTGGGGCGAACTCGGCCAGCCGGGCAACCGGGAAGAGGAAACACGAACGGCTCGAGCCCTGAATATTGCTTCGTTTTCCAACGTTCTGTAGAAATCCGGCTGTTTTGACTTTGTTTATCGGAACCCCGGGCTCCCGTCCGCACTCTACGCCACTGGGCCCCTGGGCCCATGCAGCCTGGATGACTGGATGACACCCTGCGGGAATCGTTTACACGTACACTTGGGGACGATGAACCTGAGACGGCTAATTTTTTACACTAGACAGTTACGTTGGCAACACGGAGAAACCTGCAGCGCCGTAGTCGGCCGAGCGCGAAACAAACTCAATCTCAATAAACTTAACATAACCCATGACCGTCGAATCTAACCTTAGAATACCGCGGGAACGATGACTTGTTGGATTAACACGTATTCTAAGGACGATTTTTTCGTATGCTCCCCAATAGAGATCAGACTCCTGTACTCTAGTCTCCGTGACACGTACCGTGACAGTCTCAGGAAATTGAAAATTCGAACGCGCCTGCGTCGAATCCTGCGATCTCATTGGCAGTTTCTACCGATCCGCCCCAAGCTTTTCATCTGCTTGTCAGGTTGACCAAGTTTATAGTTACTACCGAGCACTGGCTGTTAAAATTATCAAAATTAACAGGAGTTCTGAGGTTATGTTGCGTTAAGAATTTGAAACAACCAATATGTGACACGTCAGCATTCGGGTCAACATAACCTTGAAAAGCTTGCGTGGATTGACATTTTTTGTCCGATCAAACCAGACGCAGTTGGCCAGTCTGTCTAAACAGGTGAAAAACTTGGCGTAGGCGCGCTTCAGTGTTTAGTTTTCTGAGCCGACACTCGAGAGCTGAAATACCCTTGATGAAATCAATCTGCTCATTAATCAACCATGTAGATGAAATTTCACCTCCCCTCTGCATTGTACAACGAAAGTTCGTTTCAGGCGATATTCATCTTGCCTTGTAGAGTTAATCTTGTTTACGTCGGTCTAATTGTATTACGCGTATTAGCGTAAGGCCTTGTACTTCCAATTTTGTTTGACAAAATTTTGAAGAGTTAATACTGTTTCATTTATTCTATTATACATACAAATATGTTGAGTAATTATGAAATTGATTTATTCGCATGCTATTACGAAAAAGTATTAAAACTAGAAACAAGAGTGTTGGTTTTTACTATTAATTCTAAATCGGTTTACAATCATTTAAAAAATCTAATACGTTCTTTCAATTTCACTGTGCGATTATTCATTTCACTGAAAAGCCCAATCTCGCAATTCGCACTAATACACTTCTTTTTATTACGTTGATTCCATTATAAATATTCAATTTATTAAGTTTGCACTGATATTAATTTTCGTGAACAAACGATAGTATTGAATTGACTACAAAAACATACCACCGTAGAGTGAAATCGAACGAATCTCGCAGATTTCTCACCATTTTCAAGCGATTTGAAGTGTAAAATTGTTATTAAAACCTCTTACGGTTCATAATTATTTTAATACTTTTCGTGAAGAAAGTAACAAGAAATATTGATGTTCAACTCACGAACCTCTACAATAGTAACCCTAAAGGTTTTTACAGTTACTCAATTTCGAACTGGCATCAAATAGGAAATCAGTGCAAAGTCCCATATAATCTATTGAAAATCACAGAGCTTTCAACTATGGTTTAACAGACGTTCGCGAAATATGCATTTTGATTCGATCGCAATTTCGACACATTGTGTTCTCGGCTATCTCAATCTCGATTTCACAGAAAAATTGTTCTTGCGTTGAAGAATAGCATAAAAACGTGTCTTGAAACGGGTAGAAAATTAGCATAGCCTGCATAAAGCATTGCAGTGAAACCATGCAAGGGATGAGAAAGATCATATCATTATTCAATCTTTTCTTTGTTACATCTTCGGTGGTATGTTTTTATTCTTTTCATTTTGTGTGTATATTATTTTTGCGGTCTTTCCTCCCTTTTGTTCTTTACCGCAAACCATTTCCTTTGCCGAGGATGGGTAGCATAAAGAACCTGAGAGAATCCTCGGGATCAATTTTAGTACCTCCGAGGCTACCGGCTCGTCTCTCGCGAGTATGAAAATGTTTATAGAGAGTAAAATTTTTGTTCCAAGGTGCGGGACTGTCCCTGCTATGCATGGATATACATGCAAAGTTTCCCTTCACTTGACCCCCATACCTTCCTTACTGCTCATGAAGCCAGTCGTGAACCTTCTCACTTTATTCGGGATACACTGGGCGGTATAAAGTATAAATAAAAACTGGTGCAACACGATACAGAAAATAAAGAAATAGTATATTGTATAACGAAGAGGTAAACTCGGTCTTTTCGGGCCGAGCGTAAATTTGCAATATGCGTCGTAGGTGAGCCGAAGACGAATATTGCAAACACGCGAGACGAAAAAGCCGTTGCCTTCTTGTTGCAAACGATTCTTTATATGACAAGAGTATGTTTCGTGCTTTTTCACGAAGCACAAAATTGAAGTTACGGTCGCGTCATGTCAGATTTGTGCGCATGCGCGCGGTACAGAAAATACCATTTTCAAATCCTTGGAGTGAAAAGAGTCTTTTTTATACTCCGCGCATGCGCATTGGCAGACTCATACTTCATCGTCAGAGAAACGGGTTTTTTTGCAAACGGAAAACACGCTTGAAAGAACGCGTAAAACTTCTCGCGTTACGTAAAAAAAAATTGTAACGCAAGTGTCTGTAAATTGGAATTTTATATTCAATAGTAAAATAACAACGCAACTCTTCATCCAAAAAAAAAAAAAAAAACTGGTTATTACAAGGTTAATTAATAATAATTCAAGTTATTTTCTTCTATATCTTAGTTCAATTTTGAAGAACTTTAAATGTTTTTTGTTTTTTTTTTTTTTTTTTTCAAGAATTCTCTACAAATTTTCCGATTCCAAATTATTTCTTCCGCTTCTCTGAATTAATCAAAAAAACGGAGAATGCAATATAATTATTGACTATAATTAATGGAATCGTGCTTTATTATTAACGTGTTGGGAGGTTTGTAGGTATACTAAAACTTTGTTGCGGAAAGTTATGCACAGAGTTCATTCTCAAACAAAGTGAGCCGCAATTCATGAAAATTGTAATAAATGCGATTTCAGAACAAAAAAGAAAGTAGGGTAATATAATATAATTTTTCTCAAGTTTTCAAACAACTTAACCGTCTTTATTTGATTTTTAATGAGAGAGTTTTATTCCGACCAAAATTCGACTCTTGTTGGTCGATCTCAATTTCGTTACAACTCTTTGTTAGAATATTTTATTTTTATTTTCATAGAACATGATAACGAATCCTCAAATGCGGTCGTCGAATCGATCCAACGGAAGAAGCTTTTCAGGGCAGGTGGATGAGTTAACAGGCGAACATCTAGATTCGAATTTGAATAGGAATGAATTCACTGGCATTCCGGGTCGATCCTCTTCAAGCCGGCCAATCCGATCGGTTAATTAATTAACGAGCTACACCCTTTAATCTAATTAGATTCATTTACGAATTAAACTGAATTCCATTATACGCTCCTTCTGCGAGCTAAGGCGATCAGCTTCGTGAAGCTCGCCTAATTCCACTCCCTCCGAAATTCAACCTAAAATATTCCCCTCGCAAGTACCTCGGACGGAAATCAATAAGCTTTTGGTGGCCGCTGGGGAATTAGTTCGTAATCCTGAATAATAGTAAGAAATAGACCCTGTCACTGCTCCCAGAATATCATCGACTTTTCTCATTCGGTTATAGAACCTTCGTACCGGGAAACATTTCACTCGTGACAGGCACAATAAACTTCCAATGAAATGGGTATTGTTACAATAACGTCGATATTGTTGAAATTAGACGGCAATGTCTTACAACACCGAGGAAAGAGAATTGTTACAGTGAACAGGATTCATTTACTGTTAACAAATCGTATACTTGAATGTGACGAAATAAATATTCAGTTATAGATAATAAATCGCGGATTTGTTAATACTTTTTTGAGTGACGTGAAGATTTGTTAATAGTTAATAAGTCATCTGTTTCTCTGGAAACAGTATCCTGTTATATAAAACAATCGAACACAATGTTCAACTACTTAAATATCGGTAACGAATGAAGATTTGTTAACAGTTAATCAATCGTCTATTTTATCGAAAGTCGTATTTAGTGACGTCAAAGTACATACTCGTTGCCTCGTTACCGTACTACGGATATAGCCGCTGTCACTTTTTCCAAACCGAGTCACTCTGGAACGGTCGAAAAGCTCACGTCGTTCTTGGGGCACGAAGATCACGTAGCGTGCGTTTGAATGGAATCGGTGATACGAACGTCCGAATCTCCCCGTGCGAGTAGGAAATAAATCTTACATCGCACGCACCTAACTTCAAACGTAACTTCGCGTATCCAGATCAGGAGATTATGAACAAAAACACACCGCACTGACAATTAAACGCTGGAAGAAGCTCGGATAAGTCCGAAGATTGTAATATCAGTTCCGTAACGTTATTGTCGCACTGTCGGATTGGTTTTTATTATAAATCAACCGCTCGGCCTACGAACTGCGTGCAAAATGTAAAGAACGTGCTAGGAACGTGCGATTGGTGAGCTTACGAGCTTCGAATCCTCAGACAAGATTTGCTAACTGTTGATAAATCTTCATGCGGGATAACACGGTGTGAAATTTCTTACAATTAATGCTAATTTTGTGGTAAGAGAAAAAAAAAAATTTGAATCAACTCTCGCTTTATCTGCCACAATTTTAGAATGTATTTCCAATAACAGAGGTATTTTAGTGAGAAATTAATATTGTATTTGCTTCAAATACTATAAAATTTAGATTGTAGTTATAACAGCACACATATTTGTTACACGTTAGTAAGTTTTTAAACGGCTAAAAAATGGTTCCTCAAGATAGTCAACGAAATATATTAATATATTATAACAAGACTCTCTTCTCAGTGAAGTAGCTGTTATAGCGCGATTATATGTACAGACATTGGTAGCTAATTTTCTGGCTAACGCAACAATTAATCCGTTTGTTTAGTTTCTTTAATTTGTTTAGGTTTAACGGAGCTTTAGCATCAAGTTATCGTTGCACCAGCATCAACTTATCGCGATATTTACAACGAAATCCAGTTGACAGTGAGCATCGTAAAAAGAATAGCAACAGATTCTAGATTTTCTGATTTCAGTAACAAAACTCGTTTCTATTTTCGAGGTTTGTAAAAAAACGAAAAATGTAGATTAACCGATGTAGCTTATTATGCGCATGAAAAATTCCACGCAAATATATGTACAATAAGTGGAAGAAAACTTTGCACGAGTTACGAACATTAAAATTTATGTGTTAAAAACTTTTCAGCAAGAATAAAGAAAACATTCAAAGCTACAACTTTGTTTTAATTTTGAAAAGCACGAGTTACTCAAACGAAAAATTAAAAATTGACTCAAGGTGGAATAAATTTGAAAACATTTTTTTCACCCCAGCCAGAATAAAAGCAAGTAATATTTACTCACATTAGTATTCCATTTCCTCGAGTGAAACTTTACCGGTATTTTTTAGTTTTTCACTTCGTACAGAAACATAGATGTGTACGAAAGACAAAAACCCGTCTGAACTTTTCAGGTTCGGTTGCACAGAGCTTTATCTTATACGTATATGTATAGCAGGTACAGCGAAAACTGAATTTTTCAGGTTACAAAAGTGACCGCAGGGAAACGGCTCAACACTGTAGCTACAACCACGGTCATATGCATGCCGAGGTGGCGATGAGGCGCAGCTGCTGGCTACAAAGGTGTTAAAAATATAGGCGAAAAAAGATAAAGGGAAGAGGAGGAAGCCGAAAATGAATTCAGAAAGGAAAACAGGGAATGTCGACATTTCGGGGAAAGCTTTTCTATCCTAGAACATAAAAGTTGATGAAAAAACGTAAACGAGAGGGGAAAAAATGAAACACCTCTTGCGTATGCATTGATTTTCACAGATCTGTACAAACTGTGTAGTGGGTGGAAATGTGTTCGGGGAATTTCGGCTCGACTCCATATCGGTTACAATTTTATTCGATTGGCAGAACTTTTCTACTGCACGTATAGTTCTTGCTAGATATTTCTTACTTCCTCGATATATTTCTCAGATATTTACGTTTCGTGCGTTAATTTATTTCGACGTTCGATTTTTCGATTTTCAATTATATGTGAATGTCCAAAATGCGAGGCGAATCGCAGATTGCGTCACCTCAATTCCGAAACATGGATAAGAGAGGAGGAAAAAATAAAAGCTTCCCTGGATGGCCGGTTGAGTTGAGAGAGAATGTTGGGTAAATAAACGTACGACAAAAGCTCATGCATGCCTGATTTTTCCAGCGTCACATGATGCCAATGGTATTCATAGTCGTTTCTTTATCTCAATCCCAACCTCCGTGAAAACATTCCAACAATTATATGTAGATACGCCCAAAAACTATTCAGCATGGTTATGTTAAAATAAAATTTTCAATACATTTGTAGGCTTTAGGTTTATCCACTAAATTTTTATCTATCTTTTTACAGTAAAAATTTCGAGTCCACTATATTTTCACAGTATAATACAGTGTATACGAAGACTTTTTAGTTTCTACGCTCGTAGTTCTTATCGATTACGCAAAACGCGTTAAACAATTTCACCTTTTTGAATCTAAAACTTCCTGTCATCGATAAAAAAATCCGTGCCAATGTCTTTTTCGTGTCAAAAGTCTGATCTTTCCGTGATTTGAAACCCGTTTTGAGGTAGATCGTAAAAAATTGCATAAAAAAACAAGAAAAAAAAAAAAAAAACTTTGGGAAATAAACATTTTGGTATACTATTCACACTTGTCATGGAATATTGGAGAGTCTTGTATAATATACGTAAAGATGTACGTTTGCCGTGTTTCATTTTTCTCTCGACGTCTCGTAATTTTCTGTGACTCACAGACGCACTGTTCGTACTCGATGAGGAAAAAAAGTGGGGGAGGGGGGGGGGGGGGGGGGTGAAAGGAGGAAAATTTCATGCACGTATTTGCAGACGTGATGTACCTACCCGAGAGTCGAGACGCTGCTGCAGGCAGTCTGAGTTTTTTTACTGGCTTATTATGCAGTATATATCGGAACGGTTTCATGCAGACTGAAAAATTGCCGAGGACCGATTCCACGGAATTCTCTCGCTATTTTTGTAGAAAAAAAAAAAATTTCATCACTGTACACAGCATTCTCACAATATTTTCCATTACAGAAAGAAATGAAATGGAAATGTGTACGTTACGTGTTTGAACTATAAAATCGATTTTCCACCCGATGAGTTTGATACTTTTTATTCATTTGCGATAAGTGTTTTATTTGGCGGATTTATACTTTTTATTTTCAATTTTTTCATAGTGCATTCTTTAAAGGAGTAACCGAATTCACAAGATGCAGACAGGACACGAAATTTGTCGTTACTTATACTTTTGATTCCAACATTAATTGAAATAAGTCATCTCGTGGTTCGTTAGATAAACGGTAAAAGAATCTCGTTGTTTTCGATATTAAAAATTCGGAACAAAATTTTTAGAAGCAAGAGATTTCAAAGGAGATTTCTACATAAAAAAGATAACTTACGAAAGTAACTAGAATAGAAAAGTATTCGTAATTTTTTTTTTTTTCGGGGATTCTCCTGCTTCATAACACAAAATTATGAATACTGAGCTATGAATTTTATCGTGAATTTATAACTACGAAATAGAACATATTGTTAGTTTAGATAAAATGTGAAAACGTCCGAACTATGATTTTCTCGTCGAGCAACAAAAAAATTGGAGTTTCAGCTCTAAGACAATTCGATATGCAATAACAAAATGAAATACTGACATTGAACAGATGTTGGATCTCTGCCAAATATTTTTTGTTCGTTCCATAAATTAGAAACAAATATATTATGGATAAGGAATACGCTGTTTGAATATATTAAGATGAGATAAATGATGAAAGTGAGGTGAAATTGATTTACATCGAGGAAGTTATTGATTGTGCAAAGTACGCAAGAAAATTTCATCGACAAATAATATCACAGTCTGAGAAACATTTCAACTGTCATATTTACTGAAAAATTCTACTGAAAAGGATATCGTTACAGTGAGAGTTTGAGTGTTGTTGAAATTATAAGTAAATGCGTTACACGAAACTCTACAGTGTGATCATAGTTGTCAATGGGTAAAACATTTTCTAGTTATCGCAAAATTGAGACCGTTTATTTAGTCGACTACTTTGTTTCGGTTAAAAGATCCCTTAAAATCAATAACAGTAACTCCTTTTCATTTTTTATCCAGAAATATATCATCCGGCTATCAAAAAAAAAATGAAAACAGTCAAATACTTGTACAACAATCAAAACTACAAATTTTTCTCTCTGTATACGAGCGTTACATCGTTTTACCCAAAAACATTCGTACAAACAAAGTAAAACTGAGCGGGTGAGCAGAGCGATGAAAAATCTCCGGGCCAAAAAAACCAAAGAAAAGAAAAGAAAAAAAAAGAAAGAAAGAAAAAAGAATCCGAAAAATAATAAAGCATGTGAAAGAATGAAGAAAACGAAAAAAATTGTTTATTGAAAAAGAAATTGACCGCACATTTTGGGAAATTTTCTCTCCAGGGAAATATTCCCTGGCAACATCGGCTCCTGTACCCCTGGGGTTGGGAATATAGTAGCCGCGGTTTTGCGGGGATTCCGTCCGCCAAAAAGCTCGTGTCTATTTGGAGCAGAGGCCGAGTTGCCGCTATTCACGTCGCAAATTAAAAACATCGATCAAAGCTACCCGCCCCAGGAAGTTACGAAATTCTTTCGGGATGATACGGAGAACTAAACAAAGAAAAAAAAATATATTTGGACAACGTATGTTTGGCTGGACGGCTGCCCTCCAAAGTCTTTGATAGATGGCGATTCGAAATTTGCCCGAACAGGAAATAAAAGCAGGCAGAAATTTTGTCGAATCATTGTCCCGTGTTTCTTCGACGTTTCACCGATCGCCCGAGCATGAAACGGAGAATCGAACGCCTTCAGACCGACGAAAATGATTAATGGATCTTATTGACTGGACTCTGTTTCGACGGTTCCCTGATGCATTTAACTGTGGTAACGATTCGGGAGCCGAATTTTCTTCGCCCTCGAGTTTTTCATCCGTCGCATTTACGTAATTGAATGTTTGATGGCCCGGCGTCGAATCAATTCACGTTCCTGTAACGATGCGCGTTTAGGAAAAATCGCCGATTCGCACCTTTGCGACTTTCCGGAATTCAGCAAACCATTGTAAATAATTTATACACCGATTCTGAACAGTCAACTCCTTGAAAATCGTCTTCAAATTGTTCAGTATTGATTTTTACAAGAAGTCTTTAAATCCCGCTTGAAGCCAGTGAAAACTGTTTGAATTTGTGTCAAGTCGTTTGAGTCGTAGTCACTTTAAGTTACATCATTTTGATATGTGTGATTATGAATTTAACGAATTTCCATCGAATCATTTTTTTAAATTCCTTACAATCAATAATACATATCGAATCTTACTTTTTTTTTTTTTACTGTGCATACGAAAAAGAGGAATCGCAAAAGAAAAGAAAATACCCTAAATCTTTCTCAGTGAACGACTTCTCATAGATTTGATTCTCATTTCATAGTTCTGCTGTGCAATTTTACCACTTCATGCTTCAAAAAATTACAGTTTATGGTTATCGGATTTAAATCTAATAAACTTTTTAAATACCAAATGTTTTGCTGGAAACACAGCAACAGCTTTGAAAAGTAAAACTGAAAGTTCTTCTTCAGATTTCTGAAGAATTTTACGTGCGCTTTTTAACGAGTATCTAAAATTTTCGAAAAAGGACAACATTATTCTTACCAATTAGTTTCGATTACCAGGAAAACGGATATTTCTTGAATATCTGGAATATCTCATACAGAACCCTTCTAATGATGATAATAAAATTTTTTTCACCGATCTGGATCTCTTCACAAGCTTTTCGTTTTTAGTTTATCTCTTTTGACGAGCTTGTTTCACAGAATTTCACCGGGAAAAAATGTTCACCGAGGCAGTCGGGTAGGCGCGCAGTCTGCAAAGGCGCCCTTCGCAACAGATTCGCCAATTTTCCAGGCAGTAATCAACGCATCAATTCACGCATGGGATAAACGAACAGCGTCCATTCGGATCTGCATATTTCTCGAGTACCATTGATTCGAATCGAACGATTGAAAAGCACACGGAAATTATACACCGTCAATAAGGATGCTTTTTACGTTCAGTTTTACCATTACGAAGAATTCTTTGTAATGGAAATTAGTGGGAAACTTTGAGAGTCGGAAAAATTGAAGAAGAAATTATTCCGACCATTAAGAATGCGGATGAAAAAAATATTCGATCTATTTGACACTGATACACGTCAAATCTATATATTTTTGATTCATAATTTGGCTAAGAGCTTTGGAATATTATTAGAAAATTGGTAAATATCCTCGCAAATTATGTGCTCAAAGTTTTGAACGTTCATTTCAACGAAAGTATAAACAAGCTTATACTAAAGTGATTATTTCGCACCACCTTTTCACTGTGCGTAAAAGTTTTCTTCAAAAGTAGCACAGATTGATACATTTGCAATTCAATTGGTAAAAAAGTATTTCTGAAAAAGTTCCGACGGTATTGGTTCCTTGAATTTTCGTTCGAACGTGCGTTCAGAACTTCGGTCACATCGTGAATTAAAAAGAGAAAAGGAGAAAGCATTAAATTGTTTCAGACGAGGGCAATTTTTTTACACTTTTTCTTTCTTCCAAAACAATACCTGAACGATTGTTTCCACTATTTAAATAACTTGTAGAAAAGTATACTCACTCCAGTTTCTTTGCGCAATATTTCTGATTGACTTTACTTTGATAAAAACAATAACATATACCTCGTTTCGTAGATCGCGGAAGATCGACTGAAGTCCGCCATTTTGAACGAAAGGTACAAAAAGTCTTCATTTTTCTAGTTTCTGCTTTCTCGGTTGAAAGCAGGAGAAAGCTGTCATCATTCTTGAAGATAATTCGATCGTCCTCACAGTTTGATCCATGCAAAACCGCACTCACGATGATTTGAAAAAATTCTCCAACGAAACTGAAAAAGCAGTACATTTTTTACACGTTTATACTTTGGAGGGATTTTTTTTCTACGGCAAAAACTCAATCTTCAGACCTGACTGTTTCGGTAAAAAATGGTAAAATTATTCCAATTTGAAACAATCATCCGATACTAATACAGTGAAAAAATGTGTCAAATATTATCCTCGCTAAGTTATACCTATAACGTATAATTAGGCGGTAGCGTGTCCGATCAGTTTGGCGTAGGTCGGCAATTTATCACGTCGTCGTAATTACGGATACAACAATAACTTTTTACTCCTTTCCCCGTCTCTGAAATACGTACAATATTATCAGTAGACGAAGGGGGCTTCAAGGAGAGAGACCCAGTTTTCTCAGGCACGAGAGTGAAAGTCGGTTCGTTCAGCATTTGCGCGATAGTCTGAAAAGTTTCTTTTTCCACTGATTTTGAGATACAAGAAAATCGTGCCTCGCACTTGCCTGCCACTCGCTGCGCGATTAGGGCACGGTAATTTATTATTACCCCCGTATAACCGCTCCGGATAATTTAGTTTGATTCTCGGTATACCCATGGAGCGGGAGAAAACGGTGAACGGTGAATGGCCAAGGCGGACGGCGTCTGAACCTCCCCCCTCCGTTTCAAACTCGGGGAAATAAAATATTTACCGGGGGTGAACGGCGAGGCGTGCGGACAGCCGGGTGATTAATGAAACCCCCGTGGAAGTAGCATACTTCAGACTTTATTGCCGCTGTACCAGTAGCCCGGACACCGTCCTGTGGGTCGAGTACCCACTTCGTTGGATTAATGGGAATCAAAAACCCTCCGCGTCGTCAACTCACCTTTTCCGCTCTGAGCCGGATGTTCTGCAAGCTTCTCGGTTTATAGAATTAGATT
Organism: Neodiprion lecontei; assembly: GCF_021901455.1. Classification (NCBI taxonomy): domain Eukaryota; kingdom Metazoa; phylum Arthropoda; class Insecta; order Hymenoptera; family Diprionidae; genus Neodiprion; species Neodiprion lecontei. The sequence goes on along the minus strand of NC_060261.1, from coordinate 28,328,400 downwards.
GCCGAAGACGAAGCAAAACGAGGAAGAGGAACCCCGAGGCCTCATCTCGCCTCCGAGCGAAACAATTTCTTTTACAACCTTCTCGTCAGCTCAGACCGGGGATAAGGTTGAAGGGTTGGAGTTTATTTATTAGGGAAAATCTGATGGAGTTAATTACTTTGGAAACAGAGCGGGGTATTGGTGAGTAATCTGACAATTATTTGACATAATTGGGAGTAATGGTAAATAATTCGAAGATATCTGATGTAGCGTTGATTTTTAATCTTTTTCATCCGTTTGAAATTTAACGAAATTGTAGCAATATTTCGGAATTAGGTGGCGCTTGAGGCGATAGTCTTTTTTTCAACAAATTCTCACTTGAAAGAATTGTAATGTAGGAAATTATGCCTCGCGTATAGATTTGAAATCAAACTTGGAGCCTGAATTGTCGGGAAAATTCTTCTTCGCGATTGAAATAAAAATTTTTATTCAAATTTGGACTTCGGTGATGTTGATTATTTGCGTTTTGAAAAGAACTTGACAGAATTACGGAAACTAAAATCAGGAAGAATCAATCTTCTTGATAAATTTGATTAAACATCAAAATCGAATTTCAACCGTTTTCAGATGGCTCTTCACAGTTTCATCAAAATAACAATTCGAACGAAAACCTGAATTCAACTTCAGACAGTAAATTTCTGAAAAATCTTTCATTCGACTCACAATTCAAATTCGGGCATCGTTTTCGAATCCCTCAATACTTCGAACGGATCGCAATAAAACCATTTTGGAAAACTGACCACGCAATCTAAAAAAATAAAAACTCAACTTCAAACTTGTCAAAGTTCAAATTTAGGTACCACAGGACGCCCCGAATTACCCGGCATGTGAAACGAGGCCTAAATCACGTGACGGGTACAATTTTCCGCAACTCTTGCAGGGCAATATCAGGCAATACCTAATCCGGAAATGAAGTAAGCTTGCTGGAAATTGAGAATAAGGGAAGCCGTGGGTGGTTCAGATTCGCCGATAGGGGATATGGGTTCTCCGTATAGCGTGGGATCAGTCCGTGGTCCGTGATATAATTCGGAGGAAAGGTGCGGGCATTCGCCTCCAATAACAATGGGGCTAACCGGCCAATACCCTCCCCTAATGCCTCCCCGTTATCTTAGCAATCTCGCATAGGCAGCTATCTGTCCCTTTTCCGAAACCCCCGACGCCCTACGTCATATCCGACAATCGAATATCCCCGGGTGCGACAGCCGCCGAGAGCCACCCTTTGAATCTTGGCCGTTGAAATCGTTCAACCCTTTTCAATTCCCCATTGAAGACAGACCCCCTCGACTGGAGCGACTATTTTCTCACTCGCCTGGTTTATTGTTGTACTACCGAAGTTGGAATCGTCTTCGAGGGATTTTTTTTCAACCGAAGAACACAGCGTCGCCCCTTCTTTGATAGCCGGAGCACGACCCTTCGTGACAAATAGCGCGACTGGCTTTCGCTCTTTTAGTTTATAGCTGTATTATTGAACGGGCGAACGGGAATCGAGCATCTCTTGTTCCGGAAAAATTTAACCCATTGATTCGATGCGATAGTGGAATGGATTGAGCTAGACCTTTCGACGATATCCGTAATCGAATCGATTCGTCAGTTTTTCAGCTCCTTGCCAACTTCGTTAAGACTCAATTACGGCTAGCGGATTTCATCATTTTTGAAATATGCAGTTTGGACTTGATGATATCATCTTTAGAACGATGACCAAAAGTTTATCGAATTTTGCAAATCTCACGACGATTCGAGACGTAAATGTTCCCAGAATATTTGGTGAAACTGGACGGCCGAGTGCGCATGTGTCAACATAGACAAGAGCGAATGCAGACCAGCATGCGCAGCGAATTGTTGCCAACCTAACGTCCAACTAGCGGTCAGTAATTATGAGACGGCTAATTTTTTGAACGATTCGGCTACGTTGGTAATGCAGATTCAGCCGTTAGCGACCGGTCAGCGATGGTACTGCAGGATGAATCTGCACTGCCGACGGGACTGAATTGTCCAATGAAAAATTCAAATGCATTTAAGTCGAGCTTCGTTCCCACAACTTTTTTTTTATGCCAAACAAAGTAACAGAAAGCATTATTATTGCTAATAACGTCAACTATTTCACTCTGTGACACGTTTTGCGGTGTTCATGTAATCTCAAGAATGACGCAAACCGATTTACTTTAGATTTGGAGAAAGTATTGTTATATGGTTAAACCTCTTTCTCAAGACTTGTATTTTTTTCTTTTTTAATTGGCATCCTTTGTACGTCTTACTAAGTTGAAAAAAGTCGTAAACTTGTGACAAAAATCGGATTACATCTTCAAATGACCAACGCTTGGTAGGAGAAAAAATGTGGATCATGGAAGAAAGCGCCGACTATCCGAAAATACTGTTTCCACATTTGGAGTGAATTCGTTTGAACCGCTTTTCGAATACCTAGGGCGACGTGAAATATGTTGCCGAGTAAGACGCATGACGTTATTGTCAATTGTAGCAATGTTTTCTGTTACTTGATTCCGATATTAAAAAAAAGACGTTAACGCAGCTCGATTTCTTTGTTTTTCTTACAAAGAAACCCTAATCGAATGAGTGATCGGCTGTCTAAATATGAATTCGTAAAAACAGTTACTTCTTCAGCCGTCTATTCGTATCCACACATTTGATTATACAAAATTTCGAAAAATCCAAAAATCGTTCCAGAATCTCTGTAAACGCTTGAAATAGGTCCATCCATATCGTGCAGCCAGTGCCTAAAAACCGAATTTTACGTGCAGTATCGCAAGAATAAACAAACTTCCAAAGTTTATTTTCCATTTTTCCACTACTTTTATCAGTAGTTCGAGTTAAAGATTTCGGTGGTTTACCAAAAAAACTCAATTGTTTAGGTTAACGAATCAGTTGTAAACCTTCGAAACGGAATTAACAACAGAAATAACAATAATAATAATAAGAATTATAAAACAATTCAAAGATCAGGGTACGAATGTCGTACACAATCCCTTCGCGGTCGTATAAAGGGTACTCACCACAACGGGTATTTCGAACGCTGTAGCTTTCGCTTCTCTTCTACCTTATATATAACATCTTCGCAGGATGGGCCTATCGGCTATCGCGGTCCCATTATTACAAGAACGAGCCTCGCGTTAGTCGAGCACTGCGATTTGGTCGGTCGTAAGGGAATATTGGAAAAAGCTTGATATATGCGGGATATCGAAGGTGCGGGGAGGCCGAGCAAGAAACGCGTGTCCGATGGGTTGGGACCCCCGAGTTTGGTGTGGTATCGACTAGCTATCGACGCCCCCGAAAGGATTTACATCATTACCATAGCTCCATCTGTGCCCTTGCCCTCGCAGCCCGTTTCTAGCCCCGGAAATACCTCTCAGGCCTTATCGCAGACTTTTTTTTCTCAATTTCCTGATGCGCTTTTAAGGACGGTGTATCGCCTTCGAAACCGACTGGGAATACGTTCGGTTTTGCAATAAATATCACGCGAGCGATATATCAGTGCACGTGTGATGTGCGATATGATTCATTGTCGTGTGAGTCTCGTAAGTGATCAAGATGGAATAAATATTCCACAGGAAAAACTGAGACTGTGATTTCTCAGCGAAAACGTTTCTCTCATGGTTTCCGAGTTACAGAGCTGCGAAGCTGACCAATAGGCAATAAGGATGTTTAGCCGAGGAATCTTAGCATGAATTTTGGTGATTATGCAGAGCGAATTTCTGACAACTGCACGGTACGTCTTAAATTTAGATTACAGTTCGTTGCGATGTATCTAACCTCAAAAATTTTGACAGTTGTCAGTGGCATGTGTGCTCAATCCACAATTGTCGAAATTTTTGAGGTTAGAGACAGTTGGTGATCCTGGTAAACAGTAGTCCTCAAATTTTAGCGCATGCGCGTTAAGAGGGAACTCCGGTAAAATTGTGAGAATAGCGAGTTTTTTGTTCTCGAAATGACTAAAAAAGATGTGATCAAAAATTCCGTTAAACAAGGTTTAAACTGCGGTAATGTATGCTCTGAAAAAAAATTTCAATCCACTGTGACGAAAGTGTATGCGTAAGAAATTTTTACAGCGAAGCGCTAGAATTTTTCTACCAAACTTTAAATCTGGTTGGAAGTACTTTTTGATCACACGTTTTTTAGTCATTTCAGAAACGAAAAATTCGTTGTTACCTTACCTTAAAATTTAGCAAACGACGGACCATGCGGTCGTTCGGAATTCACTCTGTATACCTATACTAATCCAGTCATTTTTGTTCGCATAGCTAGCTTTGCGAAGGAAAGCGTGTCGAATTAAACAAAAGTAATGAAACTTCGAACATTCATATCTCGATATAAATTTTTTACAAACGAAAACCGTTGGAGCGCGAATCAAATTCGCAATTTTTACTCTCTGTTTCTTTTCAAAATTCGCGCCTTAGATTGACAATGTAATATCAATGACAAGATATTCCTAAAAAATTTCAAACAATTTCAGAACTGTAGAAGAAGTATCAATTGGGTAAGGTTATGTGACCTGCATACCAATGAAACCTTCGTAAGAAAGTCCTCTCTCTTCGTAACCTTTCTTACCTCGAAATCAGATCCTGTTTTTTTCGTTGATTGGCTGTTCTTCGCACTAACTAACAACTCAACTGTTCACTGCAACACTTTCCTAATATTTTGACTGCAAGTCTTGCTCTCGCTGCATTATTTCGGTCTAGTTAAACTTAGGTAAACTAAAAAATATTGGACAGTACATGACCGGGTCGTTTCAATTCCGTAGTCCAACAGCCCTGTTATAAACAATTTGTCGATCTATTCGTACAAAGTGGTGAATATCATGAAATTTAAGAGAGTCTGAGACTAAACTGCTATTATGAAAATTCTGCTGCACCGATACTATCGAGTTATGGATGTTGGAAGTTGATGAATGAGGGAACTGCGACACACCTCCTTGAAAATGACGTGCTAGTATCCTATCGGTCAAGTTCAAACTTCTGTAACTCAGAAGCTACAAGTTCTGGGAATTTTTCCAATTTTCACAGGGAATGTGTAAAAATTGATATTCCCAGATTTGAACACGAAGCGTGAAATCTTGGTGTGTTTGGATGATCGGAGATGCTCCACCATCCGCCAGTCATTCGTGTCCTATCCCATATTTTAGGAACAATCGAATAAATCGGACACTCCAAATTTGAAACTAAGAGGTGTTTCTTTCGTTTTTCAGAATTCCAGGTGATCGCTCGGGAAAGGATACGTCCAGAAGCATGAGGTGGATATGGATGTGGATTGCGGTAGCGGCCACCCTTCCAGCCGCTACGCCGTGGAGGACGGACCGTAGTAAGCCATGTACAGTATCCCTAACTAACCCACTAACAACACTACCAGCCAACTAGACTCGGTGGTGATTAATCTTCGAACTCCGGTGTAACAGTTTCATTACCGGATTGTCTCGGTGTGCACATTACCCGTACAGCCTCGCCACGAATTCTCGCTGACTTTGGAGCAAGATTAACATGACCGAAACTCGATACGTTGCACACTCCGGTGAAAATTGTCTTTGAAATGGATCGCTAAGTGCTTTGAAAAATGACAAGTAGCCGATTGGATTCAAAGTTTTCGCGATTATTGAAGTAAAATGGAATCAAAGAGGCAAAAGCTTCCAAACTTTTCTTTTTACGGTTTTCGTATTCTTACCGTAAATTTCATTTCAGTACAAATAACGATTCTTCTTCGGGATAAAATGTATTTCGCGGCCGATTTAACGATGAATGTCTTTCGACACAGCCGTCCATCGATGAAAAAGTAGTTCTCAATTCCTAATTATCGATGAAATTCTTGCAATTGCTTAATCGCCGAAGAGTGAAGTTTGTGAATAGTCCACTTATGTATCAGTTTACCAAGTTGTTTTGTTTTTTGACTTCGTATTCTTCGTTGTGCAGGGCCAAAGTTATACGGGGACAGAATACCAACGAAAGTTCTCATACCGTCGACGAAGAAAGTTCAGAAGAAGATAGTCCTCTACCACAACTTTTTCAGGACCCACGTAACTCCAACGGCGGCGAACATGCTCGCCATGGTAAGTCCGAAGTGGTGGTCGATTAGGAGCTTTAACGAATCACCGTAATTAGTAATGCATGCTTTTAGTTCTTTTCAAATAGACTCATTGTTCGCCTACCTTATTGTACACATATTGTAACCCACGCACGAGAGAGGGAAAAGCACTCAGCACTCGGAACGCGTGCGGAAACCATTTGTATAAACTGTTGTCTTTGGCCGACGTTACCTACTTGCTTTCATCTTTTATTCATACTTTATTACCCAAGCTGTTATCATTCATGTTATAACACAGTTATCCGTTACGGGTTCATGGTCTCTGAGTACAATCTTCCGTCAAGCGAACTATTTTATTGGACTTTGAAAATCCGATGTCCAGCTTAAGGCGTGGAGTGAAAAACGTCTTTCATCGAATTCGAAATTGATCGTTCGTTCCGTCGCGTGAAATTTATGAAAACATGAATATACGCGGGTTTTATCGTATGACTTTCGTCTCAAAGCAGAGTTCGTTTTTCGCTCATAACTGAAAGACTGGTTAAAATTGAGAAAGAAGAAATTCTCCAGGAAAATGATTTTCAAAATCTAATCGTAAAAGCTCGCTCTCCAACATTTTCTATTCGAATGACACGTGCAAGATGTCAGCTTTTCAAAAAATTTTTACCACATAACTGCACTTAATTAAACAGACTTCAACCTTGAAAATGTTTCATACAGCGAATTAAATTCTCTACAAAAGTGAGGTTTTAATTTCGATTTCGAACTCGATACTTCAGTGACTAAGGAATTTGAAGATGGGTTTGACTTTCGAGTCGAAGTCTGTAACATTTGAACTGTTTGAGCTTCGGGTTTCGCTCGGCGGACACTTTTCTAGAGAATTTAAATTTCTACAAAGTGCTTTCAGAGTCAAGTCTGTCTCATTGAATTCGGCCGAGTGCTAACAATTTAGAAAAAACGTGACATTTTTCCCGTGTTATTCGAATGGGAAAACTTCGAATTCCAAAAGCGACAATCTTTGAAATCGTCTTCAACAACAGATATCTTTCTGTCAGGATTCACTTTCTGCTATTTGAAACAAATTTTTCAGGGGTAAGCGAAGAAATTGTTGCTTTTAAACAAGGGGAAATTGCGTGTCAAATTTTTTTGAATAAAAATTGAATTATAACATGTATCCAAAGTAAGTTTCGGAAATTTTCAACAGGCCTAAATCATTTGTAAAAAAATTTGAAACAGTTTCGGGTCGAAATAAAAATGAGAAAAAAATTTGCCGCTTTTCATTGTTACCGTATATAAGGCACATAAAAATGTTTTTGTTATCGACAACCCGGTAACATCGTTACCATGCACTATGCGCCTGAATGTTTGTACTTTATGCGAGTATACTTGCACGTACGCGGAATACGATACGATATATTTCCGTAAAATATTCGCGAATAAATCGGTGCGCCGGGGTCGGTCGTTCATTTTAATGCCCGGGAACCCTTACGACTCGTGTGCGTGAGAAAAAAGTAGGCTGCTTCGAATAAAACATTCTCTTAAACATCCACGTGGTTGGTAAATATTGATAATAAACGCGCAGCAATTTAACGGAGGTGAAAATTCTAAAGGGAATATTTGCGGTTGAAAATTTTCAATAAAAACCATTATCACAATTTTCTCTTCCTTTGTTTCCGTATAATATCTAATTCTGCTTGATCCGTGTCTCCGAAACTTTTGCGGCATTTCGTTGAAATAATTCAGCCAAAGGACTTTTAAAGCCGGGGGAATGGTTGAAAAAAGTTTTGAAAATCGTTTATACTCGTTTTAAATCTCTCTAAAATCCCCAGCGATCATTCCGCGGGCTTCGGCTTGCCCGTTCGCGGCTCAGGACTCTGGTAAACTGCCCTTCGAAGGTCTTTGATGGCCGTGGGCAACGGGGTGAATCGAAGCCCCATACGAACGACTGAGCTGCTCACTCGCCATATATAATACCGCGAAATTCCCTTCGGCTCAACCGGAAAATTTCGCGCACATGATACCGAAGTGTGCGCGTTTCTTTGCGTATAATACGCGGTGCTTTTCCCTCCGAAAAAATTCCCAACTCGATATATCCCATTAAAAACCGGCGAGTCAGCTCGCGCATGAATTATCTTTTCGCATATGTTGTAGATTTCGTAACGTCTTTTTTCGAGAGGTTTTTTTTTTCCCCTCTAAATTTACGGTCATGCATGAATCAGGTGGAAATTTTATTTTTTTTCTTGATTATTATCAACGCGACAACGAACAAAGATCTCATCAAATTTCTAATACCCGTTGAACTTTCTACAAAATATATATGTAAATTTATAAAAACTCCAGGGGATTCCATGAAAAGTTCTTTAAATCCCGTGGGATTCCGATAACGATGATCGAATTCCCATGGAATCCCCATAGAAGAACGCAATGTCGAGTCTTTGAACACGTTCAGAGTTTCCAAAGCTCTAGAACTTCGATAGGAATCGTTTATAGATATTTTTAGGCTCCCATGGAATCTCTCGTCTCCTGGGAAAGCCTCGTTACGTATAGTTAACTGGCGCATGGCGTGTCGGATCGCAGTGAGCGCGATGATAATATGATAAATTATAATAGAGATAAGAAAATAATGAACTATAATATCGGGAAAAAATGACGAGCAATTTTTTTTCACTTCCTATTCCTTTGTTCTCTTTGTTGCAGAAATGGCACAGGGGAGCCGCGAGGGCTGCTCAACGATGGGCTGAAAGCTGCCTAGCCCTGACCCATGACAACGCAACCGGGCTTCACATCGACGCTTTCGGTACCTGTGGACAAAACATCTTCATCTCGACTGCGCAAGTCCCATGGTAAGGTGCACGAGTATTGTCCGTATAATGGAATGCTTAGGAATCAAGCTGCGGAGATGTCGGAAAAATTCGGTGACCGACCTTTAATGACTACCGTAACGATAACCCTTGCAAGGATAAGTTGTTGCAAACAACCGAAACCATTGATAACCCAAGGCAAAAATGAATAATGACAAACATAACCCATATAAAAATAATCGATACGAATATAACCTGTCATTTATAACCCATGGCAAACATGACCTATACAAAAATAACCTGTCATAAAGAATCCAAACAAAAATAACCTGCGATTGATAACGCAAACAAAAATAACGCAAAAATGAATCGTGACAAACACAACCCATACAAAAATAACCTGTCATTAATAACCCATGAAAAAAATTGACAAAACACTGAATTACTATATCGAAGTAAGTTGAATTAAATTTCAAATGTGTTACTTTTGTCGTGAACTGTTTCTGCTTGGGTTTTCATTTCCGGATTATTTAGTCCCACTACCCGGGAATTTTATACCATATTCGTAGCACGTGTCCGTTTCAGGGTGAATTCTTAATTTCGGTTCGGAGGAATTTTCATCGTGTAATCGACACAAGTTATTCAAGATTGTTCGAAAATATTTAACTTTAAAATTTTAACCTCCTACGTCGATTTAATATTTATTATTGGTTTAACATAATATTCTGTATTGAAAAAAGTTTGGCAAACACCGTTTAGAAAATGGAAATAATTAATCGCAAATCATTTGAATATTTCCGTGAGAAAAATTTTGATTTTTATAAACATTTTCTTTCTATCCTTCAGTTTGATCCAATTTTCAATTTTCACAAGAGATTGTAGGAGTCAACAATTCTATAAAGCTCAAATTTTTGCCTAACTTCATCGAATTTCAACATTTCAAGTACAGATGATCGTGATGTAGTTTGTAAAAATAAATGTGACGATTGGATTACTGAGTATTTACAAATTTTTTGTACATAGTATGAAATGAGAAGGAATCAAAACGTTCCTTCATTTCTTATGAGTTGATAATTTTTTAAGTTCCTGTAAAAAATTCAACTAAACACTAAAGATGGATTACAGACAATTTGAGAGTCAAACTTTTTGCTTCGTCTAGAGTTTGATTCTACGTAGTGAAATCGGATGATCAGTATTTAAAAGGTTGCAAGGTTCAAGTGCAAGAGTCACATAATCGGCAATAAATTCTGAAAAATCCTGACATGGTAAAAAACAATGTTACGTAAATTGTATGAAAATCGAATCAGCACCGAGAATTTTGTCCGGTATATCAGATTTCTAGATTCTTCCGCTCAAAACCTTTCAAGTTAAGTGAAAAGTGTCTACCAGCCCGTTTCCAAATGTACTTTGCGGGTTTTGTTTTTCCCGCAAAGAGTCCGGGAAATCCAGAAAATAATATTAGAGCTGATGTAATTCCAGGGTCTTTTAAGCACGCGACGAAGTCCTGCAAATTCTGAACCGAGAGTGTAAGGACTAGCTTGTGATCCTGGCTTGGTTATGTGCTATATAAACCGCGATTTGTCAGGTAGATACAGAGGGGGATAATTCGTCGTATTGTTGTTCCAAATCCCCGGGCAAAGCCACCTGTTGACGGGGGCTGTACGAAGACCTTGTCATTCCTCGTCCTAGTCTCTCAGGCTGATCCGCCCGACTACGTTTAATTTGGGATTTATGAAAGAGGACGCGAAGCCTTCGCTCCTTGGAATAAAATGGGCAAGGGTCAGGGAGTGGAGTAGCCGTATTACGAAAGGGCAAAAATATCGAATTTTCAAAGAGCCAAGAATTTAATTTAACAGAATTTCGATATTTAGAAGGTTGAAACGTAGCCAAGTATGTGAAGCCAAACGTGAACTCGTATATAGTGTTGGTGGAAATGAAGGAAGATTAGAAAGTAACAAGATTACGATACCGATTTTACAACATCGCGAAAAAAGGTTTTATAGAATTTTATAATGCAAGAAGTCGAAACGTACAAATATAGAATACAGAGAATTTCATCAGAATTTTCACGAGTCTATATTTTGGATTCTTACACACATTTAGACCTTCTTTTTCCACTCCGGTTTCTATGCTTTGACTTTCAAAATTTTCAAACACTACGACAAACAGATCTTTGCGTTTTTAGAAACTCAATGTTACGATCCTTTCATTTTCTACCGCTTCACAGTTTGGTTTCCTTCGAAAATATTTTTAAAAATATTTCTGGACTTGCAACTAATGATCTGTTACGAAATATACCAACAATGGTGAAAAAAAATTTATCAGTGTCATCATTTATCAAATTGTCATAAGTGACCAAAGTGTCGTCTGTTTTCATAAAACGGATGGCAAAATTCACGATCATTTGCATTTTATAATATAAAATAATGACGAGTAGAAATATCCTTCACAATTAAGTTCAACAGTACTTAATCTCAGTATTAAAAATGGATTCATAATCTGGTATTCGTATGATTACTAAATAAAATTGTTGAAATAAAAATTTCAAGTTTGCGCTTCCATTAGAGAAATCAAGTTGAAATTGAGACATTACGTTTACAGTAAATCTCGAAAACGAGACGAAGACTGGAAATCCTTTCTCTCATGGTTTAATTTGAAAAAGCACATTCTACTTTCCTCGTGTTACATTTACTAAAAACAAAGTTGAGTCACGTATCGTATCCATTTTAAATTCCGCTAAATATAACTATTAATTAGCAGGATGATCGTATTATTTTGTCAACACTGCAAGTCAATATTTTCCTTAATTACAATGTTCCGGAATCAAAGAGGGTGTTTATACTTTAGCAAAGTTTCGATACCTCGAGGTATCAGTGATGCGGCAGCAGCTCACGTAAATTCGTAACACTTTAATTAATCGGAGAATTATTAATATCAGATAATTAGGTCTTCGGAGACGCGAACAACGTGTTGGTAATTTTTTATTCTCAAAAAGAAAAACAAACCCGTTTACGCAGGCCGTCGGTACAGGCTTGCAGAAAGGGTGGAGAAGATTAATCGCCCGTGTACGTGCTAATTAAACTAGCAATAATGACAACGACAATGATAATAATAATGGTAATATATTGATTATAACAATCAACAACGCCCTCGCAATTATGGCTCTTCTGTCGTCCGTTTCTCACTTCTGTATATTTCTTTCTCCATGTCGCTTTGTATTTCCTAATCAATATCAAGGGATCGCAAGAGGTGTAACAAAAAAAGTAAACAAATAAAACGACGCAAATTAAACGAGATATTGAAAATCGATAATTCACTCTAAGATCCAATTATTGTCAATCAAATGAGGTACTCCACTCTTATTTTATGCTGCATTGTTCGAATTTATACGCATTTCTTGAAATCTGTCACCGAGTTTTTCACTTCTTTTCTCACCAATTAACTTTATCACACTTTCGATGAGTGACTATGGCAAATATATTTTTAAATCTTGCCTAATCCTAACTTGTCATTTATCCGTCGAAATGATTAGAGACTTTTTGGGGTTTACTAAAAATTGTATTACTGTTAGTCGAACGAATTCTTTCTAATTATTTCGTACTACTCACTATAGGTACAATATCTAATTACCGTCAAAATACTTTGAGTTAATCTGTATTTTTGCCTGTCACACTATAAAGGTAAACACTGCTGCTGATAAAATTTCTTTTTAAAATACGAAAACAATTTTCTAAGTAAATGAAAAAAAGTGATAACTCTTTGCGTGCAAACTCATTAAAAATTTCGTAAACAAATTCACTACCTCATGAATGGTCATGTTTTTTATACGATAATCATTTAAATTCTCTGGGAAGTTTATCCCGCAGATTTGTCACAGTGAATATTTTTCAGTCCCAGCGACTAACGGGGCACACATTTTTAATCAGTCCTCAGGAAAAGAGAAAGAATCAAATCTTTTGGGACCGATTACGATCAGATAATAAACAGGTTGTTCTAATCGTGTTCACCGCCGTTAACGCCGATAATTACATCGTTGTAGATTTTTTAAATGGGTTTTCTCAAGTTTCCTCACTCAGAATCCGGGCCGTGATTCCATTCGTCCTTAAAATCGTCTCGCGTGTCCTCCGAAAAATTTCGCACACCCTTCGCAAGATCTTGAAAGAAATTTTGGTCCGTGAAGACTCGGTCATCGAATCGCCAAAAGCTCGACTTGAAATTTTAACCGAGACGAAATATCCTCCATTGGTTTCGTTTCCGTAGGTTCTTCGCGATCAAGACGTGGTACCTGGAGAAGCAGCTGTTCAAATACGGCACCGAGGCCCAGAACGACCTCAGCCAGATAGGCCACTACACCCAGATGGTCTGGGCACCGACTCATCGAGTGGGCTGCGGGTGGGCCAAATGTACCGGAAAAACGGGGCCCGGTGGACGACCCTATTTCAGCTACGTCTGCAACTACTGTCCGGCGTGAGTTTCGCCCCATCTCGTTTCCCCCTTTCATATTATCCTGCGCCAGCGCAGGGATTGGTTATATAATTGCGAAATGGAATCAGGATCCAATGTATCGTGAAAGTGGGGAGTTAACCACTTTCGGGAATCGATGTCACATCTGAGCTGCACCATGCTAAATTTATTCAATTCCGTGATTGGAATTCGTCGAGGTCGAAGAATTTTTATACCCTATTTGTGTGCGCGAAATTTTGTAACCGAGTTATTATTCAAGCTGCGGAATATTCATTGTGAAAAATTTCATTTCTTACCGTAACTAGAAAAATTCAGTAAAAAATGTATCGTTAAAAAAACTGTTTGAATATTGTTGGAATTAGGAAGAACGAGGTAAGCGCAACCATTTTGAAAATGAAAATAGTCAAGGACTGAGCGGTAACCGGAAGTAAAAATTTCTCTCAGTGTTTTGCGATGTCTTTGGCAAGAATGAAATAAGATTTTCAATTTTCGTGGCTCTCGATTTTTGAACTAATTTTTTAATCGCACAAGTCCGTAAATTCCTTTCGTGCTACAATGACTAATTTTTTTTCAATTCCTGTGAATTTAGCTATCACAAGAAAAACAATCGAGTTTGTCGTTTTACAAAATTTACAACAATGTCTGATCTTTCGTTAGATTGTATTTTTTTTTTTTCAATTCGTAGTCAATGTTAGCAATCCAACAAAATATAATCACCGAAATCTATAAAACCGCATAGAAATTTCTAGAAGTCATTCAAAAAAATTAAAAAGTGACGCGTAGTTGTAATCCAGATTACAACCACATCGAGAATAGCTCTCCGAAAAAAATCACCAAAAATCACAAATCGATATTTTTTATTAATTTCATTACGAAATAGTAATACATCGAATATTCATCAAATTGTTATATTCGTGAGCTGTGTAATTATTCTTTTTTAATAATAAGTAATTTAACAAAATAATAAATAAAAGGTACTGCAATTATAAATGATGGCTCAAATATCGATGCTTCGTTTCAAAATGCTTCAAAACGGTTTAAAATCTGGAAGATTTCTTCAATTTCATTCTACAGTAGTTCATTTTATTCAGGAGACTATTTCTTACAATTTGATGTAATGATTTTGTTTTTTTTACCTTATAGGTATCATGAGATACTTAGTTTTAATAAATTTTCCCAATATTGACTATGTTCAATAATTAACAATGTTAAATCGACTGCTGACAGAAGAATCCAAATCATTAAATATTCAGAAAATAAGAATTTAAATCAAATGAACCACTGCAGAGTAAAGTCGCGAGAATCTACTAAATTTTGAACTATTAGAAGCGATTCGAAGTAAATCATCGATATCTCGGTTGTTCGTAGATCCGGTATTTTTATTTTTATTTCATTTTATTTTTTTTTCGTTTCAAGAGATCTTTTCAGCTTACGAATATAACAATTTAAAAAATTCTTAACATCGGACTATCTCGAAGTAGAATTAATGCAAAGAATTAATTTCCAGTTAATTGACCTCCCTTAAAACTCCAGTAAAACGAAAAAAGACGGCGATTTAATTCGCGAAATCCCGACTACAGTTGACCACAATCCAGATTCAACGTTTCCACCGGATTCCACAACAGTTATAAGCTCCTTTGAAATCCGATAAAATTCCTGTAAATGTTGTAAACAACCGGTGTGCGGGAGTTTGGAAAGCGGTTAACCCCTTCGAATCGAGGGAAATTAGCGGCATTGCTGGAACGCTTCTTGAACATTCCGCAGCGCTGTTACGCATTCCTAGCGCGTAACTAAGTGCTTTGATGACTCCCCTCGAACGTGGATCAAGGTTATCCAAAATCGTCCCCCTGGGCGAATAAATTATGACTGAAAAACTCATATTAGCCGTAATTTGAGTACGCTTGTTTTTCTTCTTTTTCCTACCGTTTTCCATTGTCATTTTTTACGTATCTACTATATTCAGACGTACCAACTACATTTTTGGCGATTAAATGAAATGAGAAATAATAAGGAATAAACTCTCGAAGTTGACCGAAAACGAACATTTTTGGAAACCGTATCTTCTCACTTCGCGCTCTCTTACACTTTCATAACACTCGTTTTAACTACTGAATATTTTTCAACAGTTACTTACTAACAATTTTCAAAGCTCGTGGTGTCGGTTTTGTTTGGATTTAATTTTCAATTAAAAATATAGAACCAGTATTTAGTACATCAGATTCTATTCCATCAAAAAATTTCATTTCACATCTCAGATTGAATTGTTATTTCTTTCGACATGAAATTGGTGTTGTTTCATGAAATATTAATCTCTCAAGAATTTAATTTCATTATTCCTCAAGATTGTTTGTAACTGATGTATTACGTACTAATTATTGCTGATAGTTTGCTAATTATACTCGTCGTTGCGTGTTTGAAATGAGAGTAAGGTTTCCCGATTCGTTAACCTTTTTTTCTAAATTTACCGAGTCTCTATCGATTCTGGGTAATTTAGTTCGCAAATTTACTAAACCGTTTGAATTAATCGATTATTCGAGTTTTTCGATTAATCGTTATTCGGATCAAGCGAAACCGTCCATTAATCGATTAATCGAAAAAGAAATTAATCAAAATCGTCGATTAATCCCACGGAATGATAAACCGATTCCATTCTAAGTGGTAATTTCTATAAACAGTATATATTCACATCAATCGATTCACGGTCTCTAATCAATGAATCGATCTCCCAGATCCAAATTTCTCCCAATTTTCCCTTATTCATTGTAGTTGCGTTCCTCCCTCTTTATTTAACAATCGCCATCGATCGTGTTGGAAAAAGGTGAACACTACCATCAAGATTTCTACACCTGCAAAATCACTGCAGCTCCACTCGCTAATCTAATACAGATACAGAATTCAGTATTGCAAATTTCTCCAAAAACAGAGAATTCGTTAAAATTCTTCTCAAGATTTCACGACAGTTTTCAGAGTAAAAAAAAAAAGAAAAATTACAATGGTGTTAATAGGTAACCGAATAACGATCCATAGAAAACAGTTCCACAGAAATTGGTCTAAAAATCACGGTTTGAAACTTACGGCTCGCTAAATTAGGGACTAATTTGTTATAAATCAATGTTTGCATGATCGGTATGAAAAAAAAAAAACAAAAATATCTTAAATAAATAATCGTACGAGAAAGTAAAAAGTCCGATATAACTTTGCTCTCGAAATGATCGTTCGGAAGCTGTACGACTATTGGCCAAGGTTTCTTTTTGCAGGTGTAAAAATGTTGTAACAGAACGTGGGAGAAAATGACTTGACGAAAAAAAAAATTGTTTGTTGCGCAGAGGAAATCATCCCGAGCGACTCGGCACGCCTTACGTCGAGGGGCCGTCGTGCAGTGCTTGCAAGGATCACTGCCGTCTGGGAAAGCTCTGCAAGAACGCGTGTCCTTGGGCCGACCTCTGGGCGAATTGTCGGCAGTTGAACGAGACGTGGCCGAACTGGCTTTGCGAAAGCGACACGCAGCAGGGCTACGAAAGACGTCAATTTTGCCGAGCCACTTGCAAATGTCGCGACAAGATAGTGTGAGCGAATTATCGGCGTGACGCGAGCTTCTTGTAAGGCTGGGCGATGAGGATGGCGAACCAGCCTGACGGTCCTCGAATTGTACATACCTAAATAAATATACGATGTATCTTGCAGTGGGCGAATATTAGGGTAACGAATGAAAAGAAGAATGAGAAAATTGAATGTGATGAAAGAAGGGGAACGAAAAATATGAAAAGATGCGGTGTGATAAAGAGGTGAAAAGGTACGAGAAAAAGGACGCGGCACAGCTGCAGGATTCATTTTCGGAGGATCCGGATCTTGGCTCCTTCGCCTCTTTCGCCAGCTCTCTTTCTCTCTCTCTCTCTCTCTCTCTCTCTCTGTCTCTCCCTTTCTCCCCTGTCCTCTCCTTCGCTCCACCCCTTTGCTTACCTGAATACGGTCATGTCGAAGAGTTTGGTTGGCGAAAAATCGACACATTTTATTTATCGTATTACGGGACGGTCGTACGTTGACTGTTTGTCAATTTACTATATTCGTAGGGTGCGAAGATCAATTTGAAAATAGAATGTTAGAAAATAATAAAATTATTAACAAAGGCCTAGATATCGATGCTTCATTTTGAATCGCCTCAAAATCGTTGGTAATATCGCAAATTCGTTCGACTTCACTCTATGACGATGGCTCATTTTGTTTAACAATATTGTTTTCTGCATATGTGCGGTCGCAATTTTTTTTTTATCGTGGATACGTTATTCGGTATTTAATTTTATAATATCGCATCAATATCGATTGTAACTAACAAAGGGTAATATTTAATTGACAAGTAAAAACAAAGAAAATCCGTGACAGGGACTTCGCGCAAAAATATCTTACGAATAAAATGACTGATATACAACGATTTCCTAGGTTTTATTATGTTTTGAGATGATTTTGAATAGATCATACGTATCCAAGTTTTCGTTAAAAATTTAATACAATTTTTGTAATTCTAGCCAGATCATCGTAGCTTGAGAATACAATAATGTTACGAATAACGAATGCACAAATACCTAGTAATAAAATCAATAAAAAGGACCGACTTTACCCAACCAATCTCCTTGAATGATGTACTTGGCACGAGACTCTACCAAGTCTCTTTATTATACATATATGAGGAAAAAAGAAACTACTCATCGAGTGTTTTAGAATTTATGGGAACGACTGCGGTTTACTGTTTGAATGCGTGTAACGTGTGTGTTTTCAATTGCACTCGATTCGGTGAAAGTTTTTTCACAACCGGTTTCGATGGAAAAATAAAATATATGTCACGAAAAAATCAAAGTAATATTTATGTCACTTCACATGAATAGAAAAAAAAAAGGAATAAATTCTGACGGAAAATTCTGTACATATAATCTAAACATTAAAATTGGATTTCAGCGTTTAATCACCCTTGCGTTTAGTCGGAATAATATTTTGAAAATTCTTTCGAGATTTCAGAATAATTCCTGATCAAATTCGATTTTGACGGAATAATTTTCATCAGGGCTACGATTATATTCAATAATCATATGTATTACATTTATATTCTATGTATACACTGTCTCGTATTGAATCGTGCGCGTGTATTATAAAATATAAAAACTGTACGTATATGTCAACTTGTGATACGTACGCGCGTATAATCGCACACAAACGGGGTGTCTTTACTGGGAAAAACTGGATTTCGTATTCGATTTCCCTGAACTTTTACCATTTTTGCTGAAATATCGATGGTTGAAAAACTTGTCGATAATGTTTAGAATTTTTGCATATTACCAGGTGTCAAAGTTTGTTTGTTTTTTTTTTTTGCAAAAATTGCAAATCAAAAAAAAGAGGCAAGAGACCCGGTGATGATGCGAACATGTAAGTGAATCCGTGAATGTTGTGTACATACATATATGATAAACCCATGGTAATAATCGACGTGTAAAATGATCATTCTCTTGCCGTTTATCGTGCTTGGAATTCTCGAGCTGTTGGGACGACTCGCGACGCGTTTAATAACTGGCAAATTTAATAGGTCAAGGAGTTGGCTGGAGAAAAAATTTCCGCACGCAGTTCCCGTTCTTACTCGCGCAAATCGTTCGAGTGTCACATCGAGAATACGAGCAGTTAGCTAGTAACGAGCCGTAATGCGACGGAAGCTGTAAACTGTTAAGTATACGCACTTTCGTAAAAGGTAAAAGAAAAATTCCCTAGGCATAAAGCAGCCGCTTTTTAATCCAGACGTGGCCGTGTAACTGAGAACTAGCGAAACGTACCCACGCATTTAATTAGGGGATCAGTGCATGAGTTGACTTTCGAAAATTCGGAACACACAGATTAAGGCAAGTGGAAATTACTCTTTCGGATACCTACGCAATTTTTCAGCCCAATGAAAAAAATCTTTCGTTTTGACGACGAAAATATCGTGTACATATTTGCGATAGAATTTTTCTTTTCCCTTAGCAACAGCTGAGATTTATTTATCGTTAGAGCCGTATTAGACTAGTGTCGTTTTTTCAATAAATGACAGAAGTCTTGGTCTTTTTTGAAATCCTGTTGTATAATCTATGAAGTCTGACCAATTACGATGAATTCTTGCTCGTTTCGTTGGATAATGAATTCTTCGTAAGTCAACTGATGAGAAAAATTGTTCGCAATTTATGTTATAGATATCTTTTTTATCAACTGGACATGACTTCGTTCAAATTGAACTCGATAAATTTCGGTTAAACTTTCTAAGCTTGTGTTTGATAGTTGTTATACTTTGCTTGGACCAATTTTTTACTAAACTGCACCACCAATTCAGCGGAAAACAGTTGACCCTATTCTGTGTGGTAGAAGTGAAAAGATATATAGCGATATGAATGTATAGTTATTTCTTAGTGCTATAACGAATCGGTCTGTGACCGTACACGTATGAATGTACCTGATAAGGTATCTATATTAACATGCAGTACATATAATTTCAAGTATCGTCTATACGTGTTAAACAACATCGTCTTAATAAACAAAATGAAAGAAATGGAAGTGTGTCGGGATTTCCTTTTTACCACCATCCTTGATTTTTTTAATGGAAGTAAAATCTGTTGGAAAATCAGAAAATATGAGAGTCACAGTATCAATTTTTCAAAGACACAAAAACTTTATCTCACAGAATTTGAAAATCTAGAAAGATCAAAGTGCGAATGGCCGAAATATGGAACCGCCAGAATTCTACAGTTCGAAATTCTAAAACGGATCGTTACGTTTTTTGAAACTCGATATAATGAACCTATCATTTTCTGATCCTTCTAGATTTCTACACCTGTCTAATTTTCTTACTACTTTTAGTCGTACTACTTCGGAACTTTCAGCCTCACCGATACGCAGGATCGCTTATAGGTGTTGAAAGATTTGAAATTCGGAGATGAGAGGAAGTAAAAAGTAGAATGAGAAGAAGAGAGGAAACACTTATGTAACGCTGTAAGCCCTGCGAGAGTCAGTCGGGACGATTATACGATCACGCATGATTGATTTCCTTCCCCGCAACAACGGAGTTAGTCGCAATGAAAGATTCTACCGATCAATCAGCAGGCTCTGTCTGTAGAGTGGAGAAAGTAGACGGAATAAGAAATTAAAAAAAAGAAAGAAACATCTTCGGTTCGGTAGACTTAGGATATATTTGTACAACGAGGAATCCGCGTTTGAGGGATATTTTAGCGAATCGTATATACGCCAAAGAAAAATAAGAACGGAATGTCATTATCGTACTTACTCACCCAGACGAATTTTCACCCTAGAGAGTAGAGTGTTGGGGGAGTGACGAATTTTAATAATAAGAACAATCAATATCGGAATATTTCATACATTGAATTATATCCAAGGTAACGCATTATCACTGTTACGATTATTCGCATGAAATGATACGGCAAAGCCATCCAAAGAAACTGAACATTTGGACAGAATTATGATCAATCGAATGGCAGTTTTGCACGACGTTAAAGGAAAAGTTTTTATGCTTCAATGTCTGCTTTGAATTTATGTGAGCTTTTTCATTATTTTAAAAAATCTCGCAATAGTTATTAAAATATCATCATTCAAGGAACTCTAGGTGCACCCGGGGGGGCAGGAAAAATCTAAAAAAAATTTGATTGCCTTTTAGAAGCTCGAATAGACTCGAATAGTTACAGCAATGACGAAACAGATGAATCCATGGGGGGCACTGAGTCATCCGTGTTCGATAAAATTTGTCCGAGTATCCAGAATCTGATAGACAACCACGGCTCACGCCCCAGTCTATAGCTATAAAAACTCGTAGACTACGGCTTGGGCACTACAGGCTCGGCACTCTATCACCCAGTGATTTATCTACCAAGTGATAGAGTGCAGCTTTGATGTTTCTACTGACCAAATCTGTGACAATGCGGCTACTGACGGTAGTAGAACCCAAGATCCGTAGATAGATGAGTAGGCAAGGGAAGCTCTTCGCATGGTCGCCATTTTTGTTCCAATTTGTGTATAGTGTGTAGATTTTATATTATAGTCTGGAATTGTAGTTGCCAAATTTTGTATCTACGGAAAATTTCTCGTGCTAAGACTTTTCTCTACCAACTCGTCTATCTACTGACCTTGATTCACCTTGCCCGTGTCCGTGAAACTTGAAGTAGTTATTTATCCCTGTTGTTGCTTTTGTGTTATTTTAAAATACAAGACGTTCTCCGATTAATGAGGCAAATGCAGTGAAACCACGTGAAACACAGAGAATACAGCACCGAATCGCTTATTCAAAAAAATACATACACTCGATTTGACGTGTGGAGGAAATCTGTTTTTACAATAATAACGGTTGGCGCAGCAGCTACGTAAATTTTTTTATCTTGAAGGGCTAAGATCGCTGATATGATATACAACTACACTGGATAAAGGACCGCCTATTCTTTGCGTGCTACGGCAGCCATTTTGGAGGACCACAGCCTACTTTATGCGCGGGAGATTAGAAAATGAAAACCGTTTGTCAAAGTTGTGCACGATTTCATCAATGAATTCATAAATTCATTCAATTTTAGTAATAAACGCAAACGAAACGCGGTTGGCAACGTTGTCATGGTGAAAATACTTGACAACTTACGAATATGACGTCACAGGTGTCGTTGGCTTTATAAGATGGCGGCGATTTCACTGTTTCGCAATGCGAATGGCTCGCATTTTGTTGTTCAAATAGACAGGGTGAGAAGCTGCCTTCGTTACGCTATAAAATGAGGAGTACGTTTCATTTTTTATCAATTCAAATTCGTTCAAATCAAGAATTACTCACACGAACAAACTTCCACGAGCCAGTGGCTTTAGGAAAAACCGCAAACTTTACATTACATAT
The DNA here is from genome assembly GCF_021901455.1 of Neodiprion lecontei. NCBI lineage: Eukaryota > Metazoa > Arthropoda > Insecta > Hymenoptera > Diprionidae > Neodiprion > Neodiprion lecontei. The sequence goes on along the minus strand of NC_060261.1, from coordinate 28,306,185 downwards.
TGTGGATTTCACGTCAAATCGAACGAAAAAACGAGATGTTTTCGTTGACCACTTTTAATGTTTTCGCCCTTTTACTCGCTTGAAGTTCGTATTAAAAGCATCAAATCTGAATTTTTCCAAATTTTCCTGACCAAGCATTTTTTTACCACAGCTAGTCGAAAAATCAGCTTTCGACGATATATCATTTTTTCAAGTCAACATAGCTTGAAATTCAGATTACATATGGAAAAAGTTCCTAGGCAAAAGTTTCGCACATTCGTATGAAATAACTAAAAATAATTTTATGCGATTTTTCGTGCCCCGTTAAAGAATAGTTTTCGTGAACAATCTTCGTAAATCTTCTGTATCAAAATAGTACCCTAATCGGGTTGTCCGAAATTTTTACACAGCACGTCTTTTTCAATACCAAAGATTGTCTATAAGTTTCGTAGTAGGCGGAAAAGTAGTTCAAAAGTTACAAGTAACAGTGTCCATGGATCTGGGAAATTTCTCATCCATACGTACTGTAATGTGGCGGCGGAACGGTGAAAGTTATACAATCGGTATCACGATACGCGACGCATAGTTGAATTCTTACCTTGGACGAATATGCTTCAAAAGTGTTGTCCGGCAGTACGCAACTCACATATCATGTCAGGAATCGCGATAAATGATAAATAAAGTATACTCCTCCAGAAAAAGTCGCCGACTGAGGTTGTAAACAAAACGCGTAACAATTGAAGATCGCCCTCCAGTGCGCAGCAGCGCCACGCGCAGGGTAAGAAAATAGCTTGCCGCGCCGCGAAGTTTGAACCGAATTCTCGACACTGTGTGAATATTTGTCGATATATCTTCCGAACCACTGCACCGCCCAGTATGAAGTTTTCAGACAACTTTTCGCATTGAAGAAGGCACGCTGTGTATAAATTGTAGCCGATTCGATTAGGGTACTTTTCAGTTAGGAATAATTTGAGCGCATTTTGAATCAAAACTACACCGAAACGGGGTATCAAAAATCCGAAAAAATGCTCTCGAGAAGTTCACAAGAGAACCTAAATTTTTAGTCAACGAACTTTTTTCATACATCGTTCAGGTTTTAAGCTACGTAGGCACGAAAAATCAAAACGTTGTTGAAATTAATTTATTGGATGAGTTGTCGTGAAAAAATTCAAAGTTCATCGTTTCAATGTGTACTTTGACCGTGTGAAAGGACAATCAGATTAAAATGGGTCAAGGAAACCGACCGTTCGCTTTGACGTGGAATACCCCATACATTAAAACCTAAATCAAGGAGAAGCTAGTGAAAAAATAGAAAAATTATTTTCACGCCTGAATAACGTATTCAATTTTGAACGAAAAAGAGGTAATAATAAATAATCGTCTATGAAACGAAAAGAAAATTCTCCAATCGCTTCCTAGTTGAAAGGGAAAGAAGGTGCGAGGAAATTAAGGTGACTGCTTGAAAAAGGGCCGAACGAAATTAAGCAAGACATTAAGCATTAACGATAAATTGAATCACAGATCAATAAATTCATCATATAGGAGATAAGTTATTGCGACCGCACAATGAGCGCCTCTTTCTCGCTGTCCGAATGTAAATACATACATAAATCAGCATTTATTTTCCAAGAGTATCTTCGTGTTAGAGCGATGACAAACAAGTAAAACAATAAGGATCGCCAGAGTATACGTATGTATTATTTATTTCAATCGATTCCGGTTTCCTAGGTTTGCTAAGGAAACTGTTAGCGTATATTTAAGAGAGTCAATAATCTTTGTTATCTGCATCTAGCATCATTAACATGCAATGTATTATCAAAATATTGATAGCTTCCTTCGAGTCGGAATCCCAATTCGCATATATTATAAATCATGTCATTTTAAACTAAGACCTAGAACAGCTTATGATACGTAGTATGTGAAGAAACATGTTAATCACGTCGAGATACAGGATCAGAGCAGCGAAAACATATTCCTCGGGGGAAATCTGGTAACTGTGTTCGCCACCAATTATCATTTGTGTATCATAAACAAGATACACAGAGTAAATAAGCGCGCCCAATGAGGCGTAAGCTACGTTGACGGTTTTCAAGTTCATGCAGGGTGTCACTATCCCAAATTGTAACAGAACTATTAAGGAAACGAAGAGAATTCCGTTGCACACGTTGAACTCCCATTTTGTTTGGAAAGCAAAGACTGTCACGGCAAAACACACGACTGTTGTTATACCGGCTGCTATCAATACCTGTAATCATTTGGAAAAACACTTGCATAGAATAAAATTTTTACGACAACGAATGAAGCGACCTTGCAACAAATAAAATGATAATTCATCCGAGTATCGAGAATTATTCGAATTGAATTAAAATATTTGAAAAGCTGCTTTTGAAAATCACGAAAATAAAGTGCGACAGTTTGTGTAGGGTGGAAAGGAAAAATGTTCGGCTCAGATGTTAGCACTGTTTAAAAAGCTATCGAGGTACGGAGTACGAACAATTAGTTTTGAAAACGGATTTTTCCACTAAGTTATCGTCAAGCCTGCTATTAACTTACCTCGTTAGAGTCAAATAAGGTTGCCGCACTGGCCACCAATATTCCCAAAAGAGCAGTGAGCAAAAATAGCAATATGTAGTTGATCGGAGCCCGGCGCCTCAAGGTCGGACAGCAACTCATTGAAATTATTAAAACAATTGTTAAAACAATAATTGTAATGGACGATATTAGGACTTTATCCGTATTACAGGAGACCCATTCCTTAAGAGGACAATAGTAAAGAAACAAACAGATTAATCCAACGGTGAAGAGAAGCTGGAGCATCAATATTCCGTATACTTTTCTGAAAGAAACCAAAAAAAAACAATATCTATGCAGTCATCGCTTCGTAAAAGTTAACATCGATCTTGATGAAAAGTTGAACAGTAGATAGTGATTTTCAATTTTCATGCTTATTATATTCATTTAACTGTGGTATAATGTGAAGGTGATGTGAAATTGGCAATTGAGAATCATTCGACGAACCTGATGAAACCACGTCTTACAGATTTTTCACTGAAATCAAATCGGTTGAATTCACCCTCCGTTTGATCTTCGACACTATTTGTCCCAAGATTTGGTGGTACTTTACCTGCGGTGGATTTATTGGTATCATGAAATCGGGAGCTTCAAATTAGAAGTCAAATTACTACGGTTCCAGGAAATAGTTGTCTGTACTTACTTGAGTGGGAGACTGAATACTATTAAGTATACCTGATGGGTTTTCTCCTGGAAACGCGGGTGGATATCCTGGATTATAGCCTCCTTGCGATGGTGGTGGGTGTACATAATTAGCAGGATATCCTATGATTACCGGCGGACGTCTCATATTCGGCTCTAGAATTAAATGTATCATCAGCTAATCGCATCAATATTATTAACAGACCCTTTTGCACTTTGTTATTCGCGAAAGAAATGGAATTCGGTTATTGTGTGAAACACACATAGAATTCGAACGAGTCAGAGGGATGAGAGATTTAAATTTCAAGTCCGTTAATTTGTCCATAGATATTTAAAATTAAACTGTGAACCTCGCAAAAATTTCAATTCATTACAGAATCAGTCACGTCATACATAGAATTAGACAAAAACTGCATATGTTATGTTTAATGTCAATGGTTTTTTGGAATTTGTTTGGCGAAACAACAAAAATTTGACGAAAATCAATCTCGTTTTCACAAACGTGCTCACTGAATTTTACAAGTTTTTAGAAAGACTGATTACAACGAATAATGGAGAATATTTTGAAACATTGAATATCTGAGTATTTTTAAGGGAATTTTCAGTATTTATCAAAGTTTTCTTCACTTAGAGAATTTTTCAGCTGTTTCCTTAATACCGAACAAAGCGTGTTGAGTTTACAAAGTATGTATTGTAAAGTATTTTAAAATTTATAAGTGATATGGCTGATTTTGCATGAGGATAATTCCATTCCAGAAGAACGTCGGCATAAAATGTTGGACAATAGAAATGTAAACTATTATCTGTGCTTAGTGAAGTATTTTCAATAACATATAAAGTCATATAAGAATTATCAACGTCAAACCAATGCACCTGCGGGACGGAATTAAACACGTTACGTTAGTTACAATCACGCATCTAGAGTCAAGCTAATTTAGCTATTTGTGGGTTTTTTGACATGTATTTTAACGTAAATAATATGTTTATAATTTGTTCTGTAATACAGCAGACCTTTTTATACCCATAAAAACCATCGACAACGATACAAGAGATAAATAACGTTGTTTGGAATAAGATATCACGTATAAAAAAGAAAATACTAAATGGGTTACTAAGTAGCCGGTACTTCCGGCAGCATATCAGTCTTTTCCTTGTAGGCAAACGGGAAGTCACGATGGTGATAAGATAGGTGGGAAAAAGACTTTGAACTCATATTACTTTCAGACGCGGTACAGTTTTTGGTACAGCAGTTAATTAGTTGCAGTTCATTAGAAAATATAGACTGCTAATTTCATGGAGAAAGGAAAATTTTTTGGGGATAAAACCTTCTTGTTCTGGATGGTATCCAGTTCCTGGTGACTGCTGCTGCCACGATGTCATCGTATCGAACTCTTAGAGCTGAAAAGAAAATTCCTGATCATCATTGAACAATAAAACGTGTTGAAAAATAAAAATTGCGATAGCTGAAATAACTGAAAATCGATAGATTACAAGATTTTTAAACACTTTGTATCTAATTCTCCTCGTAGATCAGGCAATATAATTTCAGTACAACAGTCTAAGACATCTGTACGATATTCGAATTTCAGCTCAACTGAACAGTAAACGGAAGCATGCTTGTTCAATATTTTTCAGAAAAAGACTTTTACGTATGAAAGAAGAAATTTGTTAAACCGAAGTGTCCGTTTACCGAACTTATCAACGTTGTACATTTCTCAGAAACCCAAATTTACTGCAATACGTTAGTCAAACCGAAAGATGAAATTTTCAAACTGAAGTTGACTCTAAATATGATCCATTTTTGATTTGTGTATTTTTACGCATCACCTTATTTACAGAGACTGTACGAAGCTACGGTCAAAAAAATTTATTCAATCAATCAGAGATTTCTTCAACCATTTCTCGTAATCACCAATTTTTATGTTGAGCAAAGACGATGTCCAGCCTTCGTCAAAGATGCTCGTATCAGGGTAGCGACTGAAATCGGGCTACAAAATTTCCTAAAAGCTCCATAATTTCCGATATGTCCCTCTCGGCAATCCTACTAAATTAGGAATAAATAAAGTAGAATAAATTCAGTCCCTCTCCGAACGCCTCCCCTTTTTTATATTTCACTCGATCTTGAACCGAGTCTCTAGATACACACTCAAATATTATTTTATTATAGTAATCATCCCGGCGACCCGGACCGCAGGATCTAGACATTGAAGACCACGGAACGTAGCGGCTATAAACAGCTAACTTGATGCGTACAAGATCTTTTTCTAGATATAGAGAGATAGTAACAATCAATTCCAAGTTTATAAATAAATCAGATTATACCGTACATTATCAAAACATGCACTGCTGTCTCATTAATATTCTGCCGAGAACCATCACTTTCTTAACAAATATCAATCGGAACACCGTCGAAACCTTTAGGTGTAATCACTTTTAACGGGGAAAAAGACCTCAACAAAATCAATAATGCACAACGGTTGCAACGATAATATCAAATATTAAATAAAATCCAACTACGGTGAACAATACAAGAGCGTAAAAATATTAGAATTGGAAAACAGAAAAAATCCAGGAATCTGAACGGTACAATTATAAAACCTTTTCTCAAATTGTTTATGTCTTAGCTTGTGTTGTTCGAACTTGCTCTGAATCGTAAGTTTACGCTTACGAATTATCTCGGTTTCCTCTCCGTCAAGAGTTTCGCTTGAAGTTTCGCTTCAAGAAAACACTTCATTTATCGGCCATTCTGCAAGCGTAATAATTCAAAACTTCTATTCTTCAATTCTTATGTAGAAAACTAAATTTGACATGATTGAATATAATATATGAGTCATATCCTAAGCTATTCCTCAATCGATCGAGCTTTCACCTAGCTACTCAGGAATAAACTCAATACTCAAAATTCTTAAATATTCAATTCTCAATCCTCAATCGAACAATACTCAAAAACAAAGCGATAATCGCTACGAAACCAGAATTATTCTAACTTCTCTCGGCTACCAAACAGACGGCATTCTCTATTCAAAGCTTTCAACTCGATATGTGCATTCTAGCATGCTGTAGACTCTTCGTGTTCTTGGTCTGTCCACTGCAAGACACCGGATATGAATGTCCACGGTAAGTTCACTAATTGCTTGGTAGCAAATTCAAAGTCAGTTCATTGTCCTTTGTATTTTATTGGTTTCTTGTTTCTCTTGTCCAATGAACAGTTTCTGATGAGAGAATCACGTCGAGTGATTGATTCTAACGAGTGATTGAATTCCTTCAATTCCCAATGACGTTCCAGAAAATTGAATTCTTATAATCAACCATAAGCAACAAGTGACTCGTAATCAAACCAAATAACTATTGTCAATCATTAGTGATCAACGGTCTGATACAAGTTCTTCAACGACGCAATTCTCATGTTTTGTGCATTTTTTGATTACTACGTTAATAGAAAAACATGAATACCATGCTTGAAATCACTCCGGTGGTTTTATTTGCTCTAGCAAAGGATTTTTTGCTTGCCGTTGAGCACGCTAATAGTAAAGCAACCATATTCGAGTATCGGATTTTATATCGGGGTAATCATGTCCTCAATAAGATATGAAACAGTTTTTTTATTGACTTATTGAATTTAATTTAAGCTTCTCCACAGATGTATAATTCGGTATTGAAGTCATTACTTCTCTACAGGAATGCATACTTGAGTTGTCTGTGATCCAAGAAGATTCTTATTTTTCTCTCGTACCATTGAACTTACGCTCTTATCTGTCCATCGAGATCTTGCGTTCAAGTCGACGTTTTTCTGTTGAATTGTTCACTACTTTCCGGCCCTTCCATTTCTCTCCTTTCAAAAACTATGAAAATAAACATGATGATATCTTTCTACCAAGGTCGAAGATTAGGTATATACCGCTGGTGCAGGTTCGGTTCTTCTGAATTCTGAAGACGAAACGAAGTCGTGGAAATAAAAACTTTCCATGTGTGACAATCGGTGAAAAAAATTAAGAACGAAAGTTAAAATATGGCACGAAGATACGATGTTTTTGATAATTTAGTAAGTTGTTCTTATTTCATCTCTTGAGGAATTTTCACTAGTACAGTATAGTAAAATAGTACACAATGAATTTGATCAGAAGTGGATTACCGCTGCCTAATACGTCCACATCTTCTTTCTCATTCTATTATTTTTCATACAGTTCTTCTCAAAATCCCAATAAAATTGATATAATCTATAAATTTACACTTATAACATTCCAAAAAATCAAGCTCCGTAAATATTCTATACATTAACTTCATCTACCGTCAACGAATGGAAATAATTTTAAACATTTTTATCAACAGAACTTCACTAATCAACTTTTCCCTCTTTTCGACAAAGTAATCCGCTTCTCCGAAGACAAATACATGTATATTAGGGTGTCCCTTAACAGGGGTGTTTTCGAATTTGTATGCTTCCAGGGGCTTAAACGCTTCAAAATCGATTAAAAAACATGCTCTAAAAATTTCAGCTATTAATATTAACTCTAAGATAGTCCGCTTTCCCGCCAAAGTTTCTTACGGAAATAACATGTAAAAAATATGTGTTGTTCTTTTAAATTGTGTCGGTTGGTGACGAATTGACCTACAAGAATGAGAAGTACATACTTTGGTACGAAATTTGACGCTCTATAAAAAAGGTCTCTTACGATTTTTTGCCAAGTCCACTGGTTCAAAAGTTATTCGAGCTCAAAGTTTAATTTATATAAAATTATCAATATTATCGAGTATATTTAAAGGATTAGCAGTTCACAAGCACGGACTGTTTTCTCCTTCTGTCGCTTTTCTTGGCTTTTGAAATTGATTTGTCATGGTTTTTTAGAAATTCTGTTCCGACTGGAAGAGACCGACGAGGAAAGTTTGCGGATTTTTTAAACTTGCAAAATCTGAAATGTGAGAGCCGGGTAGCTTCGCGGTGAGCCTCGCATACCACCCTCTGGGGAAATCCTTTTATAATTAAAACCAACCGAAGAAGACCTCTGGCTGCCTCTTCAGATGCCTCGGTAAAGCCTGTGTTAATCTGCTGCCGCTCTTGCGAATCACGTGTATCACGCGATGCTCTGAAAAATAACGAAAAAAATTAACAACCTCAAAAACCGCACTTTGTTGGGAGAAACAAAAAAGTGGCGAAACTTGCCTCCCTTCCAAAATAACGAATGTTCACACGGAAAGTTACATCGATGCTCCGGAAAATTGGACGACTCATATGTTCGTAACGTAGAGTGGAGGCCTATCCTGAGAGGCCGAAAAGTAAGTGGCTTTTCGAAATTTTTTCGAGAGGGTAAAACTGGGTGGAAATTTTCCAAACTCTGAGGTTCTTCTATTGATAATTTGAACTGCATCTGGTAATTTTCTCAAGTTATTTGAACCGTAATTGATCGAGTTATTAATTATGTCCCACAGTACTTTGGAGGTTGCAATTTTGATCTCAAACGAACGGAATTGAAATTTTTCTTATTGTTTAGATTGTTTCCATAATTAATATTTGACCATAACTAATATTTGATCAAATCATGTATAACCATAATACAAATAATCATTTATTTTCTATGCTCACCATGGTTTTCCACACGGTGAATACACTTATCGTGATTTACAAAACGGAATTGAAGGACGAGACTCGGAAATTTTCTTCAAAGGTGAAATTATGTCACCGAACAATAAAAAATCGCGCCGCAATTTTTCGCCCGTGACTTTTCTTATCTTTTTCGCTCCTCTTTTTCTTTTTGTTTTTCCTTCCACCGACGCAACGATTACCGGTGTCCATTAGTCGCGAGCTTCCGACCCTTCGAGGATTCAGTATCACTTTTCGTCACTTGGGACTTTCGCGTAGGTCGCTCAGGGTGTCAAGATTAAAAATATCAAGCACCAGACCGAGGGGTCGTTCCGACAATAAGGCGGGAAAAAATGGCCCCTGAACGTGTCTTCGCGCCCCAAAGTTCGCGTCCCATTTCCTTCCCGAAGAACCGGCCGGAGTTTAAAGAGGGTCGAACGGTGGCCAATAAAAACCAACTAGCTGTAAGATACGGGAGAATCGCATCGCCGCTTCGCCCCCCGACGGAGATGTCGATTAGACACTTTGTGCTTCGCGTAAGAAAAAAAAAAAAAAAAAAAAAAAAAACGGGGAAAAGCATAGGATGAATAAATGAGATTAAAAATTCAGAGTTCGACTTTCCGCAACCAAGATCGAACTCGCAAGGAAAGTACCCAAGGTGAACCTCGCCGATTTTCTCAATTCTGTGACATGTTGGTCGTATATGAAAAAACATTCGAATCGTATTCTTTCCTACGTTTCAGTTCCGCAGTTTGAGAAGCAAAAACTACCCCTAGAGCTCAAACTTAAAAAATAGGCGAAGTGATAGTGAATAATGTGTAATTGGTTTGATTAGAAAATCTTACGTCATTATCAAGAGATCTTGACAAAATGAGCCTCAGGGCTCAACCTTAAACCTTTTGGTGTTTTTTGATTCTTGAAACGGCAATTTTAGCTTGTGAGAAATAAGGTCCTTCATGTCTTTTGATGTACTACAAAATAACCGATAGGGTAAACCTCGGGTACCTTCCTTGGAATCAAAATCATCGCTACGGCTCCTCTCAAAGGGCGATCCTCTCTCAGGGGGCTGGAATCTTGACCCCGGAAGTGAGCTTTGGATGCCCGATGTAATGACTTGGGGATCTTGGGATGAAATTGATGAAAGACAGGAGCGTTTGCGCCCGGAAACGCCTATGCCATTTTCCTAAGTACCGATCCATCCGATCGCCTGAACGTCTTTTGATCTTATTACTCCCTACTTCTGTCTCGCCGCGCCGCTTGTATCTCATTGTCAGACAGAAAAACAGATGGAATATCAGATATTTCCATTCTCAAATTGTCGTTCGAGAGGGTTACTTCATGCATTCATTTTTATGTTTTGTTTTTTCTTTTTTTGGGAGGGGTGCAGAGTAAAAAGTGCAAAAATTGGAGCCCGCGGTACGAAAACTGTGCGATTTATACACTTCGATTAACCGAGTGATGAAAAAGACCAATAGCTTAGAGAAGGAACGATTAAAATAAATTAATTGCAGGAACGAAATTGTTTCGATGAATTTGTTAATTGAAGAAAAAAAAAAACATTACAACGGGGATTCGATTAATACAAAATAACAAGAAAATAGTCACAGTTTATAGTCAATTGATTAATCATACTGCTCTACATCGGAACAAACTCCAGCTTTCTTAAAATCAGATATGTTTTTTTTTTTTTTTAAATCACTGTGAGAAAATTGCTCTCGATTAGCTTTAGCAAACACAAACGAAACTCAAAGCAGCTCATTTTCATACGAAATTTTGTTCAACATCCGACCAGATTTCGGTAACAACGATCATTTGCCAGAGGAGAAAATCAGGCTGAAGATAACGACCGAGTCCCGAGCACTGAGACAGTAGTCACGAGGAAGTGTCTTGAGTCGACACGGCTCCATCCACTTAAGCAAATCCCATTGAGCTGCGCAGCTTTGCTCCACGTGTAATTTCGTGAAGAAAGAAAGCACATTCGCGCTCAGATATCCTTGCACCGTGAACATTCTCACATTGTACTTCGGGCTGACGGCATTCGTAACGTCCCTCGTCCCACCGCTGTCACCAAATTTCTGTCAGACATGACTTAAATCGAAAAGTTGTAAGGGTTTCACGGACTGCTCGATTCACGAGCGTAATGACCGAGAACACGATGTAACGTTTCTCTGCAGAGTTTACACACACGTGTTATGTATTTATGTGTTGTTATCCACTTCTTTTTTCCGCTTGAGGGACAGACGCATAGCTTTTACCTCGCTCTTCTACCTCGATAAAAGCTTTCACGTAAATTCTCAACAAAGCTTCGTCGGCCATTCCCCCAACCCACTTCGTAAGTTTGTGATCGTTTGTAGAGGCCCATTCTCATCCTCGAAATTTCATTATCTCGCTCGGCGCTCGCCCATTTTCATCTGATATTACATACGTCGCGCACACGCACAGGCGTTGATACTCAGGCATCCGCGAAGATTCGTGCATGTATTCAAATGGTTGTAAATTCATGCATTAATGCCTAAAATACAATTTGTTACCGTATGACAATTGAACCCTCGCAATAGTTACAAGAAAATATGATTCGAGTGACAAGGATATTGAAGAATATAGTAACAAATACTATATTTTGTCTGGTTACGGCTACCAAACTCATATAATAACAAAAAATAGATATTTCCGTGGGTATAAAAAATTCTAAAAATATTCTGGGGAAAATCGACAATCGTGGAAGTAAGCCGAGTAGATATAATTAGCCATACTTATTTACTTATCAAAACACGAACACAATAATGTTTTGATTACTGTGCTCTTGAAGGATTCTCCATAAGTGATCATTCTTGAGATGCATTTGATATTTGTTCCAAAAATTGTACAGCCGCAGTCATAATAAATCGTTTGCAATCACTTGTTTCAAATGAGCGAATTTTACCTCCGGCAAAAAATGACGATACGTCACAATCTTAAAATTAGAGCTTGAAATCACGTTTGAATGTGATTTAATGTGAATTTTTGTTTTCCGCCGCTCGAATTGAGAAGGTATGAAATTAAGTAATAGGCCTCGAAAACTTTACTCGAACTTACAAAGCTGCGGCAGGTTGAGGATCGAGAGCTTAGACTCCGAATGCGACACTACGATCATTATACTGCCACTAGTCTTGGGAGACTAATTAACAGTGTTGCACAAGATAATGAGTACTGTAACCTATCGTCAAAGATGGTATTATTCACGTACAAATTCGTATTGACAAAATGAAAAATAGTTTCTTATGCAATTATCTCTGTGAAAGGTAAGATTATGTTAATTTTCATCCATGAATGATCAAAATGGTAACGATAAAAATTGAAGACTTGCAGTACGCTGAGAAAAAATACTTATTATTGCTCCAGCAGAAGATAGCTTTGGGATTTGAAAATAATTTTTTATCGAGGCTACGAAATAATTTTTTTCAACCAAGTGAACGTTTGGTGAGATCACATAAATTTCAGTTCGAACCACAAAACAATTAATTTTTCCATACACGCAAAAACGTAATTATATGGTTTAAACGATCCTTCTTCTCATGTTAAGTGTAACATAGTGTGAAAAAATTTTTTTTATCAAAACGTTTCCATCGAATAATTTACTTTCATAAAATTTCATAAGAATCTTGTATCTTTACGCCGTGTGAAGAAATGAAGCTGAACAGCAAATTGATCTATACGTGAATATGAGGGATAAACTTGACTCACATTAGGTCTGCCAGATAAATGACGAGATGAATTTATCTGAGATTATTGCCATGAACGAAATTGATCATACAACGTTCAACTTTGTTTATTGTTAGATGATTCAGTCGGTGTATTGGCGACTTAACTGCTTGTATGTATAACGGACCGGTGACTTTACGAGGCAATAGGAAAGGAAACGGCAACGATAATTGCGACAGCGTTTAGGCTTTCCAGACTCTGCAGTGCTTATACAGCTGACGCCTTAATCGACAAAAGTTGGGGTGGCGGGGATGAATTCCTCTAGCATATTCGGGAAATTCTCTGTCTCTCGACTATCCCTCGAGGGTTAACAATAAGTTTATTAAAGATTTTACGCTCTGGTTGGTCGGGCGATGTCCTGAAGTCTATAAGGAGTGAGGTCGTCGAGGGCGAAGTGGAGGTCACCCTCGGGGCCCGCGAACTGCCTGGATGAAGGAAGAAAGGAAGGAAGGAAGGAAGGAAGGAAGGGGAGGAGGGGGGGAGGAATTCGATTCGATGTGAAATCTAATGAAAACACGTTACGCTTTGCGGTAGCCAATTTCCCACCATTTTCTCGCCACCAAGAATAAACCCAGGACAACGAATGGAAAAATATGCGATTTTGAGTTGCTACTGCAGGGCTGGTAAGCAACAGTCTCAAAAATCTAAGGGATTGTTAATCAAACGCTTAATTGAAATGCCGTCGTGCACGCATGTAAACTTAAAAATATTTAATGTTAGTCGATTGGTATCTGATATGGAAATGAAAATTGATATTGTTATCCTGATTTCACTGAAGTACGATGCGAATAGTAGGTATTTCAAATGGATTACCAAATTCCAAATTGGTTACATATCACGGATGAATTATTAATCTGGAAAAGGAATTGTTTTTGTGATCCTATTTGAATTGGATGGTTTTTTTTTCAAAACATTCTCATACAATTATTGAAGGATTTCAGGTCAGTTTTTCAATATTGTAGATAAGTGTAATAGGTAATCAAGTAGGCAATTATGTAGATTCATTTGCCAGTTTCTTGAAATTCTCTGGACATCCTTACGATCCTTACGATAGCTGTAATTCCAACAAAAACTCGATTCAGAATTTTTGCAGGCGTTGTTACAAAAATCAGTTCTTTAACTTTCAGACACTTTCAAGACTCCGTCAGACGTATAATGTGAATGTATTCATTCGGAAATTGGTTAAAATGAAAAAAAGAAAATATAATTTTATGATTAATACATATCGCGTTTCTATTTTTTTTATTTTTCCACCATTCGCTCTGAAAATGATCGGAACGTATGATACAATTGAAATCAATTGCTTAAAAATATAAAGGCCAATGATCGTATGTGCGGCAAACAAAAACTTTTTTCATTAAAAAGTACGTTAAATAAAAGATCCAAAAAGCAGGTCCTAATCGCAATTTTTTCGTTTCTATCGTGCAATCGCTCTAAAACCATTGAAACGCGTAGACATCCAAATCGAAATCTGCGAAAATTCAGAAACTACAAAAAAATTTCGATGATAAAAACAGAAGGTCGCGAGCACCAATTTTTTTTTTCTCTTCTTGGCTAACGCTCTGAAAACTACTGGAACGATTAAAAAATGGAACCTACCAAAGTATATCCAAATCGCAATGATGGGAATAACAATAATAATTATTTGCCGTTACGACCTTATGCAATTACCATAGTAGATCATGTTTTTCATTTTCATTAGGATCAACAGGTAGTATCTGCCAGCATACAGGACGACCCAAGAAATGTACAATAGAAAATTTCGGTAGACACAACCTCATGCAATTAGTCAAAATAGGTTTTCATAGTTGAATCAGTTGCACACTGAGACAAACTTCAGTTGCCATAGTAACTAGAAAAATTCAGTAAAACAGGTATCGTTGAAAAAAAAACTGTTTGAATATCGTTGGTATTACGAAAAACGAGGTACGCCTAACCATTTTGCGCTATCGTCGATACTTTTTTGGTAATTGCAACGCAAAATCAGTTTCTGAGATTTACTCTACTTTTTTAGTTCAATAAGGCTTTAGCGTCAAATTATTGTTGCACAAGCATTAAATTTTCGCTACAGTTGCAAGAAAATATAGTAACAGTGATCGAAATGAGAAAGAATAGTAACGGATACTAGACTTTCCGGTAACAGCTAAAAAACTATTTTTCATTTTCTACCTAGAACTACATTTTTCGATTGTGGTAAAAAATGAAAGTAGTTAAGGACTGAGCGGTAACCGGAACTAAAAATTTCTCTCAGTGCAGAAGGTCGTATCAAAAGTCGTACATACGGTCTTTTTCTCTTAATTAAACTTATTCAATTTCACGGTTTCTGGCCATATTTTCATGTTTTAAACCCAGCTTCAACCAAAAAAAAAAAATAAAAAATCACACGCCCCTTTACCTTTTTTAACAGCAAAAGATCGTAAGAGAGCGTTTACGACTTTATACCATTGGAAAAGCGATATAATTCAATGTAAAACCTCAGTCCTGTAAATTGTCAGGGTGGTCGACTCGGAAAATTGAAAAATAAAATTTCTGCGCAGTCGTATTTCTAAAATCAACGTTATCACCCGCTAGGAATTCTCTTTCAATTTCTATGTTCTAGTAATTTCCACTTTCAACATCAGGATCCAACAAGGAGTTAATTACACCAAAGTATTACCTACGCCAGTTGCGGAAAAGGTTGTTCTCCGAGCTCGTCAATGTTGTTCCTGTAGATTGAAAGTAGCACGCGGAACCAGGAGGGCACTGCAGCGAAGCTACACGGTCCTTTTCCAAGGGCTCGATTCTATCCTCAAGAGCCGGAGTAAATATTTTATGTACACAGCGTCGTACACAGCAATAAAAGCAATAAAGTGTGACAGCACCGGTGCATGTAACTTTCTGCTTGCGATCAGTAATCCATTAGCAAACTCAAGCGCCACTTTTATTCGTCCTTCTATTCCATTCCCCCTACATTTCTTCCAGGTAATAATCCGTGAGCATGACACTGGTCTGTAAAAATATATTTAAAACAAGAAGGAAACAATTTGTCTCTTCGATTATTGATCTTATTAGCGATGATCATTGATCGCGAAGCATTTTTCATCGCGAGAAACGTTACTGCGAAAAAAATCAGAAAATTCAAAAAAAAAAAAAACAACGGCTTCATCGATTCGGATGAGAATTGAACGAAAACTTTAAGCATTGGGCGGAAATGATTTATCAATCTTTTCGTCTTTTTACTGCGTCCGGTTGTCGGCTGGCGAGTTTTTCAGCTGTTGAATAATTATTTTCTGATTTCAAGATACAAAGGAATGGCTTGACTGATTTGTTTGAAATTTTAATGTTCGTTAAGTATTCTATACAGATGTGTCACGATACTTCTGAAACCTCTTTTACTTCCGGTTACGCTTGTACCGAATTTTGAACAAACGGCCAAATCGATTCGAATGAAATTTAGAAAAAAAAAACAACTATTCGATGGAGATACGATACGATTTTTTTTTTTCTGTACATTTTCAGATTTCCGGTTACAAAATGGAAGTATCCCAAGCTCCAAACAAAACCTTTATTATCAGAATTTTCCACGAATATTCCTAGAATTCGGTAAACGATCGCTCGTTTTTAATTTTTTATAATTTCCTGTTACTTATTTCGATATAATTCGATCCAAAACGTTTCTTTTGATTGTTTAAACTATTTTTGGATGTCCATCCGTTTCAATTCCTTTACATCGTTGCCTACTTCGACATTTTTTTCGTAGGATAATTTGTCCTCATCTTCTCCAGTCGAATATCTAACGGACTCAACTGAGCAATTGAGGACTAAAAATTTGTGTCTTTTTAACCCTTTGCTGCACGGCGTCTCGTATATGGGACACCTATTTTGAATCGGTTATTCAAGATTTATATTCAATTTTTGAAATGTCGCTGTTCTTTTCCTTCGTAACTGGGCTTTCAAGACGTCAATGTTGATATTTATGATGATTCCGCGAATACAGTGAGCGGTATAAATAAACAAAAGTGTTGAAAATGTCTGTTTTTCACAGAATAAATATAATTGTGGGAAGGTTAAAGGGACCAGAAAATTGAAACTTGAAAATCTTGAGTTTTTGGTGTCGCTAAGAGCGAACCCGACGTCAAAATGTCAAAATGCAAAATACCACATCCAATATGCGGGACTGAAAATATAAAAATTGATCCGATTCGCTCATATTAGATCTCTCATTTTGATTTTGAAAATTTTTCAAATCCGACCCCATTTTCGAAATCGCGACCCTTGTCTCGCCTCGTTTCAAGGAATTTAACCGCAAGGAAAAATACATGCTTCAAAGGGTTGAAAAATTTGGACCCTTTTTTCATCAATCAGCCAGTCTGAATATCGCATTTGCGTGCGTTACTCTCACTCCGGTTTTCGATTCCGATTCGCGAGATGATTCGGGGCGTGATTTAATATTTGATAAACAAATTAGCGGCGTAATGAGTTAGTGAATAAATAATTGAATAAATTAACATCCCGGCGAGTCGCGGGTGACAAGATTCGGATCGCATCGGAGTTAATTCGGCCAGGTTGGAAACGCCGAGGGTAAATATCCCGGGCATTATAGCCAGAGTTTCTGGGCCTCGTAGCACACCCGCAAATTTTACGATCCATTTAAGGTCCATTAGGTTCCGAGGCACTCGGTGTCTGCTCACCACCGGTCTCGTTATTCTCTGTCTTTTTAATTACGTCGGAGTGCAGACGCGGGCACATCAAGACGCGAAAAGGTACGAAGAGGGTCGCAGTTTTAAGGGATGTTTTCCCCGTTCGTTTCCAGAACTCCTATTGCGTGAATTATCAACGGAGACTATAAAGACGCTGCCGGGAAGTTAGATTTACGGGGGCGTAAAATTAGGTCGAGTTCCTTCCTACCAGAGATCCGGATGCACCGTATATATACTTGACGTTTCGAATGTGTTTTCAAACGCCCGTTTCGTCTAGTCTGGACTTTAATTTCAGGTACCTCCACCTTCGCCTTCAAATTTTACCGCCCAATTATCCACCGGAAGTAAATCAAGGAACGAGAAAAAAGTTCTACGAACGACTCAACATTGGTGCCAAAAAACTTTCGGCTTGAAGTATTTTCAGCGTTGCGTCACGTGACCGATTTAAAAATTTGTACGGAAATCCTTTCCTCATTCTTTTGTAAGGCATCGATTTGGCTAAAAAAAATTTGTGATACGATAGATGAAAGTACAGATTTTTTTTTTTTTTAATCAGTCACTCAGTTTGGGATGAAAATTTTACAGGATAAATTAGATATAAACGGAATTGTTTGAAATAAAAAAATTCAACTTTATTCACCCCTTCGAGTCTAACAATCGTTGATATATTCTACTATTTTTTTTTTTTTTTTTTTTTACTCAACAAACATCTCGTAAGCAACGAAGACAACAATTACTGTGACTTCGTTATTATTCTGCGAGAAGAATTCAAGTTCACGCTTCACTCCGCGTGTAATTTTCGAACTCCGTCCCGAAGGACCGGAAATGATTGAGGGAGAGGCTTAAAAATTCGCACGGGCAGCACTAGACTCGGAATTTATTCGATTTACGTTCCCTAATGGGATGCCCTCTTCAGTTTTTTTCGCTACACGGTATACCGACTGCGAATATATTCGCGAAATTTTTCACTTTCTATTCTCCCCTTCACGTCGAGTTCCCGCTTCGATTTATTATGTATCGCACTCCGAGTGTCTAATGACTTCCGCGTTTTCAACTCGCGACGATCGGAATAACCAAATTATTACGCGTGAATCACGCCGCTTGGGGTTCGAAATATCAGGGTGTGAAAATTACCGCCACACCTCAGCTGTTGAACCGTATAATGCGAGAGCTAAAAGGGTTGAAACTGTGAAAGTTCAATGCATGTTTGAGGCTGGCCATCTTTCAGATTTGAAAAAATTACACCGGCCCATAAAATAATAAAGCTCGTTCCTTACCATATCTTTCTATGCTTTTTTGAACGATATTTGGTAAATTTCTGACTGATTCACATTAACAGATTTTTTATTTGGATTTAGTGCATCACGATATGTGAGAAATAAATTTAATCATGCTTGATCAATTTTTTTATTATTACAAATACAATTTATAGCAATTTTTAGGGATTTTTTGCAATTTATTTATATTTTTGAGGGCCTACAGGCAAAATAAACTTCAGATTTATACTCAGCGGATCGAATCGCATGTAAAACTTATATGATTTATATTTAGAAATTTTTTTTATCACCGAGACTGCAGTTTTTTTTTTCATTTTTTCCGGTTTTTTGAACTTTTCTCAAAATTTTGAGGGTGTACGGACCAAACGGACCTCAGGTCCTTAAAATACATAAAGGTAGGTGGGTGTGTTCAAATGTACAGACCACTTTCTTTTTTGTGGGCCGGTGTTATCAGCCAATGTGTGATTTCGTAAAATCCGTACAATGATTTTCTAGAAACGAAGCTTGCTTAACGCGTATGAAAAAATTTTTAAATCCATTTTTCGACGAAGTTATTTCAACGACATGTTAATACTTTTTTACTAAAACGTGATTTCTGTTTTCACTTAGCTCAAAGTATATTTTATTTCTATTTGATAACTTTGTTACACGTAAAATTGATGTACGATCACATCTCATCGAGAACGAGCTCCGTAACAAACTTTATGGGATAATAAAATTGCAGATGTCCTGTTCTATGGGTGAAAAATTTTGCGAGGCTTTACGAATTTTTTTTTCATCCCAAACGCTTCAAAAGTTACATCATTTTTAATGAAAAAAAAAAAGAAAGTTTTTTTGCGGGTTATAATGGGAAATTTCAAATGACAAGCGACACCCTTTAAAATTAAGCTAAAAATTTTTCCAAACGGGAGAATTATTTTCTCAGTAAGTAGGTCCTTTCAAAATCATAGATTCGATAGGTTAGTTTTTTCGGCTCACCCTAATGACGAGTCAACCAATATCTTGATGATAGAACTTGCGCGGCTGATCATACAACTCGATGCCGACGGTGCAGATGGCAGATGTCAAACCTTCTTCGCGATGATCAACTTTGCAAAGTTCAACGCTTGCCGATCGAGGCGGACCTCTCGACTTATCCAACGATTCCAATAACCGTTTGTCAGCCTAAGTTCCAAGAATTCGTTCGTCTTCGAAGCCCGTGCTGATCCAGAACCCTCCACGTAATGCTGATCGACGCGAGGCTTCGCAAAGTCGTATCGATACTTGTCCGAGAACTCTTCAATACAATAATAATAAGGAGAATCAAAAGTTATTTTTTTTTGCAGACCCAGTGTATATGCGGTATGATAAATATCGACGAAAGAAATATATTTCCAAAGGCTGGCGCAAAGCTGCTGTTTTCACTGACACCTCACGAGCAGGCGAACCTCCAACTTTGCGCCTGCTTCACATTCGTTTGATTTCAAATTTTTGCTCACAATCGAAAACGCTTTTATTACACTCGATGAGATCTGTCCAATGGTGTTTTAATCATTACTTATTAATTTTTAAGTCGTCACTCCTACAACTTCGGTTTTGTTTCGTCAGTCCTCGCAGCCTCACGCGTGACCAACGCTACACGTGTATGTGTGAATACCTATACATGACGTCCAGATTCTTACATTATGCATCTTATACTCCTGCGAAACATCTGCTAGAGAATCCATTGTATTTTTATTTCTGGGGCAGAATGAAGGATCTTGCGTACCCCGAAAGCGGTGGATCCATAGCTACGAAGATGGACTTGGTGGTAAAAATTGTGGCTGCCAGTAACGTGGTTCGAAACGAGGTCGCTAGAATACCGGAGGAAATGACCAGACGTTCCATGGAGTGCCTTCCATAAATATCTGTATATGGTGCGTTTTTCAAGGTGGCGGACACTTTGAGCAACGACAGTGAAAGATCCTTTTAAAGACGTGAAATTCTCTACATTCCGAACTACGAATAATTGTTTTCTTATTTATCGGATTGCTTATCGTTTTTTTCAAAGCTTTTCGCTTTATTGACTTCAGACAAGAACCTTGCACTGTTGTTTACGGCTAGATAAAATTTTTTTATCTCAGCTGCATGTGACATTTTTAGTAGATATTAAATTTTCGAGTGTGCTGTAAATCGAAAAATGCTTTTCATTTGCCTCCATCACGTACAGTATTTTTGCAAAATACAAGGCGTTAGCATGAAAAAAAGCATAACAATAATGAAAAAAACGACAATTTCATTACAATGAACTGAACAATATTTCTTACAAAATTAAACAAACAATTTTTTCATGAAATGCACCTGCCCTGCCACCCTTTTCTTTGTATTTAATGAAAGTAAGAAATCACTTTTGCATAGAATTTTTATAATCAAGAATAGGATACCAGAATTCGATTCAAACGATATTTTCACTCTAAATATAACCACAAACACTAGTTCAAGAAAAAACCTGACGCGAAACAATTTTTTGATTATTTTTCCTGGTTTCAGTGAGTAAAAATCTATAAGAAAGAATATAAAAAAGGTGTGCGGTTTTTTGGTTGCAGACATGTGTTATCTATCCGTACGTAAAAAGCTAACACCACTGCGGGTGTTTCTCAGGAGTCAACGATTCGCCTCATAATTTATTCGCACGTTTTCCATTTCGCCTCTCGCTCCTTCTAGTGTGCGGAACTAGGTTAGAAATTGCGAACTCGTTAAGCTTGGTGCTCGTTGCTGTTTTTTTTTTTTTCTTTTTTCTTGCGTAGCGAGCAAAACTTGAGCGGCAGATTTTAATTGCGTTTATAATTTTAATACTAACGAGCGGGGCGCGGCTCAGTCATCGTTTTTGCGTCAGGTTGCAACTTTCAAAGCAAAGCTAGCTCCGTGTACGTTTAAATTACGCCCACATCTCGCAAAGATCTTGCGGGTAATTTCAGTCACCGCAAAGCTTCCCACATCGCCTGAGAAATGGAGCAAAATGTACAGCGATGGCATTCCTATACGCTTTAAACACTGATGCGTCTTATTCGAAATAATTTCAACCGTGAGAAGGTCATGAAACTCGTACCTGATGATGAACAGTGACGAGGGATAATCGAAAGAAAGTTGGAAGTTTTTCAGTTCTTTTTTTTTTGCCCTTTTTTTATTTCAAACGAACAAAGCAAGCTTTCTCACTACCATGATGTAACGTTTAGAGAATTTTTTCGAACATTTGGTTATAAAATTTAATCACAGAAATAATTGTGAATAAATTTTTTATTCCAATCTTTACAGTTAGCGTGAATTTTCATCTCATTATCGGTTTTTCTTGTACGGCTTTTGAACGAAAAATATACCAACGTGTGCGAAACACTTTTTTGGACCTAATGTCGATTGTTGAGTGATGAGCAATGTCAAAAGCGTGGTTGATATTAAGACTGGTTTTATTAACTTGGTCTTATTTTTACCTTCTTTTAGTTAATTTCATCACTTCACCTCCAGAATAACAATTGCGAAAGAACTTTTTTCCTTCTCTGAGTTGGTACAGATACCGCAAATCCACACCTTGAATTTCAAAGCAAAAAGTTAACAGATTTGGATTAACGAGCAAAACACGTTTAATTTAAACAAGGGAAGTTGACAGAAGGATTTCGGAGAGGAAAAAACTTTACATTTAAACTGTGAAAGGAACAAAAGGATTCAGCGTTAAAAAGAAAAAGAATCTTTTATTTACATAAAACAGCCGAGGAAGAAAAGGATTTATCGAGACGTTAAATTTAGTTCTCGTAAAAGTACTGAAAACCGTATTTCAATGGTTGATCTACCGATGTTGATGAATGTCAAAAAGCTTTTCTTATTTCGTCACAAATTTCAACGACAACAAGCGGTGAAAATTATTAGTAACCGAACATCTGTTGTACACAACAATTTAAGAAGGTTGCTTGGCCACAAATCTATACTTTTTTATTAATTTCATTACGAGATAGTCGTTAATCAAATGTTTATTAAATCGTTATTTTTGTAAAATATGAAGATCAACTTCAAAATGAAGAAATAGAAAATACCCGCATTATAAATAAAAGGTTTGATATCAAGGCTGAAATTCATTTTTTTTTACCATGTTAATATCGTTAAATATTTTACTTTACAACATTGCACCGATATTGATTACGATAAACATGTGTCATTGTTCATAATTTCAATATTTTCTATTTTCATATACCCAAAAAGATTTTCACCGCTTAGAAATATAACAAATCATCGATTAGGCAATATACAATGATCTCGTAACAAAATTCCGAAAAAGTACAGATTTCTGGCCAATCGTTCTCGTAAATCTGTAGATCTAATCATTTAAATATTGATCAAGAAATTATCGACCAAATTTTTACTCACCAAATTAGCAAAATTAAACTTCAAGCTTTCACGGTATTCGGAAAAATGAACGAATCAAGAAGCAAAATTTTACAACATATTCGAAGAAGATTGTTCAGTTGATACAAAAGGCTACGTTGCCTTTTTAACCACGTCGAGTCAACATCGTCACGCCTAGCGGAACATCGGAGTTCCAATTCAAGCGCGCCACCTTATGTCGTTTCGTTATGGGAATTGACTTTCCGATTTCTTCGTATGGGGTCCGTTAGCGGCCGTTTCGATCTCCGATCTTCCATATGTTGTACCCCGTTTCCTGCCCCCCGTTTCGCTTCGCTTCGCCGCCGTGCCGAACATTGATAATAATTAACCGGTTCTGTTTGGGGCTAAACTCAACCGTTGATTTCTCTGTGCGGTTTCGTCGACGGTTTGTTTCATTAGAATAACACGCAGTTCTGAAATTCCTCGAATGGAAACGCGAGGGCAAATTAATTGACGGGATATTCGTTAGATAGGTGTTGAAATCTGGCATTGAATAGGTCGAAAGTGAAGTTGAAGAAAACCAAGATTATGGTTAGCACGGTTTTGTGAAGAGGTTTTGTGCGGAATCGTGTCGTCCAAAATTGACAAATTAACAACGAAGCATCAAAATATTGCCAAATATTTACTATCAAAAAGAGACCGCGATCTATGTTTTGTTTAAGATGTTAAATTTTTTTTTACAATTTGATATTTAGCTTTTTTTCAATCTACATACAAGGGCACGGAATAATAATATATTATCCGAAGTATCTCTTATTGAATTTGTGATTATAATGAAAAATAGAGATTAAGGTAAATTTTCGAATAAGAAAGTAGTTGATAAATTTTGAATGATACATTTTATATTTTAACTCATCGTACGTGCTGAAAAATTTTTATAATCAACTCTTTTGAGAGGATATTTTGAGACATTCAGTCGGCATGAAAATATATGCGTTTCATATTTTCTACTCTTTCACACGCTTACAAAGTCTTACACAACGAAACACTTTAGATGGGGATTTTAGACTGTGAGACAACTTAGACGGAACTGTTTACGTTTTTCGGAAATTTGCAGTGTTGAAATGTTTCAAATAGTTAGAATTATTCAAATTATTCATATGTTCAAGGATTTACGATCCTTAAAAATGACCGAACACCATTTCACGCTAAGCGTACCAAAGCAGCGCAAACAGGTTTTCATTTTCGTTTCATCATTGGTCGAGGGGATCAGTACAGTACCTATAACGGAAATTCGAATGACGAAAAATATTTTAGTTACATGAAAAATTCGAATTCAATAAAAAAAATTTCAAATTATTCACGATTTCGAGTAATTCTAAAACTCCGAGTTGCCGTCCTTGTTTCACTAGAGTGGTCAAATTGGAGGTAAGGAAAAAAAGAATCCCACAGGATCTCGTCGATCGCGACCTGCGGCATCCGAAGTCAATTATCAGCGAGCGTCGATACGGCGTGAAAATTCGTTGGGGGAAATATCTGAGGATAAGGGTGGAATTTTCCACCCACCGACGCAATAGAGCTTGCGAAAAATGCAGCGTGGAATGCTCACAGTTCGTCTGCAACGGGACGCTGTAGAATCTCCGGAATTCCTTGGAACCGAACAGGGCGTCTGAAAAGCAGCCCAGCCGGGCTTTCTCCTCCGTTTCGGAGTTTCGATTGTTGTTTTTCCGCCCAGCCCACACTCGCCTTTTCCCGTTCTCCAAAGCTCGGTCCGCGCTTTCCACCGAGGACGGGAAATACCCGGGATT
Organism: Neodiprion lecontei; assembly: GCF_021901455.1. NCBI lineage: Eukaryota > Metazoa > Arthropoda > Insecta > Hymenoptera > Diprionidae > Neodiprion > Neodiprion lecontei. The sequence goes on along the minus strand of NC_060261.1, from coordinate 28,281,578 downwards.
GACAGGGTTCTGTTAAAGATAAACGAGCCTCGCCGCGCTGCCTCTGGAAAGACCGAGGAAAAGAGGAAAAGAGGAGAATGGAAGCCAGGGTGGAGAGAAAAAAAATTGGGAAAAACTGAGGAGAGAGAGACGGAGAGAGGAATGCTTCGCCCACCTTCAGCCTCACAATGAGTTTGTTTCGGCAACTCGACGTGCGTCGGCTGCTCCTGAAATCAACATCAGTGTCCCTGCCATTCGTCTCAGCCCAGATTCCAGACACTTTAGGATTTTTTTTTTTTTTTTTCCAGGCGGTTTTTGAGAAAGTTCAAAGAACGAACGCCAAGCAACGGGAGTACAAACAAATGTTCCAATTTCTTAGACAACGGTTTTGCCGAAGTAATTATGGGTACGTCAATTTCAACGACTCCTTCGGAATGTACCAGTTATTTTCAAGTCTGGTAAACATGCTTCTAGTTTTTATAATCAATTGGAAAAAGTCTGGCTGCGGTAACCTTGGGCGGGAGTTTTCAAGGATTTCTTTTCAACCGCTGAACGGATGATTAATTTCACCGCAAGTTGACAGTTGGAATCTTTCTTACATCTTAAAGAGTTTCGGAGATATGGAAATTCTTATCTTCGAAAATACGCGTTTTCATGTTTCTTATAGTTATCGAGAAGTATTAAAAGTCCCAATGGGGTGACCCGCGGATTACTCAGGGAAAAAACAAGCCCTTAAATCATTTGAATTATCTCATTCGCATCAGTTTTTTTTTCCTGCGTTTTGTCAAAATTCCGTATGAATTAAATTCCAGATTGGAAATCATGGATCCATTGCTGTAAATCGCCGTGTTACAAGTAGTAGAAAAAAAAATTTTTTTTCTCTGCTTTGGCAATCGAATCTTCTTTGATCTTATTATAGATAGTTCGAAATTCGGCACGTGGTCCACTCAGCCACAGAGGTCTTTTCGGACGTTGACCATAATCCAGTTTCGCAACATACCGCGCCTCGCAAAATTACGTTACGACCCAATTGCACAAAGAACGATTATGTAGTAATTGACCAAGGTTCAGTCGAACGTAATTCCTATAACCGATCACGGTTGAGCCAAGATCTCTGACCCTGAAAAACTTCTCCCAGATATTAAGGAGAGGTCAAATACGATCGCGGTTCATTAATGGAAGACCTTGACACGTGTCAACATCGGTTATTCGTCGTTTCGCACTCCTTTGAATTAAAAAACCAAGTGATTTTCTTCCTTTCTGCAGTTTCTATCTCATCCTTCAGCCTTAAGAGGATGCTATCCAGTAAGTCTTTGCCGATCGAGTAAAACGCCGCTGTTCCCGAGTCAAGAAACGGAGAAAGGAGTAAGAATTAACATAAGGAAGATTTATGATCAAATGTACAAATACATTATTAGAACTTGGAAGAGTTGTAATTGTGTAACTAGGCGAAGCGGACTAGGAGTAGGTGAAATGAATATTTAGAGTGAAACTGAAACTGAAGTTGGAAGGTGGAATTGAAGTGGATTATAAGAACGTTGGAAATAATGTATATTTGATATAGGATGGAATAGAAGTGACTTGGGACAAGGAGTTCGAGTGCAGGAAAGGTGCGCGAATCTAGAATAGTGGGGAATAGAATTAGCGGATTAAGGGCGATAACGAGTGGCGTGAGGCTGGGTGGAAATAGGAGGACAAGATAGAGACTGTAACGTTACTGTAAGGAATGTGGAAGAGTTAGCAGGTAGAAGCAAGAGGCGGTCGGCGAAGATGAGGGAAGACTCTGATAATAGTCGAGTTGAGTGACATTTTGCTCGCAATGGGAAAAATTTCATTTCTCATAGTGACTAGAAAAATTCAGTCTATTCAGTAACTAAAAATTTCTCTCAGTGCGGTCGGTGAAGAGTGACTATCGCACCCCCTTAATGCTCGAGGGAAAGATTCCTCCGTATTCGGACGACGTGTAAAGACAGTAAAAAGAGAATCTGTTCGGCCAATCCGTTGAACAGGGAGATGGATCGGCGACTCGGCCCATCCGGGTAAGGACACACACTGATCTTTCTGTCGCTGATCCCTGACGGCCGGAACCTCGGAAGATATCCCACGACGCCATCAATTATCCCAGGGAGTCCCCGATGCCCAATTTATGCGCCTACGTCGCATGAATTACCTTAATTATCCCGGATAATCGGTGAGCATCTGGTGTCTATGGAGCGGGTGGTAGAAATACGTCGGTATGACGGATCTTCTCGCAGGATTTTTCCGCCGTTTGCTCGAAATTTTTCGCGATGGAATTTAATAATAACGACATATACTAGTCACCCGGCATTCCTTATTGTCGGAGGTTCAAAAGATCGTTGCCGAAGAGGAGGACGTTGGTATCAGGAGGACTGATATGAGGATGTGGATAAAGGGAACACGAGTGACGTACGATACATAAACGAGGAAAAGCTACGTACTGAGATTAAAAGAAATATGCAGGATGAAAATGTAACTTGTGGGAGATAAAACACCCATCCCCCCAATTCCAGGCTTCACCAATAACGCTCATGCCCCTTCTGATACATCTTTATAAAACAGCCTCTCCCTGATGTAACAACGAAAATTTTTACATAGGGCATTCCGTGCTTTCTCACGTCATTCTCATTCTGACACGCGATGAAACGTTTTTTTTTTTTCGAATTATTAACTACCACCGTAATTGTCGATCTCGGTATTTCAAACTTGAAAGTTTGAATTCCTTCTGATTTTCTTTATCGATATCTAGCAAATGTCGAAGCATAGATTCAAGTGAAACTAATTTTATTCTGTTCACTTCACTAATTTCAAGACCGCTTACTCGGCAGTCGAGCCTAATATATTAACGGTATTAATAGCGTCTAATTACCAAGGAATGATGTAGAAAATCTGGATCAGAATAATTCAATTCTTGGGTAAAACCTGACCTTTTTTTTTTTTTTTTTTTACTTCAAAATTTCGACGAAACATCGAAGCGTTACGTTATGGCAGAGATTTTCATTTACGATACGATGTCAGGGAGTCAAATTGCTCATATCCACCGGCGGAATGTGGGTTTAACCATAGAAGGAATATCCCATACATGAGTACGGATATATGTTCACGTAAAACTCGAGCTCGGGGGGTCAATCTCGAGAAGGAAGGCTTTTGTTATGCACACAGCGTTCAGCGCCGCGTTCTACGCACCGCAATGCGGTCTGCCTTTCCCATTCAACAGTGACGGCTGAGAATATACATACATTCGAGTTTATTGCCGTACATTGTATTCCTGGATAAGACGTATGCGTAGAACCCAACCTGACGTTCGAGAGACGCACAAGAATATTTTTAAGCTCGGGAATAGACTCCCCCGTTTCATCTTCCGTCTTTCTTTCATCGACTGGGTGCCTGATATGAAGAAAAGTAAGTAAATAAATTCGAGACTGTTGCAGAAAATAATCTGAAGGAACGTGAGAAGCACGAGGATTTTATGAACACGTTACACGTCATGAACACAGAAGTTAATTAGTCAATTATTTAATTTTTCTTTTAATAATTTTTGTCAAATGAATATTACTTAAATTAATAATTCATGTTCCAGCAGAAACATTCCAACGTTCACCACCCTAAAGCGTAAACAATTCAGAAAAAAGTGTTCCACGTGCGAAAGTCTTAAAATTTCGAACGCACACGAAACTTTTCCGCGTTTCTCATCGCGGCGAGATCAAAAAGTATACAGAGAAAAAATTCTGAAAGTTGAAGCTAGATACTTTTATTATACTTCCAAATGGTATCCGACCTTCTGAAGAAAGCGTCTATTTATTCGACAACTCAACGTTGCCTGCACCCCTCGATTCAACTGAATAATAAAGAGAGGGTGGGAAAAAAATGGAAAATCTGTTACTTCGCGTGCTTGGCTCCAGATCATAACTTCAGGGCGATTTCAGTATTTCGCTCTTACTTCCCATTTTTTTTTTTTTTTTTCACAGTTTCGTAACTCTTGGAAAATCACTTACTTTACCAACGTTTGTATTATTTCCAATGTTGGACAACTCGCGATGGCTTTGTAAAGAAAAATTTACTTTCGTATCCAACGTATCCGGAAAGGTAATTACCACAAGCCTGGAATAATCTCGATGGTGAAAATCATGCGGTCAGTAGGAAGTTTGGAGCTAGGTATCTTCGGCCCACCCTGAGGGCCTCATGATCCGCTGCACGGAAGCGTAAATTGGTCGGCTCATCCGGGAAGTGGTAAGAAAAGGGTCGGGGTATCCGCAGAAGGAGGGCAGAGACGCCGTCGAGGAGGATACGGTGAGGTGATTCGGCCAGATTCACGTGCAGGAACAGGACGAAAAGAGGGGGGCAAGGAGTGGGCGCTCTTTTTGTTCGTTGGCTCGCATAACGACCCAATTAACCATTCTGATTTTCTTAAGAGGTGCACCGGACGGCGGGGCGAGTGAAGAAGGGTCTAATAAAATGAAAGACTATGACTGGTGAGGGGGAAAAAAGGGGAGCGGAAGGAGGTATCCCCGAGACCGGGACTTTGCGGACGTACAGAGGCAGGTAATTATGAAGCATTTTCCGAGCCTCCGAAGGAGGTCGAGCTAAGAAAAGGGCGAATCGGAGACAAAGGATTCCTCGATTAATAATTTCCTCGTTTTTCATTCTCCCTTCCATTCGTTTCACAATTTTCATACTACGTTGAAATTCTACGGCACCCCCTGAATCGAGTTCTGTAACCAGACTTTGCGGATCACTTCCCGAAGCAAAGGAAGAACTCGAAAGGTTACTTCTACCCTCAGACGCCAGTGGTCCGTACTTCACCCTTGGAAATCAGACTGGGAGAAGTAGATTTAATTAAACGGGAAACTTGGCCCGTCTCTCAAGTGATCGGTTATTTCTTTTCCGGTGCAAATCGGAGTCTTTTTTTCCACGCTTTAAACTTCATTGCGAAGGGCGAGTATTTCTTGCTAGTATCCTTGAATCAAGATACTCGATGAATGGTAAATTGGTCATCATGGCAACGATCGATGTACACTTCGTGGTTTGTCATTCAGAGTCTAGTATTGCGACTCTTGGATATTCCGAGGAGATATCAACACTTTGAAGATGTTTGAGAAGGTTTTACACAATCCTTTGAATTGTTTGGCCAGCGATATGCATCTACCATGAAACAACCATTTTGAAAGTGACGTCCTTTGTTTAATAAACTTCTTGTCCCGTACTGGAACTAAACAATGTACCGGAGAGCAAAGAGTGGGCACCCACAAGAAACAACAGCCAACTGTACGATCGTCCAAAGTTGAGAAGTTGAAGCACTCGAGCTCTGGTTTAGTTCAACCTACATTGCGCAATGTATGTATTACTTCGAACAATGTCCACAAAACCGACTGTCTGACAATTTCTTTGGAGCTATGCACGAATGTCACCCGTATCTTGAAGAATATGGTATGAGAAATAAACATTGTAAGAGGTACTGTATTGTTAATTAAAACTGGAATGAATAAAGCCTTTCAAGGGGTTACGAAGTAAATGTTTGTTCCAGCTCGATATTGCGGACAATCAAACGACAGAAAATATCTCCTGCGTAAAGATGGGTCGTCCTTGGTAAAGTCCCTGAGGACTGGTAGGACTAAACTCTGACAAATGGGAAAAATACATGGCCATGAATTATTTCCCGAAGGAGTCGGTTTACCAGACGGATGAAAAAATATTTCTGATATGAGCAAAGGCGCAGGCTTCTTTACAACTAATGATTACACTTTGGCTGTGGTATTCATAAGCATGAAGTACAATGTTACAACAAAATGAATGTTGTTCAGATTTTCAGAAAGTAATCCTGCGTTCGTTCAATACCTGCTTACATCTTTATTCGTAGTTTGTACATCCTCTACATCAAAATGTGTCGTCGGATTCCTCCGAGCCGGATATTCCGGGGATGATGAAAGTCTGGCCTAATCTCAATCCTAAATTGCAGACGAGTGCGAGTAAAGACTCGTGTTCATACGAAACTCTGAAGCTACTACCTGTTCAGAAGCAAAGTGGACACATATAGGTCAGAGGTCTTTGAGGATCTACGAGGACGTTGATTGTATCAATCGTAGGTAATGGAAGAGAACTTTGCGAGGCGTTCAACTCCGGCCAAACATCTCACCTCGCCCAGTTTAATCAGCTTCACCCTCTTAATTACCAGCTGAGATGCATCGCGCCAAATGTGTTCAACCAGCATCCCCGTCATCCCCTCCGAAAATTCCGATGATCTCGTGACGAGTTTGATGAGCTCTTAAACGCCCCGATCCGAGTCCCAAGACCAGCAGGACCAGCGGTTGAGATTGAAAACGGTGAACGCGTTTGACCCGAAATTCTAACCGCGGAAAGAAACGGGGATTCGCAGAGGGCGTGAATCTTTCTTTAAGAGCCTTTCGTCTCCTCGTTCAAAGCGTTTCCGAAAGGTATCGGATGTCTGTGCCCACTTGTACCGGTCGTTTGCAACTGTCTAAAGGGCGCGGAGCGGAGCCTCACGAATCGCATTATCACTTGCTCGTGTGTGTCCCATGCCAGAGACGGACAGGTAGTCAGCTGGAGGTGGGGGACTTCCGGCGAACGGGGAACGGGAGGCGGCAAACTGAACGTGGGAAAGTGGCTGACGCACAAGCACGTGAGCTCGAGCTGAACGGTCATTATTCTGCCGTTCGCCGAAGAGGATTTGTCCTTCAGGCGCCTCTCTTGTCGCGAAGATTGCGAATTTCGGCATAGCCGGAAGTCGGCGCGTTTCCCCGAATTTCGCTTGGGAGTTGGTAACGTCCAAGATCCTCCCTTAATGCCATTCGCGAAATTGGTATTACTCCCATTGCGTGTTCCCGCCTCAAAGATAATCTTATTCGTTTGCGCCTGTTTCCCATCGCGATATCTGCGAAGTGCCATGGGAATTATGGGACGCCATGGGAGTGGCGGAAATCAATCCATTTTCGAACATTCGTTTCTCTCTTTCTTCACAACTCTTGGCTCACTGATCCTTCGGAATGTTCTGATGGTAATTTTCGTGATTCCACCACTTTTCTAAAATTCTCATTCGTCCTAATTCAAATTACTCAAGCGAATACCTTTGCTGCTTACCATTTTTTGTTCTCTGCAGTCTGAAAGCCCTGAAACCTGGGTTGGAACTCGAAAAGTTATTTCACCCAACTCTTTAGAGGGTCACGAGCAATATATACCTTGCATCCACTTTTATACGCTTGAATAAAAGCTACCTTACAGAAAGATTCTAGAAATTCCAACTGTTCCTTTTGCTTTCCGTGTGCATTCGTGAATAGAAATATCATATACAAGCAGTGATGTTGATTGCGAGAAAACCGCTCACAATCAAATCAGTACTATTTACTACTGCAATTTACCTCCGTATGCAAAATTCAAATTGTGCGGTCGATATCCGTTGACTGCACAAGTTTTACCTCTCTACGAAAGCTGCGCACTGCAAATTTTATTCGAAAATATAAAATCGACTCGATACCTTGACGTTAAAGTGCATTTAAAGCAAAAGTTTGAATAATAGGTTGTCAAAGATTTCGTGGATCGAACACAGAGATTGTTGGAAACATACAACATGTCGACAATGCTTCCGAGCCTCATTCCCTGCCTTTTGCTTCTCGTTATCGATTACCTCCACACCATTTACAGTTGACTCCCCCTCTTTCTTTGACTGTGAGAATCACCTTGAGCGATGAAAAGCGGGGCACGGTATCCGTGACGAATTTCCTTTCATATAATGGCGTTACAAAAGCTTTGAGGAAAGGTAATTTCTCCGGCATTCACTTGCCGTTTTATCCGGGTTAATGAAAGCCAAATAGTTACGGGTGACGACGCGGAGACGAGAGACTATCAATTCTCGTCCAGAGACCGCAGGCCGCCTTTTCTCATCGCACTGCACGGTTAGGGAAATTAGAATTTTGCTACTCATTTTACGAGGTGTTATACCCTCATTCGAATGGACTACACGCGCATTGAGCCGATCCCTACCTTTATTCCTCGTAAACAGGGATGAGAGGAGTGTCGACCGCCTCGTGAATCCGATCCTACATCCTCCTCGTGTCATCTTCCGCTGCCCCTTTTCAAGCGCTTCTCTAAACCTGCCATATTTTCAACCGTGAAGTGCAGGGATCGGAGTGAATGTAAAAAATTGGAGTTCCTGGAAAGAACGTCGTGGGAATGGCCAATCTTTTAGAAAACAATCACGCAAAAATCGGCGTTTGCGAGACCTTGGCTCTCGCATTTCTCGATTCGATTTCAAATCACGTTTATAGCTTTGATTTCATCGCTGAAGCTTTTGGTCTCGGATCGATGATAAGAAACTGGACTGAACTCTATGAGCTCTGGAAAGTCGATAGTCACCGGTAAGGAGAAAATTGAGCTATAAGCAATTCAGATTTATCGGTCTGATCATATCTTCGCAGAAAAAGGAAGCGGGCGTGCGGGGCTATTTTTGAGGGATCGAAAAGTTCGAAACTCATTTGATGAAAGGGTCTTTTCTAACCAGTTGGAGAATAAACGATCCGGAATCCAATCACCGGTTAATCCCTTGCATTACAACAACTGCTTTTACTTCGATTGTAAAAGCCAACTTCGAGAATCTATCGACGTCACAAAAATCCCGACTTTCCATATAACGCCGATTCGAAAGACGAATTAAATCGAGAGGTTGAACGAGTGCGTAAAAAGATTTGAAAAACTTTTCCCATTTGTATGATATCGTCAGAAAATAGAAGCATAAAGCTGGCGTAGTGACTGGTATTCAAGCTACGGAATAATGAGTCAAAACAAGCAGATAAAAGATTTCTTCGATTCATATTTTTTTTTATTACAATGCAAAGTAGTCTGACAACATCCATGAAGTGTAGTCGACGAATACTGGACTGGTAAAAACAATCCATACACCACGTTGGTAATCCCAATGAGAAACTTCATGGGTTTCTGATGAGTAAGCAAAAGTATCCAGACGATAAGACCGGACGAAATTATAGGTATGTTAAGTTTAATATCATTTGAACAAGGTTGATTAATGAAATAAAAAACAAATATACCTGTTTCAACGAATGCCTCATATATGGTACACTGAAAAAACTTCATTAGTTACAGTAACTAGAAAAATTGAGTAAAACAGGTATCGTTAAAAAAAACTGTTTGAATATTGTTGGAATTCCGAAAAACGAGGTGCTCGTAACCATTTCGCGCTATCGTCGATCCTTTTTTATAAAAATAGTAACAGATACTAGACTTTCTGGTAACAGTTAGAAAACTAAGTTTCATCTTCTACCTAGAAGTATATTTTTTGATTGTGGTAAAAAATGAAAATAATTGAGGACTGAGCGGTAACCGGGAATAAAAATTTCTCTCAGTGTATGTCCGATATCTGTGTCTCTAATTTGTGTGTCATCTGTTTGAAAATTTAAAGTCTCGTCGTCACTCTTGTTGCTATATCTGTCTCTCTCTCTCTCTCTCTGTTTCTATCGTCTCTATGTTCACTTTTCTTATGTTCTAATCTTCTCAGGTCTCTAGCATCAGCTGTATCCTCAGTATTGTTCTAAACGCGGAATAAAGCGAATCATCAAAGCGAATCTCTCTCTTTATTTCGATCTCCACGCATTCTCAAACCCTTTCGCGAACTTTCTGGGATTAAAATTACCGAACTTTCTCTACCACCAAACAATATCTCTGAAAGGTTTTCAAATGCATACATAAATAACAAATTGTTCCTATGCTGATATTTCGTTGAAAATTTGTTTTTCTGGAATAGTTTCCCTAACATATGCAACAAATTTCAAGACTTGATCGATGGTAACCAAAATCTGAATATTCCTCCATCATCCATTCGATAACCAGTGGTCGAAAAACGCTTTACAATGAGCCCGATCTGCGTAGAAAAGTCCCAGCCAAAAATTGACTCGAAATCATGATCGGTCTGTGCAACTTCCAAGGGTTTTCACAACGGCGACATGAAGGAACGGGAAGGGCACGGGCTGCGTTTTCGATCAGGGGCACCTGGGCGCACCTGAGCGCACCTGAGAATCCTGATGCCTGTTGCGCGCTGGGCCAACAGCCAACAGCCAACAGCCAACAGCCAACAGGTGAGCAGCGAGGATCCGAAAGAAGACAGCATGCTGCCGGTAGTGTCAGTCGGTGATTGTGATGCGTGAGGTGCGTGTGGTGTTCAAAGTGCGGTGTCATGCTCTGTGGGTAACATATAAACGTGCGTTTTTCTCCAACTTGGTACACGGTTTTATCCGAAATCATCGCCGACTCTCCTCTCCTATGTCACGTCGTTTTCTCCTGTGGGATGTTCTCCGTTGGCGCCAATTTCGCGCCGACGTCTGATCCTTGATGACGTCTCACTTCATCGCCAAAACGCCCTTACAGACAACGGTTTCAGTCGCAGACTGTGAAAGGTGAGACCGATGTGCATATTCTCATTTTTTTTGGTCTTTTCTTCCACCATTGTTCCCCTGTTTTCATCCCGTTCTCGGTGACACGTGGATAGCGAGAGATAGAGAGAGAGAAAGAGAGAGAAAGAGAGAGAGAGAGAGAGAGAGATTTCGTTACGTAAGGAGAAGAAAACGAAAACATTACCGAGAAACAAAGTGGCGAACGTATGTGAACGCTCGTATTACGACGCAGTAAAAGTTGTATGCCATGGCTATTGTGGGTGGGCACATGTCAGGCTTGAATTTAGGATAATGCAGGGCTTGCCGTCCAGCGTATAATATCAACTATTGTTCTCCTCTCGTATGAGGTAAGCCTTGCTCATCCAAACGTTAAATAAACTCCGATAGCTCCGCTCCCGTACTAGCATCACTTTTCTCAGTACTAAATGTGTTATCTAACTTGTCATCTTGCTATATTTTTATTTTTATTTTTTTGACTCTTTTTTCTTCCTAATTGTTGTCGGCACGACACGTGAAATTGATTTCAAGATCTTCAGTCTAATTTGCAGAAATTCCGAATCCCTTTCAAACCTGTCCATTAACTACAATGAATGTAAGAATGTTACCAGATCTTGGACTCATTGACAAGTTGAATCCTTGACATGTGTCGTAAGTGTCACAAAATGATTCTATCGTTTCAATTTGATTCTAATTTTAAATCAGTTGTTGAAGTTGTTGTTACCCTTGCAGCGGAAATATATTGCCAACTATAGTTTCATGTGTTACTATCGCCGTATGGTGACGTCAGCAGCAGCTATACATTGTCATTTATAGAGATTTACGATCCCATAATCAACAATCCGAGTCCCTGATCTATAATTCCATCTCGTTAATCATCAATTTTCGGAGAGAATCGGTGCGGAATATCGTCGACACATCGTCGCGATCACGGCTGTTGCTGACACAGCGTTAGTTTCATTATCGCGTCACTGTTACTTTCGGGACGAACTTCGTCATTTTGAGGATCCATTGTCACGGGTGGAATTGGAATTGATCGCGCAGTCGTGTCTAGTTTCATTCTTAAAAAAAAAAAAGACGGAGATTGGAGGCAATTAAAATGACATTATCTGTAGAAATGAAAGAGGGAAAAAAGTGACAGTCGGGTCTGCCCTTTAACACACGCTTGAACGATTTACCCGAATGGGATATTGCGTTGGTACGCACATTTACGATTTTTCGCAACGCATAACCCGTGTAGCTGTGCATCACCCAATTATTTTTCCGCTCGTAAACACGAGCACCGATTCACGGAACACGCGGGATAATTGGCTGTATCGCAGATGCATGAAATCATTGTACGGAAGAAATTTAACGAGATTGGTACTCGTGACGTGAACCGGCTCGATTTTCTCTCCGTTCGTCTCAGTTATTGCATTGAAATGATTATTCGTTGTGTCTGAAAAGCTTCTGCGGGTGAAAGCTGCGATCTGTCAATCTTTCATTTCGCTCGATTCTACCGATGAAAAGAATTTACACTCCGGGTTTCGGACTCGTACGTGTTTCACGTGTAGAATCCATCGCGCCGCGTACGTTGTACAACGAAACGTACTTGTACCTTCGCCCGACACAGGATACGTGACTGGCTATGTGGCTAGGGGGATTTGGTCACGCGCCGTAGATCGTTCGACGGTCAAAGCCGCGTATAAATAAACATGTATTACACATACGCGAGTTTCCGTCGCGGTGTGGATGCAGCCCACACATTACCATGCACCTCGACTACATAGATCGTTTCCATAAGATGCGTAATTATCAGGGCGTGTATGTACCCGTAAGAAATAGTTTGATGTTCGATGAAAACAAAGATGAGAACGAAAAACTTGTCTACGAGTTTAGAATAGTCTTTGATGAAGTTGGATGACGATGTCTAACGGTATATGGACGTGTGCGCTATTATACGACCTTTTACCACGCGTAAGGGTAAAAAGGCGTATTTTTCTCCTTTGTATTTATGCTAGAAACATGAGGATACATTCAAAAACGTTTAGATTGAAAAATGGGTTAATTAAAGTGGAACAAACGAAAACCGTCACGTTCAGTAATGGTGTAAGGTCCCATGTGCCCACCTACGACCTTATACTGTTACGTCCGATATTATTTTCTGAGAAAATAAAAAATTTTAACCGTTCTTCCCGAAATCGACGGACCTTTCAAATCAAAATTTTTTACAATCTTTACGAAAAAAGCACAAAAATGGCGTATGCGATCTTATACTATTTGTAAATATGATGAATAGAAGTATATTTTTTTGCTGAAAAGATGTATCCACGAAACATAAGGCCTTTTACTTTTGTTTATTTTTTTAACCAATATTTGTGTAGATGTGCGTCTTGAGTAGTTTTGTAGCGAATATGACAAACAATAAACTGTACACCCTTTTACCGCCAAATTTTAATTTTTGGCACATACGTCCCTGTATCGTTAGACATGCGATATACCTACAGCACTTAGTGTCTAGACGAGTTGAAAAAAAAACTAATTGTGATGTTTTCAGACAGTCTTTGCTCGCAAGATTTTGTGTGGGATGTTTTGTTTACACAGTAATTATGCTAGCAAAATTATGTGTAAAAAAAAATTCATACAATACTCGACAATTTTAATTGGCTTAAACCTGTGCACGCTCCAGAGGACAGATTTCACGAAAAATTAGGACATCGCAAAGAAAATTCTACCGCAAATATGCTCAAAAATAGATTAACTGACTTTTCAAGCGTGAATAGAAAAATTTGTACGATCGTTAATATTTTTTATCGAATGCAACAATATTCAAATTAGTTAGAAAATAGTTTTGGTTGATAAGTGGAGTAGTTGCCATGAGGACTTTTAAAAACAGGTATATAGATGACCGGAGTTTTAGCAAATTCATTTTTTCAATTCGTACTGCCAGAGCGAAAAATTGGTATTACAATTCTTCCCCATTAACCGTTTTTAACGTCTGGCTAATTTTATTCTTGCAATTACTTCGCCTTTTTTTTTTTTAATTCTCCGTCGTTACGGTCCTTCATCAGGCACACACAATGCACACAACAGTTATACAACGAAGTGGGCATGAAAATTCGCAAGCCCGAGAGCTTTCAGAAGAAATCCCGTCAGCGAAACAGGGGTGAATGGGTGCGCGCGTGCCGTTTATTTATCATTCCATAGGGCATGAATTTATCGCCATATTCGGTGAATTTATGCCCGTTGGAGGCGGTGGTGTTCCGCGGTTCTTCCCTTTTCCTCAACGAAATACGCGGCCACTCGTCTTTCCGTGTGTCAAGCATAGCTACATTTGTCAGCCCGCCGTGCGTATACGCGTACCATGAAATATCCACTTGGTCTTTTCCTTCGGTTTATCCATCTGGGACATAATATTATATCTGGACGATTTACGAGACTCTAGACGCTTGTCGAGGGCTCTGATTGGTCGAGGGCGAAGCGAGCGCCGGACGAAATGTGAAATCAACATCAATCGCGCATGCGCCTGCGCGCTGGCGCCACTTAACCTCTCCGATGAACTCTTCTCCTAACCGCTCTTCAACCTCGGTTGCTGGGAATTTTTATTGCGGTAGACGGGAGGTTTTATTGTATCAAGCAGGCGGCGATGGTATGAAAAAGCTGTAGATGTTTTTGATCGAAAATAAATTTCAACCTGCCGTCGGATTCTCAAGGACGACAGGCGACGCACTAGGAAGGTATTACGTCACGCCTACGCCATCGGAATGGTAATCGCGCTCCTCGATCACCATAAATCTGTTGTATACCTTACCCGTAACAATTCCCACGTCAATTTGGAACCCTCCAAGCCCCCAGCTGCAAAGCTTAGCTCAGAATAAGACGAGGAAAATGAAAGATTTGCATAGCCTGTCGCTCGATATATCTGGTCATTTTGCACGATCGATTTGGGAATCGGTTCTTACAACACATTCAGCAATTTCTAATCATTTTCAACTCTCCCCAGGTGACGCCATGGTCGTCTTCAAGCCAACGGAAGAGATGGCGCTGACGCAACAGGCGTCCCCGAAACTGCGACGGTCGAGGAGACTCTCATCAACGCGAGGGTTGGTGCCGAAGAATATAAGGGAACTGGGAGAGCGTGATCTGAATCAAAAACTGGGACTTTGCCCGATTATGAGCGTGAGGACCACGGATAAAAAGAGTCTGGACCGTGGTCGACTGTCCCAGGAATGGGATTTCAATGAAAAAATCAGTCTCAGTAGCGGATCCAGTCCCAGGATCGATCTTAGGGCTGGTTTTGAGCTCGCTAAGGACTCTGCAAGGTTAGCCGAGCTCAGAGGAGAAGGAAAGAACTCATCGCAGTGGTACGTTAACCGTACTGCCTGCAAGGACTCCAGGGTCATTCAGGAAAACGTGATAAAGAGCGACTCGAAGTACGAGATCGGAGTGCCGAAGGAGTCCGGAAAAGTCCCAGGGAAAACGAAGGTGCAGAGGAATCGAGAGAGTGAAACTGCAGGCTCGTCCTCTAAGACCATGCAGAGGTCGTCGAGGGATGGAGAAAAGACGACGGGGACGAAGAGCAGATCAAAAGTGAGCAAGGATAAAATTGAAAAGGCAAATGACTCGATATCGAAAAGGTTGGAGCTGATACACGAACTGAATCAAAGGATTCTTGCTAACTACGAAAAGTTCCAGCAAAAGTCGAAAAGGTCGCATTCGAAGAGTTCGAAGGACTCGAAGGAAGCCTTGAGAGGCTTGAGGAGGGATTCAGAGGTCAGCGGCCGAAAGCCGGCCGAAAACTTGAGCACAGTTTCCAAAGAGTTGATCGCCTACTCTCAGGTGACTAAAACGAGGCAGAAGACCATTGACCCCACACGAGATACACAGGACTTTCAACGACAGAAATCTGACACGAGCAAGTTTACATTTTCTCGTGATTATTGCGAGCGTCTCGTCTCGAAGCTGGACAAGCCCGAAACAAATCGCAAGAAGGGAAGGGCACCAGTTCCGCCCAAGAAACAACCTTCAAACCCGAAGACGTTGCGTGACGTTAATGAGAACTTCAGCATGGCTCCTAGAGCGAATTTTTACCAACCCCAAAATCTACCCGAAGTCTGTGAGCCCAGCTTCAAGGTTACGCGAAAACCACACTCCACCGTGTCGAGCCACACTGAGAGAAAAAAGCTCTCTAAAGACAATGGGTCGAGGTTTTGCTTGGAAGAGGAAAAAGACAAGAAAAAGATGATCACAGTCCCGAAAGTGAATCCTGTTCTTTCCACAGAATCTGCTTTGAAAGATGCCCGTCAGGGTGAGCTACACGAACCAAAATGCGTGCCTGTGCTAACCAAAAGTGAGAACGTTTCATCCGGGATGTCGGATCATATTCGAAGGATATCTGAGAGACCAGATGATGGTGAGACTATCCTGGAAAAGAGGATCCTCGACGACTTGAACCGCACGATCAGCAAATTCGACGTTGAAACAGACACGCCGCAAGTCTCGGTGACGGAAAGCCAATCTTCAACTGGGAAGACCGAGAGTTTCAGCTCGGATTCCATTGAGAGTGGCTCTTCTCCATCGACGAAAATGAAGAACGGGAGTTTCGACTCCAGCTGCTGCCACGTCGAGCCCTTCAATTCCTCTTGGGACTCGGGTGTCGGTGGCGACGTTTGCGGGGGAAGCGGATGGGTGAGAGTTCACACCGGAATCGAGAGTAGCCTGGTTTACCTGACCTTGGAAACAACGGCCAAGGACGTTTGCAGGGACATGCTCCTTGGGGAGGACCTGTCCCTTTTCGTGCAGGTGAGTCGCCCCCGTTTTCTTTATCGCGTTATCCCTTCCACGTCTGGAATCTTGATATTTGCAAATCTACAGCTAGGTCAGGTAGAAATTAAAGCTATTCCGGGGAGGATTACAAAACAAGCCATCTTATTTCAAGTACGTGATGACAATGCCTTGGATCGCACGTTATAATTTCAAGTAAGCGAATTCTTTTTTGGAAATGGCAAGCACACTACTGATTCATTAACTTCGAAATCGTTCTTGTTGTACGAAAAATGAGATAAATCTCAGCGTGACTTAAAAAGACTTTAACTGACTTGACGTTGCTTCACGGAGTGAAAAATGGCTGAAAACAGTTTCAAACGATTTCACGTAACTTTCACACAACTCCACTCAACGTTCAGAGATTCAGAGGTAGAATCGAGCACGAAGTCCTGCCCCTATCCTGCAGGAATTCGTATGTAAAAAGTTTCGTCTCCACCCTCTGAATTTTTTTTTCCGGTGTTAGCTTGGAATTCATAAGGTTTTCCAGGATTTCATAGGTCCGATACGACGTCAACTCTGGGGTAGTTGCATATTGTACCGCGTAGTTGAAATTTCTACATTGTTTTGTTCATGTCTCGAGCGTTTGCTTTTGATTACCAACCTCGCAAATCTCGACGCGACTCGACATCCAGATTCCTGATCTCGTTACGAAGATTCCCGCTTGTCTAACGAGCATCTGTTTGGCAAATTAGCGAAAAGCCTTATTATATCCGAGACCATTCGCGTTGGCGCGGCACTTTAAGGGGACCAGTACTGATTTTTTCAAAAGACATCAGTGGTCCAAAATCAACTTGTTTCGCAATCAAAATTCGTTTCTCATCAAAAAGAATTCTAGGAAAAAAATGTGTGCCGTAAGGATTATTTCGTGCGAAAAGCTTCCTCGCGACGACTCATAAATTTGGGGATTAGAAAATAACCTAATTCTACGCATGGACTTTAAGAACCGCCAGTGACGTTATCAGGCTGAGTTCGACCTGAAGTTTGCGCATTTAACTTACAAGGCACCAAAAGGGCAAATCGAGTGATTGTCTTGAAAATGTCCTTTGGCCACCATTTTGTTTTGAAAAAAATTTGATGTTGATCTGAAATGAACTGTGATTAAACAATGAATCGATTTTGGACACCGTTGGATCTTCTGAAAATAGCTCCACTGCTCCTCTTGAAGAAATAAGTATACGATGTACGTCGCTGATTACGTGCGGTGGAATCGCAGACCAGTAATCAATTACCAGTCACCGCACGTTTCGCGTATTTTCTAGCCGCACCAGCGGCCTCACACCGCTCGTTAAAATTCCTCAGAATTCTCCGCAAGTCATTTCCCGGAGCGTATGCATCCCGCGCGGTCTTTACCACCCCGGATCTTTGCTTGTCATCTGGTGCGAGTTTCAGCGGGTATACATACACTCTGGTAAAACAGGAAATTCGCCGTTTCTCGAAAAAGAAATTTTCATTCTTCATATTCAATTTAACAGACAATGCAGACCTCCGTCGTTCAGATTTTTCAACGTAAATTTATTCGCTCCTTTGTCCCCGAAAACTGGAATGAAGAAAATGAATGGAAAAACGTGGAATGATAATTTAAACGTTATACTTTAAATCAAGAGCAATATTTCTTCACTCCGTATTCCAGCTGCGAATTCAAGGTTCTAAAGAGAAAGAGAGAGAGAGAGAGAAAAGAGAATTACCGCTGTCTTCAAACCAAACAAATCAGCAGTTTAGTGCCTATGACGGTGGACTTAGTATCAATTATCGGTAATTACAAGTTACAGTAAAGCTCTGGCTCGTGTTTCCTCTTTCGGAAAGAGATTCAAGGGTGATATTCTCCAGTAATCAGTACCACCCTTTACCTAAGCTCGGGAGATTTTTTTAATCAACTCCTTTGAGCTTTAAAGAGAATATTTTGTGATGAGAAGCCCGGGTTTTGCCCCAGTTGTTTCCTGTGATCCCGGGAACGAGATGAGAAATAAATTTGAGGATCCCATTTTCCGTTCGGAGCAGCCACCGCAAGTTCGCCAGAATCAAGTGATGTACAGTCGGAGCCTGTCAATATCATCGCTAGAGCTGCAGCCGGTATTTTTCCAATTATCTCCAGGTAGAACGATATCGCAAATCTCCTGCCAAGAGGTCGGGGAAAAATTTCCGCCTATTGATTTCCCTCCCCCCCTCTTGTCCTCCCTTTCGATTCACACGCAGCGAGCAGCCGGGTCCGAACAAAGATTTGGTAAACCTGCTCGCCCTTGTGGAAGGGCCAAAGTCTTTTTCGCGTAAAAATAACAAAGGCTCTTATCGATATCTAGACCTTGGATAATACTTAGGAAACTTTTAACGCTCCGACATCCATTTGACAAATCGATATTACCAACCGCATGAAGTCGCAGACTATCATCATCACCACGTTATTATTCCTGATATTCTTGATTCAGCAGCCAGCAAGCTCAGATGACCGGCTCTTTGACCGAAAGCACTCAGGAAAAGCAGCTTTTCTTAAAATCACGGAATTCTCCGTGCCAACCAATTTCGTTTAAGCAATGGGAATGGATTAGTTTCTCCGTAACGTTGAAAGTTTTCGCCTGTCGAGATTAACTTCTATGTACCAAGCCTAGGCTACCAGCTTGAACAATGGTTCCATAATGGAGATGACAACGAAAACCCGAATTTTCTGAAAAAATGATTTTATC
Organism: Neodiprion lecontei; assembly: GCF_021901455.1. Taxonomy (NCBI): domain Eukaryota; kingdom Metazoa; phylum Arthropoda; class Insecta; order Hymenoptera; family Diprionidae; genus Neodiprion; species Neodiprion lecontei. Next base: position 28,262,686 of record NC_060261.1, on the reverse strand, counting down.
ACTTTTCTACAGACCAGCCACATTCTCAAGGTAAATAACCTGGCTTAAAAATTTTCTACAATCCTTGCTAAATAAGCCAACTGATGATAGTTATCATGGTTTCCTCAGTCACAGTTCTCTTATTCGGTTCTCTTCTACTGTAATACCCAATTGGAGGCATTTAAACAGTCGGCATGCATTGCCAGTATCTGATGAAATTGATTTTGTAAAAAGACTGTTTTATCTCGAGCTTCCGGGTTTCCGGTAGGGAGAGAAATTACTGGTTCAACTTATTCCACTATGGAATTTTACATGTGACAGATGATTTTCCGTTAGACATTTACTACATTTTCAGTGCTGGTAGCTTTATTGAACAGCAGTATCCGCATTGCAATAATTCTTACAACCGAGCCGTTTGTTACAAGCGCACTCACTCAACAGTGCAGTAAATTCAACTAGCTGTTTATTTCTGTATTTGAAATGTCCCGAATATCTGTATTGATTATCCATCAATGCTATCTGGTAAACCGTCAGTACCACTTGCAGAAAATAACCCGCAACAAAATAACCTGCGATAATATATCCTGGAAACGACAGAACCCTAATTAAAATAACTGGAGTTAAAGTAACCGGAGTTAAAATAATCTATTTTAAAATAACCTCCAACGAATTAACCACACTGATAGGAACCTTAATGAGTAGAGAATGGAATGTGGGATTCACGCATTGCAAACAATTCGTTATTCTGTCGGTATCCAACCACAATACACCATCCCGTACGAAAAACACGGAAGATGACTGTCGCAGCCCAAAGTATTGTGTATTATCATATTGTGTTGACATTTTTCGTGTGCAGTGGTATCGATAGTTTTGATAAGACCGTAATAATCTAATGATAATAATAACGATGGTAACAATAATTCAATTATCAAATAAACATAATGAACACAATTTAAAATACATAATTCACTAATAATTATTACAGTATTTCAATTATCATTTTCATCCTTTTTGTAGGGTATATGTGTAGCGGTTATTTTTCACCAAGTCATTTATATCACGATTATTCTATTCCAGGTCGTTTTTATCCAGGTTATTTTGTCGTGGTATTTTTTTTTTTTTTTTTTTTAGCTCATTTTGTTGGTCATGGATGCTATCTGACTTGTCGGTACCACGTAAGCATTCGATTTTATCTCGAGCATGGATGCAATTTTCTTTCCTGGAAAGAATCCTAATGATCGGGTTTTCTAGGAATGTCTACGTATCTCGAATCTTGAATTTCAAGCCTTCGACGTTTCCGTTTTCACATTACCTGGTTCATTGAAATGCGACGTAGCGTTCCGGGAGTGATTCAAACAGGATTAGGGTTTCGAAGTACGGGATGACCTCCGATCTCAAACTCTTCCGCAGTTTAACCACCATTTACTGTTTATGTTGAGAGTTACATGTTGCAGTTTGTCCTGAAGGAGTCCACCTCTCCTAGCGATTCGACAAACTCATCTTTTCCTCTTCTTTCCTTCTCCCCTTCATCCTAACGCTCTCTTGATCCTTCCAAGGAATCGCGGCTATATAGCCATAGAAAGCTGTTAACTTTGAATTTGAATATCTGATAAGAGGTGCAGATCCGGGTCAACGAGTGGGAACGTCTTGAATATTCAAGAGATTAGCTTTATCTTTGAAGAGCACTTTTAGCGCCTCGATCCTGCTCAAGAACACGCGCATTTCCCCAGGCGGGAACCTTTCTTTGAGCACTAGGCGCACATGTCAATAGTCAACAGCCAGTATTGCTTCGATCGTAGCACTCAACTTGCGGAAAAATACTGCCAGCAAAGAGGTCATTTACCGTCTGGATGATTGTGGAAAAAGGTTGGGGAACGGGAAAACTACCCTCAACAGTTATTTGAGAAAATTTTAATAAACTTTGCCATCCTTGGAGTCGTTTCAATATCATTTCCAGACGTTGAACAAGCGGTGTGCGGCAGCTGCACCTGCTGCTTCCGGTGCAACCGTAACGAAATACGTATTAGACTCTAGCTTCTCTGTAGTTGGGGCCCAGCTGCACCTGCTCGTGGTCGAGCAGAAGCCAGAGAGGCGATATTGGTTTCCAGACGGCGATGACCAGCGAGATAGTTGACTCATCGGCAGTCGGTTACTTGGGTTGGTGGGAAATCACGGATACCTGCTCCTAAGAAACCTTGCTACTGCAAAATTAGCAAGAGTCAGGACATTTTTTTTGCACCCAAATTGCTCCAGCACTGTTTTTCAAGCCCTGAAAAAATGATAATCGATAAGGTTCACAAGGTTCATAAGGTTCTGTTCCTCCGATCACTTTATTAAGAAAGTGGATTCCGCGTAATGGATTAAAGATAGCCTCTGGAAATCCTTGGATTGCGGTAAGACATAGTAGGGTTTTTGCTTGTTTATCGTTGCTGATTTTTCCACGGAAAGGGTGCACCTATACTTAAACGTAGAGGTGGTGGTGGCGGGTGGAGAGAGAGATTTCGTGCGGTTGCAGGAGGCAAAAGGAAAAGAGCAAACTGTGAGAGAAGGGGGAGGTGATGGGAGGTGATCGAAAAGGAAAGCAAGGGATCTCAACCTCGTAGTAAAACTTTTCGGAGAAGATATACGCCCGAAGTTTGGGAATTATTTCAAGCGACATCCGGTGAACTCCTACGAGTTTCTCCAGAGACAAATCTAATGGAGCTTTTTTACCGAATCCTCGAATCTTTGCTTCCCGGGAGACCTGCCCGGGTTCGACCGAGTTCACCCGGGGTTAACCGAACCCTGCCGATGTTAATGTTGCAATTAATTTACGAGCGAACAAGCAAACGATGCAACTTAGTTGATGTCGAGGCCAAATTTTGACGGTTATATGGAAATGAATTCACCTGACTTCAACTCGCAAACGTGTCATTCTTGTATTATCCGTGATGATTGAATTTTGAATTTATACAAAATCTGGCGAAATAAAGTGATCGTACTTTCAAGAAAACCTTCGTCGCCTTCTTCTGAATCAGATTCCATTTTATTCGTCTTCCGGTATCATCACCATAAATCGATATCCAATTAGAACTGTAAAAATTTTGGTTCGTTAGTTGCTTCTCGTGAACTGACCAAAATGGTGATAGCTATGGGATACGAGATGTGAAAAGTCACAGAATGCGCACCACCGCCACCCGCATCAAACCTGAAAATCAAAGTGACAGTAAATAGACGTGGCCAAAGAGCAGGAAAACTTTTCTCGATGATGAAAAACTGAGAGTCGGAAGTTCCAGTCCATTCTTTTGCTGTATCGAATCTGCCACCGACTACGGCGCTATGGCGGATAAAATCTGCTAACCGGGATCTTATCTCGGCTTCGGGTTTTTTTTTTTCCGTTCTTCTACGAGAGAAGGCATCTGGACCACCTTGGATCTAAAGCTAAATGGTGTTGGACGGCAGTCAAATGGCGTTAGATTGATCCCGTAATGTGGTATGTAAGCCTAATGCTCTGTGGGTGTGCGTTTACTCGTAGCAGTCGAGAGGCAGGGGCGTACCAAATGTATCGCTCCTAATTGCCGGACCGTTAACATTTAATTACTCTATGTACAGACGCGTGCGGGGGTCAAGGGGAACCAGTCAAGGGGGCAGCTTACTACTAATCCCGACTAAATCTCCAGCCCAAGCAAACTGGTTTAATCGTTTATTTATAGCTCTGGTACCGAAACCGACAGACCAGTGGCGGTGGCTGCTGTGCTAACGTCTATCGTTCGGCTACCCTCACCTAAACGGAATTTAAAGCTAATCACTTCTCGTTCTGGGGAAGACTTAATATTAAAAACTTCTTCCGCTACCGCCTGGATGGTATGTATCAATTCACATCCGCTTTCGTGCCCTACGAGCTTGCAGACATTGATTAGTGGATTAAAAATCTCGGCTATGAATAAATTTCTTAATCGGTTAGTTCTTTCATATTTTCATGTCCTCCTGGCGGCAAGCCCAAGCGTTACCAAAGTTACGTCGACTTGAATGGAGACACACCATATTTTGGCTACCTCAAATTCTCAGCGTGACATCAAATCAAGACGCTTGTGAATTTTTACAGCTAGCATCTGGCCGCAACTCAGTTGATCCACCAAACAAGCAGACAAAAAACTCTGTGCAAATTAGTTGAATCTACCAATGGAATCATAGTACTCGGTGCGTGGATGTTTAGGCGGTTAGACTTCTCAGACTTTCACTTCACGTTACTGTACATTTGTCACTTTGGTGGATTAAAATTGAGAATCGCCGGGCGTATGGAATTTTAAGAAAAAGTAGAACGTGAAAAATCCTGATATCTCGCTTAATCTCCCACTTTTACTTTGCATGGAATCGTTTCATTGGACGTGATGAACATTGAAGCAGCCTTTCAACCGGATAAACTTCGATTGGTGATAACTTATTCATAGAAAATAAAAAGAACAGAAGAATATTTAAACAACTGGCTTAGACTATGGCACATTTTCTTACACCTTTTTTGTACAACGTCGAAGAGCAGTTAATCACGAAATAAGGTATAGGTTCTCACTACTCACGTTTCTAGAAACAATGCTGTATAACCTGATGGAGGAAACAACGAAAAGAAAGTGATCGAAAAAACCTGATCAAACACAACGCATCCGATAGGCACCGAATGCGACACTGTCTCGTAAAGAGGAAACCGTGTTCAAATCCAAGAACGTGAATTTGAGTACCTGTACAAGGTGCCCGTTTCAGCGTTCCACGTCAACCGCCACTCGACTCGTATAACGTAGAGCTACCTGTGCAAGGTATTGATTTTCGTGCAACTCCGCTGCGCTGAACTGCTGGTAGTGATGATCATTTTTACTCGACTAATTAGACGAGTGGCCAATTTAACTGCAAAAAAATCTAGCACAATTTCGCAGGGAGATCGTTTTGGTGTTAGGTTTACAACCCATGACGCCCATCCTGCAAAAGCGCAGTGACATCGAATTACGAACGAGACTTTGTTCGCAACCCAAAATATCCAGATATCCAGGAGTTGATAATGTTCTAGCTGCACAACTTCTACGGCTTTTCCACCAGCGTGTTGTCGGATCTGCGTTGAATATTTTACGATGAAGCCTTTTCGCTAGGAACATTTACCGCATCTATTTGACGGCTTACGTGCTAAAGCCCTTAGCCGATATCCGTCTCGTTGCTTATTAATAATGCAAGTGTTATCCCAGGTAGCACTGTATATGGAAGAAAAAGGCATCACGCTATTTTGACGTTGAAAGACTTCACTCTTTACAATTTAACATAAAAGGAAATTGTTGTTATCACGTAGTGAAATTCACCGTTAAGAACATTTCACCATCTTTCACTTCAGTTTCAAGTTTATACATCTACAATTTGGTTCGAATTTGCCTCTGTAGAAAGCGAATATCTTTCCACAAACGTGACTCCAATCTTCAAAACTTCTATAAGCTTGCGCATACGAATGCATATTCTCATAAAAAATTTGTGATATTTGTAAATTATTGCACGAGTTTTTCCACGAAGCCAGCGAGTGAAAATTTCAACAGTATTTTGCTGTACATGCCTGAGCTTTCAGCAGTAAATTCTTACCCCCCCAGTCAAGGGGTGTTGAACCGTTTTACAAATGCACCCTTGGGCTGCCCCTCTTCAGTTCTGCAGGAAAGCCGCGGTGAACCAATAAGGGGGATCGTCTCGCTCTGGCCGTCAAGCTTCGGTATTCTCGGGCAATGGAGAAGCCTACGATACGCTGGAGGTTTGAGGGAGCAGCGTACTAAAGGGCCGAATGTTTATTGCGCGGACACCACTCGCTGCCTTAAGATGCAACATCCGTCCTGCGAGTAACCTCAGGGACTCCCTTCGCTTGACATTACATGCATTTCAAATCACTGTCAGACTGTTGCCGTAATAATAAAAGGCACGCAATACTCTCGTTTATCATTTTTTGGCTTAATTTTTGATCCTGATTTTGGCAAAATAGGATCAATGGTTTGTACGGATGCACTGAGAGAAATTTTTAGTTACGGTTACCGGTCAGTCCTTAACTATTTTCATTTTTTACCACAATCAAAAAATATAGTTCCAGGTAGAAAATGAAAATTGGTTTTCCAGCTGTTACTATTCTTTCTCATTACGATCACTGTTACTATATTTTCTTGTAACTGTTGCGAAAATTTAACGCTTGTGCAACAATAAATCGATGTTAAAGCCTTATTTAACTAAAGAAGTAGAGTCAACCGAACAAACTGATTTTGCGTCGCAATTACCAAAAAAGGATCGACGATAGCGCAAAATGGTTACGCATACCTCGTTGTACGTAATTCCAACATTTTTTTAACAATACCTGTTTTACTGAATTATTCTACTTACTGTAACAAATGAAATGTTTCTCAGTGTGGAATCCTACCCGTATAAAAAAAAAACTCGTACATCAGTCTAGAAGATTGAAAGTTATGGAAAAATGTTTGAAAATGTATTTCAATAACACCAAATTGAATTTTAAAGTCCGACAAATTATCTGGAAGAATGTGGAACTTCCGAATTTTCTAATAGTTCGAACGTTTGCCATTTTGAAAACGGATGTGAAGAAGGTCTGCAAAAGATACTTGATCGTAGTGCAGATGGAGACAATTTTTTATCCATATATTGGCAAAATCGGTGAAGTGATTTCTTTGGTATCGTGTTCATACACACAAAAATACACACGCATGCACCCGTTTTTGAAATGACTTGTAAATTATTTTGTAGTGGATTTTTCCATTGTGGTTTCAAAATTTTCTCTCGTTGAGGCCTTGTTTATACAGAGAAGGTAAGGGTATAAGACTCTCCGTTTGCGAGCCGTCGCGTCGTGCCTAAGAAGGATACGCAAACTTAAACTCTATAATTGAAGCCGACGAGACCTTGACTCGAACCCAATTGATTCTGAGCACAGTTCGAAGTTCCAAGCAAATGGTGTGACATTTATAAGATCGAATCGATGAAAAATGTCGGCTAGCAGTGTAAATGATGACTGTGTAATTCTTACAGTCACTTGGTATCAGATACTAGTTGTCAATTGTGGTTAATATTCATTAAGAACTCAGAAAACGACAGTCTATTTCCGGGTTAACTGCTTCAAAGTTCCTTGCATTCAGGTCATTTTATTGGCAGTACTCGAAGTCCAGGTCATCCAATTCAATGGTATCGATGTCCCGCTCATCATTTTCAAACTTTTCAGTGTCTGTGTCATCACCTTTGTAGTTTTCGATCTGCGGAATATCATCGTAACAAAGTTATTGATGCCAAGTCATTCGCTTTTTCTAGTTTTTTTATGTCAAAGTTATTAGATCCATAGTTTTAAATGTCCAGGTCACGGGCTCCACAGTTTTCACTGTCTAGATCATTTGCTCTATATTTTTTCGTACACTCAAATTTCATGGGGTTTTGTAGGTTAGACTCAATTAAAGAATATAATGGAATACAGTAATTCTGGTTGGCGTGGTTCACAAAATGTAAACAACACGGACAATTTCCACGTATTGTGTCTCTAGTTAATAAATAAACTATAAAAAAGTACCTTTATTTTACAAACCATCTTCAAATAACTCGGAAATCACAACACAGACCATATCCAACATTTTATGAGTTTCACAGCTTTTTGTATACAATTTCACATAATTATGTACATTTTTGTTGATCCTAGTTTCGTTGGATATTGAAGTTTTGAATTTTGTGGCTGGTGTAATTAATTTTCAAGCTGGCGGTAAATTTTAATATTAACAGTGCTTTTGCCGCTTAATTATTAGAGTAATCTCGAGAAACACATCAGCTCACCGAAGCGTAGTCGTCGATGTGAAGCAGTTCCAATTAGGCACGTCCAAGCTGGATTGTGCTCAGTGGTGCTTTTGGTTCGTTCAACAAGCACTTGTCTCACGTTCGGGACTTCGGCAATCGAACCGTAATCAACGACGAAATTGGAACCATTATAATACGACAGCTGAATGATCCTTCTGAAAATCGGTGTACATTACATTTCTGTAATTGATAAGCTGAAAATGCGTTTACAGAAGATTTTTATCATTGCAGATAATCTCGAACAGCATTTTTCAGACATTACATTTACCACGTAACTTACTGTTGATCTGCATTTTTCAGCCGTAAATTTGTAAAAGTAGATTGGTTATTGTCCCTGATAAAACGCGGCTCAAAATCTTGATAGTGATGTTAATAAAATTACAAAATTTTAATTTATCTGATAAACAGATTATACAGCAGAAGTGTTGAACGGAAGTTTGCAGAAATTTGACGTGATACTGATTATTTTAGGTACAGTTTCAACGTTTTTTGCGCTTTTCTCTTTGGAACGACAAATTGCTGCGAGGCAGTCTCGGCTGATATTTCGGTCGTCCTAAATAATTTTTCGCAACTTTCGCTACTCGTGGATTACGGTACGAAGAAAAGAAAACCTGAAATATTTCCATTGGGAAAATCTTTGTAACCGACAAGCGGTAAAACATTTTCTGCCAACATATTTTTTAAATGTAATCAATGCACTCAGAAAAAAATTTGGTCATAATGACCGATTAATATTTCGATTGCACCATGAAAAACGTATTTATTTCATGAAAATGATTCAATTGAAATCGAGATTTCATTTTTATAAGTACATTTTATTGAATTGAATTTTTTTGGATATTGCAACATTCATTTTTGGATAATTTCGTTACTTACAACAAAGTATTTTAGTCCCACGATGAAATATTGTACAAATTGATTCTTTCCAAAAAGAGAAAAGTTTTCACTGAATGTGTGAGGTTATTCAATAAAATTGAAACGAATTGTTCTCTAAAAATTTCTTAGTCCTTAAATTTGTTACCGTGAAATTGAAGTCTATATTGCATAAATCAGGCATTCATTTAACCGGTTTGACCTCTCGCAAAGTCAGAAAATAGTTTTCCACTACCTTCTCCATTTCATTTTCTTCCATTCATAAGACGCTAATTTCCAAATTGGGAAATACCAGAACAACATAATTTATCTCATTAAAAAGCTAGAAAAGTGTATCAGCCGTAAGGGTTCGAAATTTTTTTAAACAAGTACCCACTAATCATATCCCCTTTCCATGGTTATTAAAACTGCCAAGAGTATAAAAAATGACGGAAGATAGTGAATTGTAATTGCGGAGAATGAAAATTGGCAATATAAAGATAACCTGATCGCAATAGAATGAAAGAAAGAAAAAGGGAAAAGGAAAGAGAGGAAAGGTGACAGTGCGCACAAGAGTCAGTTCATTCTCCTAAGAGTCCTTCGATCCCTTTGCGACTCGACTATACCTTCGACGTTCACCACAATTCCTCGAGGATCGCTCGAGATGGAAAGTTTCGAGAGCTCATTGTCGTAACTCCGGGAAAAGGTGATAGGTGAGAAAAAATGTCGAGGTTAAAAATTTGGGATCACATCCTCGACGAGGATGTTTGAATAATACCGGATGGTACGAGATTTTCCTTCCGCAAGTCGCAGCGAAATGTATTTAGAATAATAATTTGTATCTAATTTAATTATTACTGTGAATATTACGTACGTAAACATTCATACTTACTTGATTTATTAACCGGCTAAATTAACCGAGTCAACTGTTATGCTTAGCGAAAATTATCAGGATTCGTCTTTAAAATTGCAAATTATATTCATCGCATTTCTACTGTGGAAACAATCCATTGGACCTTGCTAAATATGAGGAAATCTGGATAAATATTGCGAATTTCCCAAGCTCTGATGCTCGCTTTTAGCAAATACAATGGCTGACTTAGAATCCTTTAAAAACATACGTGAATATCATCGTTGGACGCCTGAACAGCCCTTTCATATCACAACTGTATTATGCGTGACCCAGCGTTATTTTTAAACCATTTAGGACAAGTTGTCGTAGCGTATTGAAATAATTTCTCATACAAGAAAACCCTCTTTAAAGATCATTGCAAGGACTAAGAGAGAGCAAAATTTAAAGATACTGAATTCAAATTTTTCGAACTCCGTTGTCGTTTTGCAAATATTCCACTTTGAATTGTAAAATTTCGCGGCGAGACACGTACGTTTTGGAATTCGTGATTTCATGATTTCGACCCTGAAGTAAACACTACTGATTCGAAAAGAATCTAAAAACTGATTTCTGAAAAGACTAAATTATTCCGATTTTCGGTATATCTCTATCCATCTATGACTTTAAATCGATCATTTTCAATGTCAGAAATGTGAACTCAATTCGAATAAAGCATAGCGATCAACACCTAAAAATTGAATTCTCCAAAACTTAGTTACGTCATACTTTCGATAAACAAATCAAATAATGCTGAAATTACTGGGGATGAAAATGTAGAAGAATCAGGCAGAAGGGTCTTATTACCCAGTTGTCAAAACGCGAAAAGCTGTTTCAGGTTTTTGGATTTATTTTATGCAAGGCTATGTAGATCAAGCTTCATTAACATACTCGTATTTTTTCAGTAGAATCGATCAATAGAAAGTATTGTTATTTGAAATAAATATCTCAGAAGCATCTCAACCGATCTGCGTCCAATTTCAAAACAGTATTTTCGATAATTTCTCCTCTTTACCACTATGCAAATTTTTTTTCTCAACGTTTTTTCAATTCAATTGTTCGTCCAAAGTTTGCGATTTGTCAACTCAATTAAAAAAAATAAGTTACATCGCGTCAAAGGTGATAAAATGACCAAAAAATTGTTTCGAAATTTAAAGTAAATTAGTTTAGTCGTTTTTGAGATATAATCGGCACCGCCAAATACGTCACATAGGGAAATGGTTGACGTTGTGGTCGATAGTGACACTTTGTACTAACTGATACTAATCCAAGAATATGTGAAAGAAGCTCGTTCTATATACTTGTGAAAAGAAAAACGTCCAAACAAACTGAATAATTGCTTGTCAAGATATAAGTTCTCAAAATTTACCCAGTTTTTCAGTCGTCAATTCGTACGCGGTAGCCCCTCTACTTTTCTACATTTGTATTTTTCTACATTTTGAATATATACATTTTGAAATTGGATTGAACAGACTTTCAGATTATTCAAATTTTGATCTTGTGACCCTTCTACTCTGTGATCTTTTTACATTTCCACCCCCATCCAAGTCAAATCGAGTCGAATCTGACATTCCGTGATAATTCTACATTTCCACCCCCACCAAGGTCGAATCGAGTCAAGACTGAAATTTTTTAATCTTTATACATTTTCACCCCCACCCAAATCGAATCGAGTAGATTCTGAAATTTGTCGAACGATCTATATTTCCACTCCTACCCAAGTCAAATCAAGTGTCTGTCTGAAGTTCTCTAATCGTTCTACATTTTCACCCCTGTCCAAGTCAAGTCGAGTGGGGTCTGAAATTCTTTGATAATTCTACATTTTCACCCCTATGCAAGTAAAGTCGAGTGAAGTTTGAAATTCTTTGATCGTTCCACATTTTCACCCCTATCCAAGTTGAATCGCGTGGCGTCTGAAATTCTCTGATCCTTCTACATTTCCACCTCCACCCAAGTCGAATCGATTCAAGTCTGAAATTCTCCTGTCATATCTCGTCCTCATGGATCCGTTTCCCCGGAGCGTCCGAGTCCAATATTACCTCGTGAATAATCTTGAGGGTTGAATTTGCAGTACGGCGGGGAACCAGGAAGACGACTAGCACCAAGCGAGCGGCCCCTCGAACTCCAAGACTCGTTTCTCCAAAGACTGGGATACTTGGAAGCGTCGAGGCGAGCTCGCCTAGGCGTGGACCCGGAGCTGAGGCATCTGGTCGCCTTCCACGTCGGTGAGTAAATGAATATGAATTCAGTTGTTCGAGTAATCTTACCTCGCCGCGGGCTAAAATACGGGTAAGCTGGGAAACAGATGGTGCCATTCGAGGATATTTGTTCCAAGGGTGAATAGGGAGAGCTGTCGCCTAATGCTGGCCGTCTTCTCGCCTCGCGTAAGAGAATCTTCGACGCCACGAAAAGCCCGAGGGCTTCCGAAAATGGTAATAAGTGTGTGATGACGACATTATTCCCGGGAAACATCCAAGTACGTAATTATGTTCCATGAGAGAAATTCGAGTTGCTTTTCGGTGGGAAGCTTTTGCAACGATCCATCACGGGTGCATAGAGTGTGAAGCGAAACGAATCGGAGTGAAAAAACTGGAGACAACCGAAATGAATTGGATAAGAATAACATTTCTTGAAATCGAAGTAAATTTTCATCCACACGAATTTTAAGTGCCCAAAGATGCAGGAATGTCGGAAATCTCAGAGCAATAGCTGATCCTGTTGGTAGGCGATTTTTACTGATTTTCAGTTTATTACAAAAACTTGTGTAGGAAAAGCGATCGTAGCTTTGCAATAAATGAACTCATGCTGTAGATATCGATCAATTCACAACCGTATTAAGCATTGATACATCGAATTTGAACAACTTATATGATTTTGATGTACATGGAAAACTTTACATCTGAACTTTCTTCACTTTAATTGATAGTATTACTTTCGTTTTTTCATTATAATATCGATAGAAATTTAGTTCATTGTGAAACAGCTTTATTCTGAAAGCTTTGATTCGGTCTCGATTTTCTTCTACCTACTAAAATTGTAATCCGGAAAAGGTCTTGAACTGTTTCTAAAGCAGGTTTATATTAAACGAACGAATACTTGTTTAGATATATAAGCTACAAAAATTCCCTAGCTTTTGAGAATGTCTCCCGAATTATTTGCCATCCCATATTCAACGACCTCGAAATTTTTCGTTCAAATTGTGATTCTATAATTCAACCTTTATTGCTCGCAAAAATTGCTCCCCTCCAGGAACTTATGATTCATGGTGAACGTTCTGAATATTGTTCGCGATCGTTTGTTGAAACCAAGAGCGAAATTAACGGATAATTGAGTGCCCGGTAGTTGGACGATGTAACGAATAATACGGAGCGTTTCTGCGGGAAAACCGTTCGGTTTTGATATCGGTTTATCTGATCGCGTGCTGTGGGAACCCCCTGAGTGGGCTGGAATGTCCTGAACGTTAAAATCGAATGGATTTACCAATCGAGGATACAGGCGAGGAACAGGCAAGGGAATTGAATGCCGAAGGGGTGGATTTAATTTACGCTTCGACGCGATTTTATCCACCTGAATTCGAAACAAAGCTTAAGCTTGCTTCGCGAGAATTAGCTACGCGTGATACGCGATCGCAGACCGATGCTCCGATACACGTGGCTCGGAGTTTTATGCTGAAACTGCTCAATTATCATTATTGATATTGTTATAACGCTCCAGCAAATACTCAGCATCCACGTAACTTCGCATCTTACGTAATTAAACTCCTTTTGCCTGCATACTCGCGTAACTCGGGTTTAAACATTCTTTATGAATTGGAATAAATTAACGAAAGTGTCGACGTGGCTACTCAAAATTAATATTATAAAAACTTGCTGTTCCTGTTCAAGGTGACAACTCCCGATATAACGCGGTTTTTGATTTTAAATCCAACGGACCTTGGTTACTGAGATATCAGGGTTTGAAATTTTTGGATTTTCGGACGGGTTTAGGCTCGCGCTTGGAGTATATGGAGCAGGGTGGTTCAGAAAAGGGCCTTTTTTAGATTCGCTCTTCTCCGAGATTCTTGCATTTTTCATTAAAAAATAGCTCAAGCGAAAGGGCTCGGCTGAAAGTATTTTACTACTGCCTCGAAGACGTTGAAATTTCGAAAAAAGGCTGTGTTCGGGAATTTCAAAATTGAGATATCCTTAAATCCTTCGGTGGTTATGTTTTGTAAGACGTAACAAAAGTTTTTTTTAAACTTATGATGCGTGTGATTTTTTGTTTTACTACTGAAAAATCTATGTTGAAATACGAAAAAACTAATTTCTTTAACTTTCAAATATTTAAATATTTCTCTTTTTTTTTAATAATAATTTCATGAGACAGTATTTAATATTGGGTCAATTTCCTCCAGTTTCGTATGAGTTTTTGTTCACTATAAAGCAACAAGAAAAATAAAGAACAGTGAAATATTTTAATATTTGAAAGTTAGAAAAATTAATTTTTACGAATGTCAACATAGATTTATCGGTACTAAAAAAATCGCACGCATCTCAGGTATTAAAAAAAACTTTTGTTTCGTTGTACAGAACATAGCCACCGAAGGATTTCAGGATATACCTTGATTTTGAAATCCCCTAAAATAGCTTTTTTCGAAATTTCAACGTCGTTGCGCAGTATTCAAATTTTTTTTCCAGTCCCGCCCTTTCTCTTGAGTTGTTTATTAGTGAAAAAGTGCAAGAATTTCGGAGAAGAGCGAAATCTAAAAAAAAGGCCCTTTTCTAAACCCGCGCTAAGCCCGCCCGAAAATTAAAAAATTTCAAACCATGATATCTCAGCGAGCAAGGCCCATTGGATTGAATATCAAAAACCACGTTAAATCGAGGGTCTTCCCCTTTTACGACGTGCAAGGACAACCCGATTCGCGAAATCAAACCTGCCTACTCTGCTCGTGGATAAATTTTAATACGAGTCTAAAGATTGCTACGGTTTAATATTTCAAGATCGATAAATACTTACCAGATTTAGTAGGAAGAAAAACCCTAGATTGCAATTTATTCTGAATCGTGTGGAAGCCGCACCCATCAAATATAACCATGAAATTCCTTATCCATCGTAATATAATACGAGTGGGGATGATTGGCGTAGGAGAAAATCATGCGACCGTGAAATAATGGAAGATTCCCGCTGATCGTTGCTTGGAGCCAATGTGCATCCTGACAAATTTAAGCCGGAACAAATACCTGTCTCGGTATAATATTGTGCATCGATCACAAGCGATGCGTTACTTTGCGCAAGAGAGAAAGCCACTCGGCTGACAGTGGACCACCAAACAATGCACTTCCTATTTCCGGTTCCACGATGCTACGTGTGTGCCCATACTTCATCTATTGCCATATATATATCTATTGCCATAGTGCACCTGATGTAATATCTACTCGCCGTATATACACGCTTTTCATCGACATGAAAGTTAATCCAATGTACGCATACAGTCTCTTCGTATTTTTTAAATTTCAGATTATACGGTTTAAGGAATGGCTGAGAGCCAATATCCGTTAGAATGAATCGCACCTTGAATGTTCAAGACTTTGAACGAAGAGTACTTCTTATCGCGTGTCTAACGGTACACGGCGTATGCATCAAAACAGCGGATTTGGTGGTAAAAGGGCGTATAATGGCGCATAAATTCTTATACCGTTAGAGACGAATATGGCTATGATTATCAAAGTTTTTTATGCTCTCATTTTGATCCTGCACGGACTATTTTTTCATAAATCACTAGAGTCATACAGAATTTTGATCGCGATCGTTTGAACATAAGATACTTTACGTCACGGTGAACCAAAATCTTGATCATTGGAAATTTCGATCTGCTCCATGAGTGGGTATGGAAATTTTAGTGCAATATTCCGAAATGCCGGTCTCTGCATTATTCTTTCAGCAATGTAATATCAAGACATCAATTATTGTCCAGCAGGAAAACGGCGTGTACAGTCTGGATGAAATATGAGCTTCCACTATCGCCTGATAAAAGCGAAGTATGGGAAACTCCGCGATATTCAAATTTTTCTCTCCTGACGTTGGCTGACATCTTTCGCGAGGCGGAAGGACGCGTTTTCGCAATACTGGCACGTCAGGAAAATAACAGTAATGGTGATCAGGGTATTCCTCGGAGAATTTCTTCCAAGACTTGGCAGGTTTTACGTCGTTTCGCGCTACCAGCTCCTGCAGGCATTTGGTTCAGAATAACGAAAGGTATACAGTAAGTAACTGTGTGTGTGTGTATTTTCCCTGTGTGTGCCTGTGTGTAGGAGAAGCTTTGAATCGAGAGAGCATGTAATATAAGGCTGTTTGATATTCGAACAGGGGATCTAGCGGACGCATACCGAGAATGCAATTCACTTTAAAAGACGGCGAAATGTGTACGACGAAACGAGGCTGCATCGTCTTGTTGTTAGTGGCGCATAAGGCGAACAATGGATAGTCTGAAAATCAGTATTCGTATGTACAAGTAAACTTCAAAGTCAAGTAGAATTCTTGATGGTCAAGAAACAGCCGAGGATTCGCCTTGCCAACTCATCTCGTGACGTCAACATTTTCACAATTTCACATTTCCGGCGGTATGAACGGAAATTCTCTGTCCTCTGAAGCTCACCCTATACGACACTGTTGGCTCGATACTATTTCACAATGGGAAATCGCTAGCTATACGTTGCAGTGTGGTCAAGGATGTGAAATGTCCACTTCTATACTGCAACCCGATGTTATTTGTCTCGGTCAAGTGTTACTGGCGAATGCAAATTGTTTGATCTGGCAATTGCTTTACCGCCAGTAGGTACTTGTGCGCTTGCCGTCTAGCCTTTGTACTCCGCGAGATGAGTTGCTTGGTTTTTTTATCATTGTTAATTTGAAATCTCACGAAGCGTTTCTTGTACGGATAAAATGTAGAACGGTTATATTTACTACTCGAAAAATGATTGGCTAGAGGTGAATATAAACGGAACAAATGCTTTGGGCTCGTTTTGAATGTTGGACGAGGGTCTCGGTTTTTCAAATATTTGGTTGGGCTGCTTTTTGGTCCATTTTTGGTCTTCAGGTTTGTTTGAACCGGTCAAACCTGGTATGAGAAGAATAAACCTAAGCCTTGAACATTACACTATACGTTACGATTTCACTTCTCATTTGTTTTCAATATTTGTTTGAGGCATTTCAAAGAGTCGATACTGAGTTAACACAATTCGAAATCGCATCTCTGCTCTCAATCCCAATGGCCACCTTAAGTGAACGCAAATATCATTCGTCAATAAAAAGTAAAAATAGAATCTTGAACGAAAGTTTTGAACTAGGATTTTAATTTTTATTCTAGGACATACGAAAAGTGAATATTTCATTTTTGTTCAATATCCGCAATAAAAAAGATTCCTTCAACAATCTCTCCGATTGCAGTCTTTAAAGTAGATATACGACGATTTTAAATATATGTATCCGCCTGTAGGAATTAAAATCAATATCTTCATTCAAAACTACGTATTTCAAAGAGCAATAAACCATTGTTAAGAACCTTTTAAATTGATATATTCTTGAATTCAAATGTTTTTCGTTCATTATATATAAACTTAAACCAACAGGTTTAGCAGCTCTGATTCTCAATTCACAGGAAATTAAAAATAACAATGCCGTTTGGTCTTTATTCGCCCAAAGACGTTCGCCTATACCTAGAACCGTTAAAGTTTGATCGACAGCAAAATTCTGAACGAGAGTTCCACGTTCCCAAAACTTCCAGCATTAACGTCAGTGATTTGGGGTTCCGGTTCGCGAGCTTTGTTTCATCGCAGTCCCTTAATTGTCATGTCAGACTCGACAACATCACCGAATTCGAGTCCGCGTTGCCATCCCAAACATAGTATAAACAATCGTCATGTCTACAATTACGCACCCTCTCGCAAACAGTTCATTATGACCTCGCACATTGAATGCCACTAGGCTCGATCGATCGCGGGCTTTGGTCTGTAGTTATCATTGAATATTCGTTGTTTGCCCGCGGCACTCGGCCATTTTCTTCACATCTTCGATCAGCGATATATCCTCTCCTCATTATTTTGCCCCGGCTTTGCGTCGATTGTGTCACTTGTCAGCAAAAGCCACCCTTCTCGATGAAAAGAATCAAGGCAAAGCCTGCAGGCATCGTTGTTAGCCAGTAGAAATGCATACACCTACTCATCAAAATCTTATCGAGACTCTCTTCACTTTTAACGCCTTTCATGCCTTTCATAGAATCTTATCCGAGTATTCGATATCCAAGGCTTAAAGATCATGGCTATTGGGATCAGATAATCGATGGGCTATGTCCGCTTCTACGATACTCATTATAATCAATTCCAATTGGCCCGATCCTTTGTTGATGTCACTCGTTCCAATTAAAATACACGTAACCAAATTCGTAAGAACTTTACTGGTTAAAGTTGGATTTGAGCTTACTGGGAACTGACACTGAAATTTTGAAGATGAGATTTCAAAATCTTGAACCAATGGTCCCGATATGTTAGGACTTTGAAATTACTCCCAAAACTTATCCACAAACGTCTGTTATTTTTGAGAGTTATTGAGTAAAATGCATCTCTCAAAAATTGTATCTAAGTTGACAATCTACCTTAGTCATCTGTTAGCCATTCCTCTGATATGAAGATTCAAATTTCGAGTTAATCCGATTATGGAATTTTCTATTGGTACAGCAGAAAAATACTACTTGGCATTAAAACTTGATGGAAATATGTGGTCAGATTTCAGGAGTTAAATTTTCGTAGCACAGACCAATCAAATCACTGAAACCCATCAGGTAAAGAATAATTTTCTAAGTAATTTCAGTTTCCAATAACGCTGACTTATGGTCACGGTATCCTTATGAGGCGATACGAAGGTGACCTTGACTATAACACGGGTTTGAAATATCGACCCGCGACTGGCGGTTGACAAACTTCGAAACGACGACCAATAGTCTGGAGGGCAGGGCGAGATCTCGGTAAGAGATTATGACAAGTGGAAGGAAAAAAACCTCTTCATTCGATCGCCTCTCTCGCTCAACCATCACTTCGCTTATCCTGGCTGAATGAGTCTCATACCCTCTGCACGGCCATGAAAAGAACCTGCGCCAAACCACCAGAACACGACTTCCGACCTCGCAGCAAGCCGGCGTGAGGTGGACGATGAAATTCTTCATCGATGACACGTCTCGACGCTCGGATCGACCCTCCGTAAAAATTGATCGAAAAGAGAGGAGGGAGAAGAAAAAACCGAAAGTTAAGATAGAAGAGGAAGACCGTTGAGCTGACTCGGCCGAATAGCCATCACCGAAATCTAGTGCATGCAACTCTTTCCCAATCTTCTCATTATTTTCGCCATCTCACGAAGCGTCCTGAAGTTTGTGGAAAGGACTCCGCAGAATCGTTATGGAAATTGGCTCTCTGTCGAATTGGCTGGATTTTTAGTGTGTTATAGTAAATATCCTCGCGATCAAAAGTTCTCATGGACACGAGTCCCAAAAGTCAGTGATTTCCAAGATATAGGCTTCGAAAGTGGAGTGTACGGATTTATTGATAACTATGGATTACGCGATTTTTACGAATGACAAAGCTTCAAGGGGGACTTGAAACCAAATATGACACTCAAAAATTACAAAGCTGATTCGCAGTGCGAAAACAGTACAATTCGATTATTGCAAGAGTAGGAGGATCTCGTTCTTCACGCGAAATCTGACGTTGCACTTCCTTCCAGTAAACCAGCGAGTTCACGGATGTAATCAATGCATTGATGGAATCAATCACAACTTCCTGCCTATCTTTAAGAATCGACCATGCAGTTTTTTGAATGATTTGTTTGATTTCAAGTCCCCTCGAGGTTTTACAATTCATGGAAATCACGAAATCCATAGATATCAAAAAATATAGACACCTTGCTTCCCAAGCCTGTATCTTGGAAACTGCTGATTTTTGGGATTTATGTCCATTAGAACTTTTCATCGAAAGGATATGTACTATAAGATACTGAAAATCTAGCCAATTCGACCGATTCGAGCCAATTCCTATGAGAATTCTGCGGGATTCTTCAATGAAGTCTTCCAAAATTTTCAACCCTACGTGGTCCCTCTCTTGTTTTCGGCGGATCACAGAGATGAGTGGTTTGAAACTGTAAGGCTGTAGAGGTCCCGCATGTAACTGCGAAGATTATTTCGGGCTCATTTTGTCGTCTGCTTTTAAGCTCTTGAGCTCTGGCGTGGGTTTCATATTTCTGGGTTAATGTTCCAGTGGAAAAGGTGGAGGACTCCATGTACGACTCACCGCAAGTCTCCCTGCGTACTGCCATGTGGCTAACGGCCTTCTGGCATACGTGTTCCTCACTCCGCCTCGGATCCGACGTAATCACGGACACTCCTGAACGCCTGCTCGGTCAAATCTTTCCCTTATAACTACGCAAACGCTGCTGGATTTAACTCCGAGCTTATCGTTAGGTCAGGCAAGCAACTGACATGGAAACTTCCCGAAGTGTACCTCAACGATTTTCCTCATTCTATGAGACGTGATGTTGTCAGTACATCCAAAAACATTAGCCATGCGTTTTTCAAGTGCTACTTCATTTTATTGAATGTTAGAACCATCTTTAGATGCGATTATTTCGGTAGCTCAGATATTTCCCTAAATACGGATGTGCATAAACTAGTATTGAAATGTCATCGACCAGACAATTTTTTCATTTAAGGTCATGCAGCAGTCCTACCGTTATCGACCGAGCAAACTCACCCTTTTTCTTCCTATATTGAATGAACAAACGAACGGAATGGGTTCAAAGTTTGACGGTGCATCGCTTTTTCGTAGCAGAATTCAAGAAAGTTGATCGTTTCCAAAAATTGTTTAAAAAATGTACGATTGTTTATCACGTGTTACTATTTCCACCTTTCCTGCATTTCAGGAGCCAAAAAGTAAATAGTTGAGATACTTTCCGCAATTCCGGAAAGAACGAGGAATAAGAGAAGACATCGTGAGGCTGTTTTCATGATTGAGGTCGCTAAACGAAAAATGAAAATTAGGAGTTAAAATAATTTCGTAAATAAAAGATTCGGAAATCTGGAAATAGTAACACGTGTCAAAAGCCACACATTTTTTTTACAATTTTCGGAATACGAGGAAATTTCCTGAATTTCCGTAATTAAAGAGGGATGCACTGTCAAAATTGGAACCCTTTCCGTTCATTTGTTTATTCGATGTGGAAAGAAGAAGGGAGAGTTTGCTCGGTCGATAAGGGTAGGACTTCCACATGACCTTAAACCTCTTCTATCTATGCTGTGTAGAACCGAGATTTACGATAATTTGGAGACTGATGATGAATCAACTAAATTATAATTAAAAAATACCTTGTTTCTAAAAAAAATTGTGAAAAATTGCCAACTGCAGATCAACCGAAATTGAACAGGCGTATTTTCGCAAATTTATGTAATCCACTTGTTCTGCTCTCCTAAATCGCATAATATAATACATAAATCTACCGATTTCAAATTATCCACGTGAAATGCCTCGAATAAATTAAGCGGAAAATTGTAACAGGTATAAGGCATGATCGTAATTTCAGTGGTTTTGACAACTCTTAAGTCAGCCCGAGGGGCTGACCAGGTCAGTCTCAAGTCTCGGTTTTCAGTATTTCCGTTTCGGTGAGCTTACTTCAGCCGTGCAAATACCACCGACAGTAAATAGGGCTAGCCGTTTGCTGACATCGATTCGCTCTTACGTCTCGGTGCCGTCGGTATAAAGGATTATTTGAATATTTATTCCTCTCTCGATTTCTAGAGGAGACCAAAAGCTCGAATGCATAAAAACCTGCATAAAACAAAATTCTCCAATGAAACGTCGACTGTCCGAGTTTTGGACGTTGTGTAAATTAGTTGGAAACAGTTTTAGCGAGTTGATATAGACGAGTTGAGGATTCATCGTGAAAACGAGTCTTAATGAGCTGCTTAAATATTTGTTCGTCCACAGCAGAATGGAGTGGAATGGAATAGCGCTGAACATATTTGAGCTTCTGAAACGCGTTAAAAGTACATACTCGGATAGCAAGGGTTCGGAGAGTGAATGCACAGGCACATAGAAACCTGATGGGAAGCGTTTAGGCGAATTGCATTAAATTTACAGCTTAAGAGCGACGGAAGCTTCAGGAGAAGGTTCAGCGAGCTTGCAAAATGAGTTGTACGAGATAAAAGAAAAACGATGAAGTGATTGACGAGTTTTGATATACAGTACAATGCATTGAAGATAAATTTGCGCACCGATTTTGAATATTTATATCGATTAGGAAACGGTTGAAAAAAGAGTGGGGATACAGGATGAAAAATGTTAGTTACCTTTTTCGAAAACCAGTGATATTCGGGACCTTTCACAACTGATTTCAAGATCCGTATCCAGCGAATCCATTGCACTGAGAAAAATTTCGTTTGTTGTAGTAACTAGAAAAATAATTTGATCGAGCGCAATCAACCTTATGAGTGAAGAGAATTTGAAATTTCTGATGGACCCTTCTGGTTGACCCTTACATGGACTCTTCACGTAAACAAGCATTACGCGAAGTGTTGAATGGATGCATATTTTTCTGAATTGATCAATTACGGCTCTAGATATTAAATTCTAAACTCAATCACATGACCAAGTGCTGGCCGGTTAGTCAAGTGTCGAGCACAAAATTAAACTGATTGTTATTTCACGAAAACTGATTGCAAGTTATTTGGCTTCGTTTTTCAATGGTCTTCACAGCTGTTTGAATTGATTCCCTGTTTGAAGTCCTAAGACTCATTCCGATTCCAAATGATTTCCAATCGATTTCAAATGCTTTAGCGTAATTGTCAACGATCCTCAACGTCGGTTCTCTGCTGATTTCGTACCGACTTATTCGACCGATTGGATACTCGATTCTCTTAAACAAACAGCCCCTCATTTCCCACAGTCAAATCATACATTGTTAACACACGATGTTATTCAGAGCTTTAACCAGCATTAGAAACGATTAGGAATTCCTATCCACGTCTAACTTTCAAATCCGAAGCTATCAATCCGAGCAAATTTACCAAATCCTGACACTAATTCCACCTCGAAA
Source organism: Neodiprion lecontei (assembly GCF_021901455.1). Classification (NCBI taxonomy): domain Eukaryota; kingdom Metazoa; phylum Arthropoda; class Insecta; order Hymenoptera; family Diprionidae; genus Neodiprion; species Neodiprion lecontei. Next base: position 28,240,020 of record NC_060261.1, on the reverse strand, counting down.
ACACTGTCCTTTATCATGTGAGACATTGAAACTTGCCAGCAAACCGAGCTAGCAAACAGTTCCAATCCAAACTTGGTGCTTAGTGCTCAGTTCTCATTTAACCACAGATCCCAAGACTTGCAGTCTACTCTAATTGTGAGCTCAATATCCTCCCAGTGGCTTTCTGCTTTTCAAACAAAGAGAAAAAATTTTATCGCTCTAGCCAAGCTGATGAGCAAATACGCTCCAGACATCTTTGTCTTTCACATCAGAGTGCCGAAATTCAAACGGAAACAATATTCTTTCCAAGTGCTGGTACATTTATAGATCATTGGTGGAACAGATCTTGACAGATATACTTCAAAGCAATATCGATAGGCCGTCATCAATATTTGAAGAATTAATCACGCCCGAGGGTCAAACATCCTTGAAATATGTAATTTACATCACTCATGCAATCTTTTGAAAAATTTTTAAATTTCTGAGCCTCTTCAGAGAAATTGAAATCCCATGAAATCTTACAGAACCGTCTGAAATCGTACGACGTCTCTGAAATATTACGAAATCTTCTAAAATCCTTTGGTGTTCTTTAAAACCTTACGAAATTCTGTGAAGTCTTGTGAAAGCCTTTGAAGTCTTCGAAAACTGTGAAATCGCATAAGATCCTTGAAGTCATATGAGATCCTTGGAAACCCTGTGAAATTTTACGAAATACTGTGAAAACATCTGTAATCCATGAAGTCTATGAAATCACACGCATCTCTAAAATCCTATAAAATCTTCTGAGATCCTGAAAACCATTCTGGAAACCATTAAAACCTTGCAAATTTCTGTGAAATCATTTGAAATCTTTAAAAACTTTGAAACCTTCTAAAATCCCTGAATCCTATGAGGTCTTATAAAATCTGTAAAATCATCTGATAGTGAAATCTCGGAATAAAATTACATGAAATATCTGAAATCCTCTGAGATCGAATGAAATCACTCAGATTCTTTGAAATCGTTGCAATCGTGTAGGATCTTTTGAAGTCGTGTGATTGTTAAATCTGACGAGTGATCAACCATTTGACAATGTTATAACACAAGTTGTTAAAGACCATTTTACTGGCTGTTCAACCATCATCAATATTCCGTTTTCAATATTTCTTGGAGCAATCCATGAGTTCTTTCCGGGACCAGCAATTATCAGGGGGAAATTAAGGAAAGGCAGGTGCCCAAGTGTACAGAAGACGTCCTCGGTATCGAGAACGTGAGCTCAATGACGCGTGAGACACGCGGATCGAATCACCAGCATCACGCTCGATTACTCTCATATTAAATAACTCGAGTCCGCCTCGGTAAACACGACTCCAAAGATGGGCTGCGGCACCGGCTGACACAACTTCACCCCTCGCACTTACCCCCAAGTTTATGATGCCGCGTCTTTTTCCAAACATAGCACCGATAAAAAGAAAATTTGACCAAGGGGTGAACAACGATTCGTACATATATATATAAGTGATATAAAACGGTGCGCCGAAAAAATTTTATATTTTTTTTTTAGTTACTACGCTACACACTGAGAGAAATTTTTAGTTACGGTTACCGATCACTCCTTAAATATTTTCATTTTTTACCACAGTCGAAAAATATAGTTCTAGGTACAAAATGAAAATTAGTTTTTTAACCATTACCGGAAAGTCTAGTATCCGTTACTATTCTTTCTCATTACGATCACTGTTACTATATTTTCTTGTAAATGCTGCGAAAATTTAACGCTTGCGCAACAATAAATTGACGTAAAAGCTTCGTCTAACTAAAAAAGTAGAGTAAACCGAAGAAACTGATTTTTCGTTGCAATTACCGAAAAAGGATCGACAATAGCGCAAAATGGTTACGAGTAGATCGTTTTTCCTAATTCCAACAATACTTAAACAGTTTTTTCAACGATACCTGTTTTACTGAATTCTTCTACTTACTATAACAAATGAAATTTTTTTCAGTGCACAGTCCTTGACTGTTTTTATTATTTTACCATAGCCGAAAAGTACAGTTCTCGTTATAGAGAATGAACATGAGTTTCGAAACTGTAAACGAAAAATCTAGTATGTGTTACCGTTCTTTATTATATTTTATTATAACTAACTATTACAACACTTTGATCTTGGCGCCACAATAAGTTGATTTCAAGGTTTCATTCAACAAGCATGTTCAAAATTATTAAATCGATTCTATTGATGCTGACAGGTTTTTTATTGGAATTTCAAATTCAACAATATTACGAGAGAGTCTTCTACGCGAAAATCTGCAAGCCCTGAAATAATTCTTTCCCTCTTAATCAATTACGAAATACTGACAATAAAAGAAACGGGTATAATAACTGAATTTAGACCTAAGCAGCGAAGGCTTAAGTTAATATCATTATTATTATTATTATTAATATCAGCCGCATACGCATATCATTACCAACATCATTATCTTGTAATTGATATTGTTTACTATTTTTCATACTACACAACATAACGTCACTAGGTACATATTGTAACCACAATTCGATGTAATCATGCGAATAACATTTTCGTCAGCAGATGTTATTAAAAAATTTTCCCGCAAACGAGATCAAATTTAGAACGAATGAAGTTCACTCTGACTTGCGTTGCATTTTAACGAGCGTTGCCCGTCTGATCCCTGCTCGCAGGCGTCTTATCCTGTTTGTTAATCTTCATGAAATGGAATCTCCCCTAGTCCATTAATTTTATACCTTTTAGCGAAAACGCGGCGTGAATTAATCCGTTGCATATTACGCTTCCGCGAACGTATCACACCTCCGATGTTATACGCATACCTGTCCGAATAATCGCACGTCGAATGCAGGATTATGGATTATTCGATCGCTTGTACACGTACCGGCAATTGTAGGTCATGCACGTTGGTATCATTTTTTTTTTTCTTCTTCTTCAATTTTCCAACATCGCCAGTTTGAATTTCATCAATGAAAAACACCAAAAACATAGTTACGAAGTACCTGGTTAAAGTACCTTTTTTATACCTGGGAACATTTTAGGAGTACCTGAAAGATATGAATGTAGAGTCCTTTAGTTGCGTAAAAATTTTCCAGCGGAACCTGCGTTCAACGCTGAAGAGTAAATATTGACTCAAACGAGAAATAAATGATCTGATAACATGTTTGAACGTTTACTTTTTCCTGAATATAATAATATTGAAAGCTAATAACACGCATCGGACGACTAATTGCAGTGTTTTATATAAGTGTATGACTTCTTTACATCACTCTTAAGCACGAAGGGTATAACAGAGCAGATTTTACTAAAAACTGCAGAAAAAGAGGGACGCATTAGGTTTTTGAAATGAAATTTTTCTCAGTGTACGGATAAATTTTGAACACCTGAACCTGTATCTGGGTATATTTCTTAAACAATACCCGTACCTAGGTACCACTTTTGAAGTACCTTTTACAAAACTTAACCGAAGTAATATTGCCGTGTATCGTTCTTTCGTTAGATTAAAAGCGAATTGCATAAAACGCGCGAATTTCGCTTCGGCGAGCGTGAATCGCTACATTAACTTGAATTATTCGAATCCACCCTTGAAGCTGAGCCATTGGTGGGTGACAAAGCTGTTTTTATTAGCGTAAAAGCGGAACGGTAGGAAGGGTGGTCGGTCGCTGAAATATAGAGCGGCACGGGATCGAGAAGTTTGGAGAAATAGTGCTGCAGGCTTTCCGCTAATTATAAAAGTTGTCCGCGTCGCTGCGGAACCCGAGAAGTTCTTCTTCTCTCTGGATGTCCCACCGACTCCGGGATGCCACCCTTGTTTAATTGCATTTTCACCTGACGCGATTTTGCACGTATATCAGGCGAAAATATCCGTGTACTCGTGTCCGCGTGTTTCAAACTGGATGCAACAATTCCATATAATTTCTCCGTGCAGCTTACATCCCCCTAATAATCCGCATTCTACGATTTCACCGCTTCTGCACTCCGTTTAACCCATTCGATAATTCAGGATTACGACGTGACCGACGCCAGGGACGACATGAAAATTTACACTCAGCAGAGAGTGTATTCAATGTATTTTCACCGCGCGATTTATCAAGCGAATGAAATCGGCAATCTTCTCTTGGTTTCTTATATGCATATATATATATGGGGCATTCCATGTAAAATTTACCCCTTTTTTTCCTCACCATTTTTGATTCGTTCCGCGATTTTTTGTACAATTCTACCATCTAAAAAAGGCACTACTGAATTTTTTCAAATTTTTTTCGCTAACCTTTTTTTTTGAATATTGTTCAAACCCATTTCGAAAACGGTCGTTTTTAAAAATCTAAAAATAAAAATCAATATATATATATATATGGGGCATTCCATGTCAAATTTACTCTATATATATATAGTAAATTTGACATGGAATACCCCATATATATACATGTATATATAAAGGTGTATGTACAAAAACTAATCTTTATTGTATACAAGGATGATATTTCGAACCTAGATTATTTATGTTTACATTGCGCTCTTTTGTGTCAGAGTGACTGTTACGAATGGATAACTGATTCTTGTTCAGCGGCTCAGTTCGTCAGTCTTGTCGAATACTTGAGAGAAGGAAGACGTGATAAAATTTGCATAATACAATCTCAAGCTAGTAACTTATCCTCTATATCTTCAACATTTCTTTGTCCACATAATTAAGCTTTGGCAATTGCAAAGGCTTTCGAACGATCATTGTGAGAGCAAATATCAGTGTAAATGAGTGCTATATGGTTACATTTTACCTGTTTCATAGAATGGTAAGTGTTTTAAAAATTTTTTTTCAAGTTTTCGCCACTTGATCATCGATTTTTGTCAAAATTGTCAACTGTTACGTGAAATTCGTTGCCCTCGAATGGAATATCTCGCAATATCTTTGTCCCATAATTATAATCTTCGAATGATTCTTCAAATAGGATTTTCTTAACTACCAGTAGTTTCCGTGTTTTCAACCAGGTTCTAAAATGTGTTCATCGAGAGTCGAAATATGTTTGTGGATTGCAAAATCTCGTCGGAGAAAAAAATCAATTCTCGAGTATCCATCAAAGTCCATGGACTGAATTAATACGCAACTCAGTAATCGTGTTTTGCTAAAGTTGTCATAGATTTTTCCATTTTCCTCATTCTACGTATCCCTGATTCGTTTCACTTGGTGTTTAAATAAGCACGTAATGTTCAGACAAAAGATAAATAATCAGCAGAAAAGGTTGTATCGCCATCGTTCTCATTTTGGGACGAATGACTTAGTACGTGTCACTTTAAGTAATAAAAAAAGTGAAACGAACACGGTGTGAAAAGAAAAGGACTAAAAATAGCAAGCGTATAATTATCCTCAGCAAAGGGGAAGAACGGTTCACCCCTTGCAATCATTCAGGTCGTTTCTTCTCCCTCTTTCGTGGGAAACAGGCGAGTTATCCGCTTTTTGGTCAAACGGAACTACCTTTTATCTCAAAGGGGGTTAAAATAATACGGCGGTAAAAATTAAGGAAAAGAAAACACGAGAGAAGAAAATTTGCACAAGTTCGTTTACGTCGTGCATTATTTACTTGTTACATGTTCATTAGGCTGTTTCAAATTAGGGCAATATTCGTTTTTCTGCTTAAGCGAGGACTTTGCAATAATTTTTTAATTTTTTAATATTTTGAGTCTTTAATCACGTCCACCCTTATTTATAATTCGCTTGTGAAGTAGAATCCGAATGTAAAATAAGCTTTCCAGATGCATTGAACATTCACGACAACCAAGATATTGAAATTGATCAGTAACCAAATAAACTTTGTCACAACGATATTTAAACGTGTGATGGAAGTTTGTTTCCCGAATTTTTGTCTTCCACTTTATCTTATTACGATTATTTATTTATTTGGCTCGTTACGAGAAGTCTTATTAATTTATCGTAAGATAAATTGGTGATTTGTTTAAGATGTTTCCTTTTTATTTTTTGTGAATTTCTCAAATCTCCAGCTGATTAAATCCTGGTCTTTAGTTCTCTGGAAGACTTTTCTTTTTAGATAAACTAAAGTTGTCAGAATCTCTCTGATGAACTTTTACAACAAAGATGGAACGACTTAAACTGAATAATGAATTCAAATAAACTTTTCCAGTGCACTTGATGATACCAGCGATATGAAATTCGTTAATAACGTTATTTATTATTCATAAAACGTTTCAATTTCTACAACATCTTTTACCGAATACCTTCTCCTCCCTTTCCACAACAATTCCGTGAAAAAAGCGCGGTTGTTTATTAAACTTGAACTTATTTTCTACCAATCACAAATTTAGAAATAACTTTAAATTAACTTTGAACTAATTTACAGACTATAAACCAATGAACAATGTTTTTACATAAGAACGATTATCGGCAGTATTTGCTTAACAAGCATATTCAAATGAAGTATAACTCTATCCTCTCTTCCGTTGATTCTAACAATAATGGTTTTTCCATTGTACAAAACATTCCAAAAATTTTTGTATCTATTCCGTGTGTACTAAAATTAACGAGCACCAGACAATATTTACGATTGCAAAGAAAATTACATTGCATTCAAGCTTTCAAAACCTGAAACTTTTTTCCAATTAAATGGTATCCATAAAAATACGATTATTTTTTAAAATTCCGCGAAGAAACTGATATAACTTAAATTTTTTACGCGTTATTTAAATGAGACAGAAGTGTAGGATTCTCAGTTGAAAAAAAAATATCAATTTTCAGACCGTTGTTAGCCAAAAACAAATACATTTTCCTGTTCTAAAACATTCTAATACACCTTCGACGTGTACTTTGAACTTTACAACGTAAGACAAGACAGACTTTATTCATATCTTCGATGAATTTTCATCAAATTTTTTCGCGAGAATAGCGCCTGACCGATACGCCACTGAGCTCGTACCACAACCAGGTATAATCCCCGTTTATAAACGAGCTCAAAACTTGGTCCACAACCTCGGCCCGTTCACCTACTGCTATTACTTCTATTTATTTCTCTGAACGAGGCGTCGGCTCTGCTTATTCTCGGTCATTTCTCACTGTTACATATTACGGGATAAATCGAATAAGAGGAAGGAAAAAAAAAAATTGCATTCCGCTCTCCCCGGGATTTTTATACATTTATTTATACCTTTTATTCGCTCTCGCAAAATTCTTTTTTTTTATTCACGGTAATTTTTCCCGCGTCATTCGTCGAACAAAATTCTGCCGGATCTAAAGAGGTCTTTTTTTTTTTTTCGTCCTTTATTTATACCCATCGGTCTATTTTGCCCTATTTTATTCGTGTTCATTGCGTGTATGAATTTTTTCCAATATCATTTTCCGTTTTTTTCTTTTTCAATTTCACATCCGCTTTAAAATTACCGCTTTGAGCCTCTCTGCGTAGAGTAAAAAATGTATTTTTCTACGGTGTTTTTAGGCCTGCGAAATCGCCGATGAATCGCTTCACCTCGCTATTCCCAGACTATGCATATTTATCCATCCTGCGGAAAAAAATATTATCAGAAATGAAATGTCCCTCGAAATTAAGCGTATATGTATATACACGTGTAGATACAGTACTCTGTTTACTCATTTTACCACATACATATACGTATGTTTATTATATGTAAAGTGACGTATGATACACGCCTGAATGATCGTATTATATGCAAAATTCGCATGAACGTTGCAATTTCGCGTACAGCTGATAACTAGATCCTGCTTCAGTGTAGTTCGGGTATTTTAACATTTACTTGTTTATGTAATATACGCGAATAATTGATATTGACGGCGTCGATTGCGGTACCAATATCAGCACGGAATATAAATATCATTATTCGACCGAGAAATCTATCGTAATACGTTTCGTTTGAATCGCTTATAGTCGCGTTGACTGTATTAATGTTAAAAATCTCGGGTACCAATTCGTAATTTATGGAATGACCGAGGATTTATCCAAAAATAATTTCGCAAGATGTAATTTGGCAAGTTACAGGCCTGGTGAAATATCGAATTGTCGATACTTTTTCCTTATATTTGCAGAAAATTTTTCTTGTCCAAACCTGTAAACTGAAAACTATAGCGAAAAAAAATTCTCTGCTTGTCTTGTAAATTTTAGGCTGACCCAACTCTTTCTGAAACGATGAAAAAAAAAAAGAAGGATTTCTCGAAACGAAAAATGAACTAAAATCAAACGAAATAATTAGACAGTCTTCCAGGTAATGGAGGAATTTTCAAAAAAAAAAAGAAAACGTAACGATTTGAGTAATTAAAAAAAAAAAAATAGGTTTTGGAAAAATGCAAAGCTTTCGAAAACAGCGAATACGAATCTTTGAAACAGAATAAATTATTTGTCAAGACTCTATCAAATCCATGTATAAATCCTTGTAACTTTTTCACCCCGGCGTAGGTTTTCAAATTATAATAAACGTTGAGAAATTAAATAACGTTGGTGATGATGAACGAAGAGCTATAGAGATAAAAATGAAAACAAACGTGTAATAATAGGTTTAAGAGTGAAAAATTGTCGCTGTTATTTCGGCCAGTTTTATGAGCCGCTTCTCGCTCCTCATTTATCCCTCTTTTTTTTATTAAATCTAATCCAAGCTTTCCTCGGTTATTTTAAATCAAATTAATTTCAGGTCCTGCGGCTCCGCTCCCAGAACTCAACGGCTACAGCCAATGTGGCAACGTCCTCGTTCTCAAGGGATTAGTTTTTCCCCAGTGGAAGAGGCGACCCCTGGCCGTCATCGGATCTCGACTCTTCTTGTATCCAGGTAAGCTTTCTTCCTTATTATCAGATGCACGACTCGCGGCCTGAGTTAAAGACGATTTTTCCTAGAGCTTTCGGAACAAGATGAAGTTCGATCAGATAAATTGAATTGACATATTTGATGGTACAAGTTAGATCGATTCAATCGCACCAGAAAAACTCTGCAAACATCGTGGAATCGACGATTTTCAATCGACGAAGTCAATTTTGCTAATGGACGATACCTCGACTTCATTCTTGACTTGATTTTTTCGTAAACAATTTATTTGCGACGCCACTCGCTCAAGGAACTTAAAAATTCATAGACAGGGCGACATAAAATTGTAAATCAAAGCACTTGACTGAAAAATTCTTTGTAATAACACAGAATCATGGACTCGTCGAGTAAAAGCCAAATGGTTTTAAGCCATTAACTTCTCTTCTCTATCCTGTAATTCCAATGTTCCCCAAAGTAATTTCCACTGATTCCCAATGATTTGTTGTTGTTTCCTGTGATTCTGTCGAACAAAAAACTTGGAAATCACTTGACAGTAACATCAATGAATTAACACCACTGATTTGATGTCCAAATTAATGGCTTTCCAATCTCATCCGTAAATGCACAATTTCCCATCCGATGCTTGAATACGTTTCTTGCATGACAAGTTAATTATTTATTCTCTTTCCCCGATTTTTTTAAACCTTTATTTCTTTCTTTTAATTATCGTCATCGTCGTCCCTGCTTTCTTGAGCCTGGTAATTTAGCACGTTGAACATTGGCTTAAAAAAAAATCCGTAATCCGTGCTTGTGATTTTTGTAGCCAGTATGCGGGGACAGTTGGTAGTTGAGAAGGATGGTCGAGGTTCTGGTGCGACTTGTCAGTCGAGCGGAAGTAATCCGTGTCATTTGTCCGTGTCTCGGGATTATCCGGGATCTTTTCCTAGCTCTCCTGGCTTACGCTTGACCGTACGTCATGAATTAGGTGTCAAGTGGTTTAAAATTTCTTGCCATTTTTTTTCCGACCTATCTATACACAACGAACGGAACTAAAAATTTCTCTCATTGAAATGACAAACGATTTCGAACAATTTCAAGCGATTTTCGAGCAATTGTAATAATCAAAAACGAGTTTGTGATTTCAACGAGTGAATGGCCCCTTAATATAAATATTAAAAGTCACGTGTATTTGATTTTTTTTTTGTTTTTGTTTTTCATAAAGATTTAGTTATACGCAAGAATTTTTCGGATCGCTGAATATTATCACTGTTAATCACCTCGAAAAGTGATTGGTTCTCAGTTTTTTTGAATTGTGTCGAATCTTTTTTTATTTACTTCTCGTCTTCAATTTATTTTATTCGAGAAAATTAAACGTATCGTGCGGATCGAATGGAACGCTAATCTCAAAGACGCAGAATCATCCGGCTACAAACATACCTATCAAATATCCGGTTTCGTAACATTTATTTTTACGATGCTTGTACTTTGGAAGAGAAAGAGAAAGTTTATTTGAGTGTTATTTTTTTTCCTTTCTTTTCACATATGGATCGATGAGAAGTATCGTCGCGCAATCGTAAAATAAAAGAAACTTCGTCGAGTGAAGCGCTATATGAAAATTTTTTATTCTTACTCCTGTATGATAAACTCAAGACACTTTGTTTCATTCGCGAAATTCTTTTTACCGTTTTGTTCTATTTTATTTTTCAGTCTCAGTGTGTGAATTGTGCGATTTTTATTCATCTTTCAAATATCGAGTACAAATTGAATCTTCGATCCGTGACGGGTTGGATGATAAAATATTCCTAGAAAATGAATGTAAACTTTCTAGGAAAAAAATCCCGTCTACAATATACACACAACAGTTGCAAAAATCATTGTCAGGTAATTCCGTGTTTGAAAAAATTGACGAAGAATATAATTGACGAAATACGATCCTGAAATGTTCGACTTCGCGAAGTAAATTACGGGCAGAAATATTGACCAATTGAATCTGAAGTTACCGAACCCAACAATACTCAATAACTAAATTAATTGTAAAAATTAATATAACTCTTTGTTATTCGATAGTTTTATTGTTCTACAGGACAAAATTCGAAAAATTGTAAAGTGTCTTGAACACGCATTTGAAAACTAAATTCTTTCAACTTCATCGGTATACAAAAGGTTTGTAAAATTTTATGGAATGAAACAACAGATTTTCTTGTTCTCAATTCTTTGTTGCTTTGATCCAATGATGAAAAAATTGTCGGGGCTGTGTGAATCTCGCGGATAAATTTCGCTCGAATCAAAGCGTATGCAATTTCTATTGTCATTGTATATAAGTAGTTATCGAAGGGTTTCTGGACTGATGCCTGAGGAAAGAGAGCGACGAGATTGAAATTGCGTGGCGAGATTGAAATTGTAAATCTCCGTGAATAACAAAGGGACAAAAGGAGCAAACGGTCGTCTGACAAAACAAGGTGGCTTTTGTCCGCGATATTTGATCCCAAGCTCCATCAAACTCCCTCGAGTAATGTATACACGGTATAATACGTATTAGATGTATAAATTAAGGCTGGATATTTAATATAAGCATATCCAACCATTATTCGTATATGTGCGTAATAATAGATCGTGAATAATGTCGACATATCGGGGGGAGGGGGGGGGGGGGGGGGGGGGGAGGTTGAATTTCCGAAAGCGCTTAATTCCGAACTATTTGGTGGTGAAACTTGAAGTAAAGAAATCAAACTTTTGCGAAACAACAAAGTTCACTCAAACTTCCGAAATACGTGATTACAAAAATATACAAGTTACGATAGAGGAAAGTTCCGAAAAGCAAGGTTTCGGTGGAGTCAGATTCCTAAAATTAAAATATAATCACAAAGCGTAGTTTACTCAACGAGTGGGTGTGAAAAATCAGAAAATCCAAAAATCAGAATGACCAGGATTCCGAACGTAAAAATATCGAAAATCCAAAACAAAGAAACACTAAAGTGGTGAAATTTCACCAAACCAGAAATTCACAGAATTGAAAATCTTCGATCATTCAAAGTTGCAATGTATCAGATTTTCAAATCTTCTCACTTTCGCACTTTCGGAACTTTGACTTGTCGGAGTATCGCCTTTTCGTAACTTTGAGCATCGGGTCTCGGACCACTTGAAACTTTTATATTTCGTCAAAGTATGATTTCTTTACTTTAGGTTTCGCCACCGGAACATTCGAAAATTGGCACTTTCCGATTTTTTCAAATTCGAAATTTAAACCATGCCTCACATATTGCCGTTTCTGCGAGTTAAAGGATGGAAAACAATTGCAAAAACGTTTGATTCAATATTTAAAAAAAAACAGAAAAAAATTAGAAAAATCAAGCGATCATAAATTAAATTTAAAATCATAAATTAATTGACAACGACTAAAACCAAAAAAAAAACAAAACAAAAGAAGAGGTAAAAAAAGGCTCCGAGGAAAGGGGTTGAGTACGGAGACGGAATGCGCGTTCTCGGGTTTCCGGGGTGATATAGCGGTGGGATATAAATTGGTATTCTTTCTCGGTTGAAGGGAATAAATTCGGGATTAAATTGAGACACTCGAGAGCAGCGCGGGGCCGTATTCAAATATTTTCGCAAAACTTTCCGCGTAAAAAGATAATACAGTTCGCGTAGTCAGAGCCACTGCAGGGGTTCGAGGTGCCGGGCTATAAGAGTTTTGGTGTGGGCGGGTATAAGGTACGAAAGTTCCGCGGATTTGCGACGGAGCCTCAACGAAACCCTCCAGGCCGCAGCTAAGAGACTATTTTGGAATATCAATGGCCCGGATACACGTGCGTGGTGGAAAATGACGAGGTCTTGTTGCACGGGAAGTGGGCGTGTAATAAAATCGTTGTAATCTTTTGATCGATGACACCTTCGTATCCTGTTAGTTGTGTCGTATGTCGATCTATTTTTTTCACCCACAACGAGCAGATTTACACGGTAAGACTGAAATCGTCATATCGTACATAGTATTAAGGTTCGAAACGAAATTTTGGATGTTCGGTTGTTCGGAAAGTGACGTCACCCAAAATTTTTTTCCTCTTGACGTCGTCGATCTACAGTGATCAGCTAGCCGAATTCCTCAGTCTGGAAACAACCGCGCAATAGAATGGACGTATGAGAATCGCGCTCCGCAGCTTTCGAGTACCGGGTTCTCTACCTCCTGGATCCTGCGCTCCGGGTCCGCTACCTGGTGAAACTCGACTTCCAGGACTAGAGCTCCGTAGTTTTGCTCGTCCAAGTCCTTTAGCTTGTGGATTTTGACCTCCAGGACTAGCGCTTTGTAGTTACTGCACTCGAGGTCCGCTACTGGATAAAACTCGACTTCACGGACGAGCTGACTAACATTTATTACCTATTGAACAATCCTCAAGCATCAAGGGTGTGAGGTACTTGGTAAATCTCGTATCATCTGGTAAAACACTGACAACGAGTAAGCGAGCGTAGCGAACGCACGAGCACAAAAAACCAGCTACGCTAGGCATCGGACCCCGAGCGAACTTTGGCGAGTGAGGGTTTTAAAGCTGGTAAACAATTAATGAAAATCTTGTATTCGAATGTTGAATTTTCCTCATCTCATTACCTCTTTGTTAGTTTTTGAAATGGATTTCAATCACGTTTGATACGTCAAGTTTACTATTTATATTCATCAGCAAAGACATGGTAGAAATAATTATTTTGAACAATTGGTAGATGGATTTTTAACTGGAATTGTTATCAATTGTGTTTCTTGTGTGAAAATTGCAATATCTTTACAACTCACAACGATCAAGCTGACCTGATTTTGCTTCAACTGATCTTTTCGAAACGTATAGCTTATACTCGGTAATCCTGATGGATTCAAATTCGAAGACGTAGCGCAATCAGGATCACTTTGAAATTTGACCTTCAGTTCATAATACATTTAAAATTATTCGGTAATCGTTGGACCTGATGATATGAAATGAAATTGATTTGATAATATCATGACGTGATTGTGCTGAAACAGTCTTTAAAATTTCATTGAGAGATTTATTGGACTTTTCTGAAATTTTATTTGATAATGTAACAATTCAACAACTATTATGTTGTTGAAATTTGATTCAATATTGGTAATGCAATCACGTGTGTATTCAAAATCAATTAGGCATTTCAAATTGATTCCGTATCTTTACGCTCGTCTGTAGATGCAAAATTGCAAAATCGACAATTTCTGGGAATTTTCAATTACATTTCATCAGCCAAGGATAAAAATCGTATAAAACAATTTGACAGTAGCAATACAAGGCTGGTTCTAAATACAGATTTCTACTACCGACCCTTACCGACATCCTGCCCGGACTTAAACCCTTTTCAGCGGTGATGTCACCGCTATCGATCCCTGCTGTACCGACCGAAGGTCAAAACTGCACTGTCTTACCAACAATCTTATCAACCGAAGGTCAAAATCACGTTGCCTTATTTGACTTGGTAGAAATTTATATCAAATCTCAGACAGTGAAAAAATAAACTTAAAAATTGACGTATTAAGTTACGTTCGTTTTCCGATAAACTTTTCTTCCGCCATTCTTGCGGAACATACAGAGTCAATCGAATCAGCGATAACTGTTTAAACCGAAGTTTAAACTGAGTTTTGAACTGAATTCCGCGTTGAAGATTGGTGAACACGTTGGTAAATATACCAAGGATGTGTAACTAGCATCCCTCATGAAGTTTGCGGGGTGAATCGGACTGGGTCCAATAAGCCAATGCCCACAAAAAGTTTCTCCTAAGCCCGCTTCCCGTTTCTCGGCGTAGGTATTCCCGCCTTTTTCCCCACCGAATACGGGGTGAAAAACTTTTGACGTTTATAAAGTTTTCATCTCGCCGCAGAGCGCCTTGTCCCCAAAAGCATTTTGCCGAAACTCGGTGGATCCTTATATATGGGACATTCCACGCCAAATTGACCAGAGTCTGACCCTCAACCTCATGAATTTGGTTCGAGATTCTGGATTTTTTTTTTTGTAACCACAAAGTACTTAAATATATTTTTCAGACTTTTTTTCGATTAAATTCGTTTTGCTTATGATTTTGAAAAACTTCCGTGTCTTTGGACGCAACTTAAAGATATTTTAAAAAGTTCTAAAAATCGCCATATGTAAAAATTCTTAAGCATAGATTCAGAATGGACCGGCTTTTGATTCCACTCTTTGTTCAGAGTTTTAGAGAAAGAAAATTGTGAGAGAATTAGAACGCATAATCCGCCTATTGGGGACTGCTACTTGAACATTTTTATACATGACCTAAGATTTTTGAAAAGTCCTTCAGTATTTTCCGAAGCTATTTAATTATTTTTCAACTTGATTGGGAACAATCTTCAAAAATCGTAGGTAAAGGAATATTACTCGGAGAAACGTGAAATAAATCTGAGTACTTTTCGTGGTCGAAACAACAATATAAAAAATCGCCGACCAAATCCAAGAGGTTCATGGTCAAACCTTGATCGATTCAGGGTGGAATGCCCCATATGTCTTTGTATTATAAGGTATACAGATACAGGATATAGGCGAAGCGAGAGAGCGGACTCAAGTGCTCGATTAATCTTACAGTCCTGTTTTTAACGTCAGCATTGAAACCATAAAGACGTAACGCTTCAATCGCTGTTTTTTTCATTCCGAGGAAACGCTACAGCTTCTGATTCCTTTTTTTTTTTGTCCTAATCTCTTCACACCGAATTTTCTTACTCTGTTTTTAATTTTTTTCGAACAAATATGAAGACCAACTAAAAATATATATACCAAAAATGTCATATTTTGCATAAATTAAGACTTTCCTTTTAACCAGTATACTCAACTTAATCTCTGCTCTCCCTAACCTGACATGCATATTCAGTAAACCGGAAAGTATACTGGCAAACTTATAAATATTCAAACCGTAATTAAGTGGCAGCCTTTTCAAAGCTGTTATAGTACATAAAATTGAAATTTTTTTTCCTTAGATGAGTTTTGGAACCTAATAAAAGTCTAGATTGTAGAATTTTTTACCCTCTGTTTGTTTCGTCACATCTATCTTTTGAACACTCTTCCGATGTTGTTTCGAGAAACGATTAGAAATTGAAACCCAAACTCCTTAAAATTGAGGAAACGTGAGAAAGAAACGCATGAAATAAATGCATTAAAAAAAAATGATTCGATCTTAAGAAAATTTCAGTTTATATAGCTTCTAACTTTTCAGGGGAAACGAGTTTGCAATTAATTAAAATAATAAGAATTTTGAAAGATGTAACGATCGATGTGTAAACGAATGGCGATTAAAGAGAGATTTCCTTTATTCGAAAAGTTTGCAAAACGCTGTTACATTTTATATTACACTCGAACGTTTCAGCGTCGCCAGACTCGTCGCCGGAATGGATGGAACTCGGAGGAAACGGAAGCGCCGTCTGCTGTGCTCCATCGCGGCTGGGCAGGCTCGTCCTTCGAGTGACGGGATACCCGAGGATCACAGCACCCCGACAAGGACCTCGTCCTCGAGAGTCTCCTCACCATCCCGAGACGCGGCATCTCTACCTTGGCTTCCATCATCCGTGGGACAGAGACCTTTGGCGAGGTTGGCTCAAGCAGGTAAACCATTTTTTTGATCCCTGTTTTTAATCGGAATTTCTTTACTTCCTATTGCCTGATGTGATGCAAGAAAGGTAGGTATTGCTTTTCGTTGTGAACGACTCTTTAAACTTTCGAAGAATATTCGCGTTTCCTGTCGAAAATAAAAATCGAAAAATATAGTTCCAGGTAGAAAATGAAAATTAGTTTTCTAGCTGTTACCGGAAACTCTAGTATTCGTTACTATTCTTTCTCATTACGATCACTGTTGCTAGATTTTCTTGTAACTCTTGCTTGTGCAACAATAAATTGACGTTAAAGCCTTGTTTAACTAAAAAAGTAGAGTTAACCGAACAAACTGATTTCGCGTTACAATTACCAAAAAAGGATCAACAATAGCGAAAAATGGTTACGCGTACCTCGTTTTTCGTAATTCCAACAATATTCAAACAGGTTTTTTAACGATACACGTTTTACTGAATTTTTCTAGTGACTGTAAGAAAAGAAATTTTTCTCAGTGTGTCTATTCGGCATCACAAAGCCTGAAGTTTACAACACTTTACATTCGCATGATTTCATTAAAATTAGAATTAGATATACAATTGGATTGATTTGAACATTTGCGTCTACGGACAAATGATGTATTCTTCATGGTTCGTTGACATCCCATACGATTGTTTATTCCTCTTTACACAATAAACGATATGTATTTCAAATTCAAAACCGATGTGATGTAAGGTAAATTTCGCAATCGCAAAATATGGTAGGTATACTTTCGCTAATTGATACCATTTTTATAGTAATTTTCAAAATTAACGAACTCTTTGGTAACAATTAGTCTTTTTCCGCAATTTTCCAATTAGCGACTCCGATATCTCAACGTACGAACCATAATTGACACTCTATTGAATAAAGCCACGTTATTTCATGTCCGCAAAATAATGACTGGGTAATCATAATCTGCAATGCATGCGGGGTAAAATCGCGAGTGTTTTACGCGTTTGAAAACGTGTAACGACCGAATCAGAATATAACCGGCTTTTATTACCGCGAATGATGACAAAAGCCTACACCGAGCTGTTCTGATAACTACATAAATAAATCGCGACCCGACACGGGCTGTAAACAGTTTCCCCCAAAAGCTCGCGATCGCACAATCACTATCCGCTATAAATATGTATTTTATGCGAACCGAGCGGAGGGTGGTGGAATTTTATTACCAATTATTTTTTGTCCGGATATTTTCCGCCGTGGGTTTTTCTTTTCTCTTTTTATAGGTTTCATTCTTTTTTTTTTTTTTTTTCACCACTTCGTCTTGTTTTTGTTCATCCATGTATAGCTATTTTCAACACCGTGATTTATCTAAGGGCATTTTAGCTCTTGTTTGGCTGAAATCGTGGAAAACTACCCTTTAATTTTACCCCAAAACAACTCGCGCAAAAATAATTCTTTGTTGTTAGGATGTTAAATTTTTCCTAATTGAATTGTTGATTTCTACATATCGTTATAAATTAGTTTATAATTATTTTGGTTTATAATTTTATAATTAGTTATTTTTTGTCATGTCTCGAGATCTCTCCAAGTTGTTATCAATTTTTTCTACGATTTTCAATTATTCTCTGCATTGCTCCTTATCAATCAGAATAGTTGACTACGTTCATTTTGAATACTTCTGTCGATTTATACCGTGAAAATTTTCGGTTTAAAACCGTCCAATACTGACCCTCGGTGTTTATCCGAAAGCTAGACTGTCGATTTATACTCTGGGATTTTGTACAGTCCTGCATCAGCTTTTTCCGTTGCAAGTTGAATGAAATAGTTTTTTTTCAATTCAAGTTACACAAGAACCTTGTGCCAAGATATCTGCAGTCTCAGCAATTGCGTGCCATTTGCCAATTGACCATAAAAACCGTACTTCGAACACATCCGTCGTTCTAGAATCGATATTGAAAGCAAACTTTCGACGTATAAGGTGAGTCGATAACCAGCCAGACTTGAGAAGTACGCCGACAACGTTTGACGCGTAAAACGTTGTTTACGTGACGAATTGAAAGTTGAAAAAACGCTGTTTGTAATCCTTCGCAAATCCTGAAAAGCGTCGCGTTTTATTCTGCCAATTTCAAACTCGTACGTCTCTCGCAGGTGAACTGACGATTTTTATTTTCTTTTTTTTTATAATAATTTTACTTTGCAACAGTTGGAGATTCGCCAAATGTTGAATCGGAAGTAAGTAACGAAGATTCTAGACTTTTTGTTACAGAATAGATCGACTCTTTCACACGGTTATTTAATCTTTTAGTCCGACAGTGAAACTTTTTATCAATAATACGACTAGCATTATTTATTTGTAAATATCTTGACTTATTCCCATAAATGGGTTGAGATTCTGAAAAATTGAAGAAGCCGTAAACTGATAGAAACCAATTATGCATCAACTTCTTTAAACATTAATGCAAAACTAGGCGAGTTTTTCAAAATTTTCTTTAGCCACTATTTTGTGGCCAAAAAATGTTTTCAGATCGGTGAACTGATTACTGCGCCGAAGTTTATCCGAAACGATGAAATAGTTTCTCAAAGAAAACAAAAGATAACCTGTAAGTGATAAAACATGTTTACCGAGTTGAAAATTAGGCGTTTCTTTTTTTTTGATGCTGGCACTACGTTCTCGGGAATGGAATATCAGAATAGAAAAAACGAAAAACAACGAATCGATAAAAGCTATTTGTCCTTTAATTATTGCAGACCCTCGATTTCCTACAACCCTATGCTTCGGCAGTGCGTTCGGTTGTTTAACTTGGCTAACTCAATCCACTCGGTGAGCTTTTCCGGGTGGCGAAGCTGAGGGAATAAAAGCGAAAGACTGAAGGAAGAAAAAGAAAAATAAAAAGAGGAAGAAAGGGGGATGAAAGGCAGCAAAAATGCTCGCGCCAAGTTACGGCTCACTCCTTAACTATTTTCATTTTTTACCACAATCGAAAAATTTTGTTCCAGGTAGAAAATGAAAATTAGTTTTCTAGCTGTTACCGGAAAGTCTAGTATCCGTTACTATTCTTTCTCATTACGATCACTGTTACTAGATTTTCTTGCAACTGTTGCGAAAATTTAATGCTTGTGCAACAATAAATTGACATTAAAGCCTTGTTTAACCAAAAAAGTAGAGTAAACCTCAGAAACTGATTTTGCGTTGCAATTACCAAAAAAGTATCGACAATAGCGCAAAATGGTTACGCGTACCTCGTTTTTCGTAATCCCAACAATATTCAAACAGTTTTTGTTAACGATACCTGCTTTACTGAATTTTTCTAGTTACTGTGACAAATGAAACTTTTCTCAGTAGTTATAGGTTGTACACACACTCCGAAAGATAGATAATCGTCGGCATTCGCGAGCGAAATTTGTGAATCATCTATGAACGGGATCGAGAAGATGAACTTTCCTGGAAGGGGCTGTAGACGGAGCTTCGTATGGAATATTCAGACGACTGTTAAAAATTCAGCGAGAACTGGCGGATGTTTACCGTCCTTAAACTCACCACGCGTACGACGCCGAAGTTACTAACGTTAACGCGACGAATCGTCAGGTGAACAAATCATGAATGCGCAATTTTAGAATTACTTTCAAAGTATTGGCTTTTCAAAATAAGAGGTTGTTTTGCTTGTCGTAGTTTTCTAAATTTCATACATTCCTAAAGGTGCGAAGTAACGTTTTTTCCTAACTTCATACTCGTCCACGTGTATGTTTCTTTGGTAATGGTACACTGAGTAAAATTTCATTTGTTACAGTAACTAGAAAAATTCAGTAAAGCAGGTATCGTTGAAAAAACTGTTTGAATATTATTTGAATTACGAAAAACGAGGTACGCGTAACCATTTTCCGCTATTGTTGATCCTTTTTTGGTAATTGTAACGCGAAATCAATTTGTGAGGTTTACTCTACTTTTTTGGTTAAACAAGGCTTTTACGTCAATTTATTGTTGCACAGGCATTAAATTTTCGCAACAGTTGCAAGAAAATGTAGCGACAGCGATCGTAATGAGAAAGAATAGTAACGGATACCAGAGTTTCCGGTAACAGCTAGAAAACTAATTTTCATTTTCTACCTAAAACTATATTTTTCGATTGTAGTAAAGAATGAAAATAGTTAAGGACTGAGCGGTAACCGGGACTAAAAATTTTTCTCAGTGTATCCACGGACAGTCTTACTTTGTTCCACGTCACTCATTCTCGCTCAATATCGTGTTAGATAATAATAATGGAATATTACATGGCAAAATGTTACGTTGAAATCTATCCGAATACTGCAGATCGATGATTGATAGATTTCTCAAAATTTCTCTGAAACATGATGCATTTGAACAGCATAAGTTAGGGATTTTCAGAAATTGTCAGTTACCCAGGGTTCGGTAATTATTAAGAGAAAAAAAAAAAACAGACAGACGAAACTGTTTAATTCCGAGTCTCGCCTAGCTGTTCGATACCGTATGAGATGAATTATGCGGGACTTATTATCCACGAAAGCAGAAGATCAGTGAGAAAACAACTGGAAACGCGACAATTTACCAAGTGGGTATAACGCGGGGCGAATATAACACAAAGGATGGCGCGTATATCGTCCCGCCTTAATAATTCAAAACGGGGTCTTAATAATGAAGGCACTGTCGGTTTATTGTATTGCGAAACAAAGCGGCACCGGCTAGTCTCTTGAATATTTAGCAACGCGTCTACCTAAATCATAAACCTAGATTTTACTGTCGTGGTTCGTAGTGGCGGTGAAACCCACCCACCCCTGTCTCGGGACGCAGATGCCGTGTCTCTCGGTTCCTTTCAGAATGTCAAAGCTTCAACATCCTGCAGGATGCGCCGGATGCAAACGAAGCAAAATGAAATTGCGAGGTCAACGAGTGCCATTGTCAGAGTCCTGGCAAGGAGAGCAGGATATTTGACACGAAATTTACATGCACGGTGTACGTATCGTAAAGCTTTTCGTGAGAAAATTTGCGAGTCAAAGCTTTTCGGTGGGATGATTTAGCGTCGCGTGATTATCTGGTGGAAAGAGAAGTTCGAGAATTGCAGGATTGCGAACGTCTGTGTAACTGATGTAACGAATCAAAAGTGACGATTGAGTTGTGTAATTGAGTAGTCGAAATTACCAGGTGACAAGGGAAATTGGGAAATGGCCGACGGACAGTTACGAAAAAAGAAAAACTTGTTATAAATGAAAATTATCGAAAAGCCAAAGATGAATAAAAATTCTAAAAATCCTTGCAGAATTAATGCGATGGCGTTTAAAAAAAAACTGATACAACCGAAGCTTGTCACTTATTTAGAATGTGGTTGTGCCAGAAAATGCGGGAGAAAACTACAAAAGACTGACTCTGACAATGAGTTATGGCGAACTACATTTATTGAGAGCAAAAACGTATTGGTATCAAAATGTGATTTGAGGAGTAAATAAGAGAAATGTGCAGCTTAAAATTGGAATCGATAACTCGGAATGAAAACTGGATGCTGGTGTTGACAATTCGTATTCAAAATCTACAAAACCATCGTTGCCGCAAGCTACGCGAACTGATAACTCGAAATAACGCAAGATTGAGAGTCTGGATATAGATCAAAGTTGTGAAAACTAAAATCTAAGACTTCGGTACTCGGAACTAAACACCAATTGAGGAATCATAGAAGCTGAAGTAACTATTGAAAACTACAGAATTGAAAAATTGAGAATTGAAAACTACCAAGCTATGAAATAATACTTGACCACAAATTTTTACCTCCGGAAAAGTGAAGCTTAACGTTTTGAAACTGCTGTCGAGAATGTAGACTGAACTAAACCGCAATACCAAAATACCAAGAAATTTTGACAAGCTTTTCGGGTATTCCAAAGAAGGTTCTAAAATCAGCAAAAATCCGTTGGAAAGTATATTCATTTAGACTGTAAGGAACTGCTTGTTTGAATTGTCCAAAACTACCGCCTTTCAAATGTTTTGATCCAGAAAAATATCGAGCGCGTAGAGAAGAAAAAAACTTTTTTTTTCAAACTGAATCCGAGTGCACGGTATAAAACGTAACGACATACAAACCTGACTATCCAATTTGAATCGCAAACCGGATACGGAACTCAACCCAGCTCTCGTAACACCTAAGGAAATGTACAATTTTCCGTAATGGTGTGAGAAGCGCAACGATTGACGTGAGATGAATCGAGATGAATGAAGTTGATCTTGAGCTGAGCGGGATCTTCAGGCTTCGTTTACAAAGCACGTTGAGCAATCCTGCAGAGGGATAAGAAATTTGTCTCCGACTGTTTCGTCCCTGGCGTCCGGGTCGTTTGCCGGTGATTTCCGGGCTGGAATCGGATATTTTGGCAGGAAACGAGCGTCAGAAACGGCGATCCTGACATCCTTCGATCCGCAGTGACGAGATTCTCTATTTGCGATAGCAAAGGGTCGGAATTAGTCAACTTTGAGAACTTTAAGTCGTAATGTGATCATCTTTTAAGACCAAGTTATTCTTTAGTGCGCTGAGAATAATTTCTTAGTGCCGTAAATTGATATTATGATCGATGGAAGCAATAAAAACAAAAATTTATCCACCATTCTTGATAAATTTAAAATGATGTATAAAAGTGAAAAATCAACGGATCGTGATTATCCACGCGACTTGTAACGGTCATATTTTGCCACAACCTCTCTTCAAACTTAAACAAATTATTTTTCTCTCAAACACCCTAATATTTATGAATATACAGTTAGTTGCGTGACTCGAAATCCATTAAAGTCACTATCAAAGACTGAATGTCACCAATCTCTGTGAACTTTCACATCTACCCAACGTTTCGCCGAATGGTCAATGCTGATTTTCGGTGAGACGATTGGAACTCGATGAAACGAATCGATTTCGACCAAAGCCCCATGCCGGCAAGCATGCTGGAGTCGAGAGTTCGGAGAGCCAAAGCGAGCTTGACGTCCTGCCAAGAATCGTGTAAAGCTACCCAGGCTGGCAAACAGAGCTTGACGTATTGTTTGCACATGATTAATCGAACAAACGTAGCTCGCACCGCACTCCGTGAGTGTATCACGCTTGCGGAGTGCCTCATTAACTGCAGGTATACAAGAAATCTGAACGCGCGAATAAGGCATCTACAATGAGGAAAATTTCGTTTGTTACGGTCACTAGAAAAGTTTAGTAAAACATGTATCGTTAAAAAAATCTCTTTGAATATTGTTGGAAATGCGAAAAACGAGGAACGCCTAACCATTTTGCGCTACAGTCGATCCTTTTTTGGTTATTGCAACGCAAAATCAGTTTCTGAGGTTTTCTCTACTTTTTTAGTCAAACAAGGCCTCAACGTCAATTTATCGTTGCACAAGCATTAAATTTTCGCAACAGTCACACGAAAAAATATAGCAACAGTGACAATAGTGAGAAAGAATAGTAACGGATACCAGACTTTCCGGTAACAGCTAGAAAACTAATTTTCATTTCGTACCTAGAACTATATTTTTCGATTGTGTTAAAGCATGAAAATAGAAATTTCTCTCAGTGAAACAGGCGAGTCAAATGTCCGGGCGACCAAAATTACGGGGTTAATATTTAGCTGCCAATTTCCAAGATGAAAGGGAAAGAATCCGCGTCTCGTCGCCTGCCTCTTGACTCCAAATAAACCGCGCTCCTAGCTCGGGACAAACTCTCAAAGGGACTCAGAGAGTGAAAGTGAGCCTGCAGGATATCAGCCGGAATAATTACACCCGGTAAGTGCAGCCCGCAAAACTTCCAGAATTAGTTGCGGTATTCGCGATTTTTCTCGCAGCTTTCATACACAAATCCCTTACCGTGTACCTTACGCCATCGAAAGTTACGGAGATCGAGGGATGGGAGAATTAGGGACGAATGACTTTTTATTGCTTGGTCAAGGATACGTGAATAGGCTTTGAATAGGCGAAGCTTGTAACGTGTAACGGCGATTCAGCATTGTTACAGCATTATTGATTCAAAATCGTCGCATGTAAAGATTTAACAGGCGTACTTACTCAGATATGATTGACGATCTTAGAACTCTCCAGGCTTTGCCGTCGACAAAAGACACGTCAAGTCGTTTTCTCCGATGAGTATTAATACCTCGAAATTTTTGCTAATTTCTTTCGTCGGAAAAATGACGAAATGTCTGTTTCGTGTATAAGAAGAATCTGATTTTTTTCGAAATTCAATCCGGTATCCACAGAGTTTGGGCAACAGCTTGGAAAACACTTGATCAAACTTTTTCCGAACAAAACGCAAGCTGGGCCAGATTTGTTTACCCACGATAGCTAAAAATGTTGAGAATTCGACAGCTCATATTCGATAGAAATGTCCAATCGATGAGTTTTGCATAAGCGGTAAGCACTGATTATAGGAGTTCTGAAATTTGAGGAATCTTGATGTCTTAAAATTATTTACATGATTATTCTCTTATCTGAATTCTGCTGTGGCTGATCGTTCATCTGCAATTGGCAGAATTGCCGATGAAGAACGAATAGAGGAAGAAAACAGAACGGGATAGATTTGTGTTTGCCCTTGAGCGAAAACGGACGAATAAAATTCCACGTGGAATTCATGAGAATTCTATGAGATTTTGGAAAGGTTTTCGACAAGTTCAGAAAGTTTCAAGCTTTTCAATCACACGCGAATCGTTATTACGTCAGACTTCAGTATCTAAATTTATTCGACTGTCGGATCATTTTTTTTTTTAGGGTTCAAAGAATTTTGAAGTGAGATCCTGAATTCGGTAGATTGTCACAGGAATTTTTCAGAACAGAACAGAACAAAGTTCGCAAATTTTTTAAGTGAGATTTCTATAGAAATACCGAATCGTTGATGAAATGTGTTTGTAATATAGGGTGTTCGTCGCATATCCCAGATATTTAGGATTTGTTTTATAATTTGCCGTAGTATCTTTTAGAAGAGTCAAATTACACCAGCCGGTTCGATATTTGCAAGTACTCTTCGGACCAACGTGCAACATTTAATCGAAATGCGCACGTTTGTCATTTCGTCGAAAAATTTCTTGAAAATTCTGTAACTGGAAACCGAAGTCTCGGAAGATTTTCGAGATGACGGAATTTCTGATTAAAATGACGGAAAGTAAACCGATCGACTTGTTGTTGAAAGCCTTTCTAATTGAAACACCAACTTTTATTCGACGAGTAAAATGACAAAATATATCGCAGTAACACGCATCTAGGGTTCCGTTATCAGCTAATTAATGGTTATATTCGCGAGTCAACGCGCTCAGCAATTTTTACTCAAATCCCAATCTCGCATACGAAATATTCGATTCCTTCGCACCAATGGTTGTCCAGTCCTCGAACATTTTTGAACATTGCGGCACAGTAGTAGCCTTGACCGGCAGGTTGAACCGATTGCCAAGGTACAGTCGGCACGGGTGATCCTAAATAACCAACGGTCGAAGACGTTATACATTATCCGACTCTGTGTTTGAAAATTATCAGAGGCCATTGAAAGTTTCGTCGTTAACTTACCTGTCCTGACGTCCACCCAATTCCCGGATACGTCCTCGCGAATTCCTACGTGGATCTTATCGCCGGGTGATAAGAGTGACTGAACGACGTCGAACTTGCGCCAGGAATCAGTCACCACCAAGTTTCCGCCCTCGTCGACGCATTTCTGCGCAGCATTTCGCCACGTCACCTTTTCGTCACGATGATACTTGAAAGCTGCTCCGATTTGAGGAAAGCTCGTATAACCGACCGGTAGAGTCTCGGTTCCGACCTTCGGCGACGATTCAGTCACAGCTGGATTTGAAGTCGGAGTTACGTTTAGCCCCGAGACAGCCAAGTTTTCCGCGTTGGACAAGTTCGGATTTTCCGACTGCACCGCAAGACTTGAATCCAAATTGGCGATATTCGCGGCTAAAGCTCCCGGGACGACAAGAATCCACACGAGCTGTATCGCAGGCAGCGTATAAGAGATCAGAGGTGCCATCTTTGCTTCCAACTGTAGCTTTCCAGACTCACTGATGCAATTTTATCAGCTTTCAACGCTATTTATGTAGCCCTGCGGCCTGATATCTGGCCTCAGGAGCGTGGGAGAACGTAGTAAGACGGGATTGGACGAACCCAGAACGAGTTTGCAAAAGATATTTAATCTCATCCTCTTAATTATAAACGATAATTATGTCCCGCACATCCGAAGCGTATTGAAGTAGGGGAGGGTGAAGTTTGAAGTCGGTCGGAATAACAGATAATTCTCGACTTACGGAAGAATGTTGCGCGAATTTGACGTCTTCGGTAAAAAGTAAATAGGAGCTGCCTAAGTTTCTCAAAAATATCCACACCGGGGTAAAATCAGAGATAGTATTTATCACAGCTGTAACGACAATGCAACAGTTCGTTAATAACACAGGCCTGCGATGGTTTTTCCTTGACAAAAACGAGTCATAATTTCGGTAGATATTCGATGAAAGAAACATTTAAATATCTATTTATCACGTAAATTTTCGGAAAAAAATATTTTCCTTCTGTTTTCTTAGCACTACTCGACTCAACTTCCAATTCTGTGTTGATTATGCGTAAGGGTAGCGTTGATATTTTTGATATTTAAATATTCATCTACCTTCACTAATTGTTTACGGTAATTTTACGAATGTTCAGAGATACGTGTATCGATTGTCTTGAGTTGTTTCTGGAAAAACAGACGGTAGTTCCATGACAGACGAAGAAATAACCGATTTTGAAGAATTTTCACAGGGATAATCAATTAATAAGGGGACTGGATTGCTGGTATTTTATTAATTGTATATCAAACTCGTTTTATACAAATTATCATTGGAGAATATTTATAATTAGCAAATATATGGACTTTGACTAACGAAAAATTTCCCCTCCATCGTGGCATCGATATCTGGGCGAAAGGTTATCTGAGAATAAACAACAAAATTTTATCAACATCTACGCAAATGTAGCTATCGTCGTACGGTGCCGTTTTTCTTTTTATTCTCCAATTATTATTTATAAAATAGTGAGAGATTAGCATTTTTTTTTTGTCATAACACTTTTTTTTCAAGCCGTGATCGAATGTAAAAAAAAAAGGTGAATACGGCCACCAACAACGATTGCTACACTTGCGTAGATGTTGATAAAATTTTGTTTTATATTTTCAGATAATTCTTTGTCCACATATCAGTACCACGATGGAGGGGACATTTTTTTATTAGTTTGTTAAATCGAAGCCTACATCTTTGTTGATTTTGCATATTTTTTGCTAAAAATTTGTATAAAACAAATTTAATATAGACTGAATAAAATACCAAGGATCAGATCCCTTTGTTAATAAGTTATCCCCGTGAAAAAAATTCTTTAAAATCTGTTATTTTTCCAGCCGTCACAGTGGCCTTCCACCTCAAGTCTTTTTCTGAAACTAATGCTGTTCATTTGATAACTAAACGTTCGGTTATAAATTCATTATACTCTGATTTTTTATAAAAGTTGTTCGGAAATCTGGAAATATGCATATCTTGCTTAAAAAGAAATCTCGACGCGCTGTAAAAATAAAACCTGCCCTATATTTTAATTCAATATACCTAAATACCTAAAAAAAAAAATTGTTGTCTTACGCAGAAATTTAGAGTTATATTTCGCGGGCCTGTCT
The DNA here is from genome assembly GCF_021901455.1 of Neodiprion lecontei. Taxonomy (NCBI): domain Eukaryota; kingdom Metazoa; phylum Arthropoda; class Insecta; order Hymenoptera; family Diprionidae; genus Neodiprion; species Neodiprion lecontei. The sequence goes on along the minus strand of NC_060261.1, from coordinate 28,212,072 downwards.
AATTGGTTCAAATATTGAAATTTACGTTACGTGATCGTGTCGACCACAACTCGTTATATACGGAATGGCGTGAAAAATCACCATTTCCGTTACTCCGAAGCTCAATAGTCGAACAAAACCTCTGTAAGATTACTTGAATAATTTCGACTACAACAATAAAACATTTATATAAGTCAGTAAAATATGTGTAGAAGATAATATGAAGGATTTGATGGTGGATTTGACGTTACTTTGACCATAACCACACCGTCGTATATCATGAATGTCTCAGACAGATGTCAAGTTGATTAAGTCGATCCTGAAATACACCGTCGTGATGAAATTCGGTGAAAAAAGAAATTTGAAATGGTTTTTGAACAGCGTCGCTACTCGGGTGATCGGGAATCGGTTAACTGACTTGAAAGCTTTCGCGATTCGAATGCGGATTTTTATTGAATGCTCATAGTTAAAAAATACCGTGGCGTTACACTCGGAGTCTTGGTAAAACGTGATCGCCGTTTGTCTCGTTCACAACCCCGACGACCTCTTCAGTTGTTACCCCGAGGAATTTCAATCTCGCAAACGTAATGCCGTCGAGCTGAACAAGTGTCGCTCAACAATCCGAGCGTCGTTGGATGCATTCTGACGCAGTAGTAATCGCCCCAAGGTTCGTCTATCGCCCATGGTACGGTTGCCGAGGGTGATCCTGAGTCACGAAAGGTCGAAAATATCGCGTATTATCGGACTGTCCGTGTTTGAAAAAAAAAGGCAAAGGCCGTTAAAAGTCCGAGCTTACCTGTCCTGACGTCGACCCAATCCTTGCTTTCGTACATGCGAGTGAATCCCACGTGGATGTGACTTGGGGGCGTTACGAGTAGCTTCAGGATATCGAACTTGTGCCAGGAATCAATCGCAGCCAAGCTTCCACCCTCCTCGATGCACTTCTTTGTGGCCGCTTGCCACGTCACAGCTTCATCGCTGTGATACTTGAAAGCTGCTCCAACTTCGGGGAAGCTTTCGTAGCCATCCGGGAGAGTCGTCATCGGCATTTCGATGTACGGCGGTAACATAGACTCGTTTGGATTTGAATTCGGATCGGCGTCATGCTGCACGATCGGAGAACAGTCGACGATGGATACGTTTCCATTTTTCAACACACCCAGCGCGACTCTCGAATCGATATCCGGAATTACTACATTACACACGAGCTGCATTGCGGGCAGCATTATGTAGGCGATCATCGGTGCCATTTTCGATTAATACGGTAGCTAATTCACTATCGGTAAGAATGTAATGTGGTCGACGGTGCTTCGTGACTAGCCGCACAACAATGGCAGGTCACGATGTTTCGACGCACTTTACGTGGCTTCGAGCCAGTCATTTTATCTCTCATGTACGTCTCATTCAAAGCGCTGGAAGGGAGAGGAAATCATTTATCTACAAAGAACAAAAATGACGTGCCTGAATACTGAGAAGTGTTGACTCGATAAAACGCGATAGAGTGGTTTGAGAGGAATATATTTTTTACATTCGATCGAGATATAAAGTTTATTCGTGACAAATGCGAAATAAAATAACACGCTGGAGCAGCAAATTTTGGTTTGAGTATACAGACGGTAGGTAAATTTAACAGGTCTGCTACATTGGAAGCCCACTTGACTGTATTGCAAAAATTTTACTATCGCAGTGAAAGTCTTGTTGGTTCCAACACTTTAGAATTTGCTGGTCCGGCTGTTTTTATTTTATTTATTTACTTATTCATTTTTTGTTCGTCGTTCTGAATATTTAAGAATTCGCTTCCAAGCTTGAGCAGCCGAGTAAAGATACTCTTGATTTTAAACTCTAAAATTTCTGTGTTCAGATGACGTGTGAAGACCATATGGCAAAATTACTGGATTGTATCGCGTGCACTAAAGTGGTTAATTATTTTGATCATGTCTGAATTTTTTCGCGCTCTCCCCCCCAAAAGTAATCAACATATATACAAAAAAAAAAAAACAAAAAAACGTATCCATTTTAATTCTTTTTTTTTATGGAAACTGTTTATTACTTTAAAACTACATATCGTGAACAGAAATTGCTGTGGTTATTTTAAAGGAAACTTATCGCCATAAAAAATATGATCTGTTGTGAAATTTTCGTAAATCTAATATCTCTCGATATTAGCAAAAAAATTAAGAGAGTTCTAGACTTGCAAAGAAAAGTTTCGAATGTAACTTTTTCGTAGTCTGAAAGTAAAAATGGAAGACAAACAGTTCGGCATTTTGCTGAATTTTTCATTGGAGATGAAACGAAGCGCAAGATCACTTTTTGATCCTCATAATTTTGGCACTGATTTGTATTGTAAAAATTTTATAATTCTCAGATGAAATTTATGATCACAAAATGTGAAAAACCAGAAGACTTCTTATTCGGGGGTTCATCTGTCGGTAATTCTAAGAACTGCCGTACTCGAACAAAACATTATTACGAAGATAGTAACATTCCCCGGTGATAAGAGACTATAATCACATATAATTACAAATTCGTTTCAAAATATTCGGTTAAATTGTACTGTTATACACATGCCAGACTCTGCGAATGCTATTTGTTTAACGAACGGATAGAGTTTTGAAGCGAAACGATTGTAGAAACGAGTGTAGAATGATGCTGAGATCAAAATGTTGGTATATTTAGCAAAAATCCCATTGTAGCCGACAGATGTTCGAACTATTGAGAAATTCGATGAACTCTATTGATCGAAGAATGCGTTTTCCTCATTTGCGCAGGGAAGATTACCTATCCTGAAAAGAGTAACCACACGGAACTTTTCTTCCCTTGAATTCTTCCATTTATGATCCCGAAATTTCAAACGTGAAAATTGTAATATTATCAATCCTTGGAAATAGCGAAAAATAGCAACTCGGCCAAGAGTGATTTTCAAAGTCTTCGGTCGCCGACGAGGTTTTTTTTTTATCGGACATTACTACGCGAATCACAGTTAAAATCGAAATAGAGGAAAGTCAGTTTCGAAGATGCTCAAAACACGGGAGCGTGTTAATTTCCGTTACTCTGAAGATTCATTTCATTAACAAGAACTCTATCCAGGATTTCACTGCTTGGATAATTCCGCTTACAGCAACAAAACATTCACGTAATTGTGTATTATATGCGTAGACGAAATTAAAAAAAGATTTTATCGTGAATTTTTCGTAATTCTAGCAACTTTCTTTTCTCCCGAAGTGAATTATTCAAAAAAATTTCATAAAAAAAAATCAAGAATTCATACCCATTACGCATCTTGGAAAAACCTTATCACGTGGAAAATGATCATCCCGAGAGAGTCACTGATCGACAATTGTCACATCAGGTTACACAAAATGACCGATTTTTAGTCCCCGAACCTATTTTCACGGTCACTCAGCGACAAAACTGAGGGGCTAATCATAATTTGAATTTTGGCATGTCTGAAGTGTCGGTACATCGTAGAGATCAATCGAGTCTGGTGATCGAACCTGAATTTCAATTCTGATTAACTTAGGTACAATGAGAAAATATCATACTTGCCATTTTACCGTGAAAAGTGAATCGTAGTGGAATTGGTACGTATTCCAATAACGTGTTGCAGTTTAATTCTTGAGGAAACTTTTCGGTTCAGATACCAATTTTTATTTGACAATAACAGTAGAGAAATATTTTATGGTTAGTAGTATATGACCAGCCTTGCCCGCGTACACTGATTACAGTTACGAAGATTAAAAATTGATTACGAATCGATTGGAATTATTGCAGGAATTACAGAAATATTGCTAAGATCACAGCAATGTTACAAAAGATCAAAAATGTTCACCAAGATTTCAAGGAGTAGGTACGAAAAATATCAAAAATTGCAAGAATTACACTGAGAAAAATTTCATTTGATATAATAACTGGAAAAATTCAGTAAAACAGGTATCGTTGAAAAACTGTTTGAATATTGTTGGAATTATGAAAAACGAGGTACGCGCAACCATTTTGCGCTATGGTCGATCCTTTTTTGGTTATTGCAACGCAAAATCAGTTTGTTCGGTTTACTCTACATTTTTAGTTAAACAAGGCTTTAACGTCAATTTATTGTTGCACAAGCATTAAATTTTCGCAACAGTTACAAGAATATATAGTAACAGCGATCGTAACGAGAAAGAATAGGAACGGATACTAGACTTTCCGGTAACAGCTAGAAAACTAATTTTCATTTTCTACCTGGAACTATATTTCTCGATTGTGGTTAAAAATGAAAATAGTTGAGGACTGAGCGGTAACCGGAACTAAAAATTACAGAGATGACAAAGATTACAAAGGATGTGTAGGATTTCAGCAACCTGTGCACACCAGATTACAATGTCAGTGATGAACCCCTCGGTTTTGCCCGAATCCGATCAGTGGTCACGACAGCCGATTTACGGACTCCTCACTCGTCGCTCTGAGGAACTTGAATCTCGCACACAAACGGCCACATCGAACAGTAGAAACTCCACAGTCCACGGAATCGTTTCGCAATGTATGCACAGTTGTATCTTTCGTCGGGTTCATTTTGTCCCCAAGGTATGGCTGACAGCGGCGATCCTAAATTACATTTCATCAGTCTTTCCTCGTTTCAAAGAATCAACGGCCGTTGAAAGTCTAAGCTTACCTGTCCTGACGTCAACCCAATCCTTGCTTCCGGACTTGCGAGTGATGCCTACGTGATAATAATCGTAGCCCGACGGTAGGAGTTTATAAACAATGTCGAACTTGGTCCAAGAATCAATCACCGCCAAGCTTCCACCCTCCTCGATGCACGTTTTGTTAGCCGCTGCAAACGTCGCACTTTCATCATGCAACTTGAAGGCTGCTCCAATTTCGGGGAAGCTTTTATAGCCGTCCGGAAGAGTCTTCGCTTCGATCTTCGGCAATGATGCAGTCACAGGTGGAATCGAAGTTGTACTTGCGTCAAGCTCCAGAATCAGTGAGTCGTTTACAACAGGTGCGTTTTGAGTTTTCGCATCTGAATTATTACGCGTTAGGTCGGGAGCTTGCGGGATGACTAAATTACACACGAGCTGCATCGCGGGCAGCGTATAAGCGATCATCGGCGCCATCTTCGATCACAAGGGTAAAACCGATACGGTGTATGCCGTTGGTACTGGTGTTCTATGGTTGCCCGCGTATCGCACAAGAATGGTAGCGCATCATGTTTGCAAAGCCCTTTATTTGCCTTCGCATGAATCATTACATCACGCGTTTCTCGCCTGATACTCGACGGAGACGCGAGATTATTTTTCGTGACAATTTTTTCCTGCAGCAGTTGAGTGACTATTGAGTAACATCTGGTCGATTAAAACGCGCTTTAGTGGGTCGCGAAGTATCGTATGTATTCAAATTAGACACGTATTCATTCACGTGTGACGAATATTTTCATGTTTTGTAAAAATTTTCGACTCTCTGTTCTACACATTTGCATTAGGATGTTTCAGAAACAAATAATTTGTGATTTTACACCGTGGCAGATCATAAAATGGTTGCTTGGGTCAAAAGAAATATTCTGTCAAAAGATTAGCATTTCAAGTTACGTGGAAGATTGCGGTCAATTGATTTTCAACCTTGTTTTACATTTTCTCAAATCATGATGAATGATACTGTAAAAAAAAATTAATCATCGTACAGTTGATGTTTGAGAAGTGTATTTGGCGATTTTAGGAATCTAACACCTGAAAATTTGACAATATTTCGTATGACAAATGTGACATCACGTTTTGCTGCGACATTAACGGTTACTCATTTTTCCAACATTCCAATCAAACGCGCGTGACATTATAAGCTTGTTTTTTTTCTACAAACGACGATGAATGAGCGTTTCGCATCCAGTTCCGAAAGATGCGTGCTGACGAAATTCCGCATCATTATCAGGCACTGGTAAGGCTATCAAATCTAAGTCCCCGACGCTATCAGTAGGAAAAATTTTTTTCGATTCAGGCGGTATTCATATGAAAGTATAATTAGTTGCGTGTTCAGCAGAGATATTGATAATGAAATATCCGCTTAGATTAAACGAGTATAAAATTGCGAGTTCTGACCGTGGAGCGAATGTACAACGTTTCAACGAGGCGCAATTATTGAAGTGTGTCTGAATAAATGTTTTGCAAAATTGGATTATTCAGTTCAGAAACGGATATCGAAATGTTGTCACGGAATAACTGAAGGATACTCCGATCAGAGCGAACAGAGTATTCCGAATCCTGTTGATGTCGATTATAGAAATATGTAAGTCATGCTGTTCCGCTGCGTGAGTAAGAACAAAACGATTTGAGAGAATTTTCAATCTTCGTAAGACTTGCAGAAATTAAATTTTCTGATTGTCGATACGTGAGAACTTCCAACAATAATCGTCCCAAATTCCGGTAGTATTTTCTCCTTCGAAACTGCGAATGATTTCGATTATTGTACACAAAAAGAATCAAGGCGTTGTTCCGCTTATGAAAAGCAATAATATCCGATGAAATATTTACCTGCCATGTGAATCAGACCGGGCGTATTTTACTGCAAACTAAATGCACACGTCAAACTGCGATATCCGATATCTTGATGGTAAGAAGAAAGCTACTCTCGAAATTCCGTATTCGAGTTAATCTTAAGTGCAACTTAGGATGTTGGAAGAATTATTTCATCACTCTGAATACTCCGTCACGGTACAGAGTGATATTAGAGATTATTTGCAGAGCGGATAAAACCAACCACTTTGACACAAAATTTTTGAATTCGTCTCGTTTTAAGCTTATAAAACGAAAAATTTTATTCAAGGACAAAAAGTTCGGTACCAAATTTTCGTTACAATTCGTCGATTTTTCTATTAGAACGATCCCATTTCTCGAATCGAACAAAGCTGAAACGTGTCGAAAAGTAAGTCTGTCGAAAAATGGCAAATTTCAGTACAATTCTCGTAGCCTAAAGCATACGATTATAACATAGGGAGTCAACTCTACGAAGAGGATCGCCGATGCGCGTAAAACTCGTGCCTAATCTGCCCGGAAAGTTGCGGAATCCCGGTAAGTTTAAGCAACTCAAATCCTAGCGTCGCGTCGGACGATACGAGGCGTCAGTAATATCAAGCTTTCAGAGCTTTCGCATTTTGTTTCTTATCTCAAATAACGAAGACACTCGAGCCGATTGCAATTTTCGATTAAATCCTTCGTTTTTTTTTCACTTATTTGCTTCTTTTTACTAAAAAAAAAAAAAAATGATTTTCAGGGTTATTAAATTTCAATCGAATGAAACGAAACTTGTTTACGCGTTTATAGTAAACGATCTATAACTGGATTCATATTGAAGTAAAATTCGTTCGGTTCAAACAAATTCGAAAAAACTTTTCCCCCATTTTTCGAGTTTCAAGTCGACATAGCATTGCACTGTAAAGTATAGTAGGCAATATTTCCGCAGCATTAGTAAAATTGTTTAATTTTTGCGGATTGTTCTGGTTATCGCAATAATTCAATTATCGTTACACCTTCCTTTTCAAACTCGCTTCAACGAGTGACGAGAGAGGATGTGCGTAAATAGCATAATCTTATCTTTCTCTCCACACCTATTTTCATCTGTATACCTATCCTCATGTCTCGCCGCATCCAAAATACTCGTATACACCATACACAAGTTGCACATTCTACCAAAGGCTATAATAGACCATGGGTTAATCATTCATGAAATCTGGTGTACACTTTTCCGGAAATCTTGTGAAATATCTTGAAATCTTCTGTAATCATTGAAATCTTATGTAATCTTTGAAATCTTGTGTAATCTTTGAAATTTTGTGTAATTTTTGAAATCTTGTGTAATCCTTGAAATCTTCTGTATTCTTTGAAACCTTCTGTAATCATTGAAATCTTGTGTAATCTATGAAATCTTGTGAAATCTTTGTAATCTTGTGTAATCTTTGAAATCTTTTGATATCTTTTAAAATCCCACCAAGTCTCTTGTAATCTTCTGAAATATTCTAAAGTCATGCGAAATCATTTGAAATCCCTCGAACTCTTTTGAAATTTCTGAAATGTTTGTAATCTTGAATTCAGGTGTACAATAAATCGATGAGTGATTAACCCCTCGGCTGTGGATGTATTTTGTCCCGAAGAAAATTCCCCAGCATGAACTTCTCTCCGTATTTCACTTCTTTTCGAAACACCGGCAGGCCGAGCTTGCATGACGCTTTTTTTCCGGGATGTATAAACCGTAAATGGGGAAAACGCGTGAGCCACCCGAAGCCAAGCCGGAGGGCCTCTCGTCTGAAACTATTTCCCGGAATATTTGATTCCCGGTCTGAGATCCGCGGGGTATGGGAACGAGAATGGGATAAGGATATTTCGGCGGGGCGATGCGGGGGTGAGGAGATAAAGGCAGGGTTTGTGTTATACGGTCTCGGGGAGAGCGAAGAAGGCGACGCTACGCGACGAGGCAAATTGGATTCCGCTGATTAGCTTTCGTACCTCCGACTGATTGAACGGGCTTGCCAATTTCTTAAACGACGACGCGAACTCGCCTTTGACTCGTCTCTTATTCTCATCCACGGTGGAAAAAGGAAGAGGGTAACACGACGGGAATTTCGTTTCACTGGCTGGTATTCAAAGGGTTGAAACGCCAGGAAGCTACTATATAATGCCCCGCTGCTTTAATCACTTGAATCTCGCGCTTATCGCCTTCCAAATTACCCCGGGGTGAAGATACTGCGAATAATAGACTCGTGCAAAGAAACAGCAAATATGTTCGTTCCTTTACGAAGATTGATTAAAAAAGCCTTTAGCCTAAAAAAAACAAAGAAAAAAAAAAGATCGGTTTGTCGAAGCAGGAAAGACAGAGAGCGAGGAAAGAAAACAAAGCTTAGGAATACTTGAACACGGAACTGATTTCAGAATTATGTCTCTATAATGGACAAAATGAGCCCAGAAATTCAAAACTAGGATCAAAAACACTAGAGTTTAATCTTTTCGAATGTTCTAAGTTATGAAAAGTGGTCTCAAACTTTTGATATCTCAACTTGCGTTGTACATATTTACTCATATTCATTTCTATTACGTAAAAAGGACGTTTTTATTCATATTCACTGTCACTGGTTTAAATAACATTCGTGCGGATTTCGGAGACGGTTTTTTCTCCCTTGTGACTTTTGATTCAGACCGTCCACCGAACAATTCATTCTTTAACCATCCGGTCCTCAGCGGCACGCGATCAGAATTCTAAAATAGCTTTAACTTTATTTCTCGGTTTCTTGTAAATGCGGTTAAGCAATCAGCGTAAAATCTCGGTTTTATATCGTAGAAAACGACGGGAGTGATTCCCTCGAGCACGTTGTTAAAAATATAATGGTAGACCAGGATGTCTTGGCTCTTGCGAAATCTGACGCATACCTAAGCCGATACACGATACTTTTTTTTTTTGAAATTTTATGCCAATCTCGATCATGTTGTAAGGCAAACAGCAAAATCGCAGTAGACTTGCGAAGAATTTACCCCAATCTTGGGGTACCAGAAATAAGCAACAAATTCTGGATTACTATCGTAATGTTCTTTCTCCATTCCTTGAGAATTCCTCATGGCATGGAAGAGTGTCATTGAATTCACATAATATCGGTAAAACAGATGAAACATTTTAACGAAATTGTTAAATTTTAATTTAAGTCTTTTATCAATCTCTTGAAATTCATTGCGAACCGTGTTACAAAATCTTATACAGTGTCAGTGAAATCACGTCAGAATCCTGATCGCAACTTGCATATTTCGTAGAAGTTAAAATTAATTATTCAAAAACCATCTGAAATATTTTACATGTGGAGGATTACGTTAAGTTCGTTGATTATCGTTAAGATATCTACAGAAATTATTGTAAAAATGATAGGCTCCTAAGAATATACTGCAAAAAAGATTAACTCTTCGCATTTCATAGGCATATCCTTGAGACGCTTCGGTTAGATTTTATTTTTCTTTTATGGTTGGACGCTAATTGCGAAAAGCAATAGATATTTCAACCGGAGAGCAGAGACGAATCTCAGGCAGTTTGAAATTATTTCCCCGCGCGTAATTCAAATTTCTTATTCCTCGACATGGAATACGAGAAATACTTGCAATGATAGAACTGGGTTAGAGGTAACAACCTTTGGAGTTTCTATGTAATCTGTTTATTTGATCAAAGAAACACAGGTAAAATTACAGAATTGTGGGATATCTAATATTACAGAATCCGGGGCTCTAATAAATTAAAAGATCATATAATTAAATCCTCAATTTCCTTTCGTATTGAATGAGATTTGATATTTATTATTTATCAGCCTGCGATTTATGAAACCTAGATCCTATTTCTTTCTGGTCCAACAATTCTCCATTCATTTACGAACCTAATCTATTTTGGAAATATCGCTACATATACACTTGATTGAAGGAGAGGCTCGCAAGAGAAAGAGAGGGAGACCCAGGTATACCCTAAATTGCTCAGAAATAAATACTTTTTATAGAATCGAACAGGATTGAGAGCTATCGTGTTACAAGCGCCGACTAGCCGCAAAAAGGTTATGAAGAAACGGTCCGAATAACCGAAGTACGAACAGATATGCTCTTTGAATTTGAAGAAACAGTCAGAATAACGGAAGTACAAACTGATCTGCTCTATCAAGTGATTGCAACGATATCACCTCGAGCTAACAAAAGTTTCACATTTAATTACAGACACGCTTCATTTCATCTATAACCGCCAAATTCAGATTAAACCCTGATTGCTTACACTGAGAAAAATTTCATTTGTTACAGTAACTAGAAAAATTCAGTAAAACAGGTATCGTTAAAAAAAACTGTTTGAATACTGTTGGAATTAGGAAAAACGAGGTACGCCTAACCATTTAGCGCTATCGTCGATCCTTTTTTGGTAATTGCGACGCAAAATCAGTTTCTTCGGTTTACTCAACTTTTTTAGTTAAATAAGGCTTTAAAGTCAATTTATTCTTGCACAAGCATGAAATTTTCGCAACAGTTGCAAGAAAATCTAGTAACAGTGATCGCAACGAGAAAGAATAGTAACGGATACTAGACTTTCCGGCAACAGCTACAAAACTAATTTTCGTTTTCCACCTGGAACTATATTTTTAGATTGTGGTAAAAAATGAAAATAGTTGAGAGAGGTAACCGAAACTAAAAATTTCTCTGAGTGTATTAGCGTCATTTCGGTGACTTGTCGAACCACTATTCGTCGCTTTTTGGTGGACACTTTTTCGGTTGAAACCCGATATGAGATAGTTCTCCCTGCCATACTCTACCCTCCGTATTCCAACCTCGGAGAAAATTCAAGGACGCGACTCACGGGGTGGTCAGCTGAATCTGATGCGAACCAGAACAATCATCACTCATAGTTTTGCCAGGCCACGCGAAATTAAGCTTCGCATCCGTTTCGAATTTCCCGGGCTTTCACGGACAGAAATGATTCGGCATTTCGCTGCCGCGCCGTCCCGAGTTAATTTACTTTTTGTCATCCCCTTTCTTCCGGAGCAGCTTGAGCTACAAGCTTTGCGCCTCTCTCCTCGAGGCTCGCAGAATTCCGCGTAAGATTTGCAACATGTTTCCACTCGCTGACTGCCCGTCAGACTCACTAACACACTCGGGAATGAGAAAAAAAGGCGCTAGAGAAACAGAAAGCCGAGAGATAATATTGTCCCCCGTATTGGCCTGGGATGGGTTTCGTAAGGGGAGGTTTACGGTAGGAGAATAGAGCGCCTCGACGCTTTCGCCACTCCGGCTTTAATTAAATCTTATTTACAAGGATATATTTCCGTGACACGAGGGACAAATTCACCCGGAATTTTATCATCCTCGGAAGTGGAATTTTCCCCCTGCGTTACACCTGTATACGCGAATTTTTGTTGAAATTTATAAAATTCATCCACCTTCCCGGCTCTGTAACCAGCCTGCAAGATTTGCTTCGAAGATAAAGTTCAACGTCTTGGATGATGTATGAAAAAAACGGCTTTTAGAGAAGACTGTCGTAGAGTGCCGATAAAAGAGAAGAGGCGAAAAAACAACAAACTTTCAAAATTATTCCACCCTGAAGGCCTGATGCTTTTGTCAGCTTTATAAACCTTTGTTTTATACTTTGAATTCATTACGGACAAGGTGAACTTAGCCAAATTCTTTGGGATCCAACTTTTCTTTGAATTCGTCCGTTGCGATTGAATGCAAAAGGCTGAAAAATAGGCTGTCTGAAACTGTCTAAAATATGTGTATATTTCACGACCTCAAGTTTGATTGCAACTCTTGCAGATCGATTCGCGCCAACTTTCTTATCTTCTCCCATATTGCGTCCTGAGACAGTAAATTCACAATTGTGAATCTAAAATCCGTGATCCTTACAGTATCACGTATTACGATATAAATCAGAATTGCAAGTTTAATCTGAAAATCGACCGATCGTATTGGAAAAAACGTTGCAAAAACCTGTCCATGAAAACAATTTCCCAACCAAACCGCAACGATCGAATAATCGGAGTTAATTCGCTTGCAGGATGTATCGCTATATCAGGTGAGCTTAGTTAACGGCAGATGATATCGCAGAGTTGGCAACGAAGCCGAACTGCAAGATAATGCGATGCAAACTTACGGTATTCCTCGTTCAGTGATTCGGTCAATTCATTATTTAAACTTTGTCCTAATATGCCTGTGGAGTCAACAAGCCGTGTTTACAGTTACCGGTTCTGCATTCATAATTCTTTCGGTCAAACTAAGCACGCGAGGGATTTCTCGTGGAATATCTAAATTTTCCCACTCGAGCACCAGGAGATTCGACAATTCCAAAACGCGTACCTTGCACCAGTTGTCGACGTTCACCCTGAGCTCTATGGCTCGCGGTTAAGTTCAGCCTTCGCTAATCGCGGCGAGAAACTCTCGAGGTGTGCAGCATCGATTCGACTCGGTCCTCGGATCGATCACTTTCGCTCTTCGACAATGAGAACCTGCCGGCGATTAAACCAAGCGAGAAAGGCGAGCTGGAAGGAGGAAGGTAGTGCGGTATAAGACGGTTATCTGGGGAACGGAATCCACGGAGCGTGTCTTCCGGCCAACGCGGGTCTCTGAACACACGCGACAATCCTGACTTTTCAGTCAACGATTCGTTCCCGAAGCCCTCGCGACATCTCCTCTTCGCCAAAGCTTCTGCGGCACTTGAGAATTCGAAACCCGGCGCAGATCCGATCTTTCGATGAAGAGTGTGTCGCGAATCGCACTCGGCGGCCAGCATGCGGTATCGAAACGAAAGTAAGAGCGAGGCCAGCGAATCGACTCGCTCTGTTCGCCCGAACGACAATGCCGGCTATCTGTGGTACTCGAATCAGATTCAACCCAGGTATTCAACCAACTGCGAAATGAGTACTTTTCGTAAAAGTTCGTGTGTTTCTACTCTGGTGAAATATATTCCAAGTTATCCACAGTGACCTCAGACCGAGCAGAGTTAGAATTGACCTTGATCAGTGCCATTCGTAATTTGATTGGAAGGCGGTTCTCTGTAGTGGAACCATCGTCGACGTATCGGCTGATTGAGTCCAGAGTTCATCGCCCAGACTTGAAGCTGGTGGTCGACTTATGGTTGTAGTCGCAGATTCGAGTGGAATGAATTATACAGAGTGAAGAATGTTGAATCACCGGTATGAAACAGCGACACAGTGTGTGAAAAGTGGCGGATAATCTGGAACCCCGTTAACTTACAGCGTTTACTTTGCATTTGAATTAAAATCTTGGCGGAACTTTGTTCTTCTTGAGTCCTTTGTTACGTTGGAATATAATTTTTGGCAAGAAAGAAGACAAACAGGAGTGAAACTGCCAAACTACTGATTTATAATGCAAAGTTTGGTCTAAAATTATTATCCCAGGAAAACCATTCGAGAGTAGATGTCCATGACATCTAAACATCTAAACATGTGTATACGAATCCACGAAATTAATTGTTGGCTAAATAGCTAAAACAAACACAAGGTAACATTGTGGGTACAGACGGAAAGCAGTGCAAATGATTGTGGCAATGTGACGAGTGCAAAGTTGAGTGACGTACCTGATTTGTGATTCTTGTAACATGGTTGTCGAACGGAATCGTAGGAGGTTTGAGCTACCGTACAGATATTTTTTAAATACGTGTCAGTTACCAGAATAGTCGATCGTGTATTTCCTAGACCTCGGTTCACCAAAAGCTGTCATTGACAGTCCTTGGACCGTTAATTTTTCTATCAAAGAACCAAAGAACTAAGAAAATCAATTTCCGCGCAATGCACACACGAAAATGACTATTTAACCTCGGGTTTGACGCATGACGGTTCTGTCACATAACCTAGTCCTCAAATCGATGAAGTGTAGAGCCTCGCATAGAATACCTGAGCAGCCTTTTTCGAGAGTGTATATAAAGACGCCAACAAATCACGCACGATCCAGTAGCAAATACTTCATGGTACTATTGTGTTCATTCGTTGGGTGTATCCATTTCATCATTGTCGATGATAGATGTTCGTTGTTCATTCGGGTGTCAGAGTTCAGTGTCATATATTCGACAGGAAAGCTTGAGAATACATTCAGAGGCTTGATATGTAGAAAACGGTATTGTATCAGACACGCAGTTTTTCATTCCTTCATTGAGGACTTTGGTACAGTATTGCTGGTAGATCCTGACAAGCGTGGTTGAACTGACGATTAGAAAAACAAACACAAGCCACACGGTAACTTGAGATCAAGCTGAAGCGAGCAGCCAAATGTGTTAAACTTTTTTGAAATAGAAAAATGCAGTGCAGTTTTATCCTCGTAATTCTATATAAAAGTATTGAGGGTTCAAGGTATTTCACAAAAAACTTTCATTTTCGGACTTCACCGCCTCATTCGAACGAACATTGGGATGTTTCGCTGCTAATTCTGGCTGCTAGCTTCAGCCTCGTTTTACTTGAGTATGCAGTGCATATCACCTTGTGAAATAAGTTGGACGCAGTCATTCCCATACCTGTGTCAATACGGCAACCTCAACTGACTGCTGCGCAGTAGTTAGTTTCCAGCAATGTGTATTCTACCAAAGGCATAATATTCGCGAAAGCCTTCGGAAAGGTACCTACATACTCTATTTACTTTCATTTCTGATCGAGCCGTTAAAGGATATAGAATCGTGCGCATAGCAGTGACGATCCCAAGTAGAACACAGTTCTGATATCTATAGTGTGGATGGGGGCATCATAGAGGTAACAGTCACTATTTCCGAGCACCATAATTAAAGTTTACTATTCCAATTTTCTCAAACGGTCTCATTTTTTCCCAAATGGGACATGCAGAACGTGTTGACTTTGACAAATTGGAGAATGATAATGATTCATCCACTTTGTGATTGCTTGACTAAATTCTTCAAGTGCTTAGTTCATGGTTCAAGTTATACGAAGCCCAACGTACAAATTGACACAGTTGTCGCCACAATCGAAATAGACAAGTTAGTTGTTTATATTTAGCAAATTGACTCGCTCTTCATAAACATTCACGTGTCAAACTTTGATCCGATTACAATTGCCAAGGTCGAAAACCGTCCAGAAAAGGTGACTTTGCTGTATAAACAGGGAGAATTATTATTATTTTCTTATCCGTCGATAATTACACAAGCTTTCCACTTGTTGCCAAAACGAACTTCCCGTGTACGCACCTCGAACAGTGCATATTTTTGCACACAGCATAGTCGATGCATAAACGTACATTGCATCGTCGATTGGCACATACATGAACCGCACGCGCCCAACCATCCAGCGTGACGTGAAGCAGTAGATGTTACCCAACGATATACACTGCTCCGAATCGCTCTCCACCGAATCAAGATCCGGAAATCTATAATCTAGATATTTTCCTAATACAGCCAAGAGGAGAAAGTCGATTCACATATCAAATACCGATCGCATTCCCACATTAAGTCTTTCGCTCTACTGATCACTGTCGGAATGTTCTGTAACCATAGTACCAATGAAACCCTCAATGAAGCACTTTCAAAATCGTTCCATCACATTTAAACTCTGAGTGACATGCGAAAGAAAGCTACAAAAAGTACTTCGAACGCCTCGTGGCGATAACCACTTTTCTGACCCGCCGAAAATTGTCATTATAACTGTGAGTTTGGGGAAAAAGTACTGCAAACATCAGAGAAAGCTTATCGATTCGGCATGGAATTGTCCCGCGCCATCATGGTTCTGAATCGAGCGTCGTAACGTGCGGAAGTTGGGTAGAAGACCAGTCGACACACACCTGTAGGAGTGGTGGGTTAATGTTTCATCCGGGATCTCTAGACCGGGTCTAGTGCGTGCACGTGTCGTTATCTGGGCTCTCTATCAGACTGCCCCAGACATTTCTTCGTAGAAGAACAAAGAAGAAAGACTCGATCCATAGAGAAGAGAGTCTAGAATTGTATGGTAGGACTTCGGAAAGTAGTGATAAGCCCGGGGTGCACAACCCGGTTTCCTAATCTGACTGTCAAATTCCTTGCGAATTGGAGATCCTAGTAACTTCAAGCTTGACCGATGCTCAGGTATCTTAATGCCGTGTCCAATTGGAAGTAAAAATTGGATACCAATACGACTTTTGACCTATGGTTACTAAAATTAATACACAGTTGATGGTTAGAGTATGAAGTTTCGTCACGATGAGAGACAAGTGTGTGTCAACGTGTATAACGTCCTGTTTACACGGGAACATATATTTACAAGGTACGGTTCCGCAGGTTCCGAGAAAATTAATAGCCGATAACCTTCCAGTGTAACTAATTCCGTTAGTTAGCAAACTTAGCATATCGGCTGACGTGAATTACCACCGAATGGTTACAGCGTGCGGATGATGTAGGTACAGTACAGGCATAGGTACAGAAGACGAGGTGCTTTGCTCCTTCGGAAATTGCTGCAAGTTTCCAATAACTCGAGTGGCTGTCCGTTAACTGGGTCGACTTTGAATATTTCTTCGCACTCCTTACTACGGCTGATCAGGGCCTTTGTTTACTTTTTACCCACGTTTGCCTTGGAGCTTCGTTCCGCGGAAACGATCGAAGGAAGCATGGGTAACGGGTAATTGCGTTAATGTGCATTGCGCGTGATAGAGAGTTGTTGTTGTACCCTCAGCTCATCGCAGCTACCGCTCCAGCATTCGCGGATTCACCTTAACACGCCGATTAATTAGTTAGCGAGAACTTGGCACCCGGATGCAATTCGGAAGCTGAGGCATGGTGCACATCGGGAACTTGGTAGCCATTATGGAGGAACGTGACCCCGACAAGCAGGACACTCTGGAAACGGATTCACTTGAGATTGAGGTGATTCATTATTGCTCTGACGATGAGAAAAATCTGAGCACGTGAAATCGAAACCTTTCGAGATCTCGATCCGTCTTTCTCCCTCGTGAGCAAAGAATCTGGAAATAAAAAGCGTGGCTCCTTTGTTTTTCAGGCCACTCAGCATCCCTCGTGTCCCCGTTTACTCGACCTCAGTAAAGGCGGCCTGTCCAGGATACCGGACAGCACCATCGCCTTTCCAGCGATCGAGGAACTGATCCTTGGACAGAATCAGCTTGGGAACCCGGACAGCAATTTGGCAATATTGCAGAGGTAATTAATTTTCGGTTAATGTACGCGCCACGTATGCATAGGGAAATCGTTTTCTTACAACGCGCGTAGCAATCGTAGGATAAAGTTTCATTCGTTGGTTGTTGTAGAATCAACGCTTAGTTTCTTTTTACGCATTTGTCCGAAAATCTTCCACTTGCCGTGCCCAAAGCGAATTTTATAAACTTGCCAAATTACAGCACTTCAATTTATAATCGAAACTTATTAATATTTTTGTCATTCGGGTTTAACGTGTTATTAACAAACTGAACGAGCTATACAGTAAAAAATAAATAAACAAAATTCGAATGTAATTAATTTGAAATTAATAAACACGTTGAAAACTGTAACTAAACACATGGTACAGAGTCATAAGTTGTAGGCAATCACCGTCAGAGTTATTTTTATCGGGAGAAATATTTATTTTACACAAATAACATAAATTTTTGAATTTTTTTACCCCGGCAATCCTTGTGACATTGTTAATGTGAAATGGAATTGAAAAACGCACATCGGTGTGTAGCATAGAAAAGCTCCGGTATCCTCGATTCGAGAATGATAAAATACTTTTCCGTAAATATATGAGTAAAGAAAGCGAATAAACTGCAACTTCGGAATATGCCATTACCGATAACATAAATTCAAGATTCTATGGAAAATCGTAATTCTATGAACAAGTCAGACTGGTAGGTAATCTAAAGGACAATATCGAGAACGTCTAGTAAGAAGAAAAATAGAGAAAATGGAAAAATCGATGAGAATAAATTGCCTCGCAGCAGTCGAAGCCCCGTTACGTAAAGTGGTTATATCAAGTATTGGTGAACGACGCCTGCATTCTGCTTAGCCTGCAGTTCAGTCGTGAAAACTGGAACGCCAGCATCCCCGTAACGGTGGTGAAATATACGCATATTTAATATCCTATTTATTATAATGATATAGATTTTCTGAAACAGATAAGAAGCTATAGCGTCACGCGAAATGCTCTTGGAGTAAAGAAGGCCTAAAAACTAATTGCTTTCCCGATTATTATCCCAATTAACGGTCCGTGTCGCTGCCGTGAGACGCAAGCTGTGCATAATTTGAAAAATCATCGACATCTCTGTGTAAAAAGCAATCTGAGAAAGATCTTTGCGCGCAGTAACATTGACGCGATTGTAAAATTTGATACGATTCCAGCCAACTTCTTTTTTTTTTCTTTCTTTCTTTCTTTACTGTTGTTCATTTTGTATGTGGCATAAATTTAAGCGCACAAGTGATGTTTGAGGATGGAATATAAACGTTTTGACTTATCTCCCGCTGTTCGGATTTTTCGATAAAGGTTTCCACGGTTATCCGTGGTACACCTGCAAAGGAACAACCTGAAGTGCTTCCCGAGGGAACTCCTGGAATTGAACGGGCTGACAACCCTCGATCTATCCGACAACCTCATCGCCGAGATTCCTCCCGACATCAACCGCCTCGTAAAGTAAGTTGAGAAAGAAATTTTTTTATCGATCCCATATTTCAGGTAGCTTGTATTATATGCCTGCCTACCTAATCTCGGGTGTTGGGTATTTGGTATTTTTTTTTTTTTTTTCTGGGCGACAATGTTCATACGACGGCGTTTCGGGTTGCGATTAATATCACTGCGTATTTTTATGAATATCATTTTATTTTTAGCACATCGTCGTGCATTATACTTTTTAATTGTGAACTTTGTAAGCCGCACAGTTCGGAGTACGGAACGTGAATAAATTTTAGCGTTACAAGTTCGTTGGCGAAACAAGACGATACGCAACGTGAGATAAACGTGCGTGTGTCGCTCTATCTCAATTTAATCGACATCTACTGAAAATATGGTATACTGCAAGTATAAATAGAATCAGTAATTTGAAACGGAAAAGAAAGAGATCGTGACGCGAACAAGTCGAAGAAATTTCAAGAATTATACAAACAATTTGGATAACAGATCAAACTGGGTTCGTGAAAAAAATTAACGCCAAGCCATATTTCAAGATCATGTTCTTGACAGAATCTAAGGCAAATTTGAAGTATATAACAAGGCAATGAAGTACGTTCCATGCCAACTTTGATATAGTATTGTCGGGGGTCGAAAACTTTTTACTTAACGACTAATTTATTTTTAAACTCTTTTGAACACTGGTTAAAATGTCGTCTTAATTTGACATTAATTTCTATCCGTCCGGTCGTACGAAAAAATCATTTGCCAAAAAAATCTTCGCGATGATGTGAAATGGATGGAAATATTTGATTCCTATTTTTTTCGCGACTTGATGCATCTTTTTTTCATTTGTACAAACAGTCTAAGCTCGCGATTTTCACGGTGTTGGCCACCTTTAATTTTCACGAAATTTTCACCATAAATTCCTTGTGAAAATAAAAAAAACTCCTTGCCGAAGATGGAGAGATGTTTGATTCAGAAGCTACAATCAAACGAATGTCAAGGAAATGAACAATATGGGATTATCTATCTGATCTAAATGTCTGCGAAATCGAGTTATATCTGACAAGTGAAATTATCATAATCAAATTAATTATTCATTTATTTGTTAAATCATATTGTTCGTTACCTTGACATTTATTTGATAGTACATTTTTAATCAAAGATCTCTCCATCTTCGGCAAGATATCAAAAGTTTCGTATTTTCATAAGGAAATTGAGTTGAAATTTTCACGAAAATTGAAGGTGGCATCAAACATCAGCAGCATGAAAATCGCGATCTTAGACTGTTTTTGCAACAAAAAATGCATCAAGTCGCCGTAAAAAAAAATCGGCACAAAGTTTTCTTTCCATTTCACGTCGTCTCGAAGATTTTTTCGTACGACTGACGGATGTTCGGATATAAATTAGTGCAAAAATAGAACAACTCTTTAACCAGTGGTAAAAAAAAAAAAAAATGAAATATCTCAGGAGTTACTTTTCCGACCCCCGAAATACTATATTAAAGCTCAAGCAAAATCAGAGATGATGAGGGTTGGCGGTAGGTCAAGTTAGCATGGAATGCCCCATACACACAGGGCACATTTATTTTTTTTTTTATTTTTTGTTTTTATTACCAGAAATTTCCTTTTGTACACAAATTGCACCGTTAACGCTTCTAGAACTACGCTCAGTTGAAATGACGTAAAAACGTTTTAAAATCCGTTCACTTTCGGAATGGATATAATTCAAGGTTCTCAAATCCTGTTCCTAAAACATTAAACACCCTTGAAGCATTGTTTTTAACCCTCTAAAATTTACCATAATTTGTTTAAATTCCGAAATCTGTACCGAGAAAAAGACAATTGACGATCGGCGAGCCCGTAATGCAGAGTTCCGTTTAGCCAAATTTCGGCCATGTCTGGAGCTTTTATTTTTCACGGATAAAGCTGTGCAGCCGATGTTCATGGCTAATTGGTGAAAAATGTTTCCGCATTTCCTGCTGGCTGATAGAATTCTGAAATTCAAATTCACCAGTACGTGTTTCGGTTCAAAGCATTCGATGTATTCAGCAGCATCGGGCCGATAACGAACGCGACCCCAGTTATGTTCTCGCGGTATGCATGGCAGTCCAAGCGATACATAAATGCACCTATGTATTCCCAGCAGTACATAGCACGTCGTATCGGAGGATGTTAGCCATGCACGCGCGTGTATAAATGTCGGCCGATACATTGCAGCATGGATTTATACCGAAAATTCGCAGAGAAATTTACACCGAGAATGGTAACAAGCCCGTTTTCAACGATCAAAAACAACTCAGCGCAATCCGCTGCACGGCCAAGAATGCACGCCTGCTGCAGCCAGAAATTACTTTCGTTATGTACGGTAGTTGGTAGAGAAATAGGAAAGAAAGTAGGTAGGTACATACGGTCAGTTACACCAAAACGTACGGGCTATAACTTCAGAATTAGGGCTCGGGGGTAGCGGGGGGTGGTATTTTTGATATCAGGAGACACAACTCTATCATGCATCGATGTTAACTCCTAAGCCGTCATCAGAGTGCACTCCTCGACCCATCAGAGTGCAGTAGCTGCTGCACGAGTTGCAGCGTAACGCCTATATCTGCACGTCGGTCCGATGCACATTCAATGCACATGCAGCCTGCTAGCGGACCGATCGAGACCTAAGCTCATACAGGTATATACGTGAGTTGGGATGCCTACTGGACGCAGTGTCGCGTCAGCTTATTCCATGTCAATGATACCAAGAAGTATTGCATGATAATTATATTTTCGGAACAAATAGCAATACACAATAAGGCCAAACAAACAAATACTAATAATGGTAATAATCATCATCTTTAATTTACGTGCAAGCCCTCCCTCACGTGTAATATCGCGTACTTATTGCCAACGCGTATACGTACGTTCAATTTTTTATGAGCGTTCGGCACGACTAACAGGTGTTTATAGAAATTGTCGCCTAGCCGTATTCCGTATTTTCAAAGTGGTAGCCACGCCACTCCGCTGGAGAGTGCTCTGGATTTCGACACATCGTTCTGTGGAATATAGCTTATGATGATGACGCTTGTTGACTGATTAATAGCCGATAGCAACGGTCCAAGACTTCGAAGCGGATGACTTGTTGGCGGAAAAAATCTTAGAGGCTCAGTTGTCACGCCACGCGTAAAGATAATACGCTCATACGTACGTGACATGAATGCTTGCGCGCGATACCCAATATCACGATGGGTTGGGTTAGCAACTTATTTAATTTTCCTTGTTTCTGTTTATATCATATCGTAGAAATTATCCTGTTGTTTCCATTAGCCGATGATGAAATGTTTAACGCTCGGGTGTCATATCTGTTCGAGGAAAAGATATGGAATATGTATAATGACAAGTATTATCCTCATGGTTCTCAGACTTTTTCTGCGCATTGTATTTTCTAATAAAGAGTTTGAAATATTTTGATTATTTTGAACCTGCTCACCAGAATTCACGGCACCCAGCTTGCCTGCCGTTGCTTCGCAGCCGTGCTCGGGTGACGGTAGTGTGCATTTTTGTAAAACAGCATGATGAGGTGCTCCAGTTCGCTATGACAACCAACGGTCATGAACTCGTTGACAATGCACCGTCCTTGGTATCGTGTGAAGTACGTAAGGGTCATTAACGTTTGCAATTTCGGTAGCAATAGAATGCCTCTTTTAATAGGAAAATGTAATTGTTAGGGTCGTTCATGTTCCCATATTCGGATCGTTTAGTAACGTTTGTTCATATCGTGGAGTATACTTCGCCTTTTAATCAGTTGCACAGCGAATGTGGTTGAGGAATAATAATAGCCCACGACCCCGAAAATCAGTTTACAAAACTGAGCGCCCGATACGGCGTAATGTAATTACTTCATTTGCTTGCGTCAGCATCGCGCTGGTAATGGAGTATATGTATAAGCGCGTCTCTTGTCTTCCCGGTCTTCAGAGTAAAAGCTACAGCCGATAGCAGAGATTCTCACTCCTGAGACTAAAATCGCAGTGAATCCAGAAGAACACATAAAATCAGCGGGCCCATGGGAGCTGCCGTATCTTCTGAAAAAGGAGGTGTTACCTGTCGACCTAATAATCTACCTCGGTAACTTCACGGAGTCCGAAGATTCTGCAAGCTCCATACGAGGCTTGGGGCCTAACCATGACGAAGACGCATCGACTCCGCATGAATTGTGGAAGAAGTCTACCCACCGGTTGCGCATTGAATTTATAAATGGCAAGCATCTGGAAGTAGAGTAAAATTTCGAACGCACCGGGATAGATGAAGAGCGGATTCGCATCAACGTAAACACTTTGTTGCCGGTGTTTGGTTGATTGTTACCTCCAGGCACAGAAACCTTCGTGGACGTGGAAAAGCTCGTCACTTTCGTGGAGACGTACCTTCATTTGAACAAGTGTAACGACCAACGATACACCTCCTGTCCCTGCCATTTGGATGTCGACCCTGAGACCGCTGCAAAGCTTGAACCGTCTCCAGACAACGCATGTGCAGCCGGCCACGTCCATCACTTCTGCTTTCAGCATGTGAATTACTGGTTGTCGGACGTCTTGGAGCCTTCGATCAAGCTTTCGGGTGAAGGCGGGTCACACATTGTAGTTATTGTAATATCCCGAGATAAGGTATTTGGAATAGTTTGGTTGCTATGGTCACAGAA
Source organism: Neodiprion lecontei (assembly GCF_021901455.1). NCBI lineage: Eukaryota > Metazoa > Arthropoda > Insecta > Hymenoptera > Diprionidae > Neodiprion > Neodiprion lecontei. Next base: position 28,188,365 of record NC_060261.1, on the reverse strand, counting down.
TAAGAGAAGTGACTACAGTTTTCACCAAGATGACAGAGGTTTCATAATGTTTGTGCAAAATCACATAACATTGTGTCGCAAGCATCGCTTCACATTACAGCATGCAGAGAACACATCAGACGTTCATATTTGCTGCCTCGAGCAAAGGGCATGTCTAACGTCACTATCATTGCTGAGTGCCGGCATGACGACGGATCGTAACAAAGACACTGTTCACGTCATGTTCAGTTATGACCTGCGTCAAGCTTGTGTACGTGTACGACACATGAACACACACACGCACACGCATACAAGGAAAACGTGTTATGATTTCAGTAAATGTCAGAAACGTTTTAAGATAAAGTAATGTGTGTAGCAGAGGTCTGAGAGCAGGTGAGCCTGGCTCAGGTATGGTAGATTGTTGACGTTGACACTAGCCTTGGGATCGACGTTACGTTACTAGAAGTCAACGTTTTGCGCCAAGATGTTCGTTAGCTCTGCAGCGTTTATCTTTCTATCTTTCTGCAACACCTGAGCGTCTTATTTTGCAGAGATTCATGCCTATGTCTTATCCAGAAGCGTGCCAGGAGGCTGGCGACCATCGCTTGTGGTGAAAAAAAATTTAACTGCATTCTGAGCCAAATGCATCTCAATGCATCAGGTTGACATTGCAATGTCGAAATTCCTATTCTCACCTGATGCAGCATCTAGGAATTATGCACCGTACGTTATTGTGTTCCAGACTGTACATCCGTTACCGCACTTCTCGAGCCGCAAGCTCGGAAGTGGAAATTGCCTTTGCATTTTGGTTACTCTGGCGCATCGCATCGCTGTTGAAAAACATATCTTTGAATAACGAGGACTCGGTCGTTTGAAAATCAAAATAATGATTTGGACTCTTTGACATTGATTTTCAGTGATTTGTACTGATTTTTATCTTATCGTGTAATTTTCATTGATTTCCAACGATTTTTTAGCGTTCCAGACGATTTTCAGTAATTTCCGGATTTGATAGAATCGTAGGAAATCGAAACAAATTACTGATAATCACTGGAAATTACTGAGAACGATGGAAAATCATTGGGAAACAATGGAAACGGATTGAAAAACTTTATAGCAATGAAAGTATATGAATTAGGTTGAATCGAATAGAATTTCAATGACTTAAGAGCAGTATGGCGCTTATTATGACAAAAGGCGTACGATTTGATGATTTCCACGATTTTTAACGCTAATACGTTGTTTGACATCTTCAACGCTATCGTGTGATTCCAAGTGAATTACAATAGTTCCCAATGATTTCAGTTAATTGGATTTATTCCTTCCTATTTTCGAGAATATTTCAGTCATCGTAGATATTTTCATTCATAATTCAATTTCCAGCTGTGAATTTATGATTTCTTTGAGTAAATGTCCCCTCGTTAAATAAATACTTTCTGTATTTTCATTCGCTTATTGCACTTCGGGATTGATATGATTTTACCTTTTTCAAATAACTCGACGATCATTTCCCGTAAATTATACTTTTCTTTCAAAGACAGCTTTAGTCAATTTAAAGAAAGGTTTTAATCAAAGCTTCAGTTAATTTGACGACGGAAGATGATTTTAATTAATCGTTAGTATCGTTACTTATTTGTTTACCAAGAATTTGTTTTAATGTATTTGCTGCTGATGGTCTCACTTAAAATTGCAATGAAACTTGCCCAAAGACGGAAAAAAAAACAACGAAAACTATCCATCAGTGTAATTCGTGTAAACGACCTTCCAGTAATTCATAATTCATAATTCATCGTTCATCCCATATAAGTTATTCTGCGTTCCATAACCGCCTTCGTACGGAATATTTTATTAATGCTCAACGTTTGAACGTTACTGCGACTCCGCAAGATACGGAGAACTTTGACCAATAGAGCATAATTAGCAAGAAAATATTTGCTCCTATACATGATCAAAGTCCGCGAATTGTAGAACCTACAGAAAACACATGCAGGGCTTGAACTATAATCCCATACGTACTTGTGCCCGAAGACCAAAATGGCGAGAGTGAAACAGCAAGGTAAACTTGAAGGAACTACGGTCTCACGAACTCCCATCACCTGTGCTAAGAAACTCTCTATCCAGCTCGCACAACGTTGAGCAATTCTAGCATGCAAGCCCTAACTCAGATGAGGCACGAGCTTTCGTGTTTCACAGCTTTGCTGACGAAATTTCGTCTTTTCATTCTCCAAAATATTTTTATTAGCCCCCAAAAACAAGTCAGGGATCAATTCACAATAATAGGTTTTCACCTACGATATAATTGATCACTGATTGGAATTACATAGTTTTATTATATTACAAGATTAATCAGTTCTTTTCTAATTGAACCCTCTCACTTATCCAGTGTATGAATTTTCATTCAAGATTGAGATGTTTTCTCTTTGTTCCTTGCAATAGGATTTAAATTTTGAACGATTCTTCGTTATTTATATGTATATTTGTATAGATCAATGTTGCCGAGTTGAGCTCTCAGAGAGTCAAAAACTACACTGAGAAAAATTTTATTCGTTACAGTAACTAGGAAAATTCAATAAAACAGGTATCGTTAAAAAACTGTTTGAATATTGTTGGAATTACGAAAAACTAAAAATTTCTCTCGGTGTAGTGCCTGGTCGAATCTTCGAATAACAGCATATTGTGTAACAAGAAAGCGAATTCGGTCTTTTAGGGCCGAGCGTAAGTTTGCAATACGAATCGTAGGTGAGCCGAAGACGAATATTGCAAATACGTGAGACGAAAAAACCGTTGCTTTCTTGTTGCACACGATTCTTTACACAACAAGGGTATGTTACGCGTTTCTTTACGAAACACAAAATTGAGGTTAGGGTCGCGTAAGTAATGTCAGATGTGTTCGCGACAGCGCATGCGCGCGGTACAGAAACGACCACTTTCAAGTCCTAGGAGTGAAAAGTGGTCTTTTCTGTCATACGCGCATGCGCATTCGCAGACTCACTCTACCGTCGCAGAAACTGGTACTTTGCGTACGGAAAATAGGATTGAAACATGCTCGCGTTGTACAAACACTTGTTTCAACAGGGTAAAAATTATCGTTGTAAAGACACCGAGGTTTAATAATAAACGGTGCAGTTCTGCTCCCTGGGTTTCTTATGATCGTATAGCTACGCAGGTTGTTATTGTGTTCTTCGAGGCTTCTCCACGCCTCTGCGGCGATGCGTCGAGAACGTTCCGGTTGATAGTCCTGCCCCGGGAGTAAGGCCCGTGCCTTCTTCGAGCAGCGAACAAGCCTTTTACTTGCTCTTTGGATCCTGGTCCGCCATCCATCGACCAGTCGTTGTCAGTCAGTTCTCGGCTTGCTCGTGATCCATTGCGCGGCTTATTGCGATCCTTGGTCATCGGTCAGTTGAACGAGTAATTGTATCGAGGAGTGCTGTTGAATTGTGTGTGCAAGATCGCGAGTCAAATGTGCGGCAGAACGTCTGGTGGATATAGTTTTTAATCGAGGAATCTAGCCGTGAACGTAAACTGTCGAGAGGTGAAATTCTCTACTTTTTTTTATCTCTTCTTTTCGTGCTAGCAAAACTTTTGCCGAGGTCGTATATTTCGCGTTTGGCTTACCGGAATCGCAACTTTGCGGTTTGAAGAACTTAAACCAACGGTATATCTGGGATCCCCAACTTGGGGGATTCGTTTCCAAGTTTTCCGAATGCGGTAACCCGAGAACATAAATCTAATCGAAAATTTTCGGCTTTTGGTATTATTTTATACCTCGACCGAAATTGGTGATTGCGGAACTGGAAATTTGGAACTGAGAGATCTGAATGTAAAAATTTATTACCAATGAAATTAGTACTACGAGGTTAAAATTTTTTAAATTGTGAATAATATTCCTGTGTTTAGGTTATCAGAAACTTGAGATCTTTCGAATTAAAATACGCTGCGACGCGAAAATTCTAGATTTTTCGAATTGTCCGACCTATATAATCAACATTATAGAATTTTCATCGAAGTCTGAGCAATTTGAATAAAAGTAAAGGATTTATTACTCAGCAGATGGAAACCAAAATTTGTAGCCGTCAATCGATTTCCAATTAAAATTATTGTAAGACGCATCAGCAGAAGTTTAATTCCTACGAAGTCTGCGTAGCCAAGTCCAGCAATTTATCGTAAACTCGTTTTATCGAGTAGCGAGAATTGAAATACGTAAAACCATCGAAACAGGAAAATGTAGGATTTTAAATAATAGGATCAGAATTTTTTAATTCGGAAAACTATATTCCTGGTTTAATGTTTTAGCATCTTCATTTTACAGGGTAATTGATTCCACTTTTTTCACTGCATTTTATTGATAACAATAACTAGTCGTTTCACTTACGAAACTGGTAATGTGCATGTTTCTTTAACACGAATATTGAAATTATGGGCACAAATTGATCAGTGACTAAAGACGGTGCATCACACCTGAAATCGAATCAGTGATTAAATACTGAAATTTTTCATTTACAATAATATCTGGCTAGCTAGTCGCATGAATTTTGTCATGATAATCGTCAGTTCGGGGTTGAAGGATACGTGAATGTATCAGCCGCCCATAATGATCAGACAGGATAGCGGGGCGTTAATTGTTAACATGAGCATTACCCGAGTTTCGACTCGGGTGAGCTGCGGCGTGGTTAAAGTGAACCGCAACGCACGTAGGTATGTAGGTTACACGTATTGACTAGTTAGCATACTAATGGTACCGAATTGTCTTAATTGGGCTTACCGCAGCCGCATCTAGCGAATTCGAACGTATAGAGGACACCCCTATTGTCTCTCGAAGAGGCGAAGCTTCCAAGTCCCGTAATCGCATTTCCGTATTTCGTTCGTCCAGCTTAATACTATCGATACTTTTTGCGCAACGTTAGTTCCACAATATTGTAATTGGTTGTTAAGAAAATCATTTCCGATACGCTCTTGGCGCTGATTTATATATTTACTTATATATATACCATGCTTGAGCATCGACGCAAGACTCGAGTAAATCCGTGACGCAATTGCCGGGGAATCATTCACCGCGATAAGTATATATATATACATATGGTTTATATATCGCAAGACGTCTGCTTTCCAAAAGGAAACGCGAGCTAAGGTACACCTAAACATTACGGGAAAGTGAATGATTATGGGGATTTAAAGACTGTTCATCGTTCCCGTTCAGGGATACGGTTCACGGATAAACGTTGCCATGACGTGTGCTTCGCATTGAATTGTCCACGTGGTCACGTTATTCAATTTCATTGGTAGCCTCGAGGAGCTTACTCTGGATCGAAATGGACTGAGGGAACTGCCATCAGAGCTGAGCGAGTTGAGGTACCTGAGAATTATCTCTGTCGTTGGTAACTCGCTCGAAGCTTTGCCATCTTTTCTCAGAATGCGGGCTCTCGCTGTTTCTGTGAGTAAACTTCTCGCAATGAAGCTGTATTTCAAGCGTAAACGATTCTTACGAATCCGAATAAACGCGTTCCGTTCGCTGACCTTTTTCAGGATGTTCAGCACCGCGGCGATCATCAAGGTAGCAAATATTTCAAAGACGAGAAAAACAACCGGAACAATCTGAACAAAGTCAATCTTAGGAACAATCAGCTGAAGGGAAGCATCATCCTCGGAAATTACGGAGTGAGAATGATTTTGAAATGTTTTTGCGGATCTTTTCGATGATGAAAACCGCCCGCGTATGACTGCAATTGATGATTTTCAGAATCTGACCCACCTGGACGTGAGTGAAAACAACATCGAGACTTTGGACATCAGCGCACTCCAGGGACTTAGAAGCGTCCGATGCGCCCGGAATATACTGAGGGAATTGACCCTCTGCGGAAGGAACCTCATCTCCCTAATCGCCGGAAATAACAGTGAGCAATTATCTCTTCTGACCTTCATAATATTGATGTTATAAAGACGCTTGTCACGCATTACGTGACGTTTTCAGAACTGACAAAACTGACCGTGGAACCAGTGCCAACGAATCTCGAGCATCTGGATATTTCATAGTAAGTATGGCCAGTTTAATCAAGGTGAAGAGATCTTGGTTGGTTTTAAAGCGCCGAATTTGTTGCAATCCGTGTTTCAGTAACTCGTTGGATAGCCTGCCGGACTGGACACCGGAGGCTCCGTTGTTGCGAGCGTTATTCGCTTCCAACAATGCTTTGACTGCTCTTCCGGATCGACTGTTGTCCCAGCCCTCTCGTCTGGAAGTCCTTCACCTGCCCCACAACAGGCTCCAAGCCTTGCCACCCCCCAGGAGGCCTCTGAACTTAGCGCATCTGACGCTACAGGGAAATACCCTGACAGCCCTGCCCGAGAATTTCTTCCACAATACGACAAGGTGAGGTGTTTTTTTCTTAATGCTCGGTGTATTGCGTGGGGAAATCGGATAATGCGAATAAAAATAACGTAGATAAAAATCCCGAGTCAATTCACAATGGGGTATGTATATAATAAATGTGATGTAACCCCGGTGCACTGTGCCACATCACAGCGGTAAATCTTGCCGTGACGTAAGAGCGTTCGGTCACTGTGATGACCACATGAATACACGGCGACGTTCACGTTAGAACGCTCTCTTATCACCCTCGTAAAACGCTCGATTCACAGTTCCTTGCACAAGATCATACTGTTACATCTCTAGGAACAGTGCCACATACACTATGTTACGCGTCTTTGTGGTGGGGTACATTACACAAAACTCCATGTCACGGTACGTTCACTACAGGGTCGAGAGATGAGAGTGAATATTTTCTAATCTGCCAGCACAGCGCACTAATCACTCCATCCGGGTATGATTTGAGTCCATTTATCTTACGAGCTGATTATCAGGTTGAAGGTTCTGAACCTGTCCAACAATCGCTTGACCGAATTGCCGAGTGTCGAAGACTCGGCCAAGACCGGACAAGGTACCCATTGTCTCGAGAAGCTCTACGTCACCGGTAATTGTCTGACAGACACAGCCTTGGATTCTCTCGCCAGGCTTCCAGCTCTAAGGGTGCTTCACGCTGCGTACAATAGCTTGGACACCATGCCGGAAAGGTAGGCAAACTTGTATCACACTTATTCTTCTACCGGATAAGGGTCCACTTCTTTCTTCGAAATCGCAGTTCTGATTGTTACGTTGTCACAATTTTGTTTTTTACTTCTGACCCCGACTCGCTCGATTCTTCGCTAATCGATAATTACTCACGTATCCAAGAGTTTCTGCCTAGTCGTTACTAATGGAATCCTCTCCATTTTCACTGACGTTACAGTTGTATCGCAGCTTGGACCGATCTCGAAGAACTTGTACTGTCAGGAAACCGTCTACAATATCTACCAGACAATGTCGCACTTTTACGACATCTACGAGTCCTCAGGGTGCATTCAAACCGGCTCTTAACCTGCCCGACCTTCAACAAAACCAATTCTCTCAGGGTAAGAATGCGAACCGCTTGCTAAATTACACTACTTTACAACTTTTTATCAAGAACAAAACAATTCGTTCCATTCAATGGCAGGTGTTGGATCTGGCTCACAATCAGCTGGACCGTATCAACTTGGAAAGCCTCGTCCCACCTCAGCTTCAGTTTTTGGACATATCCTGTAACTCCAGGCTGCACGTCGACCCGAGACAATTTCAAGTATATCGTTCTCAAAGACCGTTGTCCCTGGTGGACGTTTCTGGTCAGAATCGATCCAGCCTACCCTCTCACCCCCATCACCAGGAAATGGTCACCGCTGAACGAAATTTGGAACAACCCTGGCGACTTGGATTTTCTGAGACAGCTGGAGGATGCGAAAAGTGAGTTTATTTTACCCGTTATTTACTTTTTGAGGATGGGTTTTTCAATAGAGATGTAACTGTGACACCCATTGACTCGAACCAACACTCGAATGGTCGAAATGGATTTCATCAATCGCCCGTCGAAATTTGAACTATTTTTATCGGATTCTCAAGAGGAATCATCGAATTTTAAATTCAGACTTTTGCTAGGGTTTTTATGATATTTTGGGGACCTTCATTGAATTCTTAGTGTCCCGCCTTGAAACCTGATGAAAAGTTTTGAAACCCTAAAACTACGGAGTGATTCACGAAATTTTACAAAATTCCTACAAGCACTATCGAGTGTGTCAAACTTCTTTGAAATTTTCCGAAACTCTATTAAAGCCTGTCAAGTTTTCTAAACTCACGATAAAACTTAATTATGTTCTAAGTTAATCTTTCAACATCTTGCTTATCAATTCTTTGACGTCTTATATATCATGAAATTGATCAAATCCGTGAAATTCATACGACATTTTGTGACGGTCCAAAAATTCCCTGTAATATAATATTCTAAATTATGCTTACAATTTGGTGAAAATATATAAAATTCTCTCAAATCTCGTGGCATTTTCAAACTATTCCAAATATTTTTACATCCATGAAAAGATATGAATTTTAAAACTCAATTTCCCCAAACATTTTTGGAAATGATTATTTCCTCGGTCAGTCGTCGTTTAGAAACTCACTTGAATGAAACGATGAAAGAGTTACGTTACGAAGTATTTCTTTGAAGATAATATCAAATTTCATGAATTCACTCTAACCAAAATTAGACCCAAAACTCCGCTCGATCATCGTAAATAAAGTAAGTTCTAACCACCATCCTTCCGCAGATTATTCGTATCCCAAATCAGAATGCCAGCGTTCTGCAACGTGGAGGGTCTCTTTGGAGTATTCGACGGAGGATCGAACCAGGAGGCGCCTGTGTGCTTGCAGGAGATGATCCCAAGGCTACTTCTGGAGGAGCGAACCATTAAAGAGACGTCGAAGGACTACCTCAAGTACACGTTGCTCTCGGCCCACCGCGAGCTTAAAGAAAAGGGACAAAAATACGGTGTGGACGCGACGCTGGTTCACCTCACGAGGATTCCATCGACCCCCGGCTACCCGCGGACCTCGAGGAGGTACGCTCTGAAGATCGGAACTTCCGGTGATGCGAAGGCGGTCCTCTGCAGGGCTGCGGGACCGCTGGTTCTGGCACCGGCAAAGAAGAGCCAGGCTGGAAACCAGCTTGGAAACGCGGCGATGTTTCCCCTGGTAGTTCCCGACCCGGTAACGGAGGAGGTCCTCCTCGAGGACGACGACGAGTTCGTCATCGTTGGTAACCGCAGACTCTGGGAGGTGCTCAGCGTCCAGGAAGCCGTCCGCGAGGCCAGGGCTGAAGCCAGTCCCGTTCTCGCGGCAAAGCGACTTCAGGACTTGGCCCAAGCCTACGGCGCCGAGGAAAATCTCAGCGTCATTGTACTTCGGCTGACCGGACCTGGGACAGGTGACATTGACCAGCTCATGAGGGAACTCAGGCACGCCGTTGGGAAAACCAGGAACCAGAACGAGGGTGGCGGCTGCATTTGCGCCTGCTGCCAACCCCCTGCCCTCCACAAGTCACCCGCGCCCTGCTGCTGCCATGTGAATAATGGATATTATCTGAATGGGGTGCTGAAGAATATTGTGAACAGGTGAAGCTTACGATTATTCTCCTCTTGCCGAGTACCCACTTGAGTGATTGTTGAAGAACTTTTGTGAATATGTGAAGTAGATACGTGTATTTTCAAATTCTGATCCAGATTATTTATACTTGGCCATCACCCTGATAAATTTGAATTCGTTTTTTCTGACAATATATCGTAAAACATTTCAACCGGTTTTCGTGCCAAAACCGGCAGCCCCATACAACCGATTAAATTACACCAAAATTGGTACCCGGGGTTTTTTTTTTAGTCCCTGGTGCAACTTCGGAACTTATTTTTTGAATTTGCAACCCCCTTAGGGTGAAAGTAAGGGTGAGTCGGGGTAAATTTTCAGTTTTATTATGAATTTTTTTGTTACATTCAAATTCGATATTTGTACCTCTGGGGTTTTTGGGGTCTCCGATTACATTGCGAAAGTTGTTTTTTGAATCTGCCACCCCCGGAGAGTGAAAATACGGGTGAGTCGGGATGATTTTTCAGTTTCATTATGATTTTTTTTTCAATAATAATATAAAAACTCCCGAGTAACAGGTTTCGACAGACTTATTCCACTTCTTGACTTTTTGGTACAAGGGTGTTGAGGCCTAGTCGTAATTACCTGTATTTTAAGCCACCATTTTGAATCCCTCATATTGAATATTTCATTTCTATTTTCAAAATTGGATTCAGTGACTCTCAAAACGTTAGTGCATCAATTTGCAGCCAATTCTATCGAGAAATATCAGAGTTATTCAAAAATGTGCATAATATGATCCATTACAACTTTGGGCACCTTTTCACACAAATGGTTTTAAAAAACACAATTTGCAAGGTTTCAAATTGTTATTATTATTTTTCTTTTTTAATAACGGGGTTGAATGAAATTCTCCGTGAAAAGACGAAAATTTTGAGCTTGGAGAGAAGACGGGCATAAGATCGGAGCGAAAAAATTCATTTTCGAAATCAGTACTTGCTCTATGCTGAGAAATTGCATTCTGAAGTGCTGAAACTCTACCTGAAGGATTTTTTGTCCGAGACCATGAATACCTAGATCAAGGTTTATTTTTTCAAACCCAATCAACATAACAGTCATTTATGTCTTCCATGATAGCTTATATCTAAAAAATGTTACAGTAATCACGTTCGTAAGAGTTCTTTCCTCGGAGGAAAAGGTCGATCACATCAATGATTGACCGAATATAGAGGGTTTTTTCAGTTCAAAAGTTTCGGTCGAATGGTCAAAGCTCAGGCAGACGATTACACCGAATGGTTAAGATTCCGAATAGTTGAAACTGCAAATGTTACCAGCCTTTAAATATGCCGTGAAGTTTTTACTTCGTACGTGAAAGTTGATTAATGATAATGAATTTTAATCATACGGAAATTTAATTGTTCGGTGTTTTAACCATTGGGACTTTTCACAGTTTGAGGTTTTGATCAGTTGGAACTTTGACCCGCATCCTTATATTATCTCATTGAACGAACTGAAAAAGCTGTTGTTATTCGGATAATGGTTGATTTGATTAACCTTCTTACGTATATAATTAATACAACGTTTACGGATATAAGCTTTGATGAATAGTATTCTTTACGATGAAACTACGATCTACGTACTCTTTTAACATTTTGGAGTCATCAAAAATCACTAAGCGAGAGTGAAAACTGCGTAACTCCAACTCGAGTGAAATTTAGAACTATTTCATTCACTCCAAGCGTTTAAGTTCACTCTTGAAGAGTGAACATTCACTCCATCATGCGAGTTGCGCAGTTTTTACTCTAAGGAAATTTAGAGAGATGGGAACCTGATAACGGAGTTCCATAACAAAATTCTTCTGTCCGCTAAAGTTTCAGGATTTTGTGATAACTTTACAGCGTGTACGGAAGACAATAATTTGAAAAATTTTTTGTTCTGTCCTAACAGACATACGTTAGCTATCAAAGTTATAAAAAAAATTGCGTTGATTATTAAATTAGAGTAAATCAGAAAAAGGTAAGAAAAAATTCGCAAAATTCGAAATCCTCCATCGGAATTTAAATCATGACCACGACTCCCTACACGAGAGATTTTTTTTCGTCTATTGAGCTTTTTCTTACCCTTCCAACTTTTCGAACCAAACTTCGTTTCTCTTAAATTGATGTTCTGGTGTCTCACAAAATATCTGTAAGCTCATCTTTTTTATTTTTTGAAAAACATAGCCGCGTAAGTTTTATCAAACTCGATTTTAGCTTACTATGATTTTACAAATCGTACGATTACTAAAGAGTCCATTTTCAACAGACATCTAAGAGTTTGCAAATCGTGTTTTTATGGCACCCTACAGCATGCTAATAGCAGAGAATTAAATTAAGAACGATGAAAATCATGATCACGTCAGAATGGCCTGGACGCCTCAGACATAGGTATAAATATTTTGAAATACCAAAGAATCAACCAAGTGTCAAAAGAACATTAATCGCAGACTTTGTCTCATTTCTTTTTGAAGTAGTACACGTCTAGTCTTTTAACACAAAATTATAGCTGCTTGACACGTACGACGAAGTCACACATTTTTCAATTAGAAATATAAAAAATTCATATTTATATTTAATAAGTGCCTTGCGCACAGGCTCCTGGTGAGTTTAATTTCACAGGAGAAATCAAATAATAACAGAGAAGACAATAAAACGAGAATTACAAATAGGATACGGCATTTCAGTTCTCGTGAAAATCTATAAATTCACCTCAGATGCAATAGAAAATGAAAAACAACCGACACTATCTCAGTCAAGAATTCCTATCCATCCTAACGTAATTGCATTATACCAGGTCATAAATGTATATCGTTCCATAAATATACAATACAAAAAATAGCAGTATAAGGTTTAAGTCCGCCCATTCATAGGCTAGTTAATATGTTACTATCAATAACAAATGCATGACGATCACCGTAAATTACTTAAATTGCCTGGAATTAGGCGCATTCACCTCCCTATGTTATGCATCCATGCAAAACTAAAAGTTATGCGAGTTGCCTATGGACAGGCGAACGGAGCTGTCGAATTTATCGGGGATGCCACATTCCTACACGTTTAATCCTACGCGACATTGCTCTACACATAAATCGAACTATACATGATCGAGCCATGCACTATTCAAATCGCATGTGTATGTGCTCTACGGTTTAGTCCCGCACCATCCAATTCTACATGGTGCAAATCTACATGACTGAATCGCACACTGAGATTGGTCTGGCGAAATTTTATTTATTTTTTACACTTTTAGAACAAATTCGGTCTTTGTAATACCGTCGCTACAGATTCTACAAATCATCGTTTTCGGTTAATTATAAAATAATTTACTGTAGCATCGAACGTGTAGGAATGAAGACTTCTCAATTTCCCTGTATTGCCCATTCTCGAGAATACCTGGTAAATAAAATTTAATGATTCCAACAACTACTTTGCGGAACATTGTCAAAATATTTAATAAAAATCTGAGATCATTCGCTAGAAACAAGGCACCCCAATTATCATGATGATAAAAAAAAAAACATTTAATCGGAAACACAAGCAGTTGAACATTGTATACTACTATCAGCAGTTTCGAAGAGTACAGTGCAGAAATCTAACCACTTAAACAAAACTAGACTAATCGTTTCGTGGAAAAAGTTACCTTTACCTTTACATTACCTTTCTCTAAAAAAAAAAAAAAAAACCGGGACGAAAATGTCTGCAGAGATTTGTACATGCCGTCGACACCAGAAGCCCCGAACTGTGCCTACAACGCGTACGTCGGTGCGGAACCATCGCTCTCTTCTCAACCTAAACCTCATTTCCGGTTACAGTAGAACGAGCAAGTCCCAGGAGCCGGCTGGGCGGGGCGGGAAACCCTCCAGAACCTCGGAAAGCGACGGTGGTACCGCACACGGCGACGACCGGAGTTCACCTAGCGGTCAATCGGATCAGGCAAGCGACAGCACCTTCAAGTCAAGGCAGCCATCGGGTCGTGGTTGGGTCACCGGAAGCGGCGGACCCACGCGGGTCTCGCGAACCAGGCAGGACGGCGAGAACCGGAAGTCGGGTGGAACCGGCTCGCCAGAGGCGGATGACGCGCTTTCGGAACGTTCGGGTGCTCTAAGTGAGGAACAGTTCCGTTGCTGGGAGTACATGCTGGAACAGAACACCCAGTTACTCTTCGACAAGGAGCTGGACACCCTGACGCGGTCGCCGCTGCGTCGAGGTCAGTCAAGGTCGACACCACATTTGACTGGGAACCTGCCCTTCCTCTCTAAGCGATTCGGCAGCGCGAGGACCTTCAATCCTGGACTGCCCAGGACGCCGGTCAGGTTTGGAAGTGGTAGAAGGTTCCTGACCGGTGGTCCAAACGCTGCCTACTTCGGCAGCCTCCAGAGGCTCATGCCCTACAATCTGGAGTACGACTTCGCTGTTATCCAGGAACGTAGCGGACTCGACTCACTCGAACAAGATACCACTAGAATGCAGCAGTACTGGGGCGTCGCCACGACCGAGCTGTGAGGGGAAATTAGAGGTGGCACTTTGACATCGAGGTGTGGGATCGCATCGCGGATGAACACCTGAGGCTCGTTGAATTTCAGGAAGACGGATTATTCGGGTTATGTAGATGCCGATGATGAGGTGGTTCTCAGACACTGCACCTTGCTTTAGGAAAGTGCTTGTTGGGAAAGAAGAAGTGGAGTAATATTACGAAGTCGGATCGTCATCGAATAAATTATTCTTTCGTGTAAATCAAATCTAGTTTAAGAATATACAACTACCAGTTTTGTGAATTGTATAATGGTGATTGTTTCGGAAAAACCGCGGTGAAATTATGGACATTCAATTTTCTATTCGTTGCGTGAATGTTTTATTACAAGTTATATCCTGAGAATGAATCATAAGCGAGTAAGATTCGATAACGCATAAACTGAGAACCAAACTTGAGTTCAGATTTTGATCATTCAGCTGTCGCAACTGTGTTTATGTTTGGTTCAATGTGGAAACTGCACCAGCAACGCCTTAGAAACATCTCAAGCAACTTCCGTTAGACTCAAGATTTGAATTTCTCAATGACAGATATTATTTTAAAGTGTATTTTAGATCTTTTCTCCTTTCGAATCTCGTCAACTTGATTTAAAAAAATTCCAATTGACCGAAAACTAGGTATTAATGTCAAGTAGAAGTAAGTAAAGAACGATGCTTTGCACTCGGTCTTCGGGATAACGAATTGAAAGGGAGGAGACCAATTGGATTCCACCAAAATTTAATGGCAATTCAAATATTTGTTCCACATGCACAGGAATTGAAACAGTTGTCATGAACTGATACATTATGCGGAAAAAAGGCGATTGGCAGAAAGACTACGCGATTACGCTGAATAGCAAACGAAATCGATGTTCTCGTAATTTATCGATGACTTGCGTGGATATGTGTAAGGAGTCAGATAAGTTCATCGGGATAAAATTAAGGTCAGGTTTAGATTAAGCGAAGTTAGGATATGTATACCCATCCAGTTCTACGTTTCACGTGATGAACGTATCGAAGAGCGTTGGAAGCCTTTCGACATACTTGTGCAAAGTAAAGTGCCTTCAGACCTTTGAATAAAAAATGTACCTGAATATAGCAATCGCATTGCTGCTATTGCTTTGAAGTATACTAGAAAGCTGTACGCATGTGCTTGCGACTTGATTCCAATCGTTTTTACGTTATTCAGTTTATTCAAGTAACATCAGCATCGCTATCTAAAATATTGAAGTAAGTTGATTTAACAAGTCTGGTTGACAAGCCATTTCATGTTTACGGACACGCCATCCGACGGCGAAAAGTATAACACAAATAATACACTCCGTCATATTTAGTGACAAAAGTTGTTTTTCATCCTATTTTTCACGGCCGTTCGAATCATCGTGATAAACGAACAACCCAACAGCTTGCACGGCGTATTTCATGCTTTAATTTTCATTAAACTTACTCGAAATGCAAGTCAAGCTAACAGGTTAGATTTCAATGTATTCTATTTTTCCGATAACGTTAGAGAGATTTTATTTCTCTTGACTTCGATTCCAGGAACTAAGTGGGTCCACGGTTCACAAGACCTCAGATAACAATGTATTGTAAAAATTTTATATTACAGCGATACGAGTTTACGATAATTAAGGTAACGTTAAGTTTTTTACGCAAGCCCACTTCATAACGTCATGTGGATTACTGGCAATCCAGGCCACATGATATCCCCTGGCACGTAATTATAAGTTTGATCAGCTGATATCATCATCGTAGATGGTATCAGTGGAAGTGTACACGTGCAAAACTTGCCCAATCCATATCGAGCTACCTGTCCTTACATAGCATATTACAGTACCGTAGAATCATTTGATTGACTAATTTACTACCTGTTTTGTAATGCGGGTGTAATAGCAAGTCGATTTTCTTAGTATTATAATCGTTGTCTTTATCCATTTTCACATAGTTATACACCATTATTTTTTTTTTGTCATATTCGCATTACCAGAATCCGGACTTGAAAACGAAAATACTTTAATTCTAACAATTTTCTGCGTCGCAGTTACAAATGTTACCATATCAAGTTCCATTTTACAAATAAAAAATCCTTCAGATGTATCATATATTTGACTGAAAACCCGATCACGACAGTTTTCATAATTTTCAGACATAAACTCCTCATGATACGGTACCTAGATATATTTTATACAAGAATAACATCCCGAATTAATTATTGTCGTTTACAGATTTATTTATAGATTTATTAGGTTGCATTGTAATTAATATGTATATAAACCTCACATGTGTGTTTCTAAGTTTCAAATAAAGGCAGTCGTTCATTCGAATGATCGCGGCTCGCTTTGTTACATGTAATGTATATTTCTGTATTTACTGTTTTCATAAACACCGCACGATATTTCTTATCGTATTATAACATTATGATTATACGTATAATCGCGGATTCTGCACTAATTGTACAAAAAGGTTAACTGTGCTTAACACGGGAATTATTGCTAAAAATAAGCTGAGACCATGAACCATATTATAATTATTGCTTGTATAAATCGAGATACAAAATGAAAAGAAGTTTCCACAAATGACTACCAAAGCTTTTCAGAAAACACGTAATAAAGATTTAGAAACTTGTTTGATTGTGATTGTTGCATTATAGTTCTGACAGTACACGCATTATGCGCAGATTGTTAATAACCTCACAATAATATTGAATATATTAATATTGAACGGTTGATTTACAAACAAAAGATTACTAACAATGAATCTCATACAGACTGACCGAGTGTTTGTTTACTATTACGAATGATAACATTGAGTGTCAGGGAGTCGTTATCTCCTCGGTGAATAATTGCGTCTAGAAGTGGCCGCAGAATTATAATAAACAATCGTTAACGCGGATTCGACGCAGATCTGCACTAATGACACGAGTAAGGAAAATATCTCGGCACGTGTCATCGTCGATCGAACTTGAATCTCAGCTGAACAAACCCGCGTCCAGAAGACCAATTGATACGCATTCATATACAGGGCGGAACATTTTTAATCGCTCCATAAAAAAGCGTTTCACGCGAAACTTGTAGGGTCAACTTTTCGGTTGTGAAATTTTGGAGATCCTGCAGGTGATGAATAATTTTAAATAAAACAAAATTTTAAAAACAGGTATCCTAGGCATCAGTAATTGACAGCGATTTCAACGAATTGTGAAGAAACATATGGAAAAAAAAATGGTTACTTTTTTCAAATATTGTTTTTTTTTTATTATTATTATTATTATTATTTCTAACCTAACCTAACCTAACCTAACCTAACCTAACCCAACCTAACCTGAATCAAAATTCTGTGAAACTTGAGTTTTCTCTTTTTTAATTTTAATATTTTTTATTACATATTCGTCGTGCTCTATTTGAAAACAGTATAATCTAAAAGCCGACTTGGATTAGCATCATCTTTTTTCATTGAAAGTCTGCAAGTTTTGATCGAAACCTTTTCTCGCATCTCATTACGTTTGTGACGATATTGCTCTCGAGCGATTGAAACCGACCACCCTGTACAAGAGCGAGTAAGTGACTTCCTGAACGATAAGCGAAACCAACTTCAACGAAGTGCCGGCGCACGTTCAAAACGGTTTTAAAGCGCATCGCCAAGTTTCACATTCGACGACAACGTGCAGTCAGATAATAAATCGTGTTACTTGACACGCTCCTGAAGCTACTCAAATCCTTATCAGTAAATTTGTTATGCACGCAACTCCGTCGCCGATCTGCGCCAATTATTATGCATATTGTGTATAACAATGCATAATATGAGAATTGAGTGCCATTGAAAGTGGTAATTTCGATTTTTGAAAGGCGACAAATTGCTCAATCTTGTGCGCACTGAATTATCACATAGAGAAAAATTTCGTTTGTTATATTTTGTACTGGAGAAATGTAATTTTTTTAGAGTTAGTGGAATGAATCTCGTTACTACAGCGTTTTAAGCGTTGTTGTAATGATACAAACTATTCAGTGTTATTATAGTTTTCAATGCTAAATTTTCTGAATATTGCAACGTTTGTCATCATCAGCTTGTCTCGTATAAGTAATTTTTTTAATTGAACTGGGCCTGGGCATTAATTGCACCGCTTGCACCGATATTAAATTACCGTAATAGTTATTAAAAAATACGGTACGATCGACCACAACTGAATAAAATAATAACACTTACTAGACTTACTCGTCACAGCCCCTGAAATTAATTTTCGGTTCGTACTCGTAACTGGTTTTCAGTTCTAGTAAAAAATGGTAATAGCTTAGGACTGTACGGCAAGTACAACTGGGTATCGCAAGTGTTGCGAAAATTAAACTTCATGCAACAATCGACTTTGGCAGTTATTCGAGGTTAATGAAAATTCAATAAAATCCTGATTCACGTCGTCAGAGTCAAAAGCTCTCGTATAATTCTGTCCACATATAAAATCAATAGAATTTTGATTGAGAAAATTTCTGGATGTAAATATTTCAATAAAAAGTAACGCTTTCTCTCTCTCTCTCTCTCTTTCTTTGAGGAATAGCTTTATCAAAAAGAGTTTCATCGGAATTTCTCGCTACAACCTTTATTTTTGTGAATCAGAGTGTTCAGATCGATCACAATTCAAGGGGAGATTCACAAAAAAATAATCAAAATACCATATCTAAACGGCAGAAGATAGATCATTTGAAAATCACGCGTAATGTGCAAATTTGTGACGTTGCCAAATGTATAACTTAACCAAAATTGCAATCAAATTTTTTTTTCTAGATTATATTTTTAATGATTAAATGACGGAAAAAATTCACGAAAATTTTATGTATTATTTCTAAATATCCATTTCACTTTATTCGGTATTTTTTCCCCGTCCTAAACATTTTATTTCAAAACAACCAACTCACAATATAAAATCGCTCAGCTTTAAAATCAAAAAACTCAATAACTAAACGGTAAATCATTTTCAAACTTTACAGGATTGTTGAAAATTACTCAAAAAATTATATAATTAAAACTCATGTGAATTAAACACTTCCGAAATTAATGCCCAACTACCTTAATTCTAACGTAATTTACGTTCAGTAGAGCCTGAACCGCCATCCAAAATAGGAAAAAATGCGTTTGGTAACACGATAAAAACGCTACAAAATCTGTACTTTAAAATGCGTATACATGATAACTCTCTGCGTGTGCATGATTCGATAGGTACAGTAGTTGAACCAATTCAGCTGATTAGATACTTATTTTTTTTTTTTTTTTTTTCTAAAAAGATAATCCTCATCACGACTTTACTGTATCGAGATTACATACGTGGATGGACTGAAATATGAATCATATATCATACCGAACGTGTCCGTTGAATTGTAAAACAGAAAAATACGTATATAAGAAAATGATGATACGATAGTAAGAATTTCGTGAGGCGATGAAAAATACAATTTTTAATAAAAATACACGAAAACGAAATCGAGAAGTAAAATAAAATTGTTTTAAAATAACGACGCTCATTATGTAACTGTGTTACGCAAACACGAGCGAATCGCGTGTGTGACTAATGAATTTTTTATTTTTTTTTTCAGTGCCAAGAACCGCGAAACATATATAATACCACTACATTCATACTTTTTATTTCATTCTCGTTTTTCTTTTCCTCACTCGTTCTCGTTCCTCAAAAATAATTCGTCAGAACGGTTCACCGTCCTCGGTGGCACGATGCGATTCTCAAATCGTGGAGACACGTGTCGGTTCACTATTACGCTTCCACATTCATCGTCCGTTCATTACCGAAACACTTTGCGCAACGCTGAAAGTCAGCTGATTCCAAGTCGCAGATCCTTTGTGCTCGCTGAGCAAACCACGAGGTTCGCAAACTGCAACGAACGTAGTTTGCACGGAATTGCCTATAGGCGCTATGTACTCCTCAGCAGTCCGTTGGCCAATTACAATCAGTCGCTTACCGACGCTTGGGCGAAGCGTTACTGCCGTGTCAATTTATTTGTTCCTTATTTTGCAATTCATTTCCCGCCAAAAGTATTTCCGACGAAGTATCCCTTTTGTTATTTCGCCCGTCGATTCTTACCTCGTTCGTTAATCCGTTGCGAATTATTCGTTTATTTGCGATCCGACGACCGTATTTTGCGCGATTGTTTTGCTCGATTCAATGGTTTCATGACACCCTGAAACGAGGTAAGGATTTGAATTTTTTTAAATATTGTTCTGAGGTTTGATTGCTATTTTTTTTTTAATCGCTACAAGTTACGTTGAAAATGTGTTATTAAGGAGACGCTAAGATCCTTTTTTACCGACTGAGTTTGACCGGTTTACAGTTTTTGACAATTACTCAGAAACCGGTCTGCAAAATCGATTTTCCTACGTTTACTGGGCGGTCTAGGATATTTATGAAGTGCGAGTGCTGAACTCGTTGATGAATTCTCAATTTACGAAATCATCAGTCTATAAAGCTTTAAAAAATATCGGGAAGCAGGATGAAGAAATTCTCTATAAATTCATGGACGAAGAAAGTTACTTTAATCACCAAGTCCCGTACGGAGATTTTATTTACAAGTTTCATTCGAGCGCACATTTATTATCTCTGCCTGATTACGAATATAATAGATATGTTAGCAAATTTCGTGTTGCATTTAGAATTGGCGTGAACTTTGATGATAAGTGTAATCTACGATCTACACGAGTATCAAGACGTGGGATCCTTTCTAAACGAAATTGGAATTCTGATACAACGATAAAAATTATACTTGAGTCAATTTAACTAAATGTGCATCTCGACTTTTCGTCATTCTGATATTCTTAACCCATTGATGCAGCTCGGATAGAAATATATTTCAAGACTGATCGGTAATTAACGAAGAACCGTAATCAGGGTAATTAACGAGAAAAGATGTAGATGTACCTGGTGAAAATTTCTACTTCTACAAAACTTTTACAGAAATCTGAACATTTCGTATTGTTTCGTACAAAATTGTAAATATGCATAGTTTTTCACGACGATTAGTTGATTTTCCTAAAAAATTGTAGCATCCCGTAGATTCTTTACTGAAAAAATACAAATTTTCATGAAAATTCACAAGTTTTTATGAGAAACTATGCGCACTTACAATTTTTCGTACAAAACAAAATGTTACAATTTCACGAGCCTGAAGTTAGTAGCGTTAATGTATCGAAAGGTTGTAGCAAAAATGACTATTTTGCGCCTTTAGAATACCTGGAGAAGTTAGATCTTCAAAATCTGAATTTGTCGACGTCAGTTTACTAAATTTTAAGTAATCCTAAAGTTGCAAATTCACAACCTTTTCAAAATACGCATCACTGAAACAACGTTACAAACTTCGTAGAAATCATTTTCACCAGGGTACGTAAAACGTATCCATTTTACGTACATTTCGCCTTTCCACCTTTTCTACTTTCAAAAATCGTTCTTTGTTTACTCGAACCCAGAGATATATAACAGAGTTTGGCGCGAGTCTCCGAAAATTCCCGTGATCGCCAAGCGGGAATATATTGTAGGTACATGTACAACGATGCTGAAAATTTACAATAATAGTACAATTGTATACGACCTACCTCTACGTATACCATATTCTTGATTATCTTATAGAATGATCGATCGTTTGTATTAGTGCATAATATATGCACACCACGACGTCGATTCTTCACAATATTACACGCACGTTTTCCTCTGAGTATTATTTATATTCTTACCAAGTTGTACAATCGATCGTGCCAACTGAATTCGAAGAATATTATGTAACCAACATTCGTTTCGTTCCTTGTTTTCTCATTTTCGTTCTGTTTACATTCGATTAATAACATTATAACAAAATCATTTTTAGTAAATGTGATTTCGGAATTTCGCTACGTTTATAATATTAGTAATAATACATGTATGATTCTGTATGAAAATATTACCAAATTTGAAGAACAATTCTTTTTCTTTTTTTCTCCTCCAACTGCCTTGCATATTAATTATTCGGCGTATTTATTAGTCCCACGACTGCAATGTAAACACCGTAAACATTAACCCGAATTTACAAGTTGCGAAATACGTGTATCGTAATATATTATACATGTTCATTTGTAAATGTAACATATGCATATACGAAGAACGGCGCGTAAGTAAAGGGTGACCTTGTTAAAAATTATATACAGGTATAACTTTCACAGCGGTGTGTGCCAAGGGTGATTTCTATTCGTATATGCGGTATGTGTGCAGAAACGGCGTGTGTGGTTATTTTAATTATAAACAACCCAGATGGTATTCGAGAGATGAAAAACTACGTCGCATCTCTGTCTCTCTGTGCATAATGCACTTTGTCTTGCATGTATACATATATACCGTACTTGTGCAGCATACTTTAACGTGGCTGTACGACATGCGCTTGTGTGTCAGGCATAAACTTTATGGCAAAGAATATTGCTGGGAAAATACGTTACAGCACACGTCTAAACTTTTATATGCACTCTATGTATTGCCGACGGGGTAATGAATGTATGGATTAACCTTTACGACATTTTCAATTTTTATTCAGGCACTGCGGTAAACGTTTAATTTTCAGAAAAGCTCCGCGAACTATTATAGGTACACGGTTTCATTTCACGCATATTCATCGTGTAGATTCGAAAATAAAACGTTTGTTTCTTTCACACCACCCGATACATTGAAAGTTTATTGGCATCTTCCTCTTCCGTTTCTGCAACCCTCGTGTCGATTGTAATCATAATGTTGATAATAATGTGTCAGGAGTTAATCGACCCGCAACAAGGAAGGGCGTAGAAAACTCGCGCAGACCCTTGGAGCGGCGATTTTATGCTGCTTAGCACAGTTATTTATAATATTGGTGATGAAGATACAGATTTAGACGTTAAAGAAACATTCCTACTGCAAAATCTGAAGCTTTTACCGTAAATTTCAGACACGTGGTGACTATGAAAAAATTTATCTTACATATGGGAAAAAGTGATTTAGGAAAGCTGAAAGCAAAAATTATAATCGACGACATCGAGTCGTGGCAAGTTGAATTCGAACCTACGGTACTGATTATAATTTGAAATACGATATGTGACTAGGCATGCAAGACCGCGATTATCTGCGCATGAAAATTAATTTGTTGACGTGTGTGTTATATAACTAGCTGGTGATTCCTGCTACGACGATTACAACCAGTGCGAGTTATTTGCTACAATTAAACAACTTGGAACCGTGTGAATTCCCGGTAAAATTTTCCTTGGATACTCTTAGAAGAATCAGTACGTAAGAATTTCAGTTGAAAATCGTTTAAATGATGTTTAAAAAAAATAATGTCATTGCGTCTTTCGAAATCTTCTTCATAGGTACAGCGAAAACTTGAAATACAAACGACGAAATTGTCTGAGAAATTTTCCGACCTTTTCTACTGAAGCTAATTTTTGTTAAGAATGTCCTTGGACTTTCACTTTTATACAGGGTGGGACAGCAAAAACGGGACCTATTTGAAACGTGAATAAAATCTGAACGCGTTGGCCGATTTCTTCGAATCACAATTTCAGATGGAAATTGAGTCGAATATTCTTTGATAATAATTATTTTCAATCTCCCAGAAAATTTTTCAGCACTTGTTTTTTCAAGAGCGTGTATCTCAACAACCGATAAAGATTTTCCGGATTTTCAAATGCGAAACAATTCATTCGTTCTTCTACTTTTGAGAAAGAAGATAGTTTTCGAAAATCGATCGACACGTTTGAACTTTATTCACGTTTCAAATCGCTCCCGTTTTTTTTTTTTTTTTTTTTTTCCTGCTTATGGCGCACCCTGTGTATGTCGTACACGCGTTGATGGATTCACGGTATATAAAGGTTGACCATAACTGATCTTCCGGTACCTACGAGTAACCCTGCGTGCAATGAGTTACAACGCTTGTATCGTACGACGTTCACATACACATGCGAAGCCATGCTTCGAACTGTAATGGTAATAAAATGGTATATATATTCTGGTTGTTAGGGCCGTTGATACCATCGATCAGGTAGAAAAGTCAAGGCAAGAGTGTCACAAGGTCGATGTAAAATTCAGCGTCTGGAGTCGCATATACCGCAGACCTACTGCAAGAAAAGTAATTTTCCGTCACGATTTCTTGGCTCGTACCTTTTTCAGTTCACGCATTATTGAAGATTCCATTTCCGAATAGTCTCGTATCAATCTCGTGCAAAAGAGTTTTTATAGACACGCAGCAAAAGAACGCCTGTACGCAGGCAAATGACCTTACTTCCGATCCTTGGGTATTAATTTCAATCAAGTATTGCGCCTGAAAGATGAGCAGTTTTATTCACGCTTGTGACGCGGGTGGTACGCGATTAGGCGTTAAACACAAAAACATATGAGTTTGAAATCACCGAAAAACATACGGTACGAAATCAATTATTACTTGCATTTTGAAGACGATTACTAACAAGTAGTGTTAGATATATATCCGAACATTCAATGGTAGCTTCACAAAGAACAAAGAAGTAGGATAGCATACGATGTTATTAGTGTTTACCTTTTCTCTTAACTTTTTTAATTGTCCGTTCTTTTTTGGATCAGTGCAATCTACTTCGGGCGTAACATGATAACATTACAGACAACTGATACGAATGTATTGCATATCGGAGATAAGATAAAGGCCAGGGCCTGTATTAGCTTGCCATGCCAAAAAGTGTTTGTCACCCGAAAGAAATAAATTTGTATTTTTGTGTAGGATAATTCATAAAGGTGATCTCTTTCTCGTACTCCACGTTAAGGAAACTGTTTTTCATACTTCTCAATAATGTTTTTCACGAAGCTGCAAGTATTATGAGCAGAGAATGTGGAAAATGGTTACTTTATTCCGAAAAAATAGATCAATTACAGTAAACGATATCTAATGCATTTTACGCTTGAACCGTGCGTACTTTTATGACGCAGCTGCAAGATACAACGATTCTCGACAGAATTATTGACGCTTATTTTTCATTTTCTTTACTCCGATAATAGTGTGTAAGATACTGTTGATCACGATCAAGTCAATGAAAATACACCGCTCAAATCAAAACAGTAATTACTTTAAGAATTAATGGCAATTCTGTAAGCATGATTCCCAGGCTTTTATTTAGCTTTACGAAAAAGTACAACACCTTGTACCTTTTGACATGTATTGTCATGCGTTGACGTACATACATGTGTGTAATTCAAACAGAACTCTGCTCCGGAGCTCACGCTCTTTGTTTTTGTACTCACATTCAGTTACAGAGTCTCGAACGATTTACGGCCCGTAATCATTGCAAAATAATTTAAGTAATTCTACAGTTGACATACTTTATTTTAAAATTATTTGATTGAAAAGAAATTAGAAACAATTTTTATGTACCTTAAACATTTGAAATTTGAAACATATATTTACGCACGTTAGATTGTTAGATTTCCATTGAATTAAAAAACTTTATTACAGTCTTTAGGCGTGAGTAAACAATTTATTCAAGTATGAAATCCTTAAAATGCTCCATTCGTTACAAGCGAACCAATATTTATTTTTGAAAAAAATTTGAAAACGAAAATTAATAGTATACTACACAGAGACTTTTTACGGTAAAACGAAGCAGGGTAAAATCAAAACCCATGAAGCAATTAATATACTGCAGTCATTTGGAATGCATGCCTGGAAGCAATTACAGGGTGTTGTCTTTCGTTATAATCTCCTGTGCATGAGTGTAAGTTGATCATCAATTGGAAGTTGCCATGAAAATCAAGCTTAAATTCTGGTCTACAAATATTGGTTCATCAATATTAGTAGTGAGCACCATTTAGTGGCATGGGAATCACTGATTGATCGAATTAGGAAATTTGATTTTAGTCCTCCGTTCAAGAATAGCATCCAACGAGTATAGCGTTCCAATAACCAATCTTGTGTCTGGTTTTATAAGTCATATTCAAAATTTAACACCTTACCACATATAAAACCATATTTGATTGTTTAGCTGCTAAAGTTTATAATTTTTTTTAGAATGTTAAAAGATTTTTGTTTCAAATCCAACTTTAAATACTAATTGTCAACGTGTCAAATGTTCATTCTTTAATCGTTTGATCCATGGTTTAATAGAATTTTTTCATTCTCGGAGGTCTTAATCGACGAGAACGCGTTGTTTCCCATCCATATTTTCTCACAGATGTTCATTTCTCTCGACGAGCAAGATTTGGCGCACCCAATTATATATATATATTTTTTTTTTCAACTTCCACTTCAAATACGAGCGGACATCCGTCGATATCAAGTTGAAAAGTGACTCGGTAGAGCGGTGAAATTAATTTTTTCCAAACACCCTGTAGATCCGTTCACTCCTAGGATCCAATTGTTCTGTAAAACCGAATTTTCAAATCATTCGAAACGATCGAAGCGCGCTCTGTGCGTTCTGTTAGAATGAACTGCGGCCAAAGCGATGGTTCTATTTATCTAATGCGGTAGTATTGCGGCAGTTGCCAGTCCTGTAAGTTGACTGTGGTAGTCAGGACATAGCCACAGCGTACGCGAGGCAGGTGAATGTGTGCTGATGAATTGGTCAAAGAATTCGCCAGTAGATTCATTCCTTCATGGTTTTAAAACCATCCGTGGGCTCGTTGTAAAGCGGAAGTGAGAGCTCGAATTGTGTGAAAGCGATTGAAGGTGACTGATTCTTGCTGAGAGCGATGACTTGTTCGAGAAAACGCGAAAACCCGCTGTCTTGGATCTCGACTAAATAATCAAGGTGAACTGAAACGACATCAATCTCTTGTATGAAAAAGTGAGTTTACGCTGCTGATAATTGCTTCCCAATTTTTATTCGATGAGTAATCTTCACCGTCAGCCTTCCTTTGTTGTCTCCGAAACGTCAGGCAGAAATTTAATGGTGAACTAAACTACCTTTCTAGACACTAGTGCTGTTCTTTGTGCATAATATTGCAGAACCAGAATTTCGCTCTATGTTCGATATCCCATCTTCTCTCTAATTTAGCAAATTTTAGTCAATTACTTTTGTGTGAGAAAATGTTCGATTCTGGCCACATGACTCGAATCACATGATCGTTGCGTTATTTGTTCTCTTTTGTTCACTTTAGTGCTTTTCCGTCACTATTATGGTTTTCGGTCCGTGTGTTGCTATCCAGTATGCGTTGATAATGAATCATGGTAACAGATTACTGCCTTGATTTCGTAATAAAAATTTATGCTTATCAAATTTCTCATCACTGTCACCAAAGTGATGAACAAACTTTTTACTCATCAGATGTCAATTGTATTTGATCTGTTATGGCATTGCTATGATAAAAATACATATCTGTGATGGCTGATGGCAATATTGTAGATATTCCTCTTTAATTTGTATTAAAATTTCATCAAGAGCTGTACGTAGTTTACGGTATCAGTTTGCATGTACTTTGTTTTTATTCTCGCTGTACAATCCAAAAGTTGCTCAATTTTATGCCTATCAAACAATGCTGAAAAATAGACAAAAGTATAGATTTCAAAATTAGAAACAGCTGATGAACAACGGCTTAAAAAAAGAAGAACTCGAGAAGCCTCTCTAGTCGTTAGAGATCAAGTTAAAAATATGCGGAGAGTCATCGAAATGAAAAAGCAACTGGATACATTGTAAAATAATAAACGAGAAAACTTGTGCAAATATTTGACTTCACAAAATGAAAACTGTAGAATGGCTTATGCAAGGATTCAAATATCAGAAAAAAAGGAAAACAAGCCAACTGCTTGCATTACGATGTAAAAGATTTACATAAGAATGCCTGAATGGCTTGTTAAAGTATTCGAATTTGAACGATAACAGAATAAAAGAAAGGTACTAAGAATTATGTTGGAACGATTAAAGAGTACGTCTTGAACTGTAAAACATTATTAATATAAATATACATTACAATTGTGTGTACGAAACTGATAAGTATTGTGAAGAATACTCTTAGTTGTCGGATGATAAATGAAAAGTGTTTTGTTACTTTTACATTTGTCAATATGTTTATTTTTCTCGGGTAGATGTATTACAATTTTTCATTTCATGTAAATATGTTGCACAGATGCTTCAAGCCTCGGCTCAGCAAAAATTTTTTTATTTCCACGGCTTCCGTGTCCTTTGTGTTATACTGAACTTGTCTTGTATTTCTTTCTCGCTACATGGTTATATTTTCATTTGTTATAGGTTTCTCTGTTTGACTCTCTTGAATGTAATTTATTCTTTCACCACACTGACCAATTATTTAACATATACAGATTTCTAAGGAGGGTCTCCCCAGTTAGGGTCGAAACGTCAACTCAAATTAAGTGCCCTTTATTATTGACTGTCTACACCGAGAACGTCTTTACATTATATTTTAATATTGGAAAGTTTTCTGAAAAGTTGATTATCCTCGTAATACAATCGACAAAAATGACTTGCATAACTGCAAACCGTAGAATCTTTCATGAATATGTGAATCATCTGAATATTTGACTTAGATTTTTATTACTGATAATTGAAGAATGACAAAGAAAAGGTAGTACAATAAAATAAATGAAAGAAACCAGAGTACGTGTTTAACCATGAAAAATAGACTGGCATTTGGCAGCAAACCTCGAATGACTTGACAAAAATACAATTAATTTAAAGAAAACAAACAAAAAAAAGATAAGAAATACGGCAGTAGCACTAAAATGCAGCGAATGTGGTTTTTAGAGAGCGAAGAAGATCGGGAGCTGAGGCGTCTTTGGAGGCCGAGGAGCGCCGAGGAAAGTGAACGAGAGGTTGACGCTGTAGACTTTGAAACAATCACGATGAAGGGTGCAAAGCGAGATTGGATCTTCAGGGTGCAGGTGCTGAAATTTTTCTGTATAGTAATACGGGAAAATGGGATGGGACTCGATTATGAAAATGACATTTTCCAACATGATTCCGTAGGTGTCGAACCTTGAGAAAAATGAATTGGTCTATGTCGTTGGTAATCTGCCGGAACTGGGTGCCTGGAATCATAATCAAGCCATTCAATTACCCAGAGAGTTAACGGCTGGTGATGCTGCTATGTTTGATACAAACAATAGTTCCTACCACATTGAACACGGAGACGAGCGTGAAAGCATCGCCGGAAGCATGTTTGACAACGGAGACGAGTGAGTTCTATGTGCAACGTAGCTATTTAAAACGAATCTATCTCTTGAACTCAGCTCTATGATTGCTCGGAAAAACTGTTACAATTGGACACCTCTTACTACACAAACTTTCTTTTTCCGAATAAGATTTTTTTCAACAATTCAAACTTGTAAAAGTCAAAATTTTTGAGACGTAGCCAAGTTTTATAGTGAAATTTGTTGGATGTTATTAATTCCTCAATATACACCCTCTTTAATGGGCAATAGAGCTGTTCATAAATGTGTTACAGCAAGTTAAATATTTAATGAGAAAAAAATTGATTCACAGTGAAGCTCCTGTCTATTCTCAAACCATTTGTCTGCCAACTGACGTCGATGTGGAGTTTCGTTACTTCATAGCCGTTGTATGCCAGCCAAACGGCACTAAGAATTCTGCTAAAACTTTGATCATACGGAAATGGGAAACCCACATGACTCCTAGACTGATTAAAAAGAATGGTGAGGCTCTACCAAAGATTTTTATTTGAATGAACTTGAGAGGGATTTCTTTGGTTGTTTTTGAGGCTCTTGTTATGTCGTTGTTTTTAGCATTATATCAATAATGCGAAAATAATTTCAGCTTAGTGACTTGTTGGATTAATCAAATTTAAATTTGTAATGTTTATCAACAGAGGCCATGCATCTTTGTGAAGAATAGTTTTTCTAAAAATACAAACTTTTGAATTCTCAAAATCAGATCCTTTCCAGCCTCCTTTACAATTAATTAAGACTAATTAGCATCGTATTTTCTCTCACAGCACCGAGCAACTTTTCTGCTGACATGAACATTACTCCAGACAAATTTGGCTTCAATAATGGATATTTCAAAGTTGAAAGAGGCTGGCTCACTGATGAAACTGTTATTCAGTTCAAGATCTTCAACAGTCCTCTTAAATTATGGAAAGAACGGTTACACAACAAGAAGGTTTACATCAAGGTACAACGTACAAGCTAGGCTTCACAATTTATTTATTTTTTACTACCAAGGTCACCATACTTTTCAAGCAGTGTGTCAAATTTTTATGAAAGGTAAATACTTAATCTTTATCTGACCTCAACCATTGACTACTCAGAGCAGTATGATTAAATTTTAAGACTCATTTCGAGTTTCAATATCACGTGCTCAGGTTATGAAATGTTTTTCATATTCATAAGGGCCATTATATTATTGCTTATCGTGAAAAGGTATGAATATACAAGGCAATATTCTGTTTCAGATGACTCCAGTGAACCTAATGAAACACAATTCGTTGGAGCTTCAGCAGTTGGGTGGAGATTGCGTTGAGGACAGTCTGTCTATGGACACACAAGATATCGTTGAGCAGCCGCCAACCAGCGTCACTGAAATTTGCGTAGGTATTTTATACAACATATGACAGTGAAAATCACGTTTGCATATTTTGCCAATTTAGGTTTTACGTGAGGATATCTGTAAAGCCTTGGCAACATAAGACTTGAAATGCTGAAAAATATGAAGCACGTGCTTCTGCGAAATGAAAAACTGCATTGTTTACAAGTCATGTTTTCTGCTCACAGGTTTTGAACGATGAGGACGTGTGCTTTAAGTACCAGGATCAATTTGGTCATGCTTACCGCGATGAGGAATTCATCGTCTTCAATGTAGCTGTCAGATATCCTGAAACAATTGTAAGTAACTAGCCATGTCCGAAGGTTGATAACAAAGTGCTTTGACAACAGGATGATAAGCCATGCTTTGTTATACTTAGCTTCTCTGCGTACGTTGGGTTTGGCAAAGAATCATACATGCTTATCCCATTTTACTATGTATAAACATTGCTGTTTCTTTGGTATTTTAAACCACAATACGATTTCCCAGCTACATTTTCACCTGCAGAGCAGCTATAACCGGCAGCATGGTGGCAATTCACACGCCGATATTAATTAATATAGATATCACACACCATTGACCATATTGTCTGAGATTTCAGCAGGCTATTGAGATTTGAGCCTTCTTCCAGGCTTCATTGAAAGTATCGGTTATAACATCAAGAACTCTGCTTTATAAAAGATAATTAAACTTGTTAAGTGCAGCTCTTGCCTTGGTGGGCAGACGATGATGATGACCTCTATTTCTTCGACTATCTCATCGGCACACGAAGAACTCGAACTTCTGTTTGATCAAATAGTGCTGTGAACTGGTCCCAGCGATGATAAGATGCTGTCTGATGCTCAGCTACTATGCATCTGTGTCATGTGACATCACGTCGAGATATGACGGTCTTGATAGTCGTTTTCCTAGTTGATCCTTCACTCCCGTCCCACCCGGTGCCTCCAGCTGCTCACAGATTATTGGAAAACTCATTTTTTAAATTTGTTTATTTCAGTCTTATTAGTGTTTTTAACATTTCGTTAGTCGTCTTTCGAAATGTACGTACATTCCTTGGATATCTTTCATATATCCAGATGACCTTATACGTTAATCAATGCAAATTTTATAGTATGAGGTGACAATGTTGCGTGAAATTTGTTCAGGAATAATTGTATCGGTAGTTTTTATTTTCTTTTTTTTTTTTTTTATTTTTATTCTCAGTATTTAAGGAGGCCAGTTTTTCTTGCAGCTATTCCATAGTCTCCCATAAATGTTACGATATCAATGCTGTCGCATCTCATAATCATCTGTGCGCGTGAAAAATGGTGAGAGCCCCGTCACTCCTATACCTTATCGCGTAGCGTGTTATAAATTGGTTTTTTTAGCTGTGTGATCAACTCGGACCAAACGTACGTGGCAACTTCTATCTCCCAGTAAAGTGTGGCCAGATTGAAACTTGGAATATATCATATCATTGCGCATCGCTTAAAAATTTTCTAAATTCAGTGATGACAGATTGTTCGCCGGCAGGCAGATATTGCAGATATTGCATATATCAAGTTTGCCCGTTCTGTAATAATTATCTACTGCTACTACTGTTACTGTTATGCTATTATTAACATTATTATTATTGTTGTTATTATTATTATTATTATTACTTCTATTTTTGCAAACATCGACTATCAAGTAAAGCGGTAATAATCTGCCCACTGAATACATATTTATGTACAAAATAATATACAAACTATGAAATACGTACACGTATTTTAGAAAAGAGGTGTATTTTGTTCCAATCATAATGGTTTAATAATATTTGCACGTCTTACTATATGGTGGTATTTTTTATTCATTTTTTTTTCTGAATATTGAAAAGCACGTGTCAGATTACCCGACTGCAGGTGAAATGTCTTCTTACGTATCGTGTCATAAGCAATACACCCTACAGGAGAGTTGAACATTTGCGGAACCAGTATTTATTGTTGATTTCGGTTAATAAACTTGTGCATTACTCATACGTTTAATTTTTCTCATTTCAGGCATACCTTGTTGACTATTACGCGTACAGTTCAAGGATTTTCCCTGGGGAGCCACCAAATCACATTGGTTTCAGCTACATCTTGCCTAGCACCGTTCAAGCCAGTGTTGGACTGCTCACTGTACCAATTACCAGCAATAAGCATAGACCTATAGGTAATTATTCCGAGAGATTCATTGTTTGTTATTGTTGACTTGTTCACAAACTATTTCATTTAGCTATAATATGCACCTTTCCATGCTAACTGAGCCACTCTGAACATTAGATTTTGTAGCAATCTCTGAGAATTGGAATGCACTTCAAAATATTACCAAGAAAGAGGGAGAAATTCGTAATGTATTTATGCAAATTTATTTACTTTATTCGCCAATAATAAAAATGTCAGTTGAGAAAATTATTCTCCAAAGGGTGAAAACGAGGATAAAAAATTTATTACATAATTTTAAAGAGACAAAAAGTTCAAAATGAAGAATAAAGACGTTGGTTTTATTTGTATTTAAGGTCAGTTAACTATTGAGTATGTGCGCATAAACCCAATACCTGATTATCCATGGGATATGAGTATTTCATACGCGAAGCACTGGGAGCAGAGGTGGTCAGGTCTTGACGTCGGGCACAGAGGACTCGGTACTTCGTTTAAGTTTGAAATGAAAAAGTAAGTATCCGAGTATACAATAAATGGTCAACTGTTCGTTCTGCTTTGAATATTTTTCAAATTATTGTTTAAAATGACGAATCTTTAATAATGTATTATAGTTGTGCAAATGTCAGAGAAAACACCATTGCGTCCTTGAAAACTGCAGCTGATCATGGTGCTGACATGGTCGAATTTGACGTTCAGCTATCAAAAGACCTCATTCCAGTAATATATCATGATTTTTATGTGTCCATATCTCTCAAACGTAAAAAGCAGATTGAAGCGATGGATATGCTTGAGATACCTGTCAAGGATCTCACTTTGGAACAGTTGCACCTCTTGAAGGTAGGAGTAGACCAGAGAATTGTACTAGAAGATATACATAGATTTGAAAATTGAACGTTGAGTATAATATTTCAGGTTTATCATCTTGCCGAAGGAAGGGAAAAGAACCCAAGATTTTTCGACGAGGATCTAGAGGACCATCAACCTTTCCCAACCCTGAAAACGGTTTTTCAAGAGCTAGAACCTCATGTTGGATGTAATGTCGAAATTAAGTGGAACATGCAGTTGAAGGTAAGCTGCTAAGCACAAATTTGGATTATATAACCCAATATGAAAAAATACCAATTACTTCGTTGACAAAAATATTAATCTGTGCGGAATATGCTTATACGAATTCTTCATTTCGATATTGTTATTTTTTATTACAGGATGGTACATTCGAACTAAATCATCCATTTGACCTGAATCTGTACCTAGACATAATAATCAAGGTGGTTTTGGAGTACGGTGCAAATAGAAAGATAGTTTTCTCAAGTTTTAACCCAGACATATGCATGATGATTAGACTGAAGCAAAACAAGTACCCTGTAGTTTTTCTTACTCAAGGAATTACTTTGAAATACCCAACGTACCACGATCTCAGGTGTCAAACAATACCCATGGCAATGAAACATGCACTAGCGGCGGATATACTTGGGATAAATGTACACACCGAAGATATTTTAAGGGATCCTTCACAAGTTAAACTAGTCAAAGATGCTGGCCTAATTATATTCTGCTGGGGTGATGACAATAATGATAAAGACACCATCCTGAATCTGAAAAAACTTGGTCTACATGCTGTTATTTACGACAAGTACGTGATCAAAACACTTTTCTGTCACCTTTATATAGTTATTATTCGCATAATTTGAGGTCTAAGTTCAGTCGCTTTGGAAAGGTATTGAAATACGTTATGATGGCAAAGAAAAAAAAAAAAATTAAAAATCTTGTAACAAGTACTGAATGAAATTTCCTAGAAAATTTTATAAATTCTTAGAAGTGTCAAAACTTTTGTGTAACTCAAAATCGAAGAGGGGAAAAACTTGCTAAATCACGTAAATCTGTTCATTACCGTTTTTTATAAGAAAAAATTTTGAAACTCTGTAACAGGATCGACGAATACAACCAAAAGGAAGTCAAGGAGAGCATCTTTTTGGTAGATGCCAGGGAAAGTGAAAAGGCACTGATTGCATTGGCCCATTGTAGTCAGACTTGTGGTCCGCCTCAGCTACCACCAGCATCTGCACCAAACTCTACTGAAAAGGTAAGAAAAAACGTGAACAAAAGCTTATGCCGTGGTCTATTTGAAGTGAAGCTAATCCCTACTTATAATTTCTTACAGGGTTATTTCCTGGAATTGGAGAAGACTAGGAATTTAGTAGTGACTGCGTCAACAGCCACCTCACTGGGTTCGCTTGCTAAGAATAGTATTGGTGGAGACAGTGTTTATCCAATAAAAAATATCACTGTGAATGATTGCAGCGATGATGATGCTGCGACGGATTGTCTTTGATGCTTCTGTTTTGGAAAAACATTCGCGTGGTCATTTTTATCACGCTTAGTTAGAACGCTGTCCTCTGAAGACGCGCGAAAATTTCACTAACAACTTTTTTTAACGCAACTTTTACGGATATATGAATTAATTTTTAGTGGTCACGACATTCATACAATTATCGAGTACGGGATGTCAGCGATCCTCAAAAGTATCGTATCTTATTTGGAGCGTTAAATTGTACGAAACAGTAAAAGTGTTTTATTTTACTATTATTTTTTCATTTTATTCGGATGTTACTATTTTTGCAACGTCATACTCTTTATTCGATTCGGGACATATAGCCCACAAATACTCTCACTTGGCTCACTGACCACAAGGATGTAATATAATTATGCTTCACGTAAGAATTTTAAATGTAGTGAGGAATTTGCTCTCATTTGTACCGGCGGTGCCGCGACACAAAGCGCATATCCTTTTCATCCTATAACGATTCATATTTATTAATCCTTGTAGCTTTGAGCGTGGCATTGCTTTGTGGCTCATTGTCAGGTGCTCCTCACCTAATGGCGTATCCGTAGGATTGCAAAAGGACAAAATATACGTATTCGAGTAATGGAAATGGGAATTTTTTTAACCAAATAAGCGATTAATTAAACATGTGAACATACTGTGATGCCTACTACGTTTAGATTTCGGTATTTCTATAAATGTTTCCTTACAGTTCGGAATACCTCATTAAATTCCGGTATCCTTGCCTGTACCTTTTAAGTAAAGAAAAGCATCGTTAAACAAAAAATGGTAAACTAGTGTAGACATATTTTTAAATACACACGTTCACTCCTTTTATTACAATAAGTTGTATATTATTCCATACCGTTTGCATTATTAACGTCGTAAACATTTCATCCTAATTTATGGTATAAAAAATGCACCAGTGATTTTATCCACGTAACATAAAATATTACAAAAATGTTTGAAAAAGGTTCAATTTAATATGTTTAATTTGACATGTTCCAACTGAAGTGTATTCGCGAGCATTCAAGCATTTTTGAAATGAACAGAACGATCTTGAAAATAACTGAATATTTATATAAGTTGCGGACAAAGCATTCCTCGATTATTATTCTGCTAGGCAAAACCTTATACATATGGAACACTCTATGTCATATCTGACCTCTGATTTAGCTTGTGATTTTTTACATCATTGTTTTCATTCTTGAAGGCAATAACTTTTTTCAAAATTTTTCCAATCGATTTGAATTAACTACAATATTTGAAAACTTATATCGACCGACACAGTGAAAAAATCTGAAACAATTCTGAAAAATCATGTGCCAGATATCAAAATTTGTGAGCCTTGAGCTGGAGTGGACTTTCATATTTATTCAAGCTTGCTTGGAAAGAAATTTTTTTTAAATTAGAAGAAAACTTCAGTTTATCATGGGCGGTTTAATCAAATATTTCCATATGCAATACTGGATTTTTGACAATTTTTTCAGTTTTTTTCCAGAATAATTAATTATTTGCAATCACTTTTTCATTCCTATTAATGATCATATCAACGGTTCTTTAATGCTAGCACTGTATACCGTTTCTACGGAAATCTCGTACGGACATCTAAATACAGTATCAATCAGTACTCAGTATAAGAGGACACAGTAGCAGCAAAACATCACTTGTGCCGACATATACTGTATATCAACTGCTTTATTTTATTCGAATTGACAGCTATTCAGCAGCACAGCAGCATACGAAATTATGTTAACGTATGTATGTATGTTCATCGCGTGTCAACAGTGCGGTCTATTTGAATTTGGTGTTACTTTGAAACTTGCGTTAGCGTTTGCGTTGACTATATATCCTCAGTCAACGTATTTGTGGCATCATCGACCGATAAAATCCAGCGTAAAAGATAAGCTATCTAATTCTATTTCATAATACTATAATGTATATAACGAATAACTATTTCACAAATAATATTTATACTAATTTAATAAACGAATAATAAATATGATACTGCAATGAATAAATAGAAATAAATATTTAACAAATAACGTGTAACGAAGAATAACATACTTTTTACGCTGGATTTCGAATATTAAATACTAGTATTCTGATTAGGGAGCTTAAGGGCGCAGGAGAAATTGCAGTATTCTGTTACGCCGTATCAATTTTAATTGGAATCCAATAAGACGAGTCGGTAAGTGCAGGGTAATAGAATTACCCCCGGACCATAGACTACAGAGATAGACTGCGCGGTCTGTACATCGAGCTGAAACCACAATTAGAAAGAGGAGCGACAGCTGAAGCCGGACCTTTCTGCTGCACCATCGAAAGAGTGGGGAGCAGCCACTTGGCGAAGAATACACTTATATAAGTCATGTGTTTCCCCCTCCAAGTCATGATTATAGTGAGAAGTCCAGCTCCAGCCGTTGCTCACTCTTTCTAATTACGGCTTCAGCTTGGTGCACAGCATGGACAAAAGAATACTATCTATTTCTATAAGTCTATGACTGTGAATTAGCAGCAGCGCCCCAACAAGCTGCGGCCACAGTCTGAAATTGCAAGACCGTGGGTCAGTATAAGTATACACCTAATACACCACGGGGCAGCAGATCAGCAACAGAAGTAGTGGGATGCTCCCACTCCGAGAATTGACTGAGTGAGAATCGAGAGAGAGCCCGTAAAAACATTCAAGGTGTCAGTGGATGTCAGTTGTGTAAAGAGGAGTGAGCCATCGCTTGAGGCTATACAGCGTGTATTTACAAGTTACAAATTGTAGCCAAACGACGAATTAAGTGATCGTGACTTTCGCCGATTCAGTTTCATAACCACTAGTGGTTTGAGCAATTTTTCGAAATAAACACAAGGCGGAGCGGGAAAAATACCAAGGCAAAACTGCTCTTGTTCGATCCCCCCAAAAACAACCGAGTAAGCTGTT
Source organism: Neodiprion lecontei (assembly GCF_021901455.1). NCBI lineage: Eukaryota > Metazoa > Arthropoda > Insecta > Hymenoptera > Diprionidae > Neodiprion > Neodiprion lecontei. Next base: position 28,150,450 of record NC_060261.1, on the reverse strand, counting down.
TGCCACGAGCCTTGATAATGATTCCATTTCACGGTACTGGTATTAATTAACCAAGAACCAACTCGACCGCTCGCTCGCTTGCTTGGCTGGCTCGAGATGGGAAGAAATACCTGTTAACCTTGGCGCCAGTAACTGGACGAGGAATCGCTATCCCTCTTCTACGCCCGATCGCCTATGTATACGTTCTGCGTATCAACAAAATTACACAGGTACGTAAGTATTCCACGCTCCTAACTCGTTCGCAATAACTTGCCGCAACAATCGGAATAAAACTAGCCTAACTTGCGGTATATTCACGGTCAGACGAAGTGATCTACACTTTACTTCAAGTGAAAATCACCTTTCATACATACGTTACACTTTTACCTCTCACCTTCTGCTTCTTCTGCTTTCCTTCCTCCCATGCTTTACTTCTCGACATTACTATTATTCTCATTCTCTATTTTTTATCTCTTGCATCCTCTCCGACAGGAAGAAAGCGACGATTGAGATCTGGTCAGTTTACAATGCCCATTATCTTTACTATCGACATCTGCACCTATGAGCCGTGATGTGGTGGACTAAGGTTATCGGAATATGGCTGGCGACATGGGGTTGCCTCTTTCGAGGCATCAATTTAGCACCCCAGGCGAGTAAGAAGCAAGTTCCGTGCGACAAAACTCGTAAAGTCTTCACAGACTCGTGGGGCATCATTACCGATGGTCCTACAGGCTCCAACTACACACAGGATTCGCACTGCGAGTGGTTGATCAAGGGTAATAAAGATGCTGAAAAATAGTGTGTAATCGCTACTTAAGAAGTTGAAGAACACAGGTCAATTGCTGAAATTTTGGGAATTTTGACGGATCTCTGATCAAAAAAACATCCAGAATTTGTAACATTCTCAAAGAATCAATGTCCTCTTGCTAAGAGTCATTCTTTGTTCTCTACTAATGCTGCTTCATTATTGACCGCCCACTAAGCTCACTAGACCTAATTTGGGTCACTTTTTTTTGTAAGAGGTCGCTGTAAGTCACGTGTCATCTATAGCTCAATTTCTTGTGTTTCTCTCATCATGAAATTATTAAATCATATTTCTCTCGGCAGATGTCTAAAAATATTTGTAGGGATAAAAATATTGTTAATATTTAAAGAAAAGTTTCATGCTTCAATGTTTAGCCACACCGGTCCTCTAGTTTCTACTGATGTAGCAATAAATAATTCTTATTGCAGAATCTTTGGAAGACTTCAGAGTTGAAGTTCTTGAATATTTTCCATAAGTTGTATAGTATGTTCATTATGTACTGAGAAGAATGAAATTTAATGTGGTTTCAAGAAAAAGTGAAAAAATCAGAGATTCAATTTTCATTCAGTATAGTGGATTTTGTCATACACATCTATACTCAAATCCTTGTACAATTAGATATGCTAAATTGGTAGTGATTTTTTAAACCCAAGCAAGTATTCTGTGAACCATGATAAAAATGATGTGTAACAGATAAGCATTTCATATTTAATTTAATTCTGTTTATTATGCAGCTGACAACAGTCGCCAGTTTATTACGCTCATCTTCAGAACAATGGAAACAGAATGCAGTTACGATTACGTCTTCGTTTATGACGGGGATTCATTTAGGTCTCCCTTACTAGGCAGCTTCAGTGGCAAAACTGGGCCTCAAAACGTCACTTCATCCTCTGGCTACGTAAGTTAATCACCATTCGTTTAGTACTACTATAATTTTCTTCGCACGTCAATGAGTCAGTTTTTTAAAAACTGATCATTTCAAAACTGACAATCACAAGACAAATAAACACGTCAACTTGTTTTTGTAAAATTGTCTGTCGTCTTGAGTGAAGAAACAAAGAAACAAAAATACATACTTTGTTATATACATTCTTTTGTATCCGCTCAATTCGAAAACATCATCACTTTGCTACATCTTTCTATATTCATTTGTACATTGAAATATTTCACCTCCCTATTCCGCATTGACAATGAGGTGGTTTTGATGTGAAGATTCAGCGTCATTGCTTCTGTTCTGCTGTATTTTTGCATTTTTTTAATCCTTGCTTATCTACTTGCGTTCAGCTTAATTATCTTGCTTCTCACTCTGTTCCCAATTATGTACTGTTGTAGTTTTGCTCGCTATTAGTTTTTGTTTCATCGTATTGTACTATTGTCTATACTGTTATCAGAATGAATTTGTTCTAAATTACCTATTGAAATAGTTTTAAATAACAAATGCAGAAAAAACTATTTTTCACTAAAAAACCCGACTCGTTGAAGTTTAATGGGCAAAACCAAACATTTCACAAAGTTACTAGCATGATTTGATCGCAATGTAGAAAATTCTGTTACTTCACTAAATGTATCTGATTATAACTGTGCGAAACTCGTCTAGATTAATTATGCAAATTTACCGTTATTCAAACTTGATGTGATCCTTGGTTCTGATTAAGTTTACGATGAAAGATATACGATAGTAATAAATACTGTGATTACGTATCATCCGATCGGATATCTGAAGTTATCTACAGGTGGGAAAATGAAATTGATGATGAAATCTTGAGATTGTTTGAATGAAAAACAGTACGAAGTTACAGAACTAACACCTTTCCCAATATTTCGACTACTTTGTAACTATTGAAAATGTGCATCTGAAAATAATGGCAGACGATGATCATGCGCCACTATTTTATCTCAAAAATGAATGCTATAGAATAGAAACTGCATTTTTTTTAAATCCTACAAGTAGACATATAGGTAGAAAATCCAATTTTTTTAAAAACATATTGCCACACTTTAGGAAAGCATTCGCCTGGTGTTGTTACATTTAAACATTTGGTAATTTGGTCCTAACACTTTTCATTGTTTTTACAAATTAAATTCAATAGTGATAATACTAATGCTACCAATGACTGCAATCATTGCTAATAATTGTGACTCAAAAAGCGTCAGCTACTCTACTACTATTGTTATAGACTACTTTACTAGATACTACCTTATCAGCTCAAGTTGACAGATGAAAATTTTGTGTAATCTTTGATATCGTAATGTTATTTTTCAATCGGTTTTTATTATAGTCTCATCGAACAGGAATGAAATTTTAATGAACTTACAGCGTTAACAGATCCTCCTTTAGTCGCTTCAGACAATGATGTGCTAATGTATTGAGAAACTTATCAAATATAATACAATTAGATACTGAGCTTATGGAAAATGGATGGAAAAATTTTGCTCTGTTGCCTGAGGCCTATTCTTAATAATAAATGTTTTCTCTCTGTTATTATTTTGTTTTTCATGGGCAAACCATTGCAAGTAATCATTTTATACCAAACCAATTTAGTAAAAATTCGCTCTGCTATTAATACGATTATCTTCGAAATAAAATGAGATTTTTTTTTTAGTCTTAGAACTGGTTTTTATATCGCACTATACATACATACATGTTTAACATCCGATTAGTATTCTAATGGTAAACCGAACAGACTAAGTTCTGAAACATTCATTCAAAAATGAATTCTGCTGTGAGTTTTTCACATTGAAAGTAATTAATCCTGCACAAGTTTTACATACCTTTTTAGAACAAACCAATCAATTGTAAGCAACTAAAATCTCAGATTGATAATGAAGTAAATGAATTTAACTAAATTTTAGGAAAAACCTTTCGATTGCAGATGCTGATATTATTGTACAGCGACACTAACTATGTGCTCAATGGATTTCAAGCAGAATTCTCAGTCACAAATTGCCCAAACAATTGCACAGGCCATGGAGTGTGCCTACAGAACACATGCGTTTGTGAAAGCGAATGGGGAGGTAAGGACTGTTCGAGAGCTCTCTGCCCAGACAAATGTGGAGGTGGTGTATGCAAAAGAGGAAGATGCCTCTGTCACAGTGGATACTCAGGACAATCCTGCTCACTGGACAGAAGAGATGCAGTCGGCAATAGGTACGTTTTATTATCTTCATGTCGTAATGTCTCTGTTTTATTTCCCCAACTCCATGTTCATCTCGTGATGCATAACTAATTTCATTTCGTTCATAAAAATTACTACAATAATTTAGAAATGACATATTTGCACAGGAAAACTTCTTCAGATCTGGGAATTTTCAATATTGAATCTTCCAACAATGCGGTCACAAGATATATTTTCAAGGAGGTCTAAATAAGAATGGTTTTTATTGAGTTTAGTAAGATTTTGAATCGATGAAAGAAACTCATATTTCTTTGCCCCTGGTTACCGTTGTTTTGCTATCTGTATTTCAGATGGCATTGGCTGTCACATTCTGAAGGCGGTATGACTCCTCGTGCAGCTCATACTGCTGTTTATGTCAATGAGACGGATGCTCTTTACGTCTTTGGGGGGTATGATCTGAATCACATACTTGGAAATTTGGAAGTATATCGGTTTTCTAACAGCCAATGGGAGGACGAATATGGAGTGGTCCTTGGTGAGTCGGAACTCCTCTTGAAACTTGCCGCTAAAAAACTTATATAAGTGATGACGATAGCATAACAGTGCTTCTTATGTCTTACTTTACATTTTTTCCAATCATTCTTTGTAATTCATGTTGTTTCAATTCTAAAATCCATTATTGAATTTAGTAAGTGTGCTGTAAACTCAATCATACACAATTCAATTCAAACATAGAATAAAAGAGAGATTATATATTTTTTTTGACCAGCATCTTTTTACCAAACATCATAGAGGGTGTGTGTGTGGAATAAATTTTCTCCAGCCCCCTTTTGGTGCCCTGTCCCGCTAAAGTCGTTTATGCAGTCTTAAAATTTTACACTTTAACTTAGTGTGAGATCCGAAAAATGTAATAATCATTTTTAGTAAACGAGAACACACCTTGCTTGCTCAACAGAAGGAGCATCGTCGCCTGATTATCTTGATCCAATGCTGATAACAAGCGAGCTAGAGAAAGCCGGCCCTGGTGGTGAAGAGCGATTCGGCCTACGTCCGACATCGTTTTTTAGAAATCTTCTCTATAGTATCAAAGATAACAGCACATTTAGTTTGAGGCACAGAGCAACTGTTGAGGCTGGCCAACATGGATGGAGAGAGCTAAGAAATACCCCTGAACATCGAGAACGAGAGAGGAAAGAGCAGGAGGCAAGGGAAAAGGAACTCAGGGAGAGACGAGAGAGAAATGAAAGGAACGAAAAACTGAGGCGAAAGCATCTCACCCGGCGCCCGAGACCACGGTATTTGATTTTAAAACAATATGACTGATTTTCATCTGAATTTGGTTGCATGTTCATTTTTTGTTTTTTTATGATTTGTTGATCTTATTTCAAAATTTGTGCATTTGACAAGATATACCAGATTTGCTGAACTCGACGAAGACTCAGATGAGCCTGCCCCAAAGACTGATGATGATATGTCAAATTGGGAAGATAAAATATCCGCAAGTAATCCATTGGACGAAAATCCTTACATTCAGGAAATTATTGAGCCCAAGTTCACGACTGAATCTACAATAGTTAAAGAAGATTGTACGACGCAGAATCTTGACGAGCTACCAAAACCCACTTCGAGATATGGTCATGCTGCTTGCAGATACGAAGGTTGGTAATTTATTGAATATTTTTTAACTGTAATCACTCTTTAATTCAAGCAGCAAAGAATTAAGGTTTGCAATACGAATTGAACTGATGAAGTTTTCTTGTTTATTCTCAGGTGGCTTTGTCATATATGGCGGTAAAGTTGAAGATGGTTCACTTTCTAATGAACTTTGGCATTACGATGTTGTAAAACGAACTTGGACTCTGCGTGCCAAAAACTCACCATTTTATCCTCCTCGATTGACAAGACATTCCTTAACTCTAGTCAACGATGAGATATATTTATTCGGGGGAAGTACAATTGATGGAGAATTCTCATCGAATCTTTATAAAATTAGCCTAAATTTGTGTAAGTAATTGGAATGAAATCAATTCAACAATAGTTTATTTATAACTTGCAATCAAAGTAACAACGATTTTACAAGATTCAATATCTTAAATTTACAATATAAATATTCTACTTGTCTATTCCTACATTTTTAGCTGACGAGACCGCATCGGAAAGGTGGAGAGAAGTGCGTCCCAGGGGTGGCAAGGAGTTGGATGTTCGTGTTGTAGCACATAGTACAGTTTACCATCAACCCACAAATTCTCTTCTGATCTACGGTGGTGTTGTCGCGAGTGTGGCTCGTTTCAGCAAACTTTCCGACAGGATGTTCGTTTTTCAACTTGACAGAAAGGTCTGGTCGGAGATCCATTATCCAAGAGCTCCTCTGAGGGATACATATGTGCCACGGGAACGTGCTTTCCACACAAGCACTATCATAGGTAATCGTTTATCAATTTAGTCATGTTCAACAATTTGATTGAGGTAACAGGACTGGAATCATCTTTTTTTTTTTTTAGGGAATATTACACTGATAATAGAGTATCAAAAAATTCGTTATTCTTCTAAATTCTTATTCGATTCGAACGTTAATTTTTTATTTTATTTTTCTCATCTGAAGGAAAATGGCTTCTAGTAATTCATAACGTGAATCTTGTAGCATACGAAATAGCGTAAATAAAACACTAGCAATAGAGTTTATACTGATCATAATTTGGATCTGGCTTATTGGATCCTGGTTCTCGTGACTAAAAATTGACGAAGCCATTCAAAGAAGAAAACATTTCAAAAACAGTAATTGTTGATTTAAACCTTCAGGAAATTACCTGGTCGTATTTGGTGGATACTCTCATAGGCATAACAAGGAGGAAATTTGCTACGGCAATCAGATGTACCTTTACCATCTTGGCTGTCACGCTTGGGTTAGTCACGACATATTAGGACAGAGCGATAAATGTAAGTGGAAATTGATGTGCAAATCAATTAATTTCTTCAACTGTATTTATACAAACTGAACTATTTAACCTTTCCTATTTTTTTTCTATTCCATTGCAGCAGATTCATCTCCCCACTCTCAATATCCCAAACAACAGGGAGTCTTCGCTCATGCCGCGGATGTGAGGAATGGAAATACGTTGCTCCTTGTCGGCGGTTATCATGGCAATGTAAACGCAGACCTCCTTGCTTATACTTTGCCACCGATGCTGGCTCCCAGAGATGGCGATTATATTGAACCAGAACAAATTTGCTCAAGGCATAAACGCCTTGCAGATTGCGCGGCTAATCCTGAATGTGGTTGGTGCTCCGCTGACGAGGTTGGTTATCATAATGTTTTATGTTTAAGTATACAGTTGTGTGGGAGCTGTGTGTTTAGATTGACCGAAAAAGTTTGCTTTTACTCCACAAATCTTTGATTGAGGTTTCAAAATTTGATCGTTTCAAGATCGTATTTTCCACTATGCAAGAAATTTTTCATAAATGCTTTAATCTAGCTGCTGATGTTCAAGTTCGAATGATTTTGTGGCGTCTAGCTATCAGGGAAATTGTGCAATTGAGAAAAATCACAAAATCTTATTAATTGAGAAAAAAAAACAGAAATAGCTAGAGTACCTTGAATATCAAGCTCACTGAACTATATAAGGACTATATGAAGCTTTTCTAATTGTGAATTAACAATAAAATTAACGAAATATTTTCAGACTTGCTACGGTCGAACTGTTGGTAGTAACTGCACCACAAATTTACAAACGACGAGATGTCCCGGCATTTGTCCAGCGTTGGGAGATTGTCATTCGTGTCTAATTCATGGACAGCCAGGTGGTCGTTGGGGAACAAGCGCAAGGGGTGGAACTTCAGTTTCTAACAAATTGAATCTCGGTACGTGTACATGGTGCGTTCAGAACGCAAGATGCCACCACAAGGATGACAATTATGGTGTGTGCGGTCTGCGGGAAGACACAGCATCTCAGATACCCGGATGGTGGGGTTCAAAGGGGACGGAAATTGCGAAGGTCGAGGAGTGCAGAGAACTGGATCGACGTCCTGGACTAACATTTCTCAAGTATAAACCACCGGTTAATTTTAGCCAGCCTGATTCTGTAGCTATCGTCAATGCGACTACCGTCGACTTTAACGTACCGTCAATGCAAGGGGCCAAAACAGAGTCTGGTCTTGGTGGAGAAATGATCGCTAGACTGCTTGGCTTCCTCAGACCACCTCAATCTGTCTGGGAAAGCACCGCCGAACATCTAAAGATTTGCGTAAGCTATAATAGTGCAACTCTTCACGTATCGCACAGCGACGACGCTCGAGAGTTGGTGAGTTTGTTATGAAGATTATCAAATTTTTGCTCTGCAAATGTCAATATCTTAAGAATTTACAAAAATTAAAGTGAGGTAGTTTGAGATTTTTCATTGAAGCTACTAAAATTAGTCATTTTTTTTGGAAGTTATCATCAAAAGCCACTTCTTAAGAAATATCACAACTTAATAGTTTTTTACATTACTGATCATTTAAAAAAATTTCACCAACTTCTTTATTCGTACCTTAACTTGTGAGTAAAACACTTTGTTTTTTCCCTATTCCTCAAGGCTTTAGTTGCTAATCTGACTGCCGAGGCATCTCAGTGCATACCCACAAACTGGCCAGACGGAAACCCAACGATGTTGCTACCAGGTCGTTATCTCCTAGACTTTGAGTCAAGACGTATGGTAACGACGAACTATGCTTATGCCAGTAAAATGGAAATAACGCACAACAAACGCAACGAGAATCCAAAAGTGTTCACCTTTGAATACCTCGAACCGTTCCAAAACGGCTCCTGTCATCAGTACCATAACTGTCTTCACTGTCTAACAGATTCGTCTTGTGGGTGGTGCGAAATAACGAACAAGTGCATGTCTAGATCATCGAACGAGACTGAAAACTGCGCAGCTAACGTTGAGTGGGACGACGATGGACAGCCAATAAGCGAATGGCACTACCTCACTATAACACCTTCAACCTGTGCCAATTGCTCTAATTACATTTCATGTGAATCGTGTGTTGGAAGCAATCTGTGCGAGTGGTGGACCGAGGAAGCTAAATGCGCAAGAATTGGCCGTCTACCTAATGCTGTCGCTAGCGTTGATCGCTGCCCTGTACCGTGTAGGCAGAGGTCCAGTTGTACCCAATGCCTCGACGAAAGAGGACGATGCGTTTGGTGCGAGGCCACACAAGAGTGTTTTTCATTCTCAGTTTACACATCTGAGTATCAGTTTGGTCTCTGCAGAGAGTGGATGGACCAGGCCGGCTTGATGGGAATAACTTCAAGGTCGAGTTCAACACTGACTGGTATTGATCAGTGCAAGAGCTGCGGGCGACACGCAAACTGCTCGAGTTGTCTTCATTCCCTGAGCTGTGGCTGGTGCTACAGCTTGGAAAATCCTATCACAGGAGTCTGTGTTCAAGGTGATTTCAATCAACCCCATGTAAATTGCAGCGCAGCCATTAATGCCAGACAAAACTCTACTCTAAATCCCGAGAACGCTGGATGGGCCTACGCCCAATGCCCGGATGTCGATGAGTGCGATCTCGGCCTTCACGATTGTCACCCTAACGCCGCCTGTACAAACACCCATGGGAGTTTCAGTTGCCAGTGTAAGAGAGGCTTCAATGGAGACGGACGGGAAAACTGCACCAAAACTTGTTACGAAAAATGTGTTAACGGATACTGCAGTGAAGCACCCGATTATAAGTGCGAGTGTAATTTGGGATGGACTGGACCAGACTGTAGGACCAACTGTGGATGCTATAATCATTCCACTTGCGTTCAGGGTCCTGGTGTTTGCGACGAGTGCCAAAATTGGACGACTGGAAAATACTGCGAAGAGTGCAAGGCTGGGAGCTTTGGAAATGCTACCACAAGCTTGGGGTGTAGCAAGTGCAATTGCAACGAACATGGCGATAAGGATAGTGGCGTTTGCGACCGACAGACTGGGATTTGCTTCTGCAGGGATAACACCAAAGGAAATAATTGTGAATTATGTGAAATGGGGTACTATGGGGATCCGAGGAACGGAGGAATGTGCTATTACGGCTGCATGGCCAGGGGTATGCTAGGTGGTGAAACTGCCGGAAGACAGGGACTGGGAAGCAGACACTCGCAGGTATGAGAATTAACTTTATAATAAACTGAAAAAAGCTGGGAAATTTTATAGATTTTAATTGAGGGTGTCTAGCATCAGAGAATTTTTGGAGAACCGGTAAATGTCAGGGAACTTGATATGCCATTGATTCTTAGACACCCAGCTGTCTATTGTCTTTAATAATGACGTTATACTTTACTGTATACTTAGAACGTTATATGAAAAATCACTACCTGGCAACCGTACGATTATTTATTAATATAACGTTCTAGATTTGATTTTGTAAGGTAGTTGATAATTCTTGGGGAAAAACAATTATTTTCATACAATATAAAACCTAGTAACAAAATTTTGTTGACTGAGATTGTTACTGTATATTCTGTATTGCAATGTGCAATCCTATTCTCAGGTAGCTCTTTTGGAAACGCAACAAGGAGGACCACCGACCAGAGAATGTCTCTGGATAGTGAGCCCAGCATCCGGACTTTCTCCTGACACGATGACGCCAAGTATACAAAGTGTTATACAATTTACGCTTCATGACGATATCGATATAAGCTGCCAGGAAAACAGTGTATACGTTTATGATGGTCTTCCTGATTTTGTGTCCACCACAACTAGCCACCAGAGTCAACTCCTTGGCGTTTATTGCACAGAGAGTACCAACTACCCTGTGACTGTTGAAGCGAAATCAGGATTTCTAACTGTGCACTATAAGCAGCTCGACGACGTTGAAGGTTTCAACGCAAGCTACGTCGTTATGACTTGTAACAATTGCCCTGACAATCGAGAGTGCAGAAATGGTAACTGCTTGTGCAAAACTGGATTCGTTGGTATAAATTGCGACATTGAACTCTGTCCAAACAATTGTACTGCGTTGAAGAAACAAGGCATATGCGATAAGAGCTATGGTCATTGTGCATGTACCTCTGGATATGGGGGTCGCGATTGTTCGGTCAAAATAAAGGAAAACCAATTGGTTTTTACGGAGTTATTTAACTCGGAATACCTTGCTGACAATCTTGATCATCTTCGAAAAACTTTGCCCAGATTTGGCCATAGTCTCGTCGCCGATCGCAGAGGAAGCCTTTGGATGTTTGGTGGTTATTCTCTCAGTAACGGACCCCTCAATGATATCAGACTGTTTGATACGAAAAACAATACTTGGATGCCGGTTACCGTTGAGTCAACATCCGAGGCGTCGATGCCTCAAGGACGATACTTCCATGCCGCGGAAATAGTTCACAGTAGACAGCAGATTTACGTCTATGGTGGTCTTTCGGTGAAGGAGGAGGGTGTGCAAGGATTGTCTAACAACACGCTAGATGACTTTTGGAAATTTAGTCTGCAAAATCAGAGATGGAGTCATATTTCTCAGGATGCTTCTAAAAAAGAACCACCTCCATTGGCTGGACACACTTTGACCCTTAGGAGAGATGGAGAATCGGAAAGTCTGATACTTGTTGGTGGATTTAGCCCGAAATATGGATATCTTGAGACCGTTTGGGAGTTTAATTTGGAGTCTGAGACATGGGACACTATTAATACTACTGGAAATGGTCCGTTGGGTGTTTACGGGCATTCGACTGTTTATCATGCAAGATCCGAGAGTTTTTACGTGTTCGGAGGATATACCTATTCCATAAACAGAACCTTCATCTCCAACAAACTTTACGCGTTAAATTACAAAACACGGGTTTGGTCTGTGCTTCCTCCATTCATTGATGAACTAACTGATGGGAGTAGCTTGGTAAGCCACCCATAATTTGTTTAATACTTTATTTACGGTGAGAAACTTCACCGTTTACTGTAAATAGTGGTGTTCAATGGTCATAGAAAATTTGAAGATAGCGAAGTTACAGGGAATTTCATATGATTTTTAGAATTTTTCCATTTTTATCCATTACACAGTTATAAATTTCCAAGTAATGTGCACCGCCAAATTCAAATTATGAAACGTTTCATTCCACTATTATATATTTGCAACTAATTCATACCAATTTTAAGTTTCATAAAATATGTCAAAATTAACTCAAAAAATGTTGCATTACCATAAGCAAGGAATATCCATGCTAACTTGACAATGTTTTGGAATAAGATATACTCAAAAATTCTACTGGGATTTTGCAATTAGTAAATAACAGTTTATTTTGCGGGCAACATTTTCCGTAATTGTTTCAGTATATTAAAATTCTTATTTTCGCTTGCAGAATAATGTCTTTCGAACAGTAGAATATGCAATTATTATTCACAGACAGTTCATTAATTGCATTGCAGAGAATTGGTGAATCGTGAGAAATTGAGCCACTGAATTTTACAGCTAATTCTAATGAAGAACTATAAAATCTTGACTAAATTGGGGATATCTGAAAACGAAGTATGTGATGTCTGTATTTCTAACTTTTCAGCCACAAGCTCGTTTTCTTCACTCTGCGGTTACAACGGATGAGTATATGGTAATTTTTGGAGGTCGTCAGTATCCACGTAATACGACAGATTCGTTAATAGCCTACAAATATTCGTGCAATCTATGGATACGCTTGATAACTACAGACATGGAGATCATAGGAACACCACCACCTCCTGCTTATGCTCACGCAATGACGCATGCAGACCCAGAAACTAACGCTATCTACGTCGTAGGAGGATTTGACGGTGGAATTAAAAGTCACGTAACGCTGATAAACATACCTGAAGATCTTTGCAGTCTTTGGACAGATAAACCAACCTGTCGAAAATATTTTGGATGCTCATTCTGCGCCGTCACCACTCTATCAGGGACAAATGCGACTTACTGTTTCTCTAATGAAAATCTTGACAATAAAGAAGACAAGTTAGTATAATTAAATGGAATGTGATTTAAGGGCTTTCTTATGCCTTTTCATATGGTTAAATGTGATAAATACATTAGAAATAGAGTAACGATCTCTATTATTTCTTCTTAGGTGCGACGTTAACGTCACACAGGCACAGCGGTCTAATGGATTATTCTGTAACGCGGACTGGATGGCGTCAAGGACGTGTGCGAATTTTAAAACTTGTACCGAGTGTTTGGCGCAGTGGCCTTATTTCAAAGGAGATGAGCCTGTCTGTAAATGGTGTAAAAATTGTCCACATGGAAAGTGCATACCAGCAGAAAAGGAATGCAATGATCAGAAAAAGTGTAATCTCTCCGTAAGCGATGTCAATCAATGCGGAGAGAGGCAATGTCCGGCTAGTGATTGTGAGAAGTGTAAAAGCCTTGGGAACTGTGTCTGGACCAGACAAGTATTAAAAACTTGTAAGCAGTTTCAAAAATCTCGAGTTCTTCGATTTACAAACTTCTTCAACGTTCTTCTATTGACATATTTTATTTGCTTTCACAGTTGAGCTCGGCATCAAAGTGTCCGCAGAACCTGTGTATGACTGGAATTGCGTCGCTGAAGATATATTCAACAGATCCAGCATAAAAATGAAAAATACTCCGCAGGATCAGTGTGACAGCCGATGCAGTGATCATAAGGATTGTAAGAACTGTCTTAAGGGCACAGGAGCTGAAGGTGGATGGAGCGAATGTCGATGGTCAACACAGCTAAACGAGGTAAAGATATAGTGATTATGATTCGAGTTTTGTATCCACGTATAATTAATCGAGTATATGATAATGGATATTGCATTGTGATGCAGACTCTGAAAAAAGATATAGGTACCTATTTATTATTTTATACACCTAATTTGCGAGAACAATTCTTTCCCTTTTCCTAGTGCATCTCGCCTTCGTATCAACCTCTTTATTGTGCTGGAGGTGTGTGCGGTTTGGTGCTTCGAGGGGCAGATTCTGATCACTGTCCCGAGCCGTGTGAAACTTTTAAGCAATGCAGTACCTGTTTGAAACATGCGCACTGCGGATGGTGCTCACTTGATTCCCAAAACATAACAGGGCAAGGAATATGTACCGAGGGATCCCTTGAAGCCCCTGCGGAACATCCAGCTGGTGGAACCTGTGAGATGTTATACGACCAGTTATATGCAACGCCGGAGACACGTGCGTAAACATTATTTTCTTGTACATCTTGAAATTTTTCAATGCACTCACGCGTGTGATGAATATACCACGATTTATAAGTGTTTGCAAATTGGATCTGGTTAAGAGGGGTGTAAAACAAGTAGACGTTGAAAAAGTGGATGAATTTTGGGAGTTTATATCCTCAAAATCAATTATTCAATTCCACAGGGGTTTGGTCTGTTCAAAAGTATGGCGATCACCGTCCAAAATTATTGACATTATTCTCAATAACAATGTTTCCTATGAATTGATTCTAATTCGAAAAATATGTGAATGAAATTTGATCTACATACTTTTGAATAGAATAATTGCTTGTCGAGGTATGAATTCTCAATATTCACCCACTTTGTCACTCGTTTACTTGTATATACCCCTTTGAGAAAAATTGGACTTACTTATCTTTGACTTGAGGGTCAAGAAATTTTTTTAAAACATCTGGCAGGCATGATATAGCATTTGAAATTAAGAGATTTGGTTTATTTTTCTTCTTGTTTTGATTTTGTGATTCATTTGTAGCTACTACACCAGCTTCTGTACCGCAACTATCTGATTCTACTGAAGAAAAAGACAATGCAACAATGCCTATACCAGCCATAGTTATTCCTCCGAAATTTTCATGGCACTATGTGAGCTGCCCTCCAGAAAACGAGTGCAACAATGGTCATCACACCTGCTCACCACAAAGCGAACAGTGCGTCGATATGGAAGAGGGATTCAAATGCATCTGTGGTTCTGGATACAAGTCTGAAAAGTACGAGTTCACTTGTTTGAATTAAAGTATATTTATACAATCGGGAATATCATTATCTGGTACTAGTCCTGTTAGGATCAACACCTTTCAATCGCTGAATTTTACTCTCTCCGTACACTTGCTGGTGCCCAGTTGACTTTTTCATCAACTATGCAAATGTGGTTCAAGATAAACTTGACTGAAAATTGAAAAACTTTTCTTTTGAAACTCTAGGAAATTTTCACTTGCTTACTTATTGTACATCCTGCAAAACTCAGTCATGTTTTTAAAGTGATTCTTATTTGGGAGTCGGAAAATTTTTCTTTATGATGTCCCCCAAATCTGTTCTATATTATTGAAAAAAAATCTGCGTAAAGTTTTATATGTTTTCCCATAGGTGTAGCGGCTTGAAATTTTACACAGATTTTTTTTTAATGATTTCAAACAGTTTTGAGGGACTTCGTAAAAAAAAAAAAAAAAAAAATTCCAAGCTCCACATAAGGACCACCCTAATGTTTTCTCAATTTTATCCCTGAGTTTATAATCATGTGAATTTGAGAACATCATAACATTTATTATTATTTGTCTTCTTTGCAGCACCACAGCTGTCAATGAGTTTGGAAGGTTTGTGAACTACTTGATAATTTAAAAAACACACTATTTTTCGTCGATCAAATTACCTACAAGTAAATTTCTTAATTTGCCAAAAAGTCTCACACATTTCATTCTTGTAACTTTCTTTTAGGAGTATCTGCGTTCCTGTTTGTTCGCAAGGTTGTGTCCGAGGCACGTGCATTGAGCCCGATGTCTGTCGTTGCGATTTTGGCTATGTGGGTGCAAACTGTTCTATTCAGTGTCAGTGCAACGGTCACAGCAACTGTGCTGGACCCGATAAACTGGATGTGTGTCTGGAGTGCCACAACAACACAATGGGTCCCCAGTGCGAGAAATGCTTACCACTGTTTGTCGGCAATCCGGCGGACAACGGGCAGTGTGTACCCTGCTTGGATTACTGCAGTGGGCATACTCACGTCTGTATCAACGAAAGCATGATTGTAACCGTAAGTAATGTTTGTCCACAGCCGTGCATTTACTCATTCGAAAATTTCTGTTCTCTGATGAAACTAGTAGAGTTACATAGCGTTTTCCTTTCATTCAGGATCCGAGTGAGGTAGGAAAAATGTCTCCGGAAATGTTGATGGAGAAATTAGTTGAGGGACCGATAGCTAATGCGAGATGTGTCGAGTGCAAGAATAACACAAAAGGAGATAAGTGTGCGGAATGCATCAGTGGGAATTTTAGGGGTACCGAAGACCTTAGAGACGTTTGCAGACCGTAAGTTGAAGCAAATATGGTTTCATTTATACAAATATTATGTTTGTTAGACTCTCAATTGTATAATACCATACTAATTGTATAGCTCTTGTTTAATCTATGACTCTTTCAAATTCACTTTTTAAGTATATTCTAGCCAAATCTTTGTATTTTTGTGGCGTTCTTTTCTAGACTTGAATTAACTAGACGGAATTATTTGATTCATTCATACAAGATTCCTAAAATTTTGCTTTTTTTTCCCATAGCTGTGAGTGTCACGGTCATGGAGATACGTGCGATGCAGTGACAGGTGAGAAATGTAATTGTGGCAACAATACAGAGAGTGAGCAGAACTGCGCGAGTGGTCCGATAAAAGCAGCTAATACTGGAGCCACCCCCTGCTGGATGGTTCAGTGCAGTAAGTGTCGGGAAAATTATGCTGGAACACCGACGATGGGTCACCAATGTTACAAGACCGTTACTGTCGACAACAAGATGTGCTTCGATTCGAAATTAATAGGTGAGTTGCATAGCGTGAATTTTGCATCAAAGAAATATTTTGGACTGCGTTGTGTTTTTGTGATGATATCAGGTTGTTACAACTTTTAAAAAATATGTAACGATTGATTTCTACCACGAATTAATGCAGTATTGTTTTCACTGAATATCAACGATCATGGAAATATTAATAAATATCTCTGACTTTTCGAAATTTTGCGGACTACATTTCTGAATTCAAGTTTTGAAAGATAAGCGTGATCGTTGGATCAGTGAATTACATTTAGCGGTGGTATATATTTTCATAAATGATTATTCTTGTTGACTTGCACCATGCTTTTATGTCCGGAGGATCACATGGTTTGTACGACTGTTTGTACTCCTCTTATTACGTTATGTCTCCGTTAATTCAAATATTCCTCCACATAGTGACATTGAAGTACATAATAATATATGAATATGACTGAAAATCGATTAAAAAAGCGGCAAGCATTTCTGCTAAAACTTTTTGCCATTATTTCAGATGAGTGCAAAGTCAAACCCAAACCGCTGAACCCAGGACAAACTGTATTCTACATGGTTCAGCCAAGGTTCATGAATGTTGATATCCGAGTTATGGTTGATGTCACTCAAGGTGCACTAGACCTCTTTCTTAGTCCCAGAGACGACTCTTTTGTTGTCAGTTTGAACAGCTCTACGGGATATCAGGACGTAAGTTTTATTCAGACATAACATATCTAGAAATATGAAAAATGAGCGCAGAAAAATGAGCATAGACTTAGGAGGTTTTCAAGATTACAGTATAACTTAAAATATCGACTCATGAAGTTTGATCAACACTTCGAAATATGAAATTGGTATAATGTCGATATTTTTCAAAATACTATTTCTAACAAATAATTATGTACGAAAATTTACAACATCTGTACAGTCATCTGCAGTAGTTATTTAAGATAAAACTTGAAACTATACGTTGTTTAAACGCTTGCAAAATAATATTGACAGAAGATTTATTTCTAAGATCAAGTTCAACTTTGAGACAATGAATGCTTTTTACAACTCTGATCAAATTTGAGTCAAGTGTAAGATAATTCATTCAGTATATCTACCTGTCAATAACACAAAACTTCGACATTTATTACTTCATCTTGTTAATGAAGCAGTTTTCTGAGTTCATATATTCATATACTGATTTTTACAAACATATCCAAGTATCGCGAAAGTATTCATACAGGCAAATCACGAGGATTCTATAAAACTATTACACAGCCTCACAGGGGCTTTGAATCATTTTATTGAATCACTTTGGTTATCTGAGGTTTCAATAGGCGATGTAGTTTAACCAGTTTAACCAGCCAAGGCAGTTAACCTGTTTAATTAGTCAATGCCTAGATCAGTTAACCGGTTAATTGATTTCCATATAGATCAATTTTCAGGCAATTAAATCTTTAGACCACCATAGATGGTTAACTGATTTTGACCAGTGAATTGGTTAAGCCATTGACTAATTAACCAGATTAACTATAACGACCGGTCAAGTCCATTAAATTGTACGGCCCTATCTTCACACAAGTGCGTATAAATAGTATATTATGTAACAATGGAACAAAGTCAAAGATTATTCCC
Organism: Neodiprion lecontei; assembly: GCF_021901455.1. Lineage (NCBI taxonomy): Eukaryota > Metazoa > Arthropoda > Insecta > Hymenoptera > Diprionidae > Neodiprion > Neodiprion lecontei. The sequence goes on along the minus strand of NC_060261.1, from coordinate 28,132,230 downwards.
GCAGGTGGGTTGGGAAGGCAGTAATCACCTAAGGGAACAATCGACATTTATTCCTGTTTTACGTGTAGGACTCTATTTCCGACTCAACTTTGGCCAACATTACTGACTTGAAAAAAAGTAAAGAGAAAATCTAAAAAACGCATACAAGTTTATGGATGTAGGTCGGCGGGAGTCAGAGCGTGGGCGCGGGTTTAGGGCTGTGGGGGAGAAGCTGTCCGTTCGCCAATAATATACTTTTTAAAAATAAAAGAAAATTTCTAAATTCAAGGAAGTACAATAAAAATAATTGTTTCACATTCATTCTATATTAGCAACATCAACAATTCATATAATAATTAATCAATTGATATTTACTTTTTTTACTGTAACGAAAAAAATTAGAAACTTGTTTAAATTTTTTGTGAAAGCTTCAAAATGACAAGCGCTACAAAGGAAATAATATGCCACTTGTGGCCCACTTTTCATGTGAAATAAATGAACATTATGGTTGAAACAGGAATAAACCAATCAAATAACAGGCTTGATAATTTTTTTTTGCTCAGGTCGAGCTGGATAGTCGGTTCAAAGTACGCAATGACTATCACGACGACTGGTTAGATAATCACCCTTACAACAGGATGCGGAGGGTTGAATTCCACCCTCAAGAATCCTCGTCTTCTCAGTCGAACGGTACAACAACAACGGAAAGTAACTGGAACTCAGCGGCTCAGTACATTGTAATGGAACGTTACGCAGAGGGTCTGGCAACCTTTGTGACGGTAGAACAGCGTAACACTTTCCTAGTGATAAGAAACCTGACGAACAGACTGGTTCTCACATTGCCACAGGACAGGCACGAGCTTGGCCAGACAAAATTCCATATAGCACTTCGTGCCATAGACGCTCCGAGCCCAGAAATAAACGGCAGAGCCGCTTACGGCATGATTTTCTTCAGGCAGGACCAGCTTCATATCGACCTTTTTGTATTTTTCTCGGTATTTTTCTCCTGTTTCTTCCTTTTCCTAGCAGCGTGTGTAGTTGCTTGGAAGACAAAGCAGGCAGCAGATATCAGGCGCGCTCGGAGACGACACGTGGTCGAGATGCTGCACATGGCTAAACGCCCGTTTGCTTCCGCCACTATTTTATATGACAGGGACGGCTGCAGCGGTCTTAGTCCCAGCTCTCCTCTTAGGAAAGGACGGCGTAGTAAACAGATGAACTTTCACAGTGACGTCAGACCTGTCGCTGTTGAACCTACAGACGACGGGGTTGCCGCTGTCGCGACTGTTTTTATTCGCCTACCTGGAGGACGACAGGCACCCGTTAAACTTGCTCTGGGTAGTTCTCTCATTTTATTGGCACGTGTTCATCCTGTTAATGGGAGAGCGTTTTTGAGACGCAGGAATAGCCATGCGCCAAATTAATTATAAATTTTACACAAAGTCCATATGACTATTATTATTGTCATTATTATTACTATCGTCGCTACAATTTTTCTTGTCTCTCTTTATCAGTTATCATTGCGTCCGTATGTTTTTATCATTATTAATATTATTATCGGTATTAGTATTATTTATACAATTTCAATGATATGCAGCTAAACTTTTATTTTGAAATTGCTACTACATATTCATTTACAATCGACAAATATAATTTGGGTTGTTGAAATAAGTTTTTTTCGGTATATATGGTGCGACTAAATTTTGCTAAAGAAGAAAGTTTGAAAAAAAAATAATCTTTCTTTTTTCTGATATAATTCTGATTGTTACAAAGAATACTCATGTCGCGCCATCACCTGTTAAATGTTATTTAATTTTTGTCATTGTTATTATTATTATTATTTTGTTTCGTTTCTGTGTTGAAAAATTGTCTTTCAAATGCATGGAAGCCTAGTTTTCACAATAGGCTCTGCTATACTTTTTTACAGTTCGATGAAAGTTCTCTGTTTGAATTCACTTGTTCAAATTTTTGTCCCTAAATTTGCTTTGATTCGAATGTAAATACTTTCTTGAAACATTTTAATTGTAGATATGAAATTTTTTAAACATAAAATGAAACAGTCGTTGGTATGTGGATTATGCGCGGGTTACAGCTCACTTTAAAAAAAATTTGACCCGTGTATAATATTATGTAGTATTTTAATATATTCGATTTTATTTTTCAATAATAGGTAATATGTGTTGCTATATTTAAAGTCACACGACACTTTGTGATTTGTAGCAATAAGTTAGGCCACAATTATTTTTTTTTTTTCTTTTGTTCTTATTTTCCGTCTTTTTAACGGCTATTGCCAATTATTATAATATACAAATATACATAAATAATTATACAATATTTTTACAATCGAATTTAGACATTCCTAGGCAATATTCCGACCGTAATATAGGTACACAAATCCTATATAGAATAACAACTATTTTACAACACTCTATTTTGGGTAATTATGGTTTCTTCGATACGATTAATATTATATTATTTTATATTATGATTAATATCATGATATTCCTTGTTATTTTTGATTTTCGTTTCTCTAATAATGACAATGCCGTCTCGTGGAGGGGACTGTACGTTTGTACATATATACAACAATCTGTAATTATGTATTAATCGCTAAAAAATTATACTAAAAATTAGTATTAAGTCTATCTATACATGTAAGTATGTGTATAGGTATATTATAATAGAGTAAGAGGTGTAAATGGTGAGGTAAAATCTATATGAGAATAAGTCTTGATATGCTAATTCACATACAAATACAGGCGTGCGCACACACAAATATACAGGGTGTGCCATTTTAATCAAACATGTCGAGTATCACAAAAAATAAGCTGGTTACAAAAACAAGACAGATCAAAGTTCTATGGTTTTAAAAAGGGCAAAAGATTATTGTTCCATGTTTACCTTGAATCAGAAAACTTAAAAAGCGTCATCCCGTCACTCCAGTCTTTGATTGAGACATTGTTAAAAAAATTAAAGTTTGATCTTCTCCCGATGTGTGTTACAGTTTTTACAAAAAGGAAACGCCAATTACTTCTTTCTCAGAAAAAAAATAAAAAAAAATTTGTTGGCTGGCCAACGATGCCATAATATATCCCCTTAAAATCATGAAACTTTTTTATGAAACGTAGTTTTCAAGGCGACGAAGTTTTTTTTTTTTTTTCTTTTTAATTGGATGATTTATATATGAAGCATTTTATGCCAAATCGCCGTGTTTCGAACGTCACCTTCAATTTGGATACAACTTCATCAGGTGATAATAGCACTGTCAAAAGACTACTGGTTTTTTATTTTCACGTACGATTGTCTTAGAGTTCCGAATATTCACACCTGTTGATGATTTGGATTTTATTTTTTCAAACCATTGAACGATTCTAAAAAAAAAACAACGTCTTCTGTAGTTTTCCTTGCATCCTGTGCAAATGTGGGTCTTTTTCTGTCGCGGCATCTTTGGCACGTTGAGAAAACGGCTGTTTAAAAAAAAAATACATCGATTTGAATTTTTGAAAAGTCTAGAAAAATTTGACAGGCTTTCGAGCATCGCGAAGAAAGTTTTAATACCAAAAATAAATTAAGAAGTTCATTTATTTAGAAATTGAAAAACCCGAAGTTTTTAAAACTCCCACTTTTCACGTACTTCAAGTAGGAGACATGTTTTGCAATTGAAAAAAAAAAACCGGGGGCGTTTTGAAAGGACAACAAAACTCTGCGATTTAGCATGGAATGACCTATATACGTATACGTTTATATTTCCCCGAGATTTTTGTGCTTAGTGGAAAAGACATTGATCGGAATTTTTTTTTTTATAACGATCTTTATTGACTGCGTACATTATCATTGTTTATTACCCCGTTCAAGGGGAAAAATTGTTTCGTGTTCCAATGACATCAAATAGTTCTATATATAGCAGATTCTGTATAATGGAAACGAGTAGATTCGAGCTCAGACGGCTAGGCGATGAAGAGATAAGAGAGTAAATACAAAGCAAAAAATTTTTGAAATTTTATTGAAATGTGACAAATAGAGGTAATATTGCTGTTATAGTAAAAAAACAAAAAAAAAAAAACAAAAACAGAACTCAGCGTAGATAATCGTGACTCGTGTTTTATGGAGAGAAAAAGAGAAAAATATCTTCACTGTACTATAGTGGAATACCTGTATACATATATGTCGTATACAATATTATATTATTTACATGTAACATAATATAAGATAAATGTAATATATATGAGCCGAAACTTGGAATGGTGACACGAGATTGTAACTCATGGTTAACGTTTGATTTATAACTCCAGGGATATGTCGTGCCCGATGAGAGTATATCAGGCATAAATAATGTTCTTTTTAAAAAGCTGAAATTTTTTTTGGACAAAAATTGATACACACGAAATTTTGCAAATAACTCGAAGGGGTCCAAAGAATTCCATTAAAACACGAAATTTAGAAAAGAATGTCGTTAATTGTACCGGAAAACGGGTGGATTTAAAAATTCACAGTGAGTATACTTTCGTCGGGTACTATTTGTCCCTGAAATTACAAATCAATGCTTGACAGTTCGAAATTTTGAATACTAGATGACATTGTTCAAATATTTATCAGATCTGATGACTGAGGAAATCGAAAGATAGCAAAATCGTCTTTCTATATCTCTCTTCTCTTTAGCTCTCTTTGTCTCTAGATCATGAGAAAACTTCAAAATGTAGATATATAGTTTGGTAAATCGTACAGCGTTTAAAATGATATATTGCTGTAAGAAAACGAGTACACAAAACATGAAAAAGAAGATGCAAAGTACAGAAAATTAATATACGAAAGATACGTTGTTACGGTCGGTTAAGTTACTTTCTTACAAATTAAGGCTGCTATACTGAAAACAGGGAAATGCGTGTTCGTCGATACTACAGCATATAAAATGCGTAAATATACGCACCTATATACATGCGTTGGGCACTCTAGTGGAATTCATTTGACCACTTATATCTATTTATGCTAATTTTCTATATTTTCCTTACAACTAATTTTTAATAGTAAAGAAATGACCGAAATCAGCATCAAAGAATGAAAAAATTAGGATATTTTTCTGTCATTCAAGTTGTGCAAAACTTACGTGAGATTTAAATTTCTTTTCACCTCAAATACCTCGGAAAGTGGCGACAAGTAAAAGTAGGAAAAGTCGAAAGATATACTCATTCATATGGCGTTCGTACCTTTTTCGGTCAAAGTCAAACTTCAATAATTTGATAGATTGATGATGAATTCGAAATAACGATGCATCATTGTTGTCAAAATAATTATGAAAGATCACATCAAGAATCATAATAGAAAATAAAAAAGAAGCTCAAATTTTGGATTTGCTCATGCCAAGCTAACGTATTTTCATGTCTTCCAAAAAAAGATCGGTGACAATCGTCGTACAAAGTCGTACAAAAGCCATTCGGTTGGAAAAAGTTGGTGAAGACGTTGACAAATTTCGTATCTAAAATCTCTCGTTTGCACAAGTGCCGTTTCATCTATTGTAAAGCAGAGAAAATTAATGAAATCAATGCCACGGGTTAATCAGAGTACATAGAATAGAGTGTTCCATCCGCATGTATGTATTTCGTACAAAGATTTATGCGTATAATGTTCATTCTGCAAAAGTACGAACGAGGACCTGGTAATTGTTATACTATGTTCAATATATTATTATACTTTGGACGAAAGTAAGAAAAAAACAAAACAAGAAGCGAAAAAACGAGGAATCCGTCTATTTTAATTTATCTTATATTTTATCTCATTCTGCTTACGGTATTATACAAATAGTATAAGGTATTTAGGTATTTCATTTTGTATTATAACACTTACCTTTTGGATCCTGCACCTTCGGAGACTCAAACCGTGACTCTTTGTTACCTAAAATACTCAATTGGGTTAGTAATAATGATAACAATAATAATAATAACAATAATATTAACAGTAACAGTAACAATAATGATACAATAATCATAATATTAATAAAAAATACGTGCTACAATGTAGATATGCATATAATGACACAATCAATTTTTCCATTGTACAAATATATGGATGTTATGTTATTGTTATTATTTTTTTCTTTTTTTTTTTGTATTTTGTAAATATTGTAATATTGTGTAGTACAATGTGCACAGCAACAATAATTCTAAACGCATCTATCCCGTAGCGAAGTTTGCAGAAGGTTCGCGATGGTAATTGATGTGTTGTTGCAAAGTTGGAGTTAAGGGATCGTATAGCTGAGTAATGTTTATTGGGAATATCATGTTACTTTGCGATATTTTAATGATAAATAATAATCGCCAATCCGAAGCATAAAAATTTGAAATGTTTGGAGGCGTTGAGTTTTTTTTTCTCGGAAAAAAACAAAAAAAAAAAAAAAAAAAAAACTTCGTTCTCAAACTGTTTACTAAATTTTTAAAAATCTTGCGAGACTTTGAGAAAGAGTAAAAATCGTAATTTTGAATTACACAAATTCGTGTAAAATTCTGATTGCGAAGGAGTGAAGGAAAAAAATTGAACGTTGGTTTAAGAGAACTTGCAAATCACATAGAATTGGATTCTTTTTTACTGGCCGTTTTGAAAATTATGGTAATTACCAGCATAGGACCCTTTAACGCAACAAGTAACAAAAGTAGCTCAGATGCAGATAATATAATATGTAATGTACATGTACGTATTCGTATATGTCGCTGTAACTAAGGTTGTGAAATGTTAAATCTCATTTAAAAAAAAAAAAAAAAGAGTCATACGAGCTAAGGTGACGAGGGTCATGCGTGCGTAATTACTAAAGTGTATCGTGTCTGAATTCCGAGATCTGTTAATAAACGAGTATGAGATTGCCGAATTTCCGGTTGGTCAATATTGTTTCCCTGTAAAGTAATTGCGGAGTTGCATGAAAACGGCATATCAAGTGTACAAATACACTTTTCACGTAATACGGGAATATCCGTCAAAGTGCCTTTAAACTTTTTTATATCTATGAAACATCTGACAGCAGGTTTCTAAGTAAGACGTGTCATGAAATAAATATGTTTACTATAGTAACTCGAAAAAAACGTTTTTTCTCCAACTAGCTCAAACTCAATTTTGCGACCTCTTAGCATTTTCTTTCCGGGTCAGAAACGATGCATGGTGTTGTTTGGGGTCGTAAACTTGAGTTTGAGCTGGTGGTAAACGATAAAAAAAAAACCGTTTTTTTCGAGTCACCCTAATATTTACACTTCTTGTCCTGACAATTTGATGAGGTATAAATAAGTACAGCTTATTCGATTAATATCCTGGAATTTCTCGCTCCATGACATTTATCGAAAATATTGCAAACCTGCGATGCAGTCGTATTTCAATGAATTTTTAAACTGGCAATGAGATAAAAGTTGGTCTACTCCAACCGATTGAAATTCCCCTTTTATCAAGTTTTCACATTGTTGCGTAGTTATAATTATTCAAGTTTTTATTACACTCTATACGCTCTAAGAATGTGTCCAATGACAATATAATGTAGATATAGACAAACATATATTTACAATATAAACTGTACAGTTGTGATGATATGGTTTAAAGAATGTATGCACGAGTATTTTACAATTTACAAATTATACACTTTTTGTTATCTGAATGTGGTACAATAGTATGTGCGAAAAAATGCTTGACAAATAAACTATAAAGATTTGTTCCGGTTTCGCATTTCTGGTCGATTTCCGGCAGAGATACAGGCGCGAAAAATTCATTCCAATTCAGAGATACGGATGTGTTGTTTAAAAATTAGCAAAATACGTAGTTCTTATCGGATTAATTAAAATTTCGACGAACCATGTCTCGCAAACGACGTTAAATTTTCAAATTCGGTGAAACGAGCAGCAATTTGAATTCAGTATCGCGTTAGTCTTTTGAAAACCCAATGAAAAACATAATTATAAAAATAAAGAATCGAAATAGGCAAGAAAACTTATTTAAAAAAATCGCCAAGTATTATACTTCCGCGCCTTTGCTCTCGACACTGACTGGGACATGATTGAATCGCGTTGAAATCGACTTAATGGTATTTGAAAATGCATTGTTTTTCGCTGGAACATCATTCGGCTTCAACGGCTGTTTCGACTTTTACACCTAACACAATTCGACCTACATCGACACCCTTTTCTGTTGCAGCGTAGTCTCTTTCTTGGCAATTCGCTTTGTATCCTCGAGAGAAGCTGATTTTTGACATGCTTGAAGAATTCCGAGTAACCGCATTCTCTGTTAATAATATAATAAATGATCTGATAAATTCATGTTGGAGATCTTCTACATATACGTTCGAGTAAGCGTCTGAAAAACTGGATGAAATTTGAGAATTTATAACTAGTGAAACAATTATTTAATTCCATCGGAATTTGTTTTATTCAAAAATATGTAAATTTATAGTTTTTACACATTAGAGATAATTGCCAGAAAGCATTGTTTGCGTCAATAACGTTAACCATTTCACTAGGTAATGTATTTGTTGTAATCCAAGAGTTGTAAGTCTTGGTTGAAAAATTTAATTTCAGTTTCAAACGGTCACCATTTTGCTAAATACAAAACAGACAAAATTACGATTCTTGATGATGAGTGTAAACTTTTCAAAAATACTGTCTCCAAATTTTAAATAAATCAGTTTAGCCGTTTTTGAGAGTTTGCGGACTCTGGAAATTCTGTCAACGAGTGAAATGATTGACTAATTTTAATAATGAAAAATATTTAAACGAAGCTCGATCTTATACATATTTTTGAATGAAAGAAAGACCTCATTTGAATTGAATAATTGATTATTGAGGTACGAATTCTTGAAATTATCTCACTTTTTCGGCTGCCTGCACGGGGCATTGACATGCGATTGACTATTTTTCATTTCGATCATTTATTTTTATATTTCAATAGCAATTAAAAATAATACCTGTGATTTTTTTCAGATTTTTATCTCAATCTAATCTCGAGGCATGAATTTTTCAACAACTTCAACCTTGAAAACTTTAAATGCTTACAACTTACCGATGAAAAGAGATATTGGTAAAAATAAGTAGAAGTAGAAAATATGTTGTTTTTTTTTCTAAAAAAGCGAGATCCTCGATTTTCTTGCAAAAAATTAATGTTATTCCAGAGCCAAAGCTCGAATTTACAAGACTAGGATTATCAATATTTCAATGTTAAAAACTGAGACTTAAGGCCCATAGGTAATCGCATGTAATTAAAATTTTACACTACCAAAAATTCTTCATTCATGCCAAAAGTGCTCGAGTAACCTACAATCTACAAGATCTCATTCATCTATACAAACTATTAAAATCCAAATAATTGTCAACACGTAACATTATGTGCCTTAAACCCCAGTTATCAACCTTTAAATACTGCAGGTAAAAGTGAAAAAAATTGGAGTCACGTGTCGATTTTCGTCTTGAAAATTCGGGGTTCGTTTCTAGAATAAGATAAATTTTTTAAAAGAAAATCGAAGATGTCGCTCTTCAAAAATGAACTTATCTTCTACTTATACTCACTTTTATTAACACCTCTTTTTATCACTGAGTTGACAAGCATTTTACGAAGAAGCAGAAGAAAGATAGGAGGGGGAGGAGGACATGGAGGAAAACTCACGAGTATATGGCAAAGTCTACAGATCTTGTGACGTGAAGAGCGAGGAAGAAGAAGCCGAGTGCAAAACTGTAGCTGAGCAATGCCACAAGACATTTGTTGTTCACGATGATATCTCCCCATTCATTGAATCCGGTGAGATGAAGCGTCTGCAGGACAGAGGTAAAAAGCTTCCTTCATTACCGTCGGAATAACGGAGAAAATTGTGATCTCTTAGCGCGTACCTGACACAAGACTTTCGGTATGGTCGTGACGATCAATATGTCCAGCGGTGTCCATATACAGGCTATCGAAAATTCCAGGAGAAAAGATGTGACCAAAAACTGAAGCGTATTTCAAAATTACAATCCGGAATACAAGAGGTCTAATTCTTATAACACCGATTAACGCGATTTTTGTGCCTGAGTAACGCATAGTTTGATCTCGTTTTCTTTACATCAGAATTAAAAAAGATCGTTGTTGTTTGTGTGACGAGAGTAGTAATATTTTGAAGTTTAATGAGAGATAGCCGTGTATAGCCACGAATTTAACCAATTTCCGGCAACCGTTTTCTTAAAGTAGTCCAAAACTTTTCAACCGTCGGACAAGTTTATTCTTGACAAATTTATACAAAATCCACGACCTCGAGTTAACGGTTAAAAGTTTGCAGTCTGTGTCACATTTACATATTAAATTTATCCTTTTTCACTATTAACTGTATTAGCATAATATTTATACCTTCTGATCGCAACAACAAATGTAAACATCAAGAAAATACCAATTGTAACACAGGCACAAGAAAGGAAATTTGAATTTATCGACCGGTGCGTCGATGGAAGAATTTAAAAACGGTTACATCTGGGCAAATTTTGGCAACCGGTACTCTGCCTATACTAGGCCCATAAAAAGTCATGTTAGCGATCCGGTAACTACTTTATCGGTTGAGATAGTGTAACACGCAATACTATAAGACACACAAAACCCCATTAGAGTAACCGTCTTTAATGGTCTTCGGTTAACGACCGGTGTAGGATGTAACGAATACGAAGAACCCTTAGGATTCAAAAAGGGAAGGGAAATTGGTCGTTGCTCACTTCGTAAAAGAACAACACCACGGGTTTTGGCTGTTTGAATGACTGTGGAAACAGATTGAACCTCAGTATTGTTGTGTAGACTCCGGCAGCAAATATGAACGAAGTGACCGGTGGACCGGACATGAGAGGCTCTCCGTCCTCGTCCTCCATGGAATTTGCAAAGCAGGTTTGAAATATGGACACTCCAACGGTGTTCAGGAGCAGCGACCAGACGGTCCAGATAAGTTTCGCCATTTCAAACGGGCTCCGGGTGATGAAGACTAAGTGATTTCAAAATCGCCGTATTCCGATCATAATAGCAACTTTTTGACGGTCCAAACACCCCGCCGAAAATTTTAAACACGAGGCAACCTCCTATTGAATAATAAAGAAATCGTTGCGTTCAGCTTATGTTTCAATGTGAATCGATCGCACAGCAATCGATTTGCATCATCACGCGAACTGAACTTTGAGGCCAATTGATGTTTTTCGATATAAAATTTTTATTTTTTCATCGACTACTCCGTTGACAGATCGAAACATGATGAAACCGAGGTTTTGTAATACAGCCGAAAAGTTCGCGGAGTTAAATTTCATGAAAGGAATTTCACTCGAACATGGATAAAACGAATGATTCAACCACGGATTATAATAAAATTCAGAATGTTCGATAAAATTGTGGAAAATTGTAGATTTTTGGTACATTTTTGAAAGGACATAGGTAATTGAAATACGAAGATAACTGTGGCTAAAACGCATCGTTGTTTAATTTTTTTAAGGTGAAATTCGTATTGTCTTTCATTCTATTTAGTGAATGGATTTTTCACGAAGTGCCTCAAAACTGTTTTCAATAATGATAATATATTTTCTAATATATTATTTCGCTAATTATAACCCATCACCTATTTGTGATGAACTCAGGAGCTGCAGAGAAAAAAAACATGTCTTGCGTGATGTACCGAGAATTAATTTTAAGGGAACGTTGCATTGCAGGGTTCGCATAGATCAACTGTTGCGAAAATTTAATGCTTGTTCAACAATAAATTGACGTTAAAGCCTTATCTAACTAAAAAAGTAGAGTAAACCTCAGAAACTAATATGATAGGATTTGGCAGCCAAATGAGCAAGTTTTGAAAGAAAAATTAGAATAAAAAAAGTTTCTGGAAAACAAAAAATTTGAGATGTTTTTTTTTTTTTAAACAGACATACGAACTGAGCAAAACATAATCGTTCATTTAGAAAAAGTAATAAGGAGGAAAAAGTATTGTATGTTTGTCGGTTAGACATGAATTTTGATTCGCATAAAAAACGATCCATTTAAGACCCGTGGTCGGTTTAAATTCGTTTCTTAATCTTGCCGTTACATTTGAAATACCAAATCCGTTACGATTATGAATTTAATTATTAAAAGCAGACAGACTTTGAATGATTCTCAGAGTTCCATATGCTCTGAACATATTAGGTTTAATCTAGCAGCGATTATACAGAAAACGGAAAGTAAAACTTGTCACCATTGAAGAAAATCATCAATTTCCTTATTTGTTTGCATCTTTCGTCAAACTGAGAGAAATTTTTAGTTCCGGTTACCGCTCACTGCTTAATTTTTTACCACAATCGAAAAATATAGTTCTAGATACAAAATGAAAAATAGTTTTGTAGCTGTTGTCTAGTATCTTTTACCATTCTTTCTAATTATAATCACTGTTACTATATTTTGATGTAACTGTAGCGGAAGTTTAATGCTTGTGCAACAATAAATTGACGTTAAAGCCTTGTTTAACTAAAAAAGTAGAGTAAACCTCAGAAACTGATTTTGCGTTGCAATTACCAAAAAATGATCGACCATAGCGCAAAATGGTTAGGCGTACCTCGTTTTTCCTAATTCCAACAATATTGAAACAGTTTTTTTAACGATACCTGTTTTACTGAATTTTTCTAGCTACTGTAACAAATGAAATTTTCTTTAGTGTAGTGATTACCCCCTAATCGTGAACAAAACAAAAGAAACGATAGTTTCTCATCGTAAGATGATTACTAACTGCACTCGATTGACACCAGTAACATCGTGTATTCTTATTTCAAACGCAGCAAAAGAAATGATCACTCGAAATCATAGACGTACACTCATATACATCTCCAATACATATACGTTTTATTCGTAGACAATATCACGAGTAATTATCATTATCATAATTATATACATACACAATGTGATACGGCCAATTTGAGAAACAAAAATCATTCGCGCAATACGTATAACGGACGACGAATGATTCGACAAATACAAGATCGTTTCTTTTTTTCAATAACAATCAACGGTGGATTTGAACGACGTGAGGATCGATGGCCGGATCTTCGATAAAAATTAAAAGCACTAAGCCAACTATTTCCCAACGCTTTCTCTCCTCGCTTCGTAATAGTGCCGCTCAGTGACGACGGGACTTTCGAAGCAGATTCTTTTGGTCCCCGACGCAGGCGGGAAACTGCACAGATAATGGTTCAGGGAAGAGCGACGGTGTTGGTGATCAGGGCGGTCCGTGTCGGAGCGCCGGGATCGTGGCTTAGAAGCTGTTCACTACTTGGCCCAGGCCTCAAGGATCCCGTCCAGGGACTCGGTGGCGTCGAGCATCCAGACGAAGGACAGAACAGCCATGCAGAATGTCATGTGGATCACCGCCGAATCCTTGGCCATGTAGTAGGCCCAATTTGCGACGAAAGAGTAACGGCCAAGACCCACGTAAGAGTTCATCCACAGCAGCTGAGGGGCAACACGGTTTTTTTTTTTACGATATAATCGAGGACTAAAACTCGAGGAAGATGGTTGGCTAAGAATCGATATCTCTTGTTACATAATTTTGCTACGAGATAATCGTACGTCGAGTTTTTATTCAATTATTGTACTTGTGAACTTGGAAGATCTTTTTGAAAAAGTAAAACTATAACGTATTGGAATCATGTATATATATATATATATTTAAAAAAAAAAAAAAAACAACAACTGACGAGTTGACGCCCCATTTCAAATCGCTGCAAAATTGTCAAAAATATATCTAGATTCGTTCGATTTCACTTTACGTTTTCCTCATCTCAAAATTAATAAAACAGATTTGCTTTATATTCAGTACCTAATTTAATATCGCCATTTATTTATCATAATCAGTATCGCTGCAATGTTGTAAAATTAGATATTTAACGATGTCAACATCATAAAAAAAATGTGTTTCGGATGAGTTTTGTTCCGATTTGAATCGGAAATAGTCTTCTGAAGATAAAATGAGCGGTTGTAGAGTGAAATCGAACGAATCGATTTGATTTTCAACCATTTCTAAGCAATAAATACTCTATACCCGAATTTTTTGTGATAAAATTAATACAGTTTTCATTTTTGTCCATCCAGCCAGCGCTCAATTAAGATCGCGTTGCTCACCCATTTACTCGACTCCTGGGTAAGACAGCAGATCACGTGGATCAGCGGGATCCAAATAGCCCGAGTAGCCAGATTTGTTATCAGCGCGGAGACCAGCATCTAGGGGAATACAAGTAAACATTATCATGGTTCTGATCCGATGGATTTGATTATCACACGGCAAGTAAAAGCACACTGGCACGCAAACAAAATTTTCCACACAGTAATTCATTCAAGTGTGTAACGCGTTCATACGTAATGCGTCACAAATTGTGTGTTTGAGTACTTGAAAAATCATGAATTTTGCCACGCTTAAGTTTTTACTGTTTTACTTGTCCTGACCATATCTACATTAAATTATTTCAACCGTTCGGACTACATGCTAATTTTAAGGCTCAAATTTCCATTAAAACCTATAATAGTAGATAATCGAATATCTTTCTCAAATTTATCCAACTCTGATTACATTTGCCGAATGAACAAAACAAATTTCTCAAATAAAAATTTGCGTATTGGACTCTAAGATTGATTGAAATTTGTTGAATCCAATTTTTCCGAGCAACGATTCCCATTACAAGAGTTCATTCGTTTCAAATCATAGGTTGCGAGAAGAACGTTTCGTCAGCGTCAAATAACCTTTACGGATGGTTTTTCAGTATACATATTTTTTTCAATTCTCCTGAAAATCATTTTAATTCAAGCTTTGGAGAATAATTATTGCACGTTTAACGCAATAAAAATAAGTTAATCTATCATCACGTTCAAGTTAGAAAACGTGTGAATTTGAGACGAATGATTGTAAGGCTAAGGTTTGACTACGAAACATTCGTATCGGCGGCATAAAAATGCTGCAACGTTTACTTGTCGCAGGGTTACGCAGATATATTCTCTCTCACCATATAGGTGAAGAAACCAAAATTTGTCAGCTAGGTACCGTAACAAAATTCAATGTCTTTTCTCGAATCCTGAGCAAGGTCCATGATGTGAAAGCAGACAGACATGTCTCTACATACGAATCTTATAAAACGTGGCTCACTTCGTAGACGAACATCAGCTGACAGGGCGGCTCCTTGAGCGACCTGGGCCAAAGTTTGTATTCCGCAACGAGGCACAAAACGGAGAAGATGAACAAAATCGAAGCGTAGGAGGGATCGAACGGGGCGTTCTCTTCGTCCGTGCACAAACCGATGACACATATCTGTCTGATGTGAGTGTACATCCCCGTAGCCACGACGGCAATCCAATGAGGATTCAGATGCTCCAACGCGTCTTTAACCGTGTCCATGATCATTTATCGGTTACTAAAAATCGGAAGATCGGCACAGCTTAGAGCACCAAACGTAAGACCGCGTCTTGCGGTGACAACCGGACGATTTTTCCGGAAGCTTGAATATCAAGAAACCGTCTCGAAAGCCGCTTGGCTCACGATTATTTCCACTGACCTGAAAAATTTCTGGTGGGGGGTGTACCGATGCATTAATTATCCAAATAACCCCACGAATATGGAAACGATTACGTAAATTTGAAGGGAGGACATGCCGTGAAACAATCTACGAAAACACTGAACGTCGATATATGGATCTTCACTTATTATCACCACGGATCCAGGTTCCGTCGTCTCATCCGATATCGAATCTCAGGGCAAGCATATTTCTTCGGAAGATTGACAACTTCTTCGAGGACAAGGTCTGCGTGCTTTATTGGGAGACATTGGTAAGGAAAAAGGGTTCGTGCAGAAGAGTCGGATATACACAGCAACTCACACACTCCACCCTTAATGCCTGTATCGCGCTAATTGTCAGTCACCGGCTAATGGAAATTTCTTGTTCGTTTCCCGTTAAGTACCATGCTCTCGCTCCCTGCCAAATTATTTGCCGATAAAACATGTCATGGTGGTTTCAGGAAGGCGACTGGTCGACTTGGCTCCGACTTGGAAGGAGAATAAAATCCTGTAAATATTCCGTCAGCTCTTCAACGTGGTTTAAGACGAATATAAAAGTCCTGTCTGAAATCCCTTAACATCACGCCGTCAGAGTACCACCATCGTTCATTCCCACCCTTCCGAGCGATAAAAAGAGCGGTTGCTGGGTGCGAAGAGACGGGCGATAGATCGGACCGTTGTCTGGTCGTGATACATAATGCATTACATTTGCCGATGAGTTGTTATAGCTTTGGTCTCTCGACCTTCCAGGCGGTAGAAAGAAAACGGGGTTACTTTGGAAACTCTGGAAACTCAAATGTAATTTCGTGGTATTTTCTTCATTCTCGATTGTTGTTGGAAGTCGAAGTCACCAATTGTCAATTTGGCAGACAGTCACCCCCTCCAACCGTAACCGGTAAAATTGAAACAGAGACAAGTCTCGCACTGTCCTCATCCGGCAAACAAATCTGTAACCATGACTTGGTGAAATACTTGACAACTTCCATAGGGATCGCCTATCCAACGGGATGGGACGTAATTCAAAGTCCTGGGGGTTTATCCACTGTAGACAAAGGAGTCAGTGGTCCGCGAATGTACAGGAAATTAACCAGCAAATCTCTTTCTCGTCCCACTGGAGTAAGTCTGATCTGCAAAATGAGGTCGGAGATCAGACACGGATCGACACACCCTTATATATATATTAGGGTGAGCCAATAAAATTAACCTAACGAATCTATGGTCTCAAAAGGACCTATTGACTGAGAAAATAATTCTTCCGTCTCGAAAAATTTTTACCTCAATTTCAAAAGGTGTCGCTGGTCATTTGAAATTTCCCACTTAAACGACACGCAAAAAAATTTACCAAGCATATTCTTACAGGGCATTAAATTTTGTAGAAAAAGACTTTGGAGTTGATTCTTTAGACTCCAAATTCGTATACTTACGAGCCGTGAAAGTCGAAGAAAAGCGGACAGTTTTTTTTTTCTTTCGGTTGGCTATTTATCGAACCAAGTGCGGATTTGCTTTTGAGAACGATTTGAAAAATCGTTTTCCAGCATCACTTGCAATGCTCAAAAAAAAAAAAAAACAACCGACGAGAGATTTGATTGCAGCACTGACGTCGTGCACTTTCTACCTCGAGATGGGGCAAGCGAATTTCTCGATGCTGAGACCGCGTGACACGCATTCGGAAAAGATTGAACACCGAGGTCCAAGAAATACTGTATAAAGTTGAAATAAAGTGCCAGAAGCTAAAGTAGCCGATTATCCGAAGGCGCGCGTACCGGTAGCCATGGAGACGGCACAGAGAGCGAAGCAGAGACTTTTCCATCCCCCATGACGCCCACCCCCATGGAGGTGCCCCTGGCAATTCCGCCGGCTCTCGAGCGTCTCCTTGGACAAAGTCACGGAAATAGAATGGGAAAAATCTTTTCTCTCCGCATCAGCGAGCCAGGAAAGTGCCGACGGGATTTCTCGACTTCTTTAGAGGCCGCGAGCCTTGCCAGGGTGGAATAATTTTCCATTCATTAGATTCTCCGAGGGCGAAACATTCGTGAGCGACGAACGACCAACGTGGAACACAAGGATGGTGTTTAGATTTGGTAATGTTACGTCGTGCAACCGATTAATTGGTAACAGCTAACTTCGGTTCTCCGTTGACGTCAGAGAATGCTGATCAAAGAACAGCTGGCATCGTTGCATACGAGATAAAAAACCCCGAAAAATCTGCGGGAATTCCCTCGTGGCTCAGACAATTATTACTCATCGTAAGCTGCATTGCAACTACTCAGTCACTCGTCAAAAAACAATTATCTAATGTGTTTTGTGAATCGCTGATGATAACTGTGCACAGAAAATAACGATACACGGAGGGAAATGAATTCTTGAACCAACGAAATAGATTTTGTGGAGAATATAGATATTCGTCGTAAATATCAGCAAACTAGTACTATAATCACCCTAATAATCGATACTAATATTACTAAAATACTATTATTGCTATGGAAGTAGCTTCAGAGATGAGAAATCAGATACGGATAATGCTGGAGAAATTTGTCATCAGACCTGTTGCAAAGGAAGAAAGTCCAATACCAAGGTTTGAGGCATCGAAATTGATATTGACGATGAATAAACAAAAACTAGTGATACATTTTCAGTTTGTACTTCTACATGTACAACAATAAGCTTTCGGGTGTAGCCCATTAAATATCGGATAAATCACACAAAATTTTGAGTCAACAGAATTATAAATGTTATCATTCGAAGAATACGGTTTGCGCGCTTGAATAACTCTAATGTTCAGTCAATGGAAAAGATTTTTGTTACAACAAATTTCATTGCCCGTTAAAACCATTCAACTATCGACTCAACAACACACGAATTGAACCAAGCTCCAAAAAGGGTGACTATGGGTACTTAGAGCCATTTGGGCGGCATATATTTATCTTTATCTACGACTGACTAAAAATTTGAAAATCATTGGGAATTCAAAATGGTGGTAAAAATTCAAGAAATGATTTGATTCGTGCGAAACTTGGCACCTGGGGGTTCTTGAGAACGAACATTACGCAGCGAAGGTAGAAAATAAAATTTTCCAAACAGCGGACTAATTAACAGGTGACTATTTCACATTTCTGAATTTTCATATCATATTCTTAATTACCGATCTCAGAAACCTCCAAGTATGTTTTATTCAAATCAAATAACTTCTCACATTTTCTTTCGTATGGGTATACTATTTTTGTACTATTTTCATACGGGTTTACTAACTGCAAAAATAAAATACAGACCGTTCATAACTTGTTGGGCTTACTGTTAGACGTTGCGGTGTACGAGAAAACGAAATTTTCACAAAAAATACTCAAGCGTTAATATATGTGTCCATGCAGTGCAGTCATTGAACAATTAGCTGGGTGCTGATTTATATTTGAACGTACCTGTGATGGACAGAATAATCCTACCGGTACAGAATTGTCATTGCGATTGATAATAGAAACTGAAAGTTTTTTTACGCCTGTGATATAATTGTCTTTCGCTGGCCTGATTATTGGTCAAGGTTATCTCTTCTAGTCCTTTCCGATATAAATATAATCCTATAATATCAGGCGACGGACTTTTATATTGACGATTGAATGTCGTCGATTTAATGCGGTTCTAATTTATTAGGTCTTGGTTAAACGATCTAACTGCAATTAGTATGTGTATATTATTATTGTAGAATAAGGTGGAATAAGGTTGTGAAACCGATTGCTTAGGCAGTTTTTTATCGTTAGAAAAATATCTCTTCCAATGTAAAAATTTAAGAGATTATTATTTTTATTTTATTTATTAGACGGCATTGCTGGTCTTACGGGCTTCTCATCGGAAGCAAGGATTCAAAAAGGGTAAACACAACATCTACACATTAGAGTCTCCTTATACATCGTGCATGCAGAGAAGAAACTTCTTACTCGTAAAAATTTAAGCTTTTTGAAATTCTGTAACTGCAGATGATGGATGCAGAGTAAATGGAAGAATTAATGTTTTTCAGCACTCTGTGTCAGTTTCGGTGTAATATTTCGGCCTGTCGGATGAAATTTCTTTTGTTTTGGACTCAGTTCATTATCGTTGATTTTTTTTCACTAAAATTAGATTTTCTTCTTTAGGCCGATATTAAATTCTACCGTTTCAGAAAAAATTTTATCTTGATCAATTTTACCAGTCTCTTCAATCCGACTCATAGAGCTTGGATTCTCTATCAATCAGATGCTGTTCAATCAATTCTAAACATTCTCGCCAATCATGGATAGAATTTAGAACATTACGATAAGATCAATTTTTCGTTCCGGTTACCGCTCGGTCCTTAACCATGTTCATTTTTTACCACAATCGAAAAATATTATTCTAGGTACAAAATGAAAATCAGTTTTCTAGCTGTTACCGGAAAGTCTATTACCCGTTACTATTCTTTCTCATTAATGCTTGTGCAACAATAAATTGACGTTAAAGCCTTGTTTAGCTAAAAACGTAGAGTAAACCTCAGAAACTGATTTTGCGTTGCAATAACCAAAAATGATCGACGATAGCGCAAAATGTTTACGCGTACCTCGTTTTTCGTAATTCAAACAATATTCAAACAGCTTTTTTAATGATACTTGTTTTACTGAATTTTTCTAGTTACTGTATAATAACGTGGAACGAGTGATAATCGCAATTGCAATATTTTCAAAACAAAAGTTAAATTGACGGGATGGATTTAGATAACGAACCCCAGTATCGTCTCTTAAACTCAATTTTCATTACATCGATCACAAATCGCGCCCTCTTCTCTCGAACAATGAGGGACACGATACGGCAATCCGAGTTCTACTTGACTCCCTAATTGCGCTTGACTTGGCGTTCAATGGGCTTCTTGATTTCCTTGATTCCTCTCAGACTCGAGAATCTGTGGACTCGAAACACTCGGAGATCAAAATCTCCGTTTCATAAAAATGAAGTAATCGATGAGCTACAGAAAATACATAATTTAATCGCGGTATTGAATTTTGATCAGAATCTAGTCTTGAGTACGAGTGTAATTTGCAAATTCGTAACTAGTTGATTTTTAATCTCAATTCAATATCTCTTCTGCTTGTACGTCAATTATTCGCAAATTGAGAAGATTTACGCACTGCATGAATAATTCTTACGTATATCGCGTAGCGATTTCGGAGATCACACGATCGTATCAATTTTAATACCCAGAAAAACGTGCGTCTCAGGCCCGAAATTAAATCGCTTACGCAACACACCCGTAGATCCATTATAATGGCTTATTAACGAAGCCGCGTAATGAAAGTTTGGAATGCCCCATTTTTCCAAGGACCCTATATAGCTACGGGTAAACCGATTGAGCCGAACAGATCTCATCTACTATTAACACCTTGACCACGTATAATGCGTAAAATGTATCGTAGTTGCAGAAACAAGGTGACGTGTTTCACACACCTTCGCCACCGATGTCCGTAAAACGATCTTATCGATTCGGTGCTCGCGTTGCACACTGAAAATAAATTCTAGTCGCGATCACTGCGCAGTCCTTGACTATTTTAGTTTTTCACTATGAACGGAAAATATAATTCTTGCTAGAAAATGAAAATTAGTTTTCTTACTATGTGCAGAAAGTTTATTCTAGTAAGTGTGATGGTTTTTTTGATTATGGTCGGTTGAACGGTATTTCTTGGTAACTGTTGCTACAGTCATAAATTGGTGATGAACTTATCAAGTTAATAATATATCGTGCATTAAAAATGAGATTTAATTCATATTCCTCTCAGATCGTTATTTATTTATTTGGAGGCAAGTTTATTCGGTGATGATTCACGTCAAAACTCATCTTGATAATTACCTTTGTTCATTCGTTCGCACAACACATACGTAAACAAATACTTATCAACTATTAACGAAACTTCTAACTGTTAAATACATATCTCGATGTATAGAGAATTCTTTTACATCGAAATTAATACAATTAAATCGAGGACTTATCTCTGATCAAGATGATTCGTCGTCGAGTCGGCTACGTTCTATTTACATCTAATTGTAAGACTCCCAACGGAGCTCGTCGTTAATTGAATTCAATATAAAACTGACGAATACAAGAAAAATGGTATTGCAGAAATTTTTTACATTGCTTGGCCAAGCGTGACAGCCACAGACTTTACCTTAGAAACGTTTGATGATCGACTCACTAGCTGACCGTAATTCTTGCTCAATTAAGCTTCTTCTTCTCTCTTACATGTGTGTGAACACATTCGTATTTACCCTTGAAAATTGATGTGGTCGAAAAAAAAAGATGTATTAAACAAAGAGATTCAACGTTGTAATAATCAGAAAATTTACTACTGACAGCTATAGTCGTATTAAATAGTCATAATTTGCATCACATTTCCTCAGAATTACAACAACATTTAAAAATTTTATTGTAACGATACCCGTGTTACTAGAATTTTCTAACAACTACAACAAGTCAAATCGTTGCATCTCGATTTCGGTTTGAGGATCCCCCATCGTGCCAACCGGCTTGCGAACGTTCCAGATCCTCCTTATCCCACGGGAGGGAAGACTTGCCATGGTCGTTTAACTCGATTAACTCAATCCCGGATCTTCCTTGGAAGTCGTAACGAGGTTTACCCGAGTAGCGAGGCCCTTCCAACAACCTCCAACGTCGTGCAATCTCAACTTTCTGTTCACTTGCCTATGGAAGATAACACGGTGTTCGTAATCAACGTAGATCGACAATGCACTGAGAAAAATGTCATTTGTTACAGTAACTAGAAAAATTGAGTAAAACAGGTATCGTTAAAAAAACTGTTTGAATATTGTTGGAATTACGAAAAACGAGGTACGCCTAACCATTTTGCGCTATCGTCGATCCATTTTTGATAATTGCAACGCAAAATCAGTTTGTTCGGTCTACTATACTTTTTTAGTTAAACAAGGCTTTAACGTCAATTTATTGTTGCACAAGCATTAAACTTTCCCAACAGTTACAAGAAAATATAGTAACAGTGATTATAATTAGAAAGAATGATAATAGTTACTAGACAACAGCTACAAAACTATTTTTCATTTTGTATCTAGAACTATATTTTTCTATGGTGGTAAAAAATTAAGCAGTGAGCGGTAACCGGAACTAAAAATTTCTCTCAGTGTGACGAAAGATGCAAACAAATAAGGAAATTGATAATTTTCTTCAATCGTGATAAGTTTTACTTTCTGTTTTCTGTATAATCGCTGCTAGATTAAACCTAACATGTTCGGAGCATATGGAACTCTTAGAATCATTCAAAGTCTGTCTGCTTTTAATAATTAAATTCATAATCGAAACGGATTTGGTATTTCAAATGTAACGGAAAGATTAAGAAACGAATTTAAACCGACCATGGGTCTTAAATGGATCGTTTTTTATGCGAATCAAAATTTATGTCTAACCGAAAAACATACAATACTTTTTCCTCCTTATTACTTTTTCTAAATGAACGATTATGTTTTGCTCAGTTCGTATGTTTGTTTAAAAAAAAAAAAAACATCGCAAATTTTTTGTTTTCCAGAAACTTTTTTTATTCTAATTTTTCTTTCAAAACTAGCTCATTCGGCTGCCAAATCCTATCATATTAGTTTCAGATTTTTCACTCAGTCGGTTTCAAGATCATCGTGGAAATTTGTCGGACAGACTGACAGATTCTTTCCTTTTCATGGCGATGGAATAAAAAGCGGGAACGTTTTTTCATCATTTCTTATCACCAAAATGCTCAACTGTAAGAATTATTAATTATATGCATTTTTCGCGACCAAACCTAACAAAAATTTCAATACCTTGTTGTATCAAAAAACTTTTAGGATGCATATTAGAAGAATATTCCCAAAAGTCAAATACATAACGATAACAATTCTTATACGTCTAAGCAATAATATTTTTCAACATAATCTTGGTCTATAGTTACTGTAAATTTAACCGTCTTTGAAATCCAAATTTTATGAAAATATCATTATTCTTGAATTTGATTCAGGTTCCCTTTCATTCCGGCTCACGAGTGTCGAAACGAAATTAATTTAACGGGCGATGCGAAAGTAAAGCAGCAGAAAAGGAGGAAAAGGTTGGTAAAAGGGGCAGAAGAAATCTTGTTAAGACTATAACATCGCTCTTGACGAAGGTAATCATCGTCGATGGTCACGGCTGTACATGAGAGAGGAGCTTGAACTGAGCTTCAACTTTTAACGAGATCCACCATCCAAGGGTTGAATTTATGAAGATGGTGAAAAATAGAAAAATACAGTGCCAATGATATTTTCTCTGCAACTGAGAGCAGATCGAAAAATTAAAACTACCCAGCAGTTTTTAATTAAAAAAAAAATAATAACGTAACAATATCTCTGAAATATTTATGATCCAGTATTGAAATGCAGCATGTAGACACCGGACAATACACGCACTTTATATGGCAGTGTCAGCGTTCCTAACATCTTGTTAGTGCTATCGTAAATGTCAGGCATGACATAAATTTTTACGAAACATTGTAGCAAATATGACAGGGTCGGTAACTGTACGTTTTATGCGATGGGATTCTAGAAAATGTTTGCGGGACTGTTTAAGAATATATTATTTCATAATTGGTGTAAAAATACATATACTCGGAATGCGCATGTGTATAAATTACAAACGTTGAATTATAGCTACGTACAAACTACATCGGGACGTCGGAAAATATGTTACAACGGATAATAATTACGTACCTGAAACATCGGTGAAATAATTCTGTGACATAAAAATTATACATCGCGTAATTTGGTTTTAGGAGAAAGAACCTTCTGCAATAGGTAACGATATTCGTAATTTTCAACTGTCTTCGCTTATCGCAACTAAATGCGAAAAATCCGCTATGTAACTGCTGTTGGACACGCGCAAGGGCGGGGGCGTAGTAGAGGGGATACATAAAGGTGGCGGACCGATAGATTCGCGATAGTAGCTCGCTGGCTGTCGTCCGAATAACACGTTCCAACGACGATCTCTGACAGTTGCGGAAAACGTGCTTGAAGAACGGCACCGTAATTCGCAGATAGCTACGCGTATTAGCCAGAGGTAAGTTCAGACCTTTAATTACGGACATGCGACTGCTGCACATGTCGAATTAATTATACGCATGAATACATTGCACGGCTTGCTTACGTTCACTCGCAAGTTTCGTTACGTACCTGTATATACAGTCCTAATTATTATTATTATTATTATTATTTTTTTTTTTTTACATCTTCCTTATCGCAAACTGAGAGAAATTTTTAATTCCGGTTACCGGTCGGTCCTTAAACTATTTTCATTTTTTTACCGGAATCGAAAAATCTAATTCTAGGTACGAAATGAAAATTAGATTTATTAGTCTGTGCAGTTCGATGAGATATCACGGATGTTTTGTTCTTCCATTGTCTTATTCTCCTTTAAGTTTTCTTTTTTTTTTTTTCCCCCACGTGCGAGGCAGGTCAGGTTGTGGATTCCACTACTAGCTCATCCCGAACTTGTTTATATTTATTTAACTGAATCAGTTTCACTTTCAATTCAGCATTTCTCGTCGTCTGTAAGGAACCGTATATGTCGAGTACTTGTCATTGAAAGTACAATGCCTCGCTCATAGTGCGTATAGATACACAGTTGACGAGCGGGTTTACTCTGAACATGAGCCAGCCTTTGAACTGACCATTTACAAAATCGTTTTGAACCGAAATAATAACGAATAATGATGATAATAATAATAATATCGAAATGGTGACGTTAAATTCGCGATCAGCGATCCAAAAAGCGTTACATGTACCATTTTTTTATAAAAATACAAATGTTTTTGTTTTTTCTCAGTACATTGAACACGCCAAATTTAAATAAAAATTTTTCGAATCTGACTTTGGAATCGTGATCAGAGATCTTAAAACCTTGTGGTTCCAATTTTCATTCAAATCCGTTTATCCATTTTCTAGGTATCGTCATTTTTATTTTATTTCTCAGAACTTTGTTATCTAAATAATTTACAAAGTACTGAACCGATCAAAGCCAAAAAACCGATCAGTTCGTTACATCTGAAAATGGTCGGGAGGTGATTCTCTAAACATTGAA
The DNA here is from genome assembly GCF_021901455.1 of Neodiprion lecontei. NCBI lineage: Eukaryota > Metazoa > Arthropoda > Insecta > Hymenoptera > Diprionidae > Neodiprion > Neodiprion lecontei. Next base: position 28,106,635 of record NC_060261.1, on the reverse strand, counting down.
ACGTCGAGATCTAGTGGAAACTCATCTTTTCAGTTTCGAGGCGTTGACAATAACTTCTGCCTTTCTCTGAAAGCAGAAAAACGGGAAGTTGAAAACAGACGTGTAAACAACAATCCGTATAAAAGTTTACAATGCGTTTACGGTATGCGGGATTAGGCAACGCGTGTTCAAGAACAATCGTTTTGCAATTGTGAAAAAAGGGAAAAAGCTGCGGCATTCCTAACGCTTATTGCACACAGTGCCTTGATTCTGACAAGATACGTATCGTAGAAAGCTGATCGTACATATGCAATGTACAACTCAATTATAACAAAAGTGAGAATTTTTTTTATAGATGCTACGTATCGTACTCAATAGCGAAAAAAAAAATATAATTTTTTTTGAATCATTGTCTTCGTAATTTCGTATATGACTAATTGCCCAGATGCAATGTTAAAACGTATAACATACTTAAGCGAGATAAAATATCGATGCAATTCTTTTTTCGTATGTCTTACTACTACACGAACTCTACGTTTTTTAAGCCTGAATACGGCGAAGGACAAAAGTGTTCGTACAGTGGATGAATTTAAATAAAATAAGGAACAATTTTTTTAAAGTAAATTATTTATTCAAACTTGTGCTGTTTTATTTCATTTGTTATCTTATGTTGCGTATCTGACATTAAAACAAATCGCCGTTGTGGCAAGGACAAAAGCATTTATGCGCTATGCGTACTTTTGCATACTGTATGTACTTTACTATACTATAATGTACGAATAGTTTGTCCCACACTGTAGGTAGAGAATGAGAATAAGAATTTGAAATTTTACGTTGTATTTAATTTGAAATATTTTACGATTTAATACAAAACGTCACGAAATTTTCTACGCTATTCCTGGAAAAATATTTTATTCGTCGAAACTCTTGACGTCAAATGCCAGTTAATTCACAGCTGCAGGAAAACAGTAAACGATGAAATCAAGAATCTCAACGTCAGCGACTCAATGAATCGCAGTAATTATTCCAAGAAGGATAAACGAGTTTCGAGCCGAAGTACATTTACGTTCATTGTTTCTGAAAAAGTGTTAATGAAATTCACTAGATATTAACCAGGTGAAAGTCAAAACGATTGTAAATGATAAAGTTAGGATCAAGGTACAATTATTTACACTGTAATTTGCGAAGAAATTGAGGTTTCGTGACTGTTGCGAGTCATTGTTGCTAAAATACGCAAATCTTTCTGTGCTTTATGAAAGTTAAGAAAACATTTCGAGCGAATTTTCTAAGATTAAACTAAAAAATGTTCAGCCGTAATCATATAGAGATGTCAACTTATCCGCATGCAGAGCCTGCTCAATGCTTTGTTTATAATCATGATGTATTCCCGACGTCTCGGACCCATTTACTGACGTCATACCTCTGTCTGGATTTCCCGGTTTCGATGAACCGGTGCTACAGCAACGTGCATTCGAGCTCTCGACTATCGAGTCGATGCGGTTTTACCCGGTCTCGCGGATCTCTGGGTTTACCTGAAAATCCCCTGGCGTCAAAAGTCAGGGCCGACGAACTTTTACTCCTTCCAGCGAATTTTGGGACGGAGCCCGTTTCATTCTTCGAATAACTCGTGCGGGATATAGGATAATATTTTTGGTTTTTGTCGCCGCGTCGGGCACGCATTGTTAAATTTTTATCCAGTAATGTGTAAGGCTGTGAAAATTAGAATTCCGGAAGACCTGAACATCGGAAAGGCTTTGGAAAATAGTACGCAACAGTGATAGCAATTGTTTTTTTCTAAATGTTTCTAGTTTTTACGCCTGGGGTTGACCTTACGAATTTGAAAAGTTCCGAGAGCGCCTAATTCCGGATTTTTTGCTGGTGAAACTTGAAGCAGAGAAATCAAACTTTTACGAAACACCAAAGTTTCTAATGCTCGGAAACCCGACGGCTTAAAATTTCGATAGAGCCATAATTCGTAAAATTAAACTTTCGATAGATTAGATTTCGGAATATTAAAACATACTCACACAGCGTAGTTTACGCATCGAGCGGGTGTAGAAAGTTTGAAAAATTGAAAATCAGAATTACCAGGATTCCGAACGTAAAGATATCAAAAATCCAAAACAAAGAAGGATCGAAGTGGTGGAAATTTCACCAAGCCAGAAATTCACAGAACAGAAAATCTTTGATTATTCGGAATTTCGATGTTCAGATTTTTTAAATTTCTCATTTTGGCATTCTTCAGAACTTTGAGCATCGGGTTTCGGACTGTTTGAAACATTGATGTTTTTTTAAAGTTTGATTTCTTTACCGTAAGTTTCGCCACCAAAAAATTTGGAATACGGTGTTTTTGGGACTTTTCAAATTCGGGATTTCAATCTCTCCCCCAGTTTTTATACTCAAGTTTGAGTGATGTGCAAGGTAAAAGCATATCGTAGTTTTTAAAATCGTAGAGTCTAAAGTGTACAAATTACTTCATACGTTTTGAGACTTGTGTTAAATTCTTGTTTCAAAACATCAGTGAAAAAATTTTATTCCTACTCCAGACGACATGAGAAAATTTTTGATTTCGAATCAAATTGAACGAATTCTATTTATAATCTTGACTGAAGTTTCGAGTGAATCAATTCACTTTCATTTATACCGACACCCATGGACGCAATTTTATTGATAAAAATGGTTCCGGTGGAGATACCGAGTTGCCTTTATACAAACGAGTTACAATAAGGTCAAGTACGAGAATTTTTGATTGCAACATAGCCTGGACTCCGACCTCCAAAACCAAACCTCAGGTTTAGAACGTTGGCTGAAGGCGAGAAGTGCATCTCGCAATGATTTAATAGAGCAGGCAATTTATCGTCATTGAGACTCGAGAGGCAAATGTTACGACACTGTCACACGACCAGTGACTTGGCGGCTTTGCTAATTCGTCGTTCTGTGGATTCTATGATACACCGATTTGATTTGGCGCGAGCGATAGTTAATTTGAATCATTGAAAACCTTGATTTCACCAGAATTACGATAATTTTTCATTTCATTTTTATTCTTATTAATGTTTTTTGCATTATAACGGGTGTGATCACGGAGAAAAAAAATAGGGAACAGCCCAATGCAGAAAAATAACACAGACGCTCTTGTGAGAAAAAAGTGAAATTCTGATTTTGAGCATTTTCTCCTTTGTAGAAAAAATCGATTTTATTAACGTACATTTTACAGCAATCGAATCGTATTTTTTAATGAGGAATCTGTCCTTCACAAAAGTTGGGTCAAGGTATTTTTTTTTAATCGGAATATTATCTTACAATAAAATTTACACCAGTCTACTTTTAAATGCTTGAAATTTGTTTCAATCGAAATTTATCTTCTCTCTGCTTAAAATACACCTGAGGCCTCAACTATCCAGTCAAGGAATTGAAATTGAAACATCTCCTTTTCAAGTCTGTAAAAAAAAACTTATTGTTTCTCTTACAGAAAAAAAAACAGCACAATGGATCCGAACGGGTTTAAAGATTTTGCCGGTGAAATGGCAAATTTTATTACCAACTACCTGGAGAACATCAGAGAAAGGTAAATTGAGGTGACTGAAGAACGAAATGATTGGGACGAATGAAAAAAAAATTAGCATAAATTGCGGCTTGTGAGACAAGTGATTTCAAAATGAAATATCGACAGACTGAAGGAAATAGGGAAAAACTGGGAAAAACTTGGAGTAAATTACCTCTATCTTTGGGTGACACATGTGCCTTGATGTAATCCAAAATAAAAACTAGTTTCATAAAACGTTACTTGTTACGTGTCAGTCACGGCAGAAATCCTGCCGCAATATAACGTAAGCATAGCAGCCTGTACACTCGGTCTTGAGGAGTGGAGAAAGGAGATTTCCGATTAACTCAACCTTGGCAACCTGCTATCGGTACTTGGGCTGCTTTCGCGAGGTATTGCCCACCGTCATTTTGCACGCTCCAATTACCATTGGGCGTTGCTTCATTGTTAATCATCTCAAAATCGCTTTTATCATTCCCCATTATTAAGAGTTACGATAATTGAGCGTGAGAGCTGAATAGCGTAAAACGGAACCCACTGTCAAATCCTCGGTCAAATCACTGTTTTGAGAAAATTTGATGACAAGAAATCAGAAACGTTGCTAAATCAATCACGAACATACGTCGTACCAAAGTTTGAAGCTAAATTGTCAAACCGAAGCATCGAAGAAGCTCCTAACTTTCGATAATTTCACACAATGCTTCGATATTGTGCTAACGATATCGCCTTTTGATTGCAACCTTGGTTTTAGTCTTGATGAAATACGTTTGATACTAGTTTCGTAACCAAGTGATATAGTAATGATTCATAGAAACGTTTACACTCGTGGAAATTGTTATTTTATGATACTTAGGATTGCAGGGATTGAGTCTATTTTTTTAATAACAATGATTACATCCAGCTGCATAAGCATTTACTAGAACGATAACACTAAATTAATAACAACAGTGCTCATCTGATTGATAACCATTCTCTTTTAGGCGAGTCTTGCCGATTGTTGAACCTGGGTACATGAAGCCACTCCTACCCACCGAAGCTCCTCAATCACCAGAAAATTGGGAAGACGTGATGACCGATATCGAGAGAGTCATCATGCCCGGAGTACGTTTGACGTCTTAAGAACAACGAAGGTTTTCCGTTATCCTCAATCATTTCTGAGGAGAGTATACTTATTTCTCTTTTTTCCTTTCGACCAGATAACGCACTGGCAGAGTCCGAAATTCCACGCGTACTTTCCAACGGCTCAATCGTACCCAGCGATAGTTGCCGACATGTTGAGCGGTGCGATTGCTTGCATCGGTTTCACATGGGTAATCAGAAAACCAGTGTTTTTCTTTTTTTTTTTTATCTTTCCCGTCCAAAGACGTTCGACCAGTTCGTAATTCCAAATTTGAATTCGTTCACAGATCGCGAGTCCAGCGTGCACCGAGTTGGAAGTGATCATGCTCGACTGGCTGGGTAAGATGCTGGATCTTCCATCTGCGTTCTTGTCCTCCAGCGGAGGAAAAGGTGGTGGCGTTATTCAGGTGAGTACTCTACGGTCCGAAATCACCTTGTGTTAAGTTGTTATAAACATCGTGACGAATTTCATGGTCGCTAACAGGGAACTGCTAGTGAAGCCACGCTGGTGGCCCTCCTCGGGGCAAAAGCCAAAATGATCAACCGAGTGAAGGAAGAGCACCCGGAGTGGACTGCGAACGAGATAGTGGGAAAACTGGTCGCCTATGCATCGTGTAAGTCGTACAATTAGATAAAATAAGACACAAGCACTCGTGGAAACGAACTGAAAAATGTTTGCCAAAAACATAGTCCATAATTTGAAGATCGTGCTATTTAAACGTCCAATTTCCCTTTACACGCACAAGTATTGGAGTGGACTTTTCTACACGAAATACGTGAGGAGTACATTTGAGAGTAAAATTTCTCTCGATGTCCGTCAAACTCATGGCTCCTGGGCGTAACGACTTTATCTTCGGCCGTCAGTGGCATAATTTAGCATTGAATCAGTGCGCCGGAGTGGGTTCATTGTTCCGGCCTTTGACGACGCTAAGTAAGCGCCGTCCTTCCTCTGAAACGAGGGAATCGAGGAGGTTGAGAGATACGGGGGTGGGTAGTTTTCGCGAGCACTCCATCGCCAGCACTTTGTCACCATGGTAACGCGTAATAACCACTCAATTCCACCCAGCACACTTGCGACCGACCCTCGATGAGGACAATTGACATTGGTGTACAGGTCCTTCACACAAGCGTCCTGAATGTATATGTTGTATGTAAAGTACCTCGTCTATAAGGACGTGAAATGTGCTTGAATGAGAAAGCTTTCAGTAAACGGTGACGTTTATCGAGGACGTTTCTTTTCCCATTGTTGTAATAATCCCTTGAGAATCCTCTTAATTTGTGAAAAATTACAGAGACTGGTGATTGATTTTTCATTCCGGTTTGCGCAGGTCAGGCTCACAGCTCTGTTGAACGCGCTGGTATACTAGGAGGAGTTCAATTCAGGCTTCTCGATGTTGACCAGAAGTACAAACTGAGGGGCGATACTCTGGCTGATGCCATTCGTGAGGACAGAGAAAAAGGACTGATTCCATTTTACGTAAGTGTTCTGCGATTACTCCGCAATTAGGGTCGTGCGATGAGTTTTTCAGAACTTAGTGTATACGATTACCATGGAGTAACTCAGGGTTCTTTGGAGAAGTATGACTACCAATACTCGCTTGATTTCAACCTCATTGCCACTACCTAACATGTGAATACGTGCAGGTCGTAGCTACTCTGGGAACCACTTGCTCCTGCGCCTTTGACAACCTTGAGGAAATAGGAGCAGTTTCGAACCGTGAGCAGGTCTGGCTGCACGTTGATGCCGCCTACGCAGGTGAGCGTCCGATCTTCTCCTATCTTTGCTCTACGCCTCTGAAACAGGTGTTTCTGATCTGAACGTACGGGATTGCCGATTGTTTCAGGGTCTGCTTTCATCTGCCCCGAGTTCCGGTACCTGATGAAAGGCGTCGAGAGGGCGGATTCGTTCAACTTCAATCCCCACAAGTGGATGTTGATAAACTTCGACTGCTCAGCTATGTGGCTCAAGGACCCGAGCCACGTCGTTAACGCTTTCAACGTAGACCCACTTTACCTGAAGCACGATGCTCATGGCTCACTCCCAGATTACCGAGTAAGCAGTAAAATTCCTGAGTCCGTGTCTCGATTGTTAATTTCCTTTTCATTCTCATTAGCACTGGCAAATTCCCCTCGGGCGCAGATTCCGCGCTCTCAAGCTGTGGTTTGTTCTTCGATTGTACGGCGTGCAGAATCTGCAGAAGTACATTCGTTCCCACGTTGCTCAAGCCCATGAATTCGAGGCTCTGGTTTTAGAGGATCCTCGCTTCGAAGTTGTCGCAGAAGTCGTAGTCGGTCTCGTTTGCTTCAGACTCAAGGTAAGCTGGCCGGTTACAAACCGAGAAAGACAATCTGTATGTTTAATCTCTGGTTAGATCTGCCGCGCTGTTTCGACAATCTCATTATACTATCAATAGCGTGAAATATATTTTATGGAATCTCGGAGCAGGAGCCAAGAACGCTCGTGAAAGTCAGATTCAAACGGCCTTGTGCTAGTTGTCTCTAGACTCTTACGATTAGCCGACTCTCGGACATTGATAGTCTCCTGCTGATTAGTCATTCCAACTATAAATCAATAATAATGCTTCGGATAACAGATATCTGTTACAGCGATATTTACATCATACACAGCTTCGCATCTCTCGGGGTTAGAATGTAGTCTTGACCTTTGCTATCTTTTAATTCGGAAAGTGCACTAGAATAGCAGGCTGGCAATGCCAAATCAACTACCGATTAGACTTAATGCAATGTTATTATTTTTCCGTCACACCCACAATCGGGTGCAATCACGACCTGACACCAGAAAATTATCAATTTTAGCATTATTTACTAGTTCTTGTATTAGGAACGATTTTTCGAATTCTCAGTTGTCAAGGTGAAAAATTTCGTGACACACACCGATACGCTGGCAAGTAATTCTAATCAGAAACCTGCTCCATGATTTCAACGTCTCTTGATCAAGGACCCTATCTATTTCATTTCTCCATTGTCTAATCGGCAGGGTTCAAATGACGTTAACGAGGCTTTACTGAAGCGGATCAACGGTGCTGGTAACATCCATCTGGTACCATCGAAGATAAGCGACGTTTACTTCCTACGATTCGCAGTCTGCTCCCGCTTCAGCGAAAGCTCCGACATCCAGAGTTCGTGGAAGGAAATAAAGTTACGCGCTGAAGAAGTTCTCGCCGAGCAACCAAATTCCAAGTGATGGCGGGCTCAAATCGTGCGCAGTTGCAGGGCGCTCATCCCACCCACGAGCTGCAATCAATCCTAGTTTATTTGTTAAAACGAAATATGAAAATGTTTAAATATTTATCAAGGTGCATTTGAACGCTGACCTCAACCGTCAGTGATTGTTAATTACGGTCAGGATTGCCAATCAATGGGGGTATTCTTCCTTGGCGTTCAGCTGCACTACTATTCCTCATTCTTCATGTTATTAGGGTACGTACTTGTGAATCTGCGATATTAGTTCCATTGCAGTGCGCGTCTCGCTTATACCGTTAATTTTTATCCGTTGCAGTAGAGTTTGATGAGTAGCTCGTATGTGTATAATGATTTTCAAGTGTTTGTGGAATCGTTCAACTCCCTGATCCCACTAGAATATGTGTGTGTCGAAACGTATTAGAAGCAGTTGCACAGTTTGTCACTAGAATACCACGCCCACCACTATATATAAATATATAATTGTTAATAGGTGTATGATAAATGTTTTAAAAATGATAAAGTGGTGTGTGCGTGCGCGTGGCTCAGGTATAATCCAACTGTGTATTTCTCACAAGGTTATTCCTCTCTCAAAGCCCAGATACATACCAAGTATTACCACTCGAACGAGCGACTTTTGAACTGGAAGAAATGTTAGTGTTATTGAGACGCGGAAATTAGAGGGAAAGTGACCGTGTGAAATCGGACTTTGGGATTCTGGCAGTCACTTGATCTTATCGTCGTGATTGGCGAGGTAAGATTCGACAATCCCAAAGCTCCATGATTATATACACTCCCAAATTACTTGTATTATTGATGTTGACTGTTATACTGTGCGATCACATAGATTGGATTGTCTAGTGCAGAGATTATTTAAATTTAAGATGTGAGAACCACCCTAGAATTTCAGTGTTCGGTCTATGTTTTTGGTGTATTCTTATGATATGATACGAGAATATTGAATGACCGTTATAGTATTGGTAGATCATGGCAACTTAGGTGTAGTCTTCTGATATAATTGTTATGACTGATCACATTGAGCTGAAAGACTTTACTTAATTTTCAAACGACTCGTGTACTGTTGAGAACTATTGTAAAACTGTCCAAAACTATAATAATTTTGGTCATGAAACAATGATTTTCTTCCCCATTGGGGAAATGGAGTCTTCAAGTTACTTTGATCGGTCATGACGGAATCTGGAGAACGCGGCTCTAAATAGGTGACTCGTCGATCGGAACTGCAGCCTGGACAATAAATAGAGAGCTTTAGAGATCTCTGAATGAAGATATTATGGAGATTCCGAGTTTTGAGTAGCCTGATCACTTTATGAAAAATACGGGTCCAATAATACAATTTCAGAAAAAGACGGGACAACGGGACCAAGGGAATTAAAAGAGGGGAGGCGTGACCGTCACTTACCAGCTATTGTATTTCACGCCATCATTAAATTTTAATATGTAGTGGCGATTGGCTGTGCGTATTAAATCGCTTGGAAAATGCAGATGTGATTTAACCGTTAAAATATACAAGAGTTTACGAAATTGAACCAAGGATCAGAGCTTTGCTTTGTCATTGGTCGTTAACACAGTTTACGCGTACAGTTTTCTGTTGGTATGTACATCGACATTGTTTTATCTATAATGTTACATGCTTATGATACCTTGTTCCGTCACATGGCGTGTACAGTATTTTACCAGCCGTGATTCAATTGAATTATTTAATGATAATATAATATTCGTTATTATTGTGTTAGTCTATGATTTAAATTCAAGCCTGATCACCCTCGTCCTTTCGCTCCATAAATACAAGTCTAATAAGAATTTTGATGGACTGTGAAAGTGGTTAGGGTTGGCTATCGAATGAAGATCACAGTAAGAAATAAAACTAACCCACAAGTTTCTTATTTTTGTTTCTTATCATTTAATTTCGATTCACACTATTTATAACGCGGACAAAAATGACACGTTCATTTTACATATGGTGAGGACTTTATCGTATTCTCTTTGAGGGTCCTCACTGTCGACTTTCGAGCGATTCGGAACAATACAATGACTCGTACTATTGATACAACTTTTTGCCCTTCCTGTTGCAAGGTTTATTACTTGACATTATCTTCCAGCTATAGAGTGTGTCAAAGGTCACGGACAGGTCTGTTTGCAAGATGTGTCTTTCACTGTTCCCGGTGGGCCACCGTACCTGTAACAAGGCAAGGAGTTGTAAAATCCATTGACGTTGATCTCCCGATACCCCAATCCCGAATACTACTTATCGCCGATATCGTAATCGCACTTCTTTGTCAGCTGGATAACGCGCTCTGCTTCCCTGATTCCACTGAGTCGAGCACCGTGTACCGTGCTGTAGTGTCCAGGTATCGTTGCCTCCCCGGCGAAGAGCAGAATGGGTGGAACCGGTTCGCAAGGACCTGTACAGTATTCAGTCAGCGTAAATTGGCAAGGGTGGTTGGACCTGGTCGATGACTTTGCATCGTTTTCTCTCGCAGCTTTTGCGCACCTGGCAATGGACTGGCCAAGTCACATTGGTGACCCACGGTGCTTTCGACCGCCATGTAACTGTATGAACCAGCGAAGTACTGGTCCATGCACCACTTGCTGCGGAGTAAGTTTGCCGGGTATGGCAAGGTGGGGTCGCCCGTAAATTGTCGCAAAACTCGAGTGATGGACTCGACGACCTCTTCGTCGGAACAGAGCTCCATGTCGGAAGCTTCCCTACCGCAAACCCAGGCGCACAGCACGTGCTGCGAACTGGCGAGTTCCTCAACGTTACAGACACCTGTACATGATGAAATTTTGTGAAAGAGTCCGGTCAAAAGAAAAAAGGAAGGAACTACCTTTAACCCAGTCACAACGTTCGGAAAGCTCGTCTGCAGACCAAGCTAACCTGATTCCACCTTCATGCCAGGCCCAGAAAGGACGGGCGTACTCAAGAAATATTTTGTTAACGTGCCCATAGCCAAGTTTAGAAATGGCTTCAACTTTCTCGGCGGGTAGTGCAGGGCAGAACAGTTTGTCATGCTGGTTTTTCAAGACGCCGAGAGAAACGGTCACGATTACGTAATCCGCCGGGAACTCGTCGCCGTCGCAACACTTAACGACTGCTCTTGGCGAAGAGTTGCCAACGGTACCCCATCGGACGCAGCTGACGGGCTTACAGTACCTCAACGAGCAACTGGGTAGATCCCTGAGGAGCGGCGCTAAGACACCGACGTAGCCAAGAGGTACCCTGACGTTTCCACCGGGTATTTCGATGTAGCTACCAAACTGGTCAGCCGAAATGAGGGAGAGATCGTCGCCGCATCGACAACGAACACAGTTGGTCATGCCGTACATTACTCGCGCGGCATCGTACCTGAAGAATAACGACAAGAAAAAATACGAAGGAGATGGTACGGAACCGAGTAAGACATTTTAGTTTAATCACCGTTGTTCTTCCGGGAAATTGTGGAGCTCTTGTTGGATCCTCACGCCCATGAAGTTCAAGAGATTTCCATGAGTGCGTCCGCAACCCAGGGAGAAGAGGGTCGCCGCCTGTTGTTCGATGTGTCTGAAGGTGTGATATGCCGTGATACTGACCGGCAAGTCTATCGCGCGACCGTCGCTCGTGCAGAAGAGTCCTCTACTTGGATCTGGTCTGGAGAGCGGCGGCTTCAACAGCCCTTCTTGTGCCGCCAAAGTGAATACCGGATTTGCAACGCATCCACCCTCGATCCAGGTAGCCCCCATTTCTGCCACGACGTCACCGAGCCAACAGGAATGAATTCGGCCACCTGGTCTAGAACCAACATATTACTCCGGCCCCGAGGGAAATGAGACTCGAGAAATCAACGATCAGTTATCGCTTGACTCACCGATCCGTGGCTTCAAGTATCGTGAAATTCTGCATCCCGCACTGGACTAGCCGATGTGCTGCGGAAAGGCCGGCCATACCTCCGCCGATTATCACTACCGTTGGTTCCGGTTTGCTCGGATCCAACATGCACGGATCTAGCTGGCAGGATTCGAACTTTGACGCTTTGACACATGGCGGTACGTCCTTGTCCGACCGCCCCTTTTGTTTGTCAAGTGAAAATAGTCTGCAAATGAAAAGTGACATGGTTTGGTTAGGTACATGATCATTTGCAATCAAGCGAACAATTGTACATGGTTTCTAGTTTATATGTGTAGGTCTGCGAGAACGAAGAGGATACACGTCTAGACATCGGCAGATCACTACTATTAATCGTCTAGTAGTCAAATTGAGTTGTTGCGGTGACATATGAGCAGTGCAGTGTGAGAGTCTTCTTGGTTGGATTAGTGTTTCGATTGTATCTTACCTTGCGAGAATCCTTCGAAATCTACAGCGTGGGATCCGTGCCTTTGTCAGGAGCATCTCATTGGATGAGGTTCGACTGAACTGGTGAATTTTTCATTTGTACAATTTTTTGGTTGAGACCGATCACGGTGTGTGAAACGTAAGGTTCTTGTTGTAGAAACGTTGCCAAGAGAACATGTCGAACTAGTGAAACAACCTCAATCTCTCTGACATCTTCTGTTCATTCAACATCAACGCCTACTTTTGAGAGTTGAACTTAATAGAGCCTGCTGCACATCATCTGAACTCTGGACATTCATGTCATGAAGAAAAAGAATTCGTTCCGCAGTTATCGAAATATCAGTCAGTTTCAAAACGCTGTAAGAGTTGAAAGAAAACTTTGCGTTGAAGCAAAAATTGAGTCATTCTGCGATAGAAACTTACATAGTGGATAGGTATTTATAGAACCTGGCTGTAAAATTCGAACGAAGTCACATGGCAAAGTCCGAAGGATCAATCATAAGTTTCAAGTTTGTTATGTTGCATTAGGTTCATCCTATTTCATGCCAACCCAACATACACAGGTTTGAAAATTAATTATTACGATTTGAAAAACCTAACTGTAGGCGATTGGAGAGTCGAATATTCGTGAGTGGTTGCGGGTAAAAAATATTTCCACATCGTACGGTTAGCATATTGGGCGCCTGGTCATAGGCAACTTAGCTCACAGGCTGGTAATGCAGGTCTGCATCAGCCCGCGAGCAGGAATTCCATAGGCAGGATACCATAGTGTTTCCGCATAAATCCATGGTATGTTCGGTTGCCTGCCGTGGAGGAGCACAAATGCCGCTAATACAGACACACCGAGTTATCGGTAGGTAAAGCGTTTACAGGTTTCGCAAGTGAGAAGGAACTGCCCGAAATGCCAAATTGTCTGTAGTTCACTCGTAAGAACCTTAAACGTGTTACCTACCGACTTGTCTACCGATAACTCGGTGAGTCTCTATTAACGGTATTTGCTCCTCAGTTTTGACATAGATGCTGTTTGAATTTGTACGTCAAAGTATACATGAATTTGCTATAGATATATGTATTCCTGTGCTTCCCTCGTTGTTTCCTCTTCATCGTCTTCGGTGTTGTCCAGTATTTCATTCGCTATTTCCACTCCGACAGATAGGTAGTATTCGTTGAAGGCGTTTGATGTACGTTCTTAATTTGTTTCAATTTCTTGTTGGCCTACGAATTTTATCCTAATTTTATTTGTCTCCGCTTTTTTTATTTCGTCAATTTTGTTCTCTCTAATGACTTTCCATATTCGCTTTTGATCGTTTCCTGCTGCCTTTCATTTTTGGTTTTGTCTCTTAACTTTATAAGAGCTTTGCGGTACCTTCTGTATTCTATTTTCGCATCTCCATTGAACGGCTCACTTTTTGTGGTCATCATTTTCATATCTTACAAAGGCCATATCTGTGTTTCTGTTTAATCAGAACCCCGACATGGTATCTCAGAATATTTAAACTTCAATGCAAAAAACATAACGTAAGCTCTGCCTCTACCGAAGTAACGTATTCACTCAATTTTCTGTAACATGCCTGTAGTTTGACGGTTTACGATATAGTAAATTCAAACAAGGAAACGACTAGCACATTAGCATCGGCGATAGATTACAGGGGGTAGGTAGATTACACATTATACCAAATTTTGTAAATACAACATACGTTCCAAATCCTGGCATTCGGTCACTGTGTCAGTCTACCAACTAACGTTGTAATCTATCTAACAAGAGCGAAACCTCTCGTACGTCGTCTCTTTGAGAGCTGCATGTTACGCGAGGAAAACTTCGGTGAGTAGATTTGATTACGTGCTTATCGTGAATGTTAATTTTGCTTGTACAATGGAATCTGTTATATTGATCAAAATAGATTTAACGTCATGTTTTTCGAATTTACGTTACGTAAATTTTGGAGCTCTACGTAGTTTCGTCATTCAACACTCGAGCTGCAGGCAATCACTCAGCCGTCGTACCACACAAAATGGCCTGGGAGACACGCACTTGAAACCGAGATTAGGTGAACATAAATTACTAAGCAACGACACAATTAATATCGTACGTATCCATTCAAATTGATGAAGTTACAGTACCTTTAAATCCATTTGAAAAATCGGTACTGTGGCAATTTATTTTGTACACAAGGTTAATTAGCATTGATAGGCATGGATTCATCACACTGCAGACAATTGAGATGATTCGTAATTTTATTCAAATAGAATATGACCAATACTGGATTACCACGTGCGACATGAGCAGTATGTCGTCAATGAGAATTATCGATTGGCGGTACTCATATTTGTACAAAAAATTATCCTGAGCCGCCATTTTGAAAGGAAAATAAAAAAATTACTTTTGTACTCTGGGAAGCTTCAATAAAGTCGTGTTAAAGTTTGAGAACAATAAAATTATTTTATCACCTTTGAAAATATTTTTAAAAAATGACGGATTTTGAGGCTTTCACATGGACTTCCCCCCTTAATCGATTTGTCTCGCAAAATTACGTCGGAATAGTGCCAGAAAGAATTTATTATAGGACTTTTCAAAACCGCGAAAATTTTTGCCAAAAATGCAAAGGGGTTAGCCTTACTTTTTTTTCATTCTCGGAGCCGAAAATTTTTTGTTTCAGATTCGATTTGAATGACCCTCTTCTTACTAATCGGACCCCCAGGAACTCAGAAAATGCACCAAAAAAAGCGTCGGACCAACAGCAGAAAACTTACGAAGGAAATCTTTCGTTTTTCAGCTGTAACTCTTAATCCGTTGATCGCCGCGTAATAGGACTGCGCCCAATCGATTCCTTTCGCAAAATTACGTCGATATACCGCGCCAAAGAATTTATTTCAGCACTTCTCTCAGATCAGATTCACATTTAGATTTAGATTCATTCGGAACATCATTCTTGCATTGTACATGTACGTTGTATTCCACTATTTCGATATTATTGACAGTTCTCTATACCTGAGCATCTACCTGCTTGTGTGAATGAAATTTTTTTTTTTTCTTTTACAAAAATTTCATTTCAATGGCAATTAATAGGTCAAGTTCTTACGTCTGCGGCGCTGACGAGCCGGCGCTTTTTAGACCGGTGGTGCGCAGATCGGCAGATCGACGCGGACTAGCGAGCAGACAAATCGCCTTTTCAATCCGACAGCTATCTGAGCTATCTACGAATAGTCATGTATACACAAAACGTAAAAGAAAATTATTCACGCTCACCTCAACCTTAACAATAGTATTCTCTGAAGGCGTTTGCTAAACCTTCTTCATTTGTTTCGATTTCTTGTTAGCCTGCATGTCTAATCTTAATTTTGTTTGTTTCCTCTTTTTTTCTTTGTTCAATCTTATTCTCTCTAATGACTTTCCATATCCGCTTTTTATAATTTCCTGCCGCTTCTATTTGTTTCTTGTAATATTCATTTTTTCTTTTGTCTATTACCTTCATAAGAGCTTTGCGGTATTCTCTGTATTCCGTTTGCGCGGCTTCATTAAACGGCTCACTAATCACTTTTTTGGCGAGCTTATTTCTGTGTCGAATTGATCCGCCGAGGCTTTTTGTCACCCACGGTTTCAGTTTAATAATTTTATTTTCATTCCTTGTTATTATTTCTTTGGCGTTGCTTTTTCGACCGCTTTCTGCAGAGTGCTAACCAAGTTTTTGGTAGCTTTCTCTACATCCTTTCCGTTCAGCACCTACCCTCCCATCTTTCATTTTGTGTTGTTTCTGTTACTTTGTTGTAATTGATTTGATACACGTGTATTGTCCTTTTCCGGCCCATTTTTGTTTTTCCGATATGTAGTATAATTGTATAGTGATCTGTAATTTTCGTTTTTAGAACAGATGCGGATACGTTGTTTAGAGTTCTTTTTTTAACGAAAATGTGATCAATGCACGAACTTGTATTTTCTGTTTCCCTTGTCGTTGTTGTGATAGCTGCTACGTATGTAGGTATTCAATAACATTAGTATTCATAATTATTCCAAGAACTTTTCATTTGCTCTCTCGATCTTGATTTTCGTGGTCATAGAATCGAAACGCTGTATTGGCTAGTCGCAAGTGAAGTATCTACGTTGGGTAGAGAAGCAGAAATGTTTTTTGAAAAGTGTTCGTATGGAAAAATATTCAGAGTAACTGTAATACATCACGGATGCGTTAATTTTGATCGAGATGAAACAGATGCTCCGTATATAAGACAATATTTAATGCAGTGTCCTGATTTAAACACCTGAAAAGGTGTGTGTCGGCGATTTTTTTTTCTTTGATAGAGAGAGATAGAACGAAGCTTCTTAATACTTCGAGTGTATTTTAACACACATTTGAAAGGTACGAGCAAAAGTTTTTATCATCCAACTGTCGCAGAACGGCAGCGTTATTAGCCGACCCGTTCACTGAAGAATATATCTTCAGTCAACGGCTGACCATCGATGGGCCTAGCCGATTGAGTCTGGAATCGGCAAGGAAGATAAGGTGCGTATTTCTTGTCCGAAATGTAAGAACTAAAATCATTATACATCATATCTTATCATCATACGTCATACATCATACATCATATATAGTATTGAAGTTCGAAACCAAAGTTTGGATATTCGGATGTTCAGAAAGTGACGTCACCCAAAATTTTTTTTCTCTTGACGTCTTCAATCTATAGTGATCAGCTAGCCGAATTCCTCAGTCTGGAGACAACCGCGCGGTAGAGAGGACGTACGAGAATCGCGCTCCGCAGATTTCGAGTACCGGGTTCTCTATCTCCTGGATTCTGCGCTCCGGGTCCGTTTCGTGGTGCAACTCGAGTTCCAGGAGAAGCGCGCGGTAGTTTCCATGCTCCAGGTCGGCTACCTGGTGAAACTCGACTTTTAGGACAAGCGCTACGTAGTTCTGGCTGTTCAGGTTCTTGACCTGGTGACTTTTGACCTTCCGGACTAATTTTCAAGTTTACAAGTTTGATTATTGAAAACGTCATGTTTTGTACAATCAAACCAAAATGCGTGTTTCAGATAACACTTTGAATCGGAAAAAACCGAACGACCAGGATCAACAAATTGCAATTGGTGAGTGGTTGGCATAGTATAAATAGAAATACATGACAATAACGTCGTTCGATTAGAGCTAAGATTGCTGTACGTAGTGTTTCAAATTTGTCAGCACTTAGCTGATTGTTCTGTGGTATTTTTTAACGAAATTTCTTGTCATAAAATCACAATACGTTATACTTACATGCATCTGTAAACGTCATTTGTAGTATTATATAGAAAAAATCTTACGAGCAGATTCGGTTTACGTCACATGCACAAAGACGGTGTTCATTCTGTATACTGTGAAGCCAATACCAGAATTTTTTGGGGAGTCATCGTATCCCAGTCTCCCCTACAACTGTGTTATGTGTTAAAACACTGACAACGAGTAAGCGAGCGCACGAGCAGAAAAATCAGTTACACTAGGCATCCGACCACGAGCGAGCTTTAGCGAGCGAGTGTTTTAAAACTTGTTATTTTTAATTCGCGCAACATTCTATTATCGATGTACCAAAATAACGCAAAAGGCAGTGATCTCGTGTTAATTGTCGAGCTCAAAGGTGAAACTTCACGATTTTTTTCTTCTGAACGAATATGAATGTGATTTAACGTATTTTATGAGTTTCTTAGTTCATCGATGATGAAAATATATGTCAATTTGAAGTAATTTTAGTTTTTACGTTTCAGACAAAAATTACGCACTCCATCTTTCCGGCCAATTCGAGATTCCAGCGACGAGGTGCTTCAATGACCAACTAATGACTTCCCCATTTTGCGACAATTGATGGTAAATAAATTTTTCTTGTACTGTCCAAATGTAAATTGAACTACACACGAAATTTTAAAGAGCTTCGTTAGTTATCTCCCTATGAAAAAAATAGCCGACAATCAACGTCTCGCTTGGAACTTATCGTATACGATTGATTAGAAAAAAAAAATATATGTACTTTGACCGATTTTTCATACGGCGGCATTTGAAGAATCCGGTTTCTTCTTTGAACCGACATGAAAGATAGTTTTTCTCCATTATCTGATTTCATTATTGACCTTTTTTCGGTGTTACTTGAAATTTAGCTATATAATTATTGATTGCTTTCAGCTTTTAACCATTTGTATGCTATAATAGTACAAAATAAATAATTGTAATCAACTATTTTCGTGTCAACCAATAACAAAAAGCTATGTTACTATTTGTGCACGGTGAGCATAACATTTTTATAATATTTGATTTCAATTGTAATTATGTTGTATCTGAAATTTTTCAAACTTGTCTCACTTACATTAAATTATTTCAATTCATTTTTCGCGCAAGCACATGTTCAGTAGCTTCAAATGCGCTAATAAAATTGATTATATTATTAATTAATTAATTATATTGATCCTTGAACAATGTTTTTGATGTGTTCTTATACTAAAAACATTCGTTACTATTCAAGGTATAACCCGAGGTAGTTCGCGGTGGTTGCGGGTGATCGAGGTGGGCGAGGAGGAGGACGAGGATGACGAGGACTTGTACACTGTGAGTATAACATTTTTATTATATTCATTAGAGTAGGAGTAGGATCAGGAGTAGGAGTAGTGGGAGTTGAAGTAGAAGTGGTAGAAGTCGGAGTAGGAATAGGAGTAGTCGTAGTAGTAGGAGTTGGAGTAGAGTAGGAGTAGAAGTAGATGTATGCGGGGAGGGGCGGGGAGGGGATATTATCATATCAAGTTATCAGTAATAAGCAATTGCGGGTAAAATATTAGCTTACTTTTGTAAGTATTTATGAATATAGCCTCTACGAATATTCATTGTTGGTATATAAGGTCTGGCAACGTACCTACTGTCTGTAAGAGATGTTGAAGATTTTCAACACAATTATGTTTCAGTTCTGTGCCCCACCTAGTGATCCACTAGTACATATCCTCCGACGTGACATCGCTCCGCTACGTATGAAGAAGAAAAGATTTATTAGGATGCAAATTGCTCCTCTCTTCTTGCCATTGTGCTTTCAGCCATTGTTGTGCTGTGTGTTTAAAATTTAGGACAGTATATAATATAGAATAACAGGTACAGCTACGAATACAGCACTACAATAAATCTTATAGAAATGAGCTCTCATTGAGATTTATCTGTATTTATAACTCGACGCGAGAAGGCAAAAATCAATGTAATGCCGTCTGTAAGGTAATTGGACTCGTATTTGCACTACGAGAACTCGTTGGGCATTTTGCGGTGATATTTGAAAAATTGTCGAACAAGAAATTAAATAACTATAAAAATGGATAAAAAATATTATTTCTAATAGTGAATGTAGCTAATACAGCTTTAACCGTATATTGATTATGTTAATGATCTATTGTGACAAGATCGGAATTAGATAAGCTCTCTAAATACTCTTTTCTAGTTTATTAATTTATATCATGTATATGTAAATGTATATTTCTTCAGTTTGTACAATCACTGCACTAGGATTACCCTTGCCATGTTTTATGGTGCGCTTGTGTAATTTGTATATTATTAACCTTACGTTTTGCTCCATTTGCGACAAGTTGTGAGTGTTTATAATTTCTTGGCAATTATTTATGTACATGTATGTGTATATATGTATACGTATACTTATGCATGTGTATATATTTATATACATTATTATTACTATACACTATTAAAACTAGACTTTTACAATAAACACAGAGGTCTTAGTATATTCACATACGGATTTCTGTGTATAGGTATACTTGAACTAAAATATCCTTATCTCTAACACGGAGTTCTTCGTAATTCGCATTTGTTCTTGTAACCCAATGTCCTACATACAATGGCAAAAATCGAAATCCAACTTAACTGAGTCTCAAAGCCCAGTTGACACAAAAGCAGCTATTTGATAGAAATTATAGTTTATAGTTTACACAGCCCATTGCATGATATTTCATTATAAATACATATGTTTCAATGTATTTAGGAATAATTTATCAAATATACAGAGGTCATGTGCAAATAATAAATGAATTCGACCGCAGTTTGATGTATTCATTAGAGCTTTAACAATAAATTCAAGCTTTGTTACTTCTTTTATTTTATTATGGATAATCAAAAACATTTCCGACTATTCGTGCTGTGGAAGCATGGGGATTGAACCAAATGTAGCAAAAGATTAGAAACAGTGTATGTAGAATACGGGTATTTTTCTAATAATGCAAACACGTGCCGCTAGCTTAGTTTTGACATATCTAGAATACCACGCCTTGCGAATTAGCTTTCCAGACAGAGATGAATGATGAATTTTAAGGACTGCATTATCGTTGTTGAATACTCTATGCTTCATGGGAAAAGAAAATCTGTAACGATAAAATTGATGCACCGAATCATCGTCGACTTTAACTTTTGAAATGTCCTACCATTTTCGAACACCTCCAACCATCCTATTTACCTATATTACTAGATTAGCTATGATATGAAAAGAGAAGTATTATTCATTTCGAAATGGGATTTTATTCGACGCGCGCTCGATGTATTCCATAACATTAGTATTCATAATTATTCCAACAACTTTTCATTTGCTCTCTCGATCTTGAATTTTCATAGGCATAGAATCGAAACGCTGTTTTAGCTGGTCGCAAGTGAAGCATCTGCGTTGGGTGGAGGAGCAGAATTGTTTTTCGAAAAGTATTCGGATGGAAAAAAATTCAGAGTAACTGTAATACATCACGGATGCGCTAATTTTGAACGAGATGAAATGGATGCTTCGTATATGAGACAGTATTTAACGCTGCGTAGTGGTTTAAAGACCTAGAAAGGTGATAGGGAGAGAAAGAACGACGCTTCTTAACACTTCGAGTGTATTTTAACACACATTTGAAAGATACGAGCGAAATTTTTCATCATCCAACTGTCGCAGAACGGCAGCGTTATTAGCCGACCCGTTCACTGAAGAATATATCTGCAGTCAACGGCTGACCATCGAAGGGACTGGTCGCTTGAGTCTGGAATCGGCAGGAGAGATAGAGTGTGTATTTCTTGTATGAAACGTGAAGACTAAAATCATTATACATCATATCATAACATCATACATCATACATCATACATCATACATCATACATCGTACATCGTACATCATACATCATACATCATCATACGTAGTACTACAGTTCGAAACCAAAGTTTGAATTTTCGGATGTTCGGTAAGTGACGTCACCAATCTAAAATCGGCTAGCCGAGTTCCTCAGTCGGGTAACAACCGCGCAGTAGAGCGGACGGATGAGAGTCGCGCTCCGCAAATTTCGAGTACCGGGTTCTCAACCTCACGGATCCCGCGCTTCGGGCCGCTACGTATTTCGAGTACCGGGTTCTCAACCTCCCGGATCCCGCGCTTCGGGTCCGCTACGCGGTGAAGCTCGACTGCCAGTAGAAGCGCTCCGTGGTTCCTGGTTCATGTTTACAATAAATTATTTCAATTCGTTTTTCGCGCAAGCCGAAATTCAGTAGCTGTCAGTCCGCTGATAAAATTTCTCGACTTCCAGGATAAGCGCTCCGTGGTTCCTGGTTCATGTTTACAATAAATTATTTCAATTCGTTTTTCGCGCAAGCCGAAATTCAGTAGCTGTCAGTCGGCTAATAAAATTTCTCGACTTCCAGGATAAGCGCTCCGTGGTTCCTGGTTCATGTTTACAATAAATTATTTCAATTCGTTTTTCGCGCAAGCCGAAATTCAGTAGCTGTCAGTCGGCTAATAAAATTTCTCGACTTCCAGGATAAGCGCTCCGTGGTTCCTGGTTCATGTTTACAATAAATTATTTCAATTCGTTTTTCGCGCAAGCCGAAATTCAGTAGCTGTCAGTCGGCTAATAAAATTTCTCGACTTCCAGGATAAGCGCTCCGTGGTTCCTGGTTCATGTTTACAATAAATTATTTCAATTCGTTTTTCGCGCAAGCCGAAATTCAGTAGCTGTCAGTCCGCTGATAAAATTTCTCGACTTCCAGGATAAGCGCTCCGTGGTTCCTGGTTCATGTTTACAATAAATTATTTCAATTCGTTTTTCGCGCAAGCCGAAATTCAGTAGCTGTCAGTCGGCTAATAAAATTTCTCGACTTCCAGGATAAGCGCTCCGTGGTTCCTGGTTCATGTTTACAATAAATTATTTCAATTCGTTTTTCGCGCAAGCCGAAATTCAGTAGCTGTCAGTCGGCTAATAAAATTTCTCGACTTCCAGGATAAGCGCTCCGTGGTTCCTGGTTCATGTTTACAATAAATTATTTCAATTCGTTTTTCGCGCAAGCCGAAATTCAGTAGCTGTCAGTCCGCTAATAAAATTTCTATAACTTTATAATTTTCTCATAATCTTTTTGGTAGAATATGTAGATGAAAAAATTATATTAAACCTCACACATTATTTTTGATTTGTTCTCATGCTGAAAATATTTATTAGTATTCGAGGTATAACTCGAGGTGGTTGGCGGTGGTCGTTGGAGGTCGTCGCGGGTGGTTGCGGGTAACCTCGGTGATTCAGGAGGAGGAGGACGAGGATGTGTGCTGGGTGAGTAAAACACTTTTATAACATTTGATGGCAATTGTAATTATATTTCATCTGAAATATTACAAACTCGTCGCGTTTACAATAAATTATTTCAATTCATTTTTCGTGCAAGCACATATTCAGTGGCTATGAATAATCTTGTACAATTTATTATATTATTAATTAATTAATTAGTATTCTCATAATATTTAATGGCAATTGTAATTATATTTCATCTGGAATATTACAAACTTGTCACGTTTACAATAAATTATTTCAATTCATCTTTCGTGCAAGCACATATTCAGTGTCTATGAATAATCTTGTACAATTTATTATATTATTAATTAATTAATTGGTATTCTCATAATATTTAATGGCAATTGTAATTATATTTCATCTGGAATATTACAAACTTGTCACGTTTACAATAAATTATTTCAATTCGTTTTTCGTGCAAGCACATATTCAGTAGCTATAAATAATCTTGTACAATTTATTATGTTTTCAATTAATTAATTAGTATTCTCATAATATTTAATGGCAATTGTAATTATATTTCATCTGGAATATTACAAACTTGTCACGTTTACAATAAATTATTTCAATTCATTTTTCGTGCAAGCACATATTCAGTAGCTATGAATAATCTTGTACAATTTATTATATTATTAATTAATTAATTAGTATTCTTATAATATTTAATGGCAATTGTAATTATATTTCATCTGAAATATTACGAACTAGTCACGTTTACAATAAATTATTTCAATTCATTTTTCGAGCAAGCACATATTCAGTAGCTATGAATAATCTTATACAATTCATTATATTATTAATTAATTAACTAATTACATTAATCCTTACACAATATTTTTGATGTGTTCCTATACTAAAAATATTCATCACTATTCCAGGTATAACCCGAGGTGGTCGGAGGTGGACGAGCAGGAGGACGAGCTGGACGAGGTGGACGAAGAGGAGGACGAGCTGGACCAGGAGGAGGCGGGGTGGGTCGGGGGAGAGGGAAGGAGTGGCGGGGAAGGGGGGAGAGGTGGGCGGGGAAGGGGGAAGGGAAGGGCAGGGAAGGGAAGGGAAGGGGTCGGGTGGGGTGGGGAGGGGAAGGGGGCGGGGAGGGGGAGGCGGGTGGGCGGGAGGGCGGGAGGGCGGGAGGGCGGGAGGGCGGGAGGGCGGGAGGGAGGGAGGGAGGGAGGGAGGGAGGGAGGGAGGGAGGGAGGGAGGGCTGGGAGAGTGTAGAGGACGGATGCCGGTCAGAGCCCATTTAAGTTAATAAAACAGAACACACCCCCCCCCCGGCCTCCCTCCCTCCCTCCCTCCCTCCCGCCCTCCCGCCCTCCCGCCCTCCCTCCCGCCCTCCCGCCCTCCCGCCCTCCCGCCCTCCCGCCCTCCCGCCCACCCGCCTCCCCCTCCCCGCCCCCTTCCCCTCCCCACCCCACCCGACCCCTTCCCTTCCCTTCCCTGCCCTTCCCTTCCCCCTTCCCCGCCCACCTCTCCCCCCTTCCCCGCCACTCCTTCCCTCTCCCGCGACCCACCCCGCCTCCTCCTGGTCCAGCTCGTCCTCCTCTTCGTCCACCTCGTCCAGCTCGTCCTCCTGCTCGTCCACCTCCGACCACCTCGGGTTATACCTGGAATAGTGATGAATATTTTTAGTATGGGAACACGTCAAAAATATTGTGTAAGGATTAATGTAATTAGTTAATTAATTAATAATATAATGAATTGTATAAGATTATTCATAGCTACTGAATATGTGCTTGCTCGAAAAATGAATTGAAATAATTTATTGTAAACGTGACAAGTTTGTAATATTCCAGATGAAATATAATTACAATTGCCATTAAATATTATAAGAATACTAATTAATTAATTAATAATATAATAAATTGTACAAGATTATTCATAGCTACTGAATATGTGCTTGCACGAAAAATGAATTGAAATAATTTATTGTAAACGTGACAAGTTTGTAATATTCCAGATGAAATATAATTACAATTGCCATTAAATATTATGAGAATACTAATTAATTAATTGAAAACATAATAAATTGTACAAGATTATTTATAGCTACTGAATATGTGCTTGCACGAAAAACGAATTGAAATAATTTATTGTAAACGTGACAAGTTTGTAATATTCCAGATGAAATATAATTACAATTGCCATTAAATATTATGAGAATACCAATTAATTAATTAATAATATAATAAATTGTACAAGATTATTCATAGACACTGAATATGTGCTTGCACGAAAGATGAATTGAAATAATTTATTGTAAACGTGACAAGTTTGTAATATTCCAGATGAAATATAATTACAATTGCCATTAAATATTATGAGAATACTAATTAATTAATTAATAATATAATAAATTGTACAAGATTATTCATAGCCACTGAATATGTGCTTGCACGAAAAATGAATTGAAATAATTTATTGTAAACGCGACGAGTTTGTAATATTTCAGATGAAATATAATTACAATTGCCATCAAATGTTATAAAAGTGTTTTACTCACCCAGCACACATCCTCGTCCTCCTCCTCCTGAATCACCGAGGTTACCCGCAACCACCCGCGACGACCTCCAACGACCACCGCCAACCACCTCGAGTTATACCTCGAATACTAATAAATATTTTCAGCATGAGAACAAATCAAAAATAATGTGTGAGGTTTAATATAATTTTTTCATCTACATATTCTACCAAAAAGATTATGAGAAAATTATAAAGTTATAGAAATTTTATTAGCGGACTGACAGCTACTGAATTTCGGCTTGCGCGAAAAACGAATTGAAATAATTTATTGTAAACATGAACCAGGAACCACGGAGCGCTTATCCTGGAAGTCGAGAAATTTTATTAGCCGACTGACAGCTACTGAATTTCGGCTTGCGCGAAAAACGAATTGAAATAATTTATTGTAAACATGAACCAGGAACCACGGAGCGCTTATCCTGGAAGTCGAGAAATTTTATTAGCGGACTGACAGCTACTGAATTTCGGCTTGCGCGAAAAACGAATTGAAATAATTTATTGTAAACATGAACCAGGAACCACGGAGCGCTTATCCTGGAAGTCGAGAAATTTTATTAGCCGACTGACAGCTACTGAATTTCGGCTTGCGCGAAAAACGAATTGAAATAATTTATTGTAAACATGAACCAGGAACCACGGAGCGCTTATCCTGGAAGTCGAGAAATTTTATTAGCCGACTGACAGCTACTGAATTTCGGCTTGCGCGAAAAACGAATTGAAATAATTTATTGTAAACATGAACCAGGAACCACGGAGCGCTTATCCTGGAAGTCGAGAAATTTTATTAGCCGACTGACAGCTACTGAATTTCGGCTTGCGCGAAAAACGAATTGAAATAATTTATTGTAAACATGAACCAGGAACCACGGAGCGCTTATCCTGGAAGTCGAGAAATTTTATTAGCGGACTGACAGCTACTGAATTTCGGCTTGCGCGAAAAACGAATTGAAATAATTTATTGTAAACATGAACCAGGAACCACGGAGCGCTTATCCTGGAAGTCGAGAAATTTTATCAGCGGACTGACAGCTACTGAATTTCGGCTTGCGCGAAAAACGAATTGAAATAATTTATTGTAAACATGAACCAGGAACCACGGAGCGCTTATCCTGGAAGTCGAGAAATTTTATTAGCCGACTGACAGCTACTGAATTTCGGCTTGCGCGAAAAACGAATTGAAATAATTTATTGTAAACATGAACCAGGAACCACGGAGCGCTTATCCTGGAAGTCGAGAAATTTTATTAGCCGACTGACAGCTACTGAATTTCGGCTTGCGCGAAAGACGAATTGAAATAATTTATTGTAAACATGAACCAGGAACCACGGAGCGCTTATCCTGGAAGTCGAGAAATTTTATTAGCGGACTGACAGCTACTGAATTTCGGCTTGCGCGAAAAACGAATTGAAATAATTTATTGTAAACATGAACCAGGAACCACGGAGCGCTTATCCTGGAAGTCGAGAAATTTTATCAGCGGACTGACAGCTACTGAATTTCGGCTTGCGCGAAAAACGAATTGAAATAATTTATTGTAAACATGAACCAGGAACCACGGAGCGCTTCTACTGGCAGTCGAGCTTCACCGCGTAGCGGACCCGAAGCGCGGGATCCGGGAGGTTGAGAACCCGGTACTCGAAATACGTAGCGGCCCGAAGCGCGGGATCCGTGAGGTTGAGAACCCGGTACTCGAAATTTGCGGAGCGCGACTCTCATCCGTCCGCTCTACTGCGCGGTTGTTACCCGACTGAGGAACTCGGCTAGCCGATTTTAGATTGGTGACGTCACTTACCGAACATCCGAAAATTCAAACTTTGGTTTCGAACTGTAATACTACGTATGATGATGTATGATGTATGATGTACGATGTACGATGTATGATGTATGATGTATGATGTATGATGTATGATGTTATGATATGATGTATAATGATTTTAGTCTTCACGTTTCATACAAGAAATACACACTCTATCTCTCCTGCCGATTCCAGACTCAAGCGACCAGTCCCTTCGATGGTCAGCCGTTGACTGCAGATATATTCTTCAGTGAACGGGTCGGCTAATAACGCTGCCGTTCTGCGACAGTTGGATGATGAAAAATTTCGCTCGTATCTTTCAAATGTGTGTTAAAATACACTCGAAGTGTTAAGAAGCGTCGTTCTTTCTCTCCCTATCACCTTTCTAGGTCTTTAAACCACTACGCAGCGTTAAATACTGTCTCATATACGAAGCATCCATTTCATCTCGTTCAAAATTAGCGCATCCGTGATGTATTACAGTTACTCTGAATTTTTTTCCATCCGAATACTTTTCGAAAAACAATTCTGCTCCTCCACCCAACGCAGATGCTTCACTTGCGACCAGCTAAAACAGCGTTTCGATTCTATGCCTATGAAAATTCAAGATCGAGAGAGCAAATGAAAAGTTGTTGGAATAATTATGAATACTAATGTTATGGAATACATCGAGCGCGCGTCGAATAAAATCCCATTTCGAAATGAATAATACTTCTCTTTTCATATCATAGCTAATCTAGTAATATAGGTAAATAGGATGGTTGGAGGTGTTCGAAAATGGTAGGACATTTCAAAAGTTAAAGTCGACGATGATTCGGTGCATCAATTTTATCGTTACAGATTTTCTTTTCCCATGAAGCATAGAGTATTCAACAACGATAATGCAGTCCTTAAAATTCATCATTCATCTCTGTCTGGAAAGCTAATTCGCAAGGCGTGGTATTCTAGATATGTCAAAACTAAGCTAGCGGCACGTGTTTGCATTATTAGAAAAATACCCGTATTCTACATACACTGTTTCTAATCTTTTGCTACATTTGGTTCAATCCCCATGCTTCCACAGCACGAATAGTCGGAAATGTTTTTGATTATCCATAATAAAATAAAAGAAGTAACAAAGCTTGAATTTATTGTTAAAGCTCTAATGAATACATCAAACTGCGGTCGAATTCATTTATTATTTGCACATGACCTCTGTATATTTGATAAATTATTCCTAAATACATTGAAACATATGTATTTATAATGAAATATCATGCAATGGGCTGTGTAAACTATAAACTATAATTTCTATCAAATAGCTGCTTTTGTGTCAACTGGGCTTTGAGACTCAGTTAAGTTGGATTTCGATTTTTGCCATTGTATGTAGGACATTGGGTTACAAGAACAAATGCGAATTACGAAGAACTCCGTGTTAGAGATAAGGATATTTTAGTTCAAGTATACCTATACACAGAAATCCGTATGTGAATATACTAAGACCTCTGTGTTTATTGTAAAAGTCTAGTTTTAATAGTGTATAGTAATAATAATGTATATAAATATATACACATGCATAAGTATACGTATACATATATACACATACATGTACATAAATAATTGCCAAGAAATTATAAACACTCACAACTTGTCGCAAATGGAGCAAAACGTAAGGTTAATAATATACAAATTACACAAGCGCACCATAAAACATGGCAAGGGTAATCCTAGTGCAGTGATTGTACAAACTGAAGAAATATACATTTACATATACATGATATAAATTAATAAACTAGAAAAGAGTATTTAGAGAGCTTATCTAATTCCGATCTTGTCACAATAGATCATTAACATAATCAATATACGGTTAAAGCTGTATTAGCTACATTCACTATTAGAAATAATATTTTTTATCCATTTTTATAGTTATTTAATTTCTTGTTCGACAATTTTTCAAATATCACCGCAAAATGCCCAACGAGTTCTCGTAGTGCAAATACGAGTCCAATTACCTTACAGACGGCATTACATTGATTTTTGCCTTCTCGCGTCGAGTTATAAATACAGATAAATCTCAATGAGAGCTCATTTCTATAAGATTTATTGTAGTGCTGTATTCGTAGCTGTACCTGTTATTCTATATTATATACTGTCCTAAATTTTAAACACACAGCACAACAATGGCTGAAAGCACAATGGCAAGAAGAGAGGAGCAATTTGCATCCTAATAAATCTTTTCTTCTTCATACGTAGCGGAGCGATGTCACGTCGGAGGATATGTACTAGTGGATCACTAGGTGGGGCACAGAACTGAAACATAATTGTGTTGAAAATCTTCAACATCTCTTACAGACAGTAGGTACGTTGCCAGACCTTATATACCAACAATGAATATTCGTAGAGGCTATATTCATAAATACTTACAAAAGTAAGCTAATATTTTACCCGCAATTGCTTATTACTGATAACTTGATATGATAATATCCCCTCCCCGCCCCTCCCCGCATACATCTACTTCTACTCCTACTCTACTCCAACTCCTACTACTACGACTACTCCTATTCCTACTCCGACTTCTACCACTTCTACTTCAACTCCCACTACTCCTACTCCTGATCCTACTCCTACTCTAATGAATATAATAAAAATGTTATACTCACAGTGTACAAGTCCTCGTCATCCTCGTCCTCCTCCTCGCCCACCTCGATCACCCGCAACCACCGCGAACTACCTCGGGTTATACCTTGAATAGTAACGAATGTTTTTAGTATAAGAACACATCAAAAACATTGTTCAAGGATCAATATAATTAATTAATTAATTAATAATATAATCAATTTTATTAGCGCATTTGAAGCTACTGAACATGTGCTTGCGCGAAAAATGAATTGAAATAATTTAATGTAAGCGTGACTAGTTTGAAATATTTTAGATAAAATATAATTACAATTGCCATCATATATTATAAAAGTGTTTTACTCACCGAGCACAAATCCTCGTCCCCCTCCTCCTGAATCGCCTTGATTACCCGCAACCACCTCCAACGACCACCGCCAACCACCTCGAGTTATACCTCGAATACTAATAAATGTTTTCAGCATGAGAACAAATCAAAAATAATGTGTAAGGTTCAATATAATTTTTTTATTGACACATTCTACCAAAAAAATTATGAGAAGATTATAAAGTTATAGAAATTTTATTAGCGCACTCACAGCTACTGAATTTGGGCTTGCGCGAAAAACGAATTGAAATAATTTATTGTAAACATGAACCAGGAACCACGGAGCGCTTGTCCTGGAAGTCGAGTTTCACCGCGTAGCGGACCCGAAGCGCGGGATCCGGGAGGTTGAGAACCCGCTACTCGAAATCTGCGGAGCGCGACTCTCATCCGTCCGCTCTACTGCGCGGTTGTTTCCAGACTGAGGAATTCGGCTAGCTGATTTGAGATTGGTGACGTCACTTTCTGAACATCCGACATCCAAACTTTGGTTTCGACCTTTCATAATACGTATGATGATGTATGATGTATAATGATTTTAGTTTTCACGTTTCATGCAAGAAATACACACTTCATCTCTCCTGCCGATTCCAAACTCAAGCGACCAGTCCCTTCGATGGTCAGCCGTTGACTGCAGATATATTCTTCAGTGAACGGGTCGGCGAATAACGCTGCCGTTCTGCGACAGTTGGATGATGAAAAATTTCGCTCGTATCTTTCAAATGTGTGTTAAAATACACTCGAAGTGTTAAGAAGCGTCGTTCTTTCTCTTCCTATCACCTTTCTACGTCTTTGAATCACTACGCAGCGTTAAATACTGTCTCATATACGAAGCATCCATTCCATCTCGTTCAAAATCAGCGCATCCGTGATGTATTACAGTTACTCTGATTCTTCTTCCATCCGAATACTTTTCGAAAAACAATTCTGCTCCTCCACCCAACGCAGATACTTCACTTGCGACCAGCTGAAACAGCGTTTCGATTCGATGCCTATGAAAATTCAAGATCGAGAGAGCAAATGAAAAGTTGTTGGAATAATTATGAATATTCATGTTGCAGAATACATGGAGGAGCAGGGTGGCGAAGAGGACGAAGCTAGTCCGAGGTCGTCGGAGGTGGTTGAAGGTGTTCGGAAATGGTAGGTGGCGATAGGCGCAGGTAGTAGGTGGCAGGGGGTGGTTGTAGCTGTTCGTAAATGGTAAAAGGTGTTACGGGTGGTAGGTGATTTTCAGAAATTGTCGGAAGTGGTAGGAGGTGGTTGGAGGGGGTAGGAAGTGTTTGGCGCTGGTTGGAAGTGCTCGGCGGTGGTCGAGGAGGACGATGACGACGATGATGACAAGGTCGGGGCGGAGGAGGAGGAGAACGGCGCCGAGGTTGACGAGGAGGCCAACGGCGCGAGGAGGTGGGAGGAGGTGGTTGACGGTGGACGCTTTTACGCGTCTTCTCACGGGGATGATCGAGCTGATCGACATTTCTAAGTCGCAGTCGACTAGTCTCACGTACTCACTTTGTACTGACTCAATCTCAAGCTTTCATACCGACACTACTTTGGCTGCTACGAATGTCGGTGCGAGCTCGTTAGGTAGAGTCGATAGAGCTGAACCCTACTACGCTCCCAGGCCCACCTGGGTCCTTTTGCCCGCCGAAAACTGGTTACTAAAATTTACCTAGGGGCATCCGTCTTCATATTCTTCAGTCAACGGTAAGCATAAGGAATTACCATTATATCTTTCTTGACTACCTTTGACCTGTTAGTTTAATACACAACGTAAAGCTTCTAATATAAAAGAATCATATAAACATAAACCTAATGCAATATGTGACAGCAATTTGCTAAACCTTGACCTGCTGAGTGCGCAGCCACCACGCGCAGCTCGCCTTTACCGACCGAGACCCTCAACCAGAAAGCGGACGCTTTAATTCCCAGTTTTCAACGAGTTCCATGAAATTTCTGTTAAATCGAGTAGCAGCAGGTAAGGCTTTACTGTTTACTGTTTACAGTGAACTCGATGCACATATGTATAGTGGCAAAAGCAAGGTGGGGATTTTTTGACTCTTCGGTTTTTTCGCAATTCAATATTTTGTCCTTCGTAATATTAGCCATTCTCACAAAAAATGTCGATATAAATTTATTTATACATTTTCGCTTTCTCAATTTTTATTCCTCTAAAAGTCATCTTTTCGTATTTATGATCTATCTACGTTTTTAACTGTCGGTAGTTTGACTTTCGGGATTTCGTCCCGTCGACTTTTAGTCTTTCGCATTTTTGTACCCCACTCTGCTATTCCATATCTCGAGTACCAGTAGTAAGCACATCACGACTGGCCAAGACCCGGTATTGAACTTCTGTTTGCCGACGCTAAGCCCGCGTTGTTCCATGTTTCCAGCATCAGTACTAGTAAAACCACCATCGCCTGCCTTAGTATCGAGAGCCAGATGCCGTAATTCAAAGCTGCGCTAATAGAAATGCGAATGATAGAATTACATTGTGTTTTACATTAGTAAAAATAAAAATAAATTAAAAACAGTATAATTATTTGATTAAATTTCAAGTCAAAATGCATTTGAAATTATCATCTCCAGCTGGGTAAACTACTACTGTAGTGAAATACAGAATGACGCAAAATGACCTTCGCTTCAGTAATTATGGGACCGGTATTTATTTTTAGAATTAGTTGCTTTGTGAAAGTACACCGAGCGATTTTTTTGCTCACATGCATTTGACCAAAAACGATCCCCAGTGTGATACAAATACGAAAACTTTAAACAACAGAAACTTTTTGCTTCCAAAACATGATAAGTATATTTGAGTACATATTATACTGGTTATAACAAAATGATATTCTCTGTTTGTAACTGATTTTTGATAAAATTTCTATTTACAAAGCATTACAATATCCGTAAGAGGTCAGCGGTGTTCCGCTTCGTCGGTCAAGGGTCAGATTAGTACCGGTAGCGAAAGCATAAACTATATTTTGATTTTCACGAACCATGAAATAGACTATTGGTCTGAAAAACAATACTAGTTTCGCGATGGCCAGCAATATTGGCTGGTTAACGTTAGGTAGGACATATCGGCCCAGTGTCGATCAACGATACTGGGACAGAAATATGGGCCGCAGTTCGTAACATCGACAGCAATAGAAGCCCTGTACCGACAATAAGTCAATCTTAAAACTTTTCATGGGTCGTAGTACGGCATAAGCTTATTTACGAAAATTGTTTGTATAGTTATGAAGCTCGAATTATTCTGGTTTGCGTGACGTGTACACTAGATGCAACCTGACGTAAAATGTCAATTACCAAGTAGAATAAGGAAGTTTTCAAGTTTGGTTCCGAGAAACATCACGGTATTTCAATTTCTTGTTAAATTACACTTCATTGTTTTTTATTTGTTTCTTTATTTTGTGATTCAGTTTAATCAAATTAAAATGAATCTATTTTAATACGGTTCAATCTTTTTTCGTCTCTTGCGTGTTTCTCAAGATTTTGTTCAATTTCAAAACGCTATCATTTCGACTCAATATTGTAGAAAAAATGAAGCCGCAAACTATCGTATGGGATATTGAAAGTCCTGACTCCTGTATGCTGCAGACATATACATATTAATAAGACGAAAAGGAGGGTCAATAATAATGCTAACCTATCGGAGGAATTGATTATGATCAATTTTATTATCACGTGATGACTAGATAATAATATAAATATCCGCAATAACTGGTTATGAATGAATTTTTGGAAAACCACGCAAAATGCCGCATGGATCTGTCCTTGAATAATTATAGTGAACGCCACAAGTCATCCGACATTCTAATATTATACACTGCGCGATTGGGACGAGTCAATGGCTTTGATTCGAGTATAATATGTATATAATATATTATATAATTGAATGTACAAGATTATCGCTATCGCTATATCGCATACATACTCGGCCAATATATAATTATCACTAGATCCTCGCGACTTAGGGACACATAATCTGACGTGTTCGTCTATGATCAATTTTGAGTATCAACAAAAGGACGAAAATTTTCCCTTACACTTATTAGGATCCAAGATATCGGGTGATATTACCATATATAATTATAAAATACTTTTCCATTGAATTCTTCGCCCCGCATAAACTGAATGTAACAAAACAGAGGCTTAGCAACTTGCACGAGATTTCCTATGCTTTCACATTTGTGTGATTTTCGTCTGATACGATCAGCTGATCGCTAGCATGGGCGCCATATTGCGTACGGCCGCGCCCGTATTTTGGATCCCAATATTGATCGGGTCAATTTTTTGAGAAAAATACCGCTGCAGCTCGGAATTAACCGTATTTCTCTGCTCATTACTGTGAAGTTGTTTTTCAACGTGTAATATGGACAATTAAGACACCCAGATTAGTGGTTACGCGACTCGATGCGTTTTGTACGCGATCGCAACGGTCCTGATTCCACCGCAATTCTTTGACCAAAACATTTTTCCGGGCACATATATATATAAAGCTCTTCGGCAACGGACAATGAGTCGACAAATTTCTTTTCTTTCGTTTGGTTTTTCTTTTTTTAATATAAATTTGATAAAATTTTACACAAAAACTGTGTTGCACGTATACGCAAATTGTAATACATATGTCATGGCGATGGTAGTAATGTATCATAAAGTAATGGTTGTATGTGATTATTGAATATTATTATTAGTTATATTATGAATGTATATGAATCAGCTGAGCAAACGCAGCGGAGTTACAAGGGACAGACGCAATAATTTTTGTACGTTGCGGAAGGCTTGTAATTATTATACTATACATATATGTTATATGTACACAACTTATAGACGAGGAGACTTCCAGTGCGGGTATAATATGTTATAGGTACATGATGATTTTTTTAAACTCTGATAGCTAAAAGCATACATGTACAATAAAATCTAATCTGACGTATTTACAATACTTTATGTTTTATTCCCATATAGCGTTACAGAAGCGTGGTAGAAGACAAAAGTACCGCATCGATTGACGAGGAGCATCGTGCTCAGATATACTTCCAGTGTCAGGTATAACAAAACAATTTTCTGGTCAAACTTTAAGAGCGGTATAAAACTTCAAGTATAATTCAACGCTGATTAGCGAGCTGTGTCTGTACAAGTGTTACACAAAAGTAAAAAAAAAGAAATTTATCCGAACAATATTTACCGGTCGCTTACTTATCCGAAAATCGATTTCTCCTAATTTCCGGGTAAACTCGATATTTGATCAACTGAATTTTGTGCCAATTGCATGTGTTTTCAATAATTCTATTTCCCTACTGCGGAAATATCGAGAGAAACATGAAATGAAAATCTCAACGTAATTATTATTGAAAGAGTAAAATCATCTCCGACCTTAAACTTCGACACTTACAAGCTATTGGCTATTCGATTCAGCGTTCTCTGATTTTTCGATTCTCGTTATTATTCACAGAGGCTTGTTGACGTAACTTTATTTCATATTGGTTGCAGTAGGATCGATAAATTATCCATCGTGATTAAGATGGGAGCACGCTGTTCCTGTATACAGACTACATACCTAAAATTGTTTTTAACGGTACGACACAATAATTAATCTATACCTACCCTAGCTACCAAATATTAAATCTATAAGATATTATTATATCGTAACGTGAAACAAAGAACTTGTATATATATATATGTGTGTGTGTGTGTGCGTGTGTGTGTGTGTGTGTGTGTTTGTTTAATATAAATCTATGTTAATAGCAATGTTATATTTATAGTAGTGTCACGTGTAATTATACATGTATAGCATGTACGCAATATATGTAACGACTATAATAAGAATAAATAATAGTTTAATGGTAGTCAACATGAAGTGTGATGATGAGTTTGTTCTTTTATTGTTGTCCTTTCTTTTCTCTTATCATTCTTTTCTGTCAACGCCGGTCTTACCTTTGACCATGCACGATCGAACGTTGGGAAACAACACGTGGTCACACAGTTTTTTTGGAAGTTGATCGAGGGTAGGAAGAGGGTGGGGGTGGATTGAATTCGTACAAGATATAAAATCAAAACAGAATAAGTGAACATGTTAAAAATAGAGGATAAGAAAATTGGAAAATAAAATTCCGTGTATTGTTTGACAAATCTTTGACGGTTTTTGTTTTTTTTTTTGCCAAAGTTGTTCCCAAGTATCGCGTGATTGCTGTAGCTGATATCAATCGATCTTCGCGGTTCATCAGGCAATTTTTACGGGGGTCGCGACGAATTTGGGGGGTTATGTGGCGTAGTGAGGATGATGGTGAGGGTGCGCCGGTGTCTCTCCAAGCCATGAGTCTGGCGATGGGGGGAAGTCGGGGTATCCTACGCCTCCTCCACCCCCGCCACCCCCACTCGACTCGTTGCTCAAGTCCGACGCTGGTCCTGGTACCATACCGCCGGGTCCTCCTGAGGGATCAGTTTTCTCATTACAACCATGTTCAACGATGCAGTGATATTATATCGCCGACTTCTCACAATCAGTCAAATTCCAAGCGATAAGGCATAAGAATCGTCATTTTTTTCGGCTCATTTTCACGATTGGCGTGGAAAACTTTTTAAAAAACCTACAGCTATCTTATTTCCCCCAATGAGAGAGAATATTAATGAAATAACATTCTTGTTATGTAATAAAAACGAATCCGAGCAAATTCGATGACGAAAAAGAGACAAATAATTTGAAAGAAAGATTTGTAATTAGAACGTTCGAACTGTGGATTGAATTCTAGTGGTTATATAAGTTGACAAAAATATTAGAAATAGAGCAAAAACCATAGAGGTTTATCACTTGGAACGTTCCAATTGTAAAGCTTAATTAAATTCTTAAATTTGCATTGATTGTTGTGGAACTAAAATATCATGGAAAATCTTTGTCAGATATGCTCCAATTTTTCGGATATTGAATTGATCGTTTTATTTATAAATATTCCTTAGTTTGAAAAAATTGACTGTTTTCGCATCAGCTGTTGTGAGAAATTTCGAACAAAATTATACGAAAATGAATTGAGATAAATCGGGTATATTCAAGAAGTTCAAAAATTCTGAATTTAGTTGCATGTGATATTAAACTGATTCAGTCAAGGAAAATATATTGATATATTTTTTTGTTTTATATACATATATATATATATATATATATTTATTATGTTAATATCGTTCTATATTATGTACTCGTGATTATTTTGAAAAATTCTCCGATGAAACTAGAATATACATGTATCAATTTTTTTGTTTAGATAATTATTTGAATAGTCAAAAGTTGCACGTTGTGAGAAACCGTTCAGACTTAAACTAAAAATCTCGCTTTGGGAAAATCTCCGGACGGTATAAACTAGTTTTCAACCATGGTTTCAAAAAAGAAAAAAACGATAAATTTTCTGCTGATTTGAAAGAGTCCAATGAGTGTAATATAGTATAACGATAATTACCGAGGGTGGTGTAGACGGACAACCCCGAGTCGGGTGGATAAGGAAACTGTGGTGGCAACGAGGGTGATCTCGATGCCGAGAGGTACGGCGGTGTCGTGCCGCCAAGATATCCTCGAGGTGGTCCACCGCCTCCTCCACCCCCACCACCCCCTGGACTCGCACCCTCGCCGTCCATACCCATGTTGACGACTGTTCCGTAGCTGTCGTTGCTCAAATCTGTCGAAAAAATTGAGAAGGAAAAGTGTAAGCATCGATTTAGAGTGAAACAGATTCATCTACTAATTATCCAACAGTTGTAAGCGTTTTGTTTCAAGGAACTACGAACTTCGAAAACACTAAGAGAAGAATGTAAAAAAATAAAAAACAAAAACTCCATAGCCGACTAAATCGAATTTTTGTTCGAAAACCACGGTTATCTGCAGATAAAATCATTTAATTGGTATTTCCAATTTTGATAAAAGTATAACGAGTATCAATTACATCTGCAATATTACACATCGATGAGCGGTGCTTGAGGTCTATGTGCTTGATTATAAGTTTATTTATATACTATCTGTAAACGCGTGTTCCGCAATTAATTCATCGATCGTAACTGTATAAAAATGTGAATTGACACGTATGATAAACGGAGCCTGCGATGCGTTCAATTACTACTGTTGACAATAATAATTGATAAGGTATGTCGGTCGACGTGCTCAGGCGGGAGCCTGTAATAATTCATAATTAATCATCTGTTTTTTCTACGGTTTTTTTGTTCCATACTTTTATTTCCAGCCCTACCCCCCATAGATGTATCTGTTATAGGCATATGGGGGTAGTCGCCACACGTTACGCTGCAGATATAAAACACGAGTTAGCTCACGTCACAATCATCTGTCCCGATCGTGGGGTAGATATACCGACTGTACCGACTCCGATCGAGGGTAGATCAAAGCCCCGAGCCTCCCCGAATAATTACCATTTAGTCCACATCCCATCTCCGATCCTCGCTCTCACTATCTATCTGTCTTTTCATCTTATCAGTCAAGTTTTCTAATACGCTGGAACGCTTCAGAGTTTTGGTGAAAAATAGTTGAAAAAGACGCAATCATCGAAATATTCTATGTCGAACTGAAATGCGATGTTGAAGAACACGCTTAATTTCAGGAAAAAAAAATTAGTAATGGAACAACCGATCCGATATTCACAATATATTGCACTTGTCACTTTTTACGTGAAAAATAAAACATTTTCGAGTATATTCCGTAATTTTCCGAGTGCCATTATGAAAATGGGTTTATAATTAAATCGGTACTGATATTCCAGGGATACAACATATACACGGAAAATTCGAGATCCTTGGAAATTTTTCACACGGTAAACCAAAAACCATTAATTAAAAATATACAAGACTGAAAAAGTCTAAAATGTTGATTTTCACAGTTTCTTAACATCGGCTTCAAAACGAATTTCATATTCGGAGAGATCAGCCGTTTTTTTAAATAAAAGACACCGTACGTCATATTTTTTCTGACAAAAGGAAGTGAGAAGACAAATGTTCAATTTGAAAACATGATGAAATCGATCAATGCGTTTGTCGAAAACGGTAAGTCCACAAGACCTAAAAATGTGAAAATTTTTATGTCGCATTGTATTCTATACCGTGACCAGATTTAAGTCAGATCAAAGTTGCGACCGTGAAAAACTGGCCGAAAATTAGTTTTTTTATTTTTTTTTTTTTTCACAAGGGGCGTGACAGCGATACGTTGACGCCCTTTGCAACAGCTTGTTATCGATCATCATCGCGTGCGTAAAATTTTCCACGAGGATGAGTAGTCAGCGTAGGCTTGCGCGGCAGGATTTTAGGCGGAAAAAAGGTCTATGAACAAGTGCAGTTATAGGCACAGTTATTAGCTATAAGAAAAAATACGAGATAACAAAGAATCGTACAGTTTCTGCCTGTCAGTAGTAATAAATCACAGTTTTCGTGTAACGCTCGGCACGTATAACAGGACAGGAGACTCCAACCCCCTGCCGATAATGACCTGGTTCACCTCTTCGTCCGGTTATGCTATATAATGCCCTCCATATGTCGAGAGGAGTCACACTAGAACGACTTTGCACGGCCGACCCGCAACGTGCTTCTATCTTGATGGCAGGGTGACGATGATAGGGGGAAAAAGTTGTGGCGATATAAATAGATCACGGACAAAAGTTCGTAAAAAAAATTAAACTCCAAGTATGATCAAATCGTTTTGTTCAGACAGCTTATTATGAACTTGAATTATAATAATTCTTACTATTAATAACTAATTGTGAGATAAAAATTTTATAACAGCTTTCTGTGGAGAAATATTTTTTGTGCTCGTTTTTCTGTCGAAAATTCATTCGGAACGAAATGCGCTGGTATATTTAGTTAAACCGAACGAACGGATGAATTTTTTGCACTGTTCAAGTTGGCGGTTTTCAGTCAGATTTTTTCAACATTTTTTTCTATTCTGCGATTTGAAATCCTTATTTAGTTTCTTTTTCTTCGGTGACGCTGAATTTTTGTCAAAATTCTACGCAGGCATATCTAATTATGCTTATTTCTAATACATGTATATTACTCGACTCTAGAAAAAGCTTGACATTGTTGTTCACGAGACAAGATTTTTCACTCGTTTCGAAAAGCCTAAACTTTACTAAAAATCAGATTCTTATTTTGCGCTGAAATATTTCACCGAATAACAAAACCAAGTATGCCTATTTTTATAACCGTGACACATAATCTCACATTTTCATAACTTATACTTGACCATTTAAAGTGAAAAAAACAGTTGGCAAAATATATCACAAAATTCTAAAAATATCTCAATCAATTGACATGGATTATAGTCTGCTTCGAGATTTCTCTTACACTGAGAAAAATTTCAGTAAACAATTCAGTAAAACAGGTATCGTTAAAAAAACTGTTTGAATATAGTTGGGATTATATTATAGACAGTTACAAGAAAATAGAGAAACAGTGATGATAATGAGAAAGAATAGTAATAACGGATACTAGACTTTCCGGTAACAGCTAGAAAACTAATTTTCATTTTGTACCTACAACTATATTTTTCGATTGTGGTAAAAAATGGAAATAGTTAAGTACCGAGCTGTAACCGAAACTAAAAATTTCTCTCAGTGTAGGATGTTGATATCAGATGGAATCCCGAACGATCGTAGCGGCGAGTGCAAGAATAATCCAGGAATAATTAATAGGGAAGAATACGGCACGTGCTGCGAAATGGCACTTCCGCCCGGCGTAACGGCGCAGGTAAAATATCAGCAGAATCGCGTGTTTCCTAATCTGCGGCCTGAAATCTGGGGCTCGCATTGCCGACAGTTAGCGGTAGTCGTTTCTTAAATATTTTATCAGCTTGTGTAACCGCGAAAGATATCAGCTGCTGTGCAAGGATTGGTTCCTTAATTCCGTGACGTGTGACGAACTTCCCGATTTTTAAAGCCAATGACCTTGAACTTTGAAACCTGTCCATTCTTCACCCTCGCCATTATTCTTCTCATTAACTGAAACGGACATGCGCAACTCACCGTGGTGACTGAAACTCGAGTCCAGATCCACTTTCAGCTCGTCTTTGTCCAAGAGCTTTTCGTGCCGAGGCGAATGTCCGCCTCCGCTGCCGCCCTTCATGCTCCGGAAATACTGCGACCAACGAGTCCTTCCCGCGTCCTTTTTCAATCTCTTCTCCTTCGCTCTTCTGCGACAGCGGAAAGAAAATTTCAGTTTAGATTTTGAGGAAATGTAAACATTTTTTAACGCGCATGTTCATTACGATCTTTGAGATGCAGACAAGTTATGCAGACAAGTTGGATAACCTGACAAATTCAGGCACTGGAACTTTGGATGGAAATTTTACATGGAATGTCAAATTATTGTTGATGTTCACGTAAACGAATAACTTCTGCCACGTGGAGCAACAAAGAAGAATATCTCAAGTTTCATTTTGAAATTTTCGTGAAAGCTTCAAAACTTTTTTTCTTACGTTCAATACTGTACCGTAGGTAATATAATATTGCTTTCGATCGTTTGATATCTGAGAAATCTATATTTTTTTAAGTATCCGACTTTAAAATTCCAAGAAATTAGAGTAATCGGAATTAGAGTAATATCGCACAGTTTAAAAATAACGTCGTGTTGAACAGATTTTCAAATCAACCATTTCAACTAACTAAATAAAAAATTTTTTCTAAAATTTGGGATATCGATTCGAAGTTTACTCTAAAATTTGCTTCCTAATTCTTCAGAAAGTTCGATGAATTCGGAATTCCTTGAGTCCAAGAAAAAATTAGGAAGTCCCAGAATAGTGAAATAGAATATCAATAAATATTGATACGACAGTAAAAAAAAAA
Source organism: Neodiprion lecontei (assembly GCF_021901455.1). Taxonomy (NCBI): domain Eukaryota; kingdom Metazoa; phylum Arthropoda; class Insecta; order Hymenoptera; family Diprionidae; genus Neodiprion; species Neodiprion lecontei. The sequence continues at coordinate 28,064,765 of NC_060261.1, read as the reverse complement.
AATGATATTTTTCGAGGGAACTTGTAAATGGTGAAGCAGACATAAAAGACACTATGTGTTGAGCATTTTAAAAATGCTCTCTGATAGTAAATATTCTTAGAACCTGTGCAAACTTGGATAATTCAGAATTTTCAGTCAAATTGTCGAAGAAAAATTTCGTCCGAGGTTCAACGCCCGAAAAAGCTTCGAGAAACTCCAATGTCTAAACAAAATCGCACGTACTGAGGTGTGGCCACATTTTGCGAGTTTTAAAGCCGCTTCAGACCAGAAATCTGGCTTATGATTACTCGGGGTATAAATTGCGGTGAAAATAGATTTTGATCGTTCATCTGTGGCGCGTCGGAGCCTGGAGCTGGAGTATCTGGACCCTCATCCGAGCCGCGGGGCTTCGGAAGCCTTTGGCAGTTGGTGGTGAACCCCTTTGGACCGACCGAATACCATCAAGTTCAGAAGCGATATTAACGAGTGAGGCTACGAGTCCAAAGCACTTTTTACACAGCGAAATTTTTCACTCGTGTCGATTGAAGTGGTCTATCAATTCATGGCTGGATGATATTTAAAATGGTTTTGTTTTAATTTACGTATTTAAAGTACAAAATTGAATCCAAAGGCATTTTATGACGTTTTGAAATTTTAGATTCGACTTCCCGGGACTTTACTTCATTTTCAGCTTAAAGAGGGTAATTATTTAGCAATGGATCAATTCTAGCATCTTCGGATGAAGCGGTGACTTGATATTCATATTGACTGAATTGTGCGTAAAGACTGTAAAAATTTTCTTTCGAAGCGATCCAAGGAAGACTGGATATTCAAAACTCCAATTTACGGTTATTGAAAAACTGTTCTTAGAACACGACACTTGTTTCCATGTAGACATTTTTTAAGGTATTTCCCATTTCACACATCAAATGCAATTCAAAGCAGTCTCTGAAACCAACCTGTTCTGGAACCAGACTTGAACGACGCGCATGTCCAGCCCTGTGTCTTGCGAAAGCTGTTCTCTCACGTGCCGCGCAGGTTTTGGACTGTTGTTGTACGCCAATTTCAGCGTTTCCAATTGCTTCGCTGTTATCGTCGTCCTAGGCCGCTTGTTTGGCTGATCGCCGTCTATGCTACCGCCGTCAGCCAACTCTGAAATTCCATTTCAGTTGATGTAAATTTCTGATGATGTGTATACTGCTACAGTAACACGTGACCTTAATATCAGATAAATGATTTCACCGGTTTTCATCTTCATGACGGTTTTTCATGATAAACTCCAGAAGAAATTCACCATGATAAAGTTATACCGTGTCCATTTTTGCACTTTCGCAAAATATTTACACGTTCCCCCTTTTTTTGCATAATTTTATTCAGAAAACTTTCACGTTATTTTAGTTTTTGTCTGTAATTTCCTAAAATGTGTGAATATCACGAGTGGAAGATTTTAAAAATTACAGACTTTGGGAGAACTGCAGAAAAATCGTGAGGTTCTTCGGAACATACAAAAATTGATTCTGAAACTCGAAATAATTGACAATATTATACTCATGCGACTTTTCTTTGCTAATTCGGCTTAATACGCAGATCTTCAATGTCTGTGTAAAATTTATACTGAAATTTTCAGTAAACTTTACATCAATATTCAACATTCAATGAGTACTTGAAATCAAATGATTGGAAATTTTTTTTTTCAGCTTTGCATGCAAAATTCTTGCAGGGATAGAAGGTTCATTCTTGAAGGATAAAAGTTGGGTATTACTGACCTTTGGCCTTGGCCTGTTCGTAGTCGGGTTTGCAGACCAATTTCCTATCCTCCATGAGATAGAACTCGTCACCGGTGTCCAGTTGCCGCGAGCAAAGGGCGCATGAGAAGCAGGTGAGGTGGTACACAAGCTCTTGTGCCCTGCGTACAACCTGGGATGGTGCCAAGCCCTGCCCGCAGCCAGCACACTTCGTTCCGAAGCGCCTGCCACACCAACAACACACAACACCTTCACATTACATTCGTACATGTCATTTGCTTGGATCGGTATGACCGAATTTGTTAATTAATAAAAAATTTTCGGCATTTTCTCACCACTTTCAAAACCATACATGCATTATCCGTAGGTGTATTCGTTCGATTATTCCTCAAATTTCTGCTCTTCGGTTAATCTCGTGAGTTTGAAGTTAGTAAATGTGGAAAGAAAAATAACCAAGAGTGATGTAATGTTGAAGGGTGGAACGGAGTCACCCTGACACTTGTGCGTGCGCAGTGTACAAGGTATCACGTTGTAGATAAAAAAAAACAAAAAAAAAAAAAAAAAATGCTGAGGTGACGGAGGTTGGGGTTGGGGAGGGATGGAGGGATCCTTAGCTCGAGGTATCGCAGAAGAAATATGGCGTCTAGCTTCCCCGGGAAGAAGGAATGGCGGGTGGGGATGTATGGGTGCAATCATGCCACAATCGATACCGCGTAGCCGCTGAGGGATTTTCCATGGAAGAGTGAAAGAGAGTCAATTTTTTTTCCCGCAATGTCTGTGTGTAAAACAGACTTGATGCGTTCCGATGTACTTAAGGCTTCGTTAAGAAAGACAAGGACATCTTATCTATTATATATGACATACTTGTGTAGGAAACTCTCGTATTTCATAACGTTTACACCAACTATTATCTTTTTGTTAATGCTTTTGGTGCTACTCTTCTCCTATACCATACTTCCGTAACATTTTCAACATCTTATCATGTAGGTACTCGTTTCTTCTTCGTCTTGCGTGTTGCGACGGTAATTTTCTGCCATGTATGGTCAGAGGAGTAGAAACGAACACATGGCAAAGTGCCTGGAACCGGCTGTTCAAGGAATCGACCAACCTCGGCATTTAATCTCATGCGACTTGATTTTTTATTCTTCCGCCCGTTGGAGAGGAAACAAAAAAGTTTCTGGTAGCGATGGAAAAAGCGACAGAGCGGTATTTAAGGTGTAGGAAATGTTGGTGGGTACTTTGGAGCTTGCGACTTATTTAAGGCGAGTATGAGTTGATGCTTACTTGAAGAAGTCATCTTTGCAGAATACGTGACCATTCCTAGCGAAGCATTTGTCGGTCAGACGTGCCCCGCAGTCGCGACAGGTGAGACAACGAGCGTGCCAACACCTCTCGAGCACCCTCAGGATGTACCTGTCCAAAATGGCTTCCTGACAACCACCGCACTTCGGTATGGATGCTGAAACAGAAACCAGAAAAACTGTGTTTACTGGAAAGGTTGCGGCTTTGGTGACTCGACAAACACCTTCCGATGCTTCATGTATCCGGACCACCAAATTTTCAATTCTGATCAACAAAGGTCTTGGTTCAAACGCGTATTATTAACGCACAAGTTTCCTGACAAAGAAAAAGTCGATGTATTGTAACAACATGACTGTTTTTTTCTTTCAGTTTCGATTTCGGTAACCTTGAATTTTCATCAATTATACCGTGAGTATGAGGGTGTAGAAAAATTACTTAATTATAAATTCGATATCGATCGCAAATTACTTTAACGCGGGGGGTGATGAGTAAAATTGTGTTGTAGAGCAGAAAGAGTGTGAATTGAAAAATGGGCACAATACAGATTCGGTAGAGTTGGAATCATTTTTTGTGATAACATTTTTCGTACCATTCAAAAACAAAACCGAGACTGTGATCACGTTTTTCGAATCTTACGGTTTATTTATTGGAAAAACAACGATTATTTAAAAAAATACATCATAACCAAGGTAGTAAGTATAAGAAATCATCACGGAATTTGGTAATGCCTTTGAGGCTACTAGAAATAAATACAAATTTGAATCGAATGCTGAAAGTTGTCGGAACTTACTTTTGTTAATATTCCTTTTCACTAATACAGAGGATTTCAATCTTGTGAGGGTACTCGATAATTATGTAAAACAGACAGTACGAAGATTCTTATCAAGATTAAACAGATTTGCAGAGTTTTTATTTTTATTCCATCCGTTGTTTCCAATTAGCGTTCTCATTTGACAGCTCCAATTGTTCAAGCATTGAAAATTGTTAGTCAGAAAATAAAAATTTCTTTTATCAAGATTTCACTGGATTGTCAAACTAAACGTGACGCTGTTCGAAAAGAGAGATTTTCGTTAATTAAAAATTGGTCATCAGTTTCGCAATGAAATCTACGGAGAACTATTCCAAAAATTTCACATGCAAATCACTGTGCCATCTCGCTTTGCACAGCGTTATACATCCCGTTGTACACTTTCGACTTACAGAGAAAAACGTCGGGCAGATTCGGCAGTTTTAATTCGGCTCCGGGTAGTTCAAGGGGGTGAACGTTCCTCGCGTTGTTGGCATTATGATGATGTGATTCAGGGCTGCTCTGAGGCGGCGTCAAAACCTCCCCTCGACCCGGATACATTCCCTCAAGGGTGACAATTTCACATCCCAACATACTGATGCATCCCGTTTTGGGTTGCATTAAATAAATCGAAACCACACAATTTAACCCCACAAAAATATCGGGCAGATTACAAATTTTAAAAGCTCAACGACTCAACCACTCATTAACGCCGTACCACTTCAGTGTTCGCACAGCGTCATCGATAACGTTCCATTATTTTTACTTTTTTTTCTTTCTCCCCCACGCAGATAATACGTTACAAAAATCGTACGAACCACTTCTCAGAAGGTGAATTTCGCTTTAATGAAAATAATCAGCGATATTTCATCTACGGACGAGGGGGTGACTATTTCTAAGTATTCTTTTCAATTACTCCACTTTTTCACCAAACACACCGAAATCGGATTCTCCTCCCGTCACTTCGGGCTTACCGTCGCTGCGGAAGGAGGAGGACCGAACTTCATTGTTGCTCAACGACGGTCCCACAAGAAGTTGATGGAGCGACGTTCACCGTTCGACTGAAGAGGCGAGGGTGGATTGTGCGCACGTGTTGTCGGAGGGTTGGTGGGGGGTTGGCTACGCCCATCCACCCACAGCCCACGTTTCATTGGTCGAAGGGACCGCCGCCCTTAGCATGGCGCGGCTAAAACACCCCCATCCCCATCAACCCCCCGTATTTACACACTCGGACAAAAAGTCCTCCTTGCAGAGTACGAGGGGGGGAGGGGGGGGGTGAAGATGCGTGGGTGGATGGCGAGGGGGAAAGGGCGAACGATGATGCCTCGTTGAATACGGTTTCGTGACAACGCCAAGGGTCGTTCAGGCGCTGCCAATGGGGTTCGTGTATTCCTTCGCGTTCAAGGTGGGCTTGTTCTATTAGAGATGAACCGAGGCCTGGCTCTCGGCCTTTGGATTCCTGCAGCGCGGCGTCTAATCAGAAGTTCAAACCCTCCGTTATCACTTAGGGAAAGATTGACCCTCAGTCTAATTTCAGGGTTAAATTTCAGCAAGGAATTATCAATGTTCAAAACGAAACTTTTAGTTCTGTGATCCTTCTTTCTCCATTTGTTTATTTATTTGTTTGTTTTTTTTTGTTCGCTCTGTAAAGTCATCAACTTGAAAAACTTCGAATTTATCGAACATCTCGCACTTTTGTCATCGATTTTCGGTGATGCCGATTGGCCTCCTGGCCTGTTGAACGTGACGTCACGTTCACCGGGTGAACTGCTTTGTTTGTCATGATTTCTCGATCAACGATTTAACAGGTTAACAGGTCGAGAAATTTTTTTTAATGTCAACAACAAAGATCGTACGTTGGTTGGGATATAAATTTGTATCGCTTGTTTGAACATCGTGTTAATTTGCATGAGAAGATATATGTACATAACGGGTAAATATAACAGACTCGACAACGAAGTGTCCGTTTCACTGTATGATTTGCATTTTGAACAGTAACAGATAGAAAAATTAGCAGTATACTTTCAACATATTTTTTGAATTTGAGCTGAAGTTAAACAGCATACGACATTTGTGTACATTGCCTCGTTACTGAGTTACAAAATTTATAATGAAAGTAATATTATTTTCGCGTGTCAATTAATTGGAAAATGACGTTTAGGAACCACTAAATATTGACATTAGGGGCTCAAATTTTCACAGGCATCTTATTTACTCTTCATACAACTCTTAAAGGTGTGACTTTGAAACAAAAAATAGTCGATTTTCTTAATTACCTGAATGAAGAGCCGACCGAATCAGGCTTGCGAAAAATCAATCTGAGCGAGTGAATTCTTACAGAATAGAATTGGTTCGGAATTATTCTTTAATTCAATATACAGGTAATCTATAATTCATGATTTATTTAAATCAATCTCACAGTGGTTTATGAAACAACTCGATTAATCTAGATGTTTACGTTTTAATCGAATTTTTAATACTTGGATAGGTTTTTAATAATTATAGAGAGAGTTATCTGTGTTCTGCTCTCGATTTCAACCGAAGTTGAATATCAAGGAGAAGCGTCCTAATCAAGTTTAATATAAATCATTGGAAGCAAACAAATTGAATCGTCATACGAGACTTTCATTATAATTCGCGAACCATTTCCATATTATGTGTATAAAATCGTATATTTTTTTTCAGATACTCCGGAGAATATATTTTAAAGGTTGATCTGCTGCCTACATTCATACGAATACTGAGTACGAGTTGAATAATTATAATTTCACAGATCTAGTTTGAAAAATTCCGTTACGTAGATATTTCACAGTTGCATTCTTGCACACGTACATAAAACACTGAAATATATTACAGATAATTCTTATGATGACAAATTTACGTGTGACGATCACAAAGTGAGGAAATATACCGGAAGATAATAGAAATGCGTTACTTCACTTACACTTTTCTGTTCCTGATGAGGAAAAAAAAATTTCTTTTTGACTCGAAGTCTCAGAAATTGAACATTTCCGTTGTTTGTAAATAATCTGGAATCGAAAACTTCAATTCGAACAAGAAACTTTAATTCGAAGGAACAAAACCTAAAATTTGCGGAAAACTCGTACATTAGATCACAATAACCGAAAAAATTTTCTTCTTTTTCAAGAATCGTTTAGTCTATTTATGTATCTTTATTTCTTCTCGGTTCACCATAAGCATCTCATAAACTGCGTCCACGATCATGCGTAACGAGTCTAAAGGTTGTTGGCTTTTATTCGTGTGAACTTATCTATGTATCCCCGAAAATAAACACATAGGCGAGAATGAAATTCTAGCTTCTTGGCGGATCGGGTTCGGATTTCTCGGTGAGTTCCCAACGTGTGGCGTTGGTCTGAAGTGGAAAGGCAAGTGGCGAGGGTTTCCTGGAGGAGAGTAACAGTTACCTATGCCTGAGTACTTTTACAACGATTAGGAGAAATTCGTACACCTTGTAGCGTGGTGTCGCAAAGCGTTAAGCGTTGATTTAATGCAGTGCAGATGGTGGGATTTGCACTCTCATGTGGTTACATTCTTCGACATAAGGAAAGAATCTTTTGGACTGAGTATAAAAAGTCCCGCGTAGAATATTTATCAAATTATTATAGTTACAAGCTACGAGTATCTCTTGAAAAGTAAAAAAAATAAAAAGGACTTGAATTACGAACCAAAGCTTGGATACCGATGAAAATCTATCAGGTTCGTCTGATTTCACTGTACGTTGAGTAGGTATACATACTAAAACTTTAAAGTGAAGAAAGTCGATAAAAAATGGTTTGATAATTGATTTCATTGCCTTTTTTTCAGCACAGACATCATTTTAACAACTTCTCACAATCAGCAGCTGTACTCAATAAAAACGCATCTTAGATCGAACAGAAGAATTGCCGCGTAATTGACCAATCGATTTTTTTCGTACATGTAATTTCTGGTAGTTTCAGCAGCATGTTTAGTAAATTCCAAATACTGTAGAGTAAAAGTATAGTAAATTTATTAATGTAACAAATTTACCACAACATTTTAATAAATTCAAAATACACTTTTGTGTTTTTCTAAGCAAGAAGCAAAATTACGAAAATTTATTGCAAATTTAATGAGAATGCTGAGTAATTCGCTTTCAAACACCAAATTTTTACTTCTGCTAGAATTTCGTACAGTAAATGTGAAACAAATTTACGAACATTTTTAACAGTGTACACATGCGCGGAGTACGGAAAGTACCACTTCTTAGTCTTAGGAGTTAAAAGTGGTCTTTTCTGCACCGCGCGCATGCGCAGTCGCGAACAAATCTGACATTACGCGATCCTAACCTCAATTTCGTGAAAAAACGCGTAACATACTCTTGTCACACAAAGAATCTCGTGCAACAAGGAGGCAACGGGTTTTTCACCTCGCGTATTTGCAATATTAGTTTTCGGCTCACCTACGTCTCGTATTGCAAATTTGCGCTCGCCCCGAAAAGACAAAGTTTACTCCATTTTCACACAATATACGATACTATTGGACGCATATAATACAGAGGGATCAGAGAACGACTGTTCCAACATAAATGGGGAAAAGTCCACCTCGGCGCAAATTGGGTTCAGGTAATCATCACGGCATTAAATCTTTCTGGTATTTTCAGTCTCATACGGCGCGTTTATGGAGGTATAAGGGTGCGGCATTGGAGGTATTATACCCAAGCGCAGGTACTCCGAGTTGCACAGAAGAAAGGGACAATTGTGCCGCACCTACCTCGGGAAGGAAAGCTCATTATTCACTAGCGCTCACCTGCAGGACCTCCAATTCGACCTGCCTTGTCCCTTCTTATCGTTCCTTCCAAATATCGATCGCAGTGGGAGGTAAATTTGACTCAGGCTTAGGGTAAGACTGCTCGTATTCTCACATTTTGGGCTTAGATACTAGATACTTTTACTACTAGTGGTAAAATGTTAGACAGACGAAGTATGAACACTTTATTGCCCGCGAATTTCTAAAGAGACCCGTTAGTGGAACTCTAAACTCTTCTGATAAACACGAAATTTCAACTATCTCCAATAAGGTTTGACCGACCAAGTTTTTTTTCATAACTGTTTAAATTTGATGTATTCGATAAGCTTCAAGATGTTAGTTCGAATCATGTCAGAAATTAGTAATAGTGTTCACCGATAAGATCCTTGCGTAACGCGTCATTTCCTCTCATCAAAGCTTCAAGCAATTCTACGACCTTCAACCGGTAGAGTATGAAGAACAAAAGTTGACACCTCATTTGAAATCTAATGGTTTCAACTAGCAAACTATGTTACTTTTCTGCAAAAAGGTCAAATAATGACGAAAAACACTAGAAATAATTTAGAAATTTGATTTTTTTGTATCATACGACTCTTTTCAATTAAGCATTCGCATGAATATTGTCAATTGTAACTAATTGGCTTGATTAGACGATTAATCTTCAGATTTCAAATGGGATGTCAACTATTTTTCCCTACACAATAGTTTGAAAATCACTCACGTATCACCAAACTTTAATTTCATACGTCCATTTGGTTTTTCATTATTTTACCAGTTTCTTTCTCGCCTCATAGAATCGTCATGCTCCAAGATTCGCGTTTCGAGACTTCAGCGCCAAACAATACGATGCGAGAAGTGCAAGTAAAATGAATCCATGCTTGAAAAGAATTAATGTGATTATCGGCTTTTATATGTATATAGTCACTTTCTCCTATTCTATCTAAATCGATCAAAAAAGTACAAGAATTCCCAAATCAAAGTCATATAAAAGATTATGTTTATCGAATGAATTAGCTCGAGTATCAGAACATAAACCTTTTGAGTAATTTAGTGAAGAGTATAATAGATTTCATTTATCATTGCTAAAACATATGATTCGGTCAGTAAAAATGTAGAAAATATGTTATTCAAATAACGAAACTTCATTCACATCAGATATACCGATTATTAAATCCCTGTCTTATTTAATTAGTTATTCTCATCGTTAAAAATATATTTGTACATTATTTTTAACGAATGAAAAATTACCTGTCTCAAATGAATAGTCAAATACGGATTCATATCCGCGTAACATCGTTCTTCTGGATACATTATATCCCCGGTTTGAAGTATGTACTTTAGATATCCTCTTCGTTTCTTTGGAAGCAATAATTTTTTTAATCAATTTTGCTCAATTGTCTCAAAACGTGAGCCGCGAGTGACAGTTTTTTTTAATATTTTGAAAAGAGGTGCGCTGGGTTGAAAAAAATCGTGAGATGAAAGCGGTGGGGATATTTGAGTTCGTTTCGCGGGGATTTCCCTTTGCCGTCATACCCTTCCCGAGTTTTGCGCGTCGTCGGCAAGTCGCGCACACACACACACAAGAGTGTGTGAGGGATGTAAATGAATTTCTAAGCTCCCCCGCGGGAGACCCAGGGTTTCTTCGCGGCTTCTATGCCGTGTAGGAAGGAAAGCTGCAGGGAGCGGGAATGGAGGAGGAAGAGTAGCTTTGGAGAAAATTAAGGGTGGAGCGTCGAAGGGAGCGGAAGAATTGGCGCTGAGATAAGGGTGCACCATTTTATAATCCCGCCCTTGCCCTCTTTTCTCGCTGGCCAAGGTGTATTGGTTGTGTGGATGCGTGTAACGGAGCATTCGGCAACATCGGGAATGAATTTTCATCCCTTTGAAGAAAGTGCGGAATAATATTGATACGACTATTGAGAATATGAGTTTTCGGTAATTTGTTATTCTTGATTTTGACCTCGCTAAAGAATGGATCAAAAACATTTTCGAAAAATACTAATTTAAACTAATAAAATGAAATTTTCTACAAATAAGATACTCTGTTTCAATTCATTGTATTTGATATAATTGTAAGTATTCGTAAGCTTTCTTCGACCTGTTTTTATATTATTTGGAGTGAAACGAGCAATCCGAAAAATGCTCCGACTTTCGTTTTATTTATTTTCAGCAGTGTGAATTTTTCAATACGAGGGTTTCAACGGACAGACTTGTTTTGAAATGGCTAAACTCAATACTTCCGATTCTCGAAAAATCAATTTGTAGGATTTACCGATAAAGACAAAAATTTTTTTGATCAAACAAATTGAACATTTGTATTCACCATCGGTAGAATATATTAAAAAAAAAAAACACGGTATATGTTAAACTGTATAATACGACGAAGGAGCGATAACTCCTAGAAAAAGACTGCGATCCCAGATGAATGGATTACACTCATCAAACTAGACCAAGCTAACTAAGAGCAAACTCTTTTAAATTTTACAACTGTTATTTCGTTCTAATTATCATTATCACTATTAATATGTTAGTCAGCACAGTTGGTGAAAAAAAGAGGGCAAAAACTGACTTGAATCTTGGTCTCTGAAAAAGACGCCACCTGCCAATATTGACATGACCAAGTTAATAAAAAGCATGTTTCACAGTGAAGACTATATTTAAGGGGGGCATGTTAGTATAGTTGCACTGAATTAGGGTAAAAATTTATGAATTTTTTTTTTTCAACCACGCTATTTTTTTTCACAAATAGTTCTCATTATTGTTTAGTACAATACTTAATATACAATGTATACTTTTTTAAGGTGAAATTATTGAAAACTCGAAGCTGTAGTCATGTTTTTCTGTGGCCAAGAAATGTCGGAGGTTGTAAGTTATCTAAAACGTGAAATTCATTTTTTCCAAAAAGACAATAGTCAATGTTGTACCTGACGATCTCACTCTCTATCGAATAACTATTGTTTACCAAATTAATGTTACTTGAAATCGCAAGTATTTGAAATATTGTAATAGGTTATGTTACGATCGAAGCTCATACTTGCTATTAAATATAATAAAATTAATCCGCGCGTATTCGCCACTATTTAAAGTGCAGGTAAGCTGAAATATTTTCATCAGGATCCAAAGGTAAGCAAGGTTACTCGGATCGAAATTATCCGGAAAATCAATCCAAGGGCATAAAGCGGGTATTGTTCATGGGCGTACGTGTATAATACGGACGATTTATCGGCTCGCCGATATATCCTGCGTACCATGTGCGTTAAGAAGGTTTTTGTACACATGCAAAGCGCGTTGATGGTCACATCTGTTACTCACCGAGGGTACAGCGACGTCAGGTGGAAAATTTTACATTCTCCATGGTGAGTTAGCCCCACGGTATAATAACATGGCAAAGCCGAACTCAGGCGTTCAATGAAATCAATAGGTCGTTTCATTGCTGATTTGGAACATCGATCAAATCGTATTCAACTGAACGGTAAAGGCGACAACTGCTCCTCTGATATTTTGCGGAAAAATAAAATAAACGTGGAAGAAATTAATATTCGTACAAGATATGAGGAGTCCAGTCGACTCGAAAGTACTTTTTCCTTCATTTGTAACTCATAAACTTCGAGAAGTTCGATGGTAAATAAATTTGAAGCAGTTATTACATGCATTTTTATTTACACAGTCTGCAAAATCATTGCTGATCTCGTTTATAATCGCCCGAGGTGAAAATTTTTAGTAGCCTCAGCGTTGGTCAAAATAAATATCGTCATTTTCAAAAGTAATTGAACATTATGGAGTAGACACATTTTAACACAATTCAGAATTCGTTTCAGAGCGTTTGTGTACAGTTTCCTCGTAACCGAAATAAGACTTGGTCCATAAAAATTGGACGAATCATACAATTATGGCAATAAAATAATACAGCAATAAGACACACGTGATCTTTCTGAAGTTGCGAACAACTTTTCTCGTTTGACTTCACAGATTTTCGATTCTTTCTATGTTAGGAGCAAACACTGTTAGATTAAAATCAAACTCTATCAGCTCAAGTTTCTGCTTTCCAAAGCTTGATTTAGATTTTTGACACTTCTTTCGTTTGATCCATTTCATTATCCATATGCTGTACGTCTCCTAAAATTATTATTAATTTGAGCTTGAACGTAGAAAATTTTACAAAATGGTTTTGGGCATATATATTCTGCACATACAACTACGAGCACGTCGGATGGTGTAACAGTCCATATTTTGTCAACGTTGTGTTAAAATAATTTGTAATGTGTCCGAATATCCGCTTGATATATGATTTATTGAAGTGTGTTACACGCAGCAATATGTTTGTACAGTTTGTAAAGTTTCTCTACGCAGCTTTCCACCTTGCCCCATCATGTGTGTACCCAGCATGTGCGAATTCTGCTTTAACAGTCAGCGAAACTATGAAACTGGATTGTCAAGTGCCTGGGTGGAAACAATTTCATTCCAGTTTAAGTGTCGGTTCAAACGTGTCGATCATTTTTTATCAAATAATACAATTTGATCATTCGGACTTTTCTATTTTTTTTTAAATTGCCATCAGGTGGGCATTTTGCACTTTGTGAGATTTGTTGTTTGGTCCTCTGGACATTCAAATCCCTGTTCATTTTGGTTCAAAGATTGACTTTTCTCAACATTATTTTTCTGGTAATCGGTTACCTGTAATTTATTACTCATAGACAATTCCAAAATGGAATTTGGAGATGTTGAAGAAGCCAAAGACACTCCGGAACCTGTCCAGAATACTTTGGAGGTGAAAGTGTTCAAGAGGCGTTGGCTCCAACTTGCGCTATTTATCCTGTACAGTGTGAACACCTATATTCATATGTATCAGTACACAATCATCAGCAATATAATATGCAGGTAAGACCTAAGTGCTTGTATCCTTGCTGACAGTTACAGAAATTCGAATACATCCAACCAGTTGAGTTTTTCATGATTCATTATTTACAAAACTACGTTATTCTACAGGTATTACAACGTTTCCTCTCTGGCCGTTGCCTGGACCACAATAATTTCTCAGGTGGTCTATTTGGTTCTGGTAATTCCATGCTCGTATCTGATCAATGTCATTGGTCTGAGATGGTCGATTCTAGCGGGAGCGACGGTAACGTGTCTCGGAACATGGATAAAAGTTTTTTCAGTATCTCCGGATCGTTTCGCCGTGACTTTAATCGGCCAAACTATAATTTTTGTCTCAAAACCGTTTATCCAACCTCTGCCGGGATTGTTGGCTGCCCATTGGTTCGGCCCAAAACAAACCGCCTTTGCGTCTACCATGGCTACTTGTGGTACGATAATTGGGATATCCCTTGGCTACACAGTAATACCGATGATTGTCAAAAACCATGAAAAAATTGAGAAAATCGGCCAAGATTTGTCGGTGTTGTTCTGGTCGGTCGCCGTATCTTCTACTGTCGTTTGCGTGGCCTTGATGTTTCGTGAGTCGATTGAGTATCATTTGAAGAGGTGCCCTGGTCGATTTCGACGTTGACGTACATGTTTCCAAATATCAAAGGCCACGTATCTTAAACACGAAAGATATTGACGTCAGCATTCCAAGACATTTTCATTTGACGCAAGAACAAAGGAATTGCATGGATTCTCCGAAATAGGAATAGTACATTCGTGGAATTTGTGCCATTTCTTTATTTCTGCGTCAATTGAAAATAGGTTGGAATGTTTTTGTTCGGAATGACCCATAGAATCGGTCTGTCCAACTCTTTTCCATGTTTGGAGATATATGCGACAACATCGACTAGGGCATTCCCTTAAGTATTATCTTACACCTTATACTGACCTTAGTTGTAATACTTATTTCCAAGTGTACCCGTCAACTGTTACTAGATTTATGCGTTGACACTTCCATTTTTAACACAAGGGGAAACTAGTTCTTTTTTTTTTTCTCCTGCAGTTATTAAGGACAAACCACGTGTACCACCGAGCGCTGCTAAGTCGCTTCAGATAGCAGGTGGCAAAGGTAAAACTAAAGATTATTTACCAATAATCAGAAGAATATTGAGCAACAGGGATTACTTGTTACTGTTCAACTCGGTCGGTACAGTGTTCGGTGTCCAGAGCGCGATATTAACTATGCTGAATCCGCTTTACCTACAACACTTCAAGGTAATAGGTTTAATGCTACATGTAATTTCAATGGTAGGGACTTGTTCGATTCTGTCTTTTTGGTATTTCGTTTCAGAATAGCGAAAAAGACGCTGGAATGCTGGGTTCGTTACTCGTCATCGCAGGAGCCATTAGTTCGATAACTGCTGCTCTTATTGTCGACAAGAGTAAGAAATTCAGGTAATATATTGAAAGAATGTCGGACCTCCGTCATTTTACAATTCTTAATTTATCTGAGTAACGAAATCTCGTCAAACTTTGGCAAATAAGAGGGCTCATGATTTATGCGTGTCGGCCGAAAGAGTTTGCAAACGTCGTGATAAAATACAACAAATATCTGATCCAGTTGTGGCTGCGTAGCAAAGCGTCAAATTAAGTGATAACTAGCTTGAAATATTTTAGCGTTGATGTAAATTTTTCGAACTTTCTTTCGTTAACCCAAAACTATAATCGTAAGCCCACACATTTCCCTAAGGTTTAAACAGTTTCCGTTACTGGGAAAGGAAAGAATTGTGAAATATGTAGGGCTTTTTTTAATCAAACTTGGAACCAAACTGACTATTTTAATTCAACAAAAGTTCCATGTCAGAACTCACGTTTTTGCGCTGCGTCCTCATGCAAGATGTCATTTGTTAAACAGAACGATTCCAAAAGAAAATCCTAACCTGAAACTGTTCGATTCCAAAAATCCGAATATAATTCAGTCTCTTGTGGGCTGGTGCAAATTTCGCAAAAATTTGAGAACTGACCATTGTAAATATTATCAGTATATTTACTAAATACGACCATTCTACTCGGAGTCATGACCGAAAATCAGGTGATAAAATGATTACAGAGAGATTGCAATTTCCTTCTGCGTCCTTTCCGTCCTTGCGGAAATTCTATTCGCTGTGAGTTTCTTCGCTGAAATCAAATGGATGGTATTCGTCACCGGTATTTTGCTCTGGTAATTGAAGAAATGCAAGGCAATTAATTACAAAATCTGTGTAATGCGTTTGAAGAGCGAGTTAGAGTATAACGTGATCAATCGATTTACATTTCAGGAGTTTTTTGAGCGGCTACATAACAGTGAACTACGAATTGAACATGGAACTAACTTATCCAGAACCCGAAAATATTTGCTCAGGTTTACTGTTCGTGTCGATAAGCATTTACACTTCCCTGTTGATTTTGATTTTAGATAGGTTGATGAAAGCCTACGGAGACAAAGCGGTGCACGCGTTATGCACACTACTGTTCATCCTCGCCACGTTTTTGACTTGCGTTAATAAAAGCGAACTTCGTCGCCAGAAGGCTGCTGAACGTGCCCTGAAATACAAGGCTGTCCCTCAAAAGTAAATGTGAAAATTTCATCCCTAGGAGGGCAGCCTATTTCACGGACTGACTCAGGAAATCGGACAAGTCATTTGTCAGAACTGGAGAGTATCTATAATCATGAAATATCAGGATGAGATTGATGTTTCGCAAAGTATTTTTGAGGATAAAGAATAACATCGGGCATTGAATACTTTGTAATATTCTTTTCTCGAGAAAATAATATATACGCTTTACACACGTTAAATTGAAACCAAAAAATCGATCACATCTTGGGGATAAAAGTAAAAATTTATGGCTGCTACATTTATTATACGTATAGCGTATTAAGTGTACACCTTGATGATAAACTAATTATGACACAGTGCAAGAGAATCATCTGGAGATTGTTCTGCGGTGATAAATTAGATTTATAGAACACTTTTATATGGTTCAAGCATTTTTTTTTGTCTGCCTTTTGTACGTAATGTAACCGCCTCTGCGACAGAACAAAGAAAAAAAAAATGTGCATCGTAGTAGTAAAAAATGCTGTATTTTGTACTCCACCGTATAATAAAACTTGTAAGCCATACTTTTGTCATATAAATTATCGCGCACCATGCAGGAAAAGTCTTTTTCGTCACGTGTATTCGCTGTATTCGTTTTTGGCCTGCACACACGATCTCCTACAGTTCATATTGCAAACTTACGATCGAGTCGAAAGACCCACTTTGCCTCCTTGATGTAAAATGTACGATTTCCGACACCTGTTAGGAAAGTTTAATTTACAAAAGCTGTAGAGCGTGCTTAAGGCACTCTATTTTTGTACAGCTCGATGAGACAACGTTGGCGCATGCGCACAATTCAGATGCCACATTTTACACCCGCTAGGGATTTCTTCAGCGCATGCGCACTTCCGAACAACTCGATCTTACGCACTGTATCACCGAGAGTGAGTCACGCAACCCCAATTTTACTCGCTGTCGGTGGAGCCTTCGGTGTTTTTTAAAATACACGTTCCTGTACAGGCATTGAAAAAATAACGTGTGTTATAAGACAAATAGTCGTGTGACGATAATACGCAATTTTAAAAGTGTGCGCTAAACTTAATTGACCCATGATGATAGCTGATGTTGAATATTTGCGTCACACAGTCAGCTTGATTTAGGCGTCATAAATCAGGCGGGAGAAAAGGCCGAGAATACGAAACACTCGTCGAGAAGTTGCCTGATTATGCAGACAAATTTCATTCCTCGTGTCAATGCAAAATTTGATACGTTATTTCTATAATTTCAAACTAATTTCCACGCTAATCTACGAAAACAAACATTCCACGTGAGGAACGGTCTGATGAGACGCACATCGAAAAGAAAATTATTAGTGGATCTTACATGGATAACGGAACCTGTTGGGTCAAACTACAAGTAGGTACATGGATAAGTTATAAAATTGTTAATTTAATAACGAAAAACTGATGAGAATGACTAGAAATTGACATAAAAAAAAAAAAATAAAAAAAAAAAGCAATTGATACAAAGAAATTAATTAACTAATAGGACGTATTTTACTTTGTGTATGATTGTGCGAATGAATGTATGAGTGTGTAATTTTAAATATTATGAAATAAACGATGGATGTCCATATATTTAAATATGATCAAACAGGTAAAAAAGTAAAATTTAATTGAATGAATAATTAAAAGATTTCTATCGTTATTTATATTTTATTTATTTAATTCAATGTCGGAGTTAATTCTCGTATCCATCAATGTTCTTGTTTTTGTATACCTGTCCATTTTATTATGTTTACTGACTCAAATTCTTAACCTTCCCCGTGCACACATCTGTCTCTATCTCATTCGTCCGTATATTTATATGTAAAATAAGAAGAAAAAAAAAAAAACCACAAATATTTACAGTCAATGTCTAAGCTGGCTGATTAAAGAATTCACCTTGGCTCCTGTTGTATTTATGTTAGCCAGTTAAACAGCTCAGCGATACTGAATCAAATACGTCAATGTTGGTGAAAAAATTATAAATATTTGCTGTGCAATCGATCATATAAATGAAGATATTAAGTGTCTCGAAAGATTTTTGTCTCAAGATTTTAAATCAACCCGGCCATTTCTTGCTTGTCCGTTTGAGAAATTAAGTGTTATTCAGAGTATCTGGCCCAATCGGACAAATTGCCATCACTTATTCAGTGTTTTGCTAATTCTATCCCCGATTGAATTCGATTTCGGGCCGCTTTCGTGGTTAAACTATTAAAGACAGATAGGTGACGTTATCGACTTCCACGTTGGAAGATCTTGTGCTCTGTGAGATTTGTTCGGTGCATTTTTTTTTCCATGCGTGGCCGTTTTCACAACGTTCGCCCGCCAAGTAACCGCGTTACGAACAAATGCCCATTTTGCGGTGTATTTTTCTTTTCAAAAATATACCATGCTATTATTTCAACGACTGTGATCCTTATTGTGTATATCTCGAGAGTGAACTGCGAAAAATTTGTGTTACCAACAAACGTGGTATAATAAACTCGAAAGGTCCACTAACCTTTGGCTGCTTCATCACCCAGCTCGATTCAGATCGTTATGTTTTTCAATATGTAATTTCGAATGTCGGTCCTATACCAAAGCATTGAGTGTCACCCCGCTGCTTGAGCATATATCCATCCGCATCACGCCAAGCTCGGACATGAGCATGTACCTGCCTTCCACTACGACAACAGTAAAAAGCGATGACCCGGTTGCATACCACCACCGACTTACCCGTCTTAATTTGCTTTGTTGGACATTTAAGAACCATATTTCAGCTATTGTATTTTCTTTATATTTTATTTCGGTATATTTCTGAATTAAGGTATCGATTAAATGAATCGGGATTGTGATACTGTGAGTGAATTGAAGTCCTGGCTACGAACCTTGCCCTTGCTAGTGCACAAGGGTTAATAAGGCACTTCAACAGAGCGAGGAACCCAAAATAGGTACTTTTGCAAGCCGCTTGGAAGATGCTCGTCAGCATCGTGACTCAGCGATGCTAGAATGCAACCATCTGCATGTAAACACACAGGTCGGAAATTCCGAGCATATTTATCTCATTGTTGGAGAATCTTGTTATTACACCCATGTGTAGGTGTGGGGATTTTGCATTTCAGCCCAGTCCACCTTCGCACTGAGTGAGAAAAATATGCAACGTCCGTAATTAAGTTTGCACAATTTTTTATCTATCCTGAACTAGGGAATTCCGTTTGACCTTTGAAGAACCGGTTATAGCCTTAGTGGTTGCCTATTTAATTATCTCTCGTCATGAATCTAAACTGTTTGGTGTAGAAAGTCCAGTAGATGGTAATCTCGTGATCGAGTGATTTCTGTGCCCACCTTATCTCAAGAGTTCATCAGTGATCGATTAAAATACGCTGAGTAAGAAGAAGTGAACAGGAAAAACTGTAAACCGAGGGAGTGAAAATTTAAATACTCGACTAGTCGCTGAAATGAAACGTGATCTGATGCACTGATGCAATCAAACCTGAACTTTAGATCACTCAGTTCACTTGGTGGATTGAACAGTTCTTTTTACATCGAAGACTCGAAAGCAACCGTATTTAACCGTCAAAATGGTGATTTCAAAGAGTGTAAACGATACAGACACAGAAGAATTGAATTCGAAGGGATTAAATTTCGTGCTTAAAACGTCTTTTCCGAAGTTTGAAACGGAATTTCAACACATGGCAGGAGCCGAACAGATTTCAAAACATATTCAGAACGTTTTGGAGGTGAAAGTGTTCAAGAAGCGTTGGCTCCAGCTTGCGCTATTCTTTCTTTACAGTGCGAGCATTCATATTCATGTGTATCAATACACGATCATCAGCAATATAATATGCAAGTAAGATTAAACCGCTACGACGGTTTTCACCTACAGATTATACCCACGCGTGTACAACATCAAGAGTTCCTCGTCATTTATCGTTAAAAAAAACTTTTTACGATTCCAGATACTACAACGTCTCTACACTGGCCGTTGAATGGACTTCGATTATTTTCATGGTGATGTACTTAATTCTGATAATTCCATGCTCGTATTTGATCAATCGCATTGGTCTGAGATGGTCGATTCTAACGGGAGCGACGGTAACGTGTCTCGGAGCATGGATAAAAGTTTTTTCAGTATCTCCGGATCGTTTCGTCGTGACTTTAATCGGCCAAGCGATAATCGCTGTGTCGCAACCGTTCACCCAGCCTCTTCCGGGATTATTGACAGCCCGTTGGTTCGGCCCGGAACAAACCGCCCTTGCGACTACCATCGCTTGCTGCGGTATCACTGTTGGACTTTCCGTTAGCCACTCGATGACTCCGATGATAGTTCAAAATCGTGACGGAATCGACGAAATCGGGCAAGATTTGTCGATCCTTTTCTGGTCTTCCGCTGCATCCTCTACCGTCATTGGCGTGGCTTTGTTGTTTCGTGAGTTGATTAAGTATAACCCGAATATTGTTTTACATTCCACTCACGACAATTACGGCACTTCAAGTTGCTATATTTCATTCCAGGTGTAAAAACTGCGACTAGGCTTATCCGTTGACGTTGACACTTTTCGGCCCATCGTTATGGATCTAATGGTTACTTTTTAATTACAGTTTTTCGAGACGGGCCACGTTTACCGCCGAGCGCTTCCAGGGCGCTTCAAATAGTAAATGGTGATGCTGCTAAAACGGAAGATTACTTACCGTCGATTAAAAGAATATTGAGTAACAAGAATTACTTAGTACTGTGGAACTCTGACGGCATAATTATGAGTGTTCTGAATGCAATAACTGCAATGCTGAATCCGCTTTATCTAGCTCACTTCAGTGTAAGTAAAGCTCGGTGCGATGTATGATATCAATTTTATGGACTTGTTTCATCCTGACATTCGGTCAATTTCATTTCAGAATTGTGAAAAGGAAGTTGGAAAGCTAGGGTTTTCGATTGTCATCACGGGAACCGTTGGTTCGCTAACCGTTGCCCTTGTTCTTGACAGGATTAAGAAATTCAGGTAATGTCAACCAGTTGAAACCTTAGCGACTTGAGTTGTTCGTTTAAATTGTGTTTGAAATCACAAGAGAACGCCCACTTGGCAGTTTCAATTCAACGTATTATAACACGAGCACAAAATGTGTGATATATAATTGGAAAGAAGCTCATTGCTAATTGTATTCATCTATACATAAAATTCGAGTTTTGGTTCATAGTAACATGTTTCTCACGACAAATATTATTCAATCATAATGAAACATTGATCGTTGCAATCAAATTTTTCTCCTAACTACAACATCAAAATACATACCACGTATTTGGAATTTCATATTTTTGTAATTGAGTTTCGCGTTACTTTTGCACAGACGATCATATGTTAAAAGTAGAACGAGCTGAATATTTCTATCAATATTGTGAAAAAGTAAAAATCTTGCATCAAATAACACATTTCGTAAGTGAATTATATGGTCCGTTACAAAACATGAATTCGTTCTGCCTGTTTGTGAAATTGAGTGTTGTTTTGAATAATTCGCGATAAAATAATTTATGCATGGTAGAGGTCAGCGCTTCATAACTTTCAAGTGTTTACCATCAATTACTGTCATCTTTTCGAATGCAATTGTGAATATAAATACGCTTTAATTTATGCTTTGAAGACTTGTTCTGTATGACTTGTAGCCCCGGTCTCGCCTGTTGAAGTACCCAACAGCCTATATCAAGCCATTCAATAATCGATTGCCAGAAACGCCATTATGCGGTCATGGCTAGTACAAGGATGCCAACCTGTTTTTTCTGTTTATCCACTAGTCAATTATACTGTTATAAACTGTTTACAGAGAGATCGCGTTTTCCTTGTGCAGTCTCTCTATCTTGGGGGAAATTCTGTTCGCTGTGAGCTTGTTCGTTGAAATCAAATGGATGGTATTCGTCTCCGGTATAATGCTTGGGTAATTAAAAATGTGCAATGCAGTTGATTACGAAATTAGTGTCATGTATTTGAAGAGCATTGTGTTATAATCTGACGAATTGTTCAAACTTACAGGGGTATATTGGTCAGCTATACAACGATGGACTACGAATTGAGCGCTGAAGCAACGTATCCGGAACCAGAACATATCGCCACGGGGCTGCTGTTCGTATCAGTAAACGTTTACAGTCCCCTGGTAATTCTGATAGCCGGAAGTTTGATGGAAGTATACGGAGACAAAGCGGCACACGCGTGTTTCATATCGCTGCTCATTCTCGGTACGATTTTAACTGGTGTTAATAAGAGCGAACTTCGTCGCCAGAAGGCTGCTGAATGTGTTGTGAACTACAAGACTGTCCCTCAAAAAGTATTTACCCAGCCTTCTCAGACTTTCGACGAAACAGTGTGGAATTTTGATCCCTGAAAGAGAAGCTCGTTTCACGGATTGGGAATTGAATCAGTTATTTGTAACAGCTGGAGAGAACTCGGAATTATGATTATCGGGATTCGGTTGTATGTTTTTCATAGTTAACGGAAGTGCAATGATAAGAACGCATCCAAGACTACTGTGGCACGCAACGCCATATCATCAACTCGTATACCTTTGGGAAAAAATAACCAATTATATACCAATGATATATGCATTTCTTCATTTTTCGGTAACCAACAATAAGATAACCATGGTTTCTCCTGGTTTTTCAATATGCATAAGATATTCATCACGTTTTCACACTTGATTATTCATCCGGATTCAGTTTGTTTAGATTAATTTCCTTTAGTGAGAAAAATTGTACAAATTCCTTAACCTCAGGTAGGATATATTGGATCCACCTACCTCATTGTCTATCATCTTTGGCCCAGTTCTACCAACAACTATTACGAGATTGAAATTTGTGATGTTAATGTATTGTTGACTTTATTTCTGCATGGTGTGTGCATTAAAGGGACGAGGCGAAACATTCTGTTTCTGATACATGAAGATGGGGTTCCATTTCGACATTTCAAACGTTTACAGACCAACGATCAGTCAGAGACTGAGCAGATGACCAGCTCAAAATATAATATATATGTACATGGCGGTAGAAAAGATCGGCGAACACAGTGAATATACATAAAGAATGAGTGGATGCATACAGGGGATCTTTGTTGAAAGGGTCTCCAACTCTCTTCCTGCGCCAATACACGCGCAACTTTCACCCGAGCTCAGCAGGCCGAGCCAAATACTGCCAACTTGACAAAAATGTCGGCCCGCTCGTAATTTTATCTAAGTAATAGAATCTCTTCAAACTCCGCCAAATAAAAGGGCTTAGCATTGTGCACATTAGTCGACTAGGAAAAATTCAGAAAAGTGGTTATAAAATACGAAAGATATCTGAATCGGTTGCGATAGTGTGGCATAACCCTAAATCCATGGGAAACTAGCCGGGAATACTTGAGTGTTAACACCAACTCTCCGAAGTTTGACTTGGTTAGTCCACAACAAGATGCCACCCACTCTTGTGTCAGTCTCCTCCAAAAAATAATGCCTTCTGTTTTAATGTATCGACTAGTATACATATACAAATTTCCACAAGTCAGTCACGGCGGCAATACGAATAATATTCCGAATTTTACCCGGCAGGGATTTCAAAGACGAATGTTCACTTTCGGATAACTCAATTTTGCGCACTGTATTACTGAGAGTGAGTTACGTAACCTCAATTTAACGCGCTTTCTCGGAAACTTCGGTGTGTTTAAAAGACACTTTTCTCAACAGGTCTTGTAAAAATAGCGTGTGTTACACTTACGAATAGTCGATATCCGACCCGTCTGATTATAGCGCTCGCCTTGGCTGATTTTGCACTTACGTGAGACAGTCAAATACCTCAGCGATATTTAGGACCCGAAATTCGAACAATTCTATACTTCGTGAAAAAATTTGGATCATGTTCAGGACGAATATTCAACAATGAACACACTTGTTGTAACTGGAGCTTTGTACATTAAGAAACAAACAATGAAACTGCCAAAGACGTCCATTTTTCATGCCACGGATTCCTCGAGCACGAACGCTGCAAGAACGTTAGGAATATAGCAGAAACGGTATACAACTTATTTTGCAGATCAGCAAAATTTCACTTACGAAAGTCAGTAAGAGCACCTATCTATATATCTTCAATAGTTTGTAGAATAAATTCTAAGTAAGTCAATGTTAATGGAAAAAATCCAAAATACTTACCGTGCTATAGGTCATGTAAATAAAGATAATTTATGCCTCAGAAGATTTTTGTCTCAAGATTTTTAATCAAACCATCCATTTCTTACTCGTCTGTTTGATAAATTGTTATTTATTTTTAGTACAACTGTCGCAATCGAAAAAAATTCAATCACTTCGTTATCGAATGTACTGAAAATTCGATCACCGGACGTAAGCAATGCGTTTTTCGGATTTGTTTTGGGCCGCTCTTGTGATCAAAGTATTATAAAGATAGATCGGTGCCATCACCGACTTCCGCGTTGAAAGATTTTGTGCTCCACGAGATTCGTTCTCCCGGGACATGTTCTTGTTCGATAATTTCATCAGCTCGCGGGTTAGCGACGAGCGTTTCGCGCCTGAACCTTGATCAGAAGCCGCTCGTCGTCACCTCACCGATTACTGTGCTACCCGCGAGTTCCTTCCTCGGCAATTTGCGGGATAAAAAAGTGAATTCATGGCCAAGCGCTTTGAAACTGAACGAACCAAACTGATGCTAGACGAGTCGGCCGCACGCAGATATGCTGAATTGATTTCGTTTCAATGCCACTTGGCACTCGCCGATCCTGCGTTTCGAAATTACGTTCTTGGTGCTCAAAGTTCGGATCCACACTGCCTCAACCCCCTTTCTGAAGCTCCCCTCTACTTACATTTCGCGATATTTCTCCATCTTTCGTAAGATGGCGCTAGACAGATTTGACAACAAGGGATTATCTTTCCTTAGTTGTACGGTATAAATTGATATTTATCGATGACGACTCGGATTTAATTATACAAAGCAAATCACGCAAATTCATTAATGAATCCATTCATTCTGGGTTCGCGGCAGCTCACACTGTGAACTACACGTTTGTTATTAACAAGCCTCTAGTTCCATTGCCGAAGGTGGAAGGTGATCCACTTAAAATGACGAACTCGCAGCCTGGTTCAGCAATGCAATGTTACGTCGAGTGTAGACAGAACGCGATTGGCCAATGACCTCCTGCCAAAACAGGGTTCCACCGCGACATGCTGATCGAATCGATCTGAAGAAAACCAAGAATGTCTAAAAGCCAGCCAATATTTACGAGGCAATAGATAGTAAACCCGTGATTGACTCATTTTGACGACTGCTCTTATGACAAGAGTTTAGCAGTGATAAATACGCTGAGTAGGAAGAAGTGAACGTGAAAAAATGTGAACGGACCCAGTAGAAATTTGCATACTCGGCTATGCACCGAAATAGAACCTGATCTGATGCACTGACGCAATCGAACTGAACTTGAACTCGTTCAGTTCAGGTGGTGAATTAAACAGTTCTTTTTAGATTAAAGACTCGAAAGTAACCGTATAAAAACGTCAATATTCTGAAGTTAAAGAGTGGCAAAAATGCAGATGCAGTAAAACCGAATTTGAGTGGACTAAACTCCGTGCTTAAAGCATTTGTTCTGAAGTCTGGAGATATTGAGGAAGCCAAAGAAAGTTCGGAACCTGCCCGAAATACTTTGGAGGCGAAAGTGTTTAAGACGCGTTGGTTTCAATTCGCGCTATTCGTTCTTTAAAGTGCTAACATCCATATTCATCAGTACCAATACACGATCGTCAGCTATATGATATGCAAGTAAGATTAAAATCGCTCCGATGATTCTCACCTGCAGATTATATCCACGCGTATCCAACAGCCACAGTTCCTCGTCCTTTATCATCAATGAAACTTTTTACGATTCCAGGTACTACAATGTCTCCTCGCTGACCGTTTAATCGACTTTATTTAATTTTCATGGTGATGTACTTCATTCTGCTAATTCCATGCTCGTATTTGATCAATCGCATTGGTCTGAGATGGTCGATTCTAGCGGGAGCGACGGTAACGTGTCTCGGAGCATGGATAAAAGTTTTTTCAGTATCTCCGGATCGTTTCGTCGTGACTTTAATCGGCCAAGCGATAATCGCTGTGTCACAACCGTTCATCCAGCCTCTTCCGGGATTATTGACTGCCCGTTGGTTCGGCCCGAAACAAACCGCCCTTGCGACTACCATCGCTTGCTGCGGTATCACTGTTGGATTTTCCGTTAGCCACTCGATGACTCCGATGACAGTTCAAAATCGTGAGGAAATCGACGCAATCGGGCAAGATTTGTCGATCCTTTTCTGGTCTTCCGCTGCATCCTCTACCGCCATTGGCGTGGCTTTGTTTTTTCGTGAGTTGATTAAGTATAACCCGAATATTGTTTTACATTCCACTCACGACAATTATGGCACTTCAAGTTGCTATATTTCATTCGAGGTGTACAAACTGCGACTAGGCTTATCCGTTGACGTTGACACGTTCCGGCCCATCGATATGGATCTAATTGTTACTTATTAATTACAGTTTTTCGAGACGGGCCACGTTTACCGCCGAGCGCTTCCAGGGCGCTTCAAATAGTAAATAGTGAAGCTGCTAAAACGGAAGATTACTTACCGTCGATTAAAAGAATATTGAGTAACAATAGAATTTTTTAAACCTCTATTATTTGCGAATACACGACAAGTGTTATGCAAAAAGGAATTTGACAGAGTTGAATAAAATTTAGGATAAAAATCACGTATCCGTCGGGGATACGACATATGCTTCGAAACTCTATTGTTTTTTTTTTTTCCTACGATATCTCACCCGGTATTTTTCAAGACATCGAAATTTTTTCCATATACTATTTTTCTTCGGTCTGTTTTATCGGAACATCCATAAAATCGGTGTTGGCCAAATTGTTGGTATATTCTACAGTCTTACTATGTTTATTACTTTTTTTTATTCATGAATTGAATAGTCTCTCTTTTTCACCGCGTTTTCGACGACCTATAAAAGATCATAGACAATGAACAGTGTAATCAGCGTTACACGCACCACATACACTTTGTAATTCACCTAAGCTCTGCGATTTCTCGCTATATCTACTCGGCGTCGTGCTAAAAAATAAACAACAAAGCCCTTTTCTCAATTCTTCCCAATTTTCACATTTGGGAAGCGAGCGTTTCTTCGTATATACGCGTTTCATCGTGCAGAAGGTTCTACTTGGCTGAACGGGATTCGGCTCTGAGATCCGAGGGGTGCTGATGGGATACTTCTATCGGGCGACAACACGCCCACGGTGACTAGAGTCGTCGTAAAAAGCGTCGCTGCGGGGGGCGGCGGGGAGATCTGCAGCAATAATGGAATGGCTGTATGGGGGATCGCTATGGGGGCAACGCTGTACCGAGTTACCGAGACTGGGGGCGCCCCCATAACGACAAATTATGATACTTGGTTTTTTTTCTTTTTTTTTTTTTTATCACGCCGTCTCTTCGCCCGCGTTAGCAACCTGAGAACGATATCCTCTGACTGCTCGTGCGACGTAATTATAGGTATATATACTACAACGAGAGAAATTTTTATCTCCGGTTACCGCTCGTCCTTGACTGTTTTCATTTTTTACCATAATCGACAAAATATAGTTCTAGGTAGAAAATGAAAATCAATTTTGTAGATGTTACCGGAAAGTCTAGTATCCGGAACTATTCTTTCTAATTATAATCACTGTTACTATATTTTCTTGCAACTGTTGCGAAAATTTAATGCTTGTGCAACGATAAATTGACGTTAAAGCCTTGTTTAGCTAAAAAAGTAGAGTAAACCTCACAAACTGATTTTGCGTTGCAATTAGCAAAAAATGATCGACGATAGAGCAAAATGGTTACGCGTACCTCGTTTCTTGTAATTCCAACAACATTCAAACAGTTTTTTCAACGATACCTGTTTTACGGAATTTTTTTAGTTACCATAATAAACGGAATTTTTCACAATGTACGTATATACCAACATGTTATACCTGTTATACCTAATAGAACTTTAAATTCGTTTTTTTTGTTTTTGCAATTTTTTTCTCAGATTGAAAAAAATGTCGAAATAATTTGTTTCGATGTACTGTATGGTAAAAGTGTTTTCACGAAAAATGTTTCCTTTTGGTAACCCTGATGATTATATGGATCAAAGCTTATTTTAGGCCGATCACAAGTATAGCTGTTAATTATATCCCGATGAATATTATTTGTAATTACGTGACCGGTAAGTTTGATTCCAGAGTTTATTTAACTTGATGTAAACCTCTAATAGATGTTTATTTTATGATCGAAGACAAGAAATATCGTTTCCCTTTATGGGGTGTATTTAGTTTCAATTTCTTAGATCTGGGAGTAAGTTATAACGCACACTTCGACAGATTCGCCATAATCTGTATAAAATATCTATCATTGGAATTCCAAATTTTCTAATTATATATTATCATTCTACTCCAAAGTATATAATACGAGAATCGCTTTGACGAAACTGTGGGATCAATCAAAATAATCATCGATTACCAACAACGGATCAATACGAGTACACACGTATAAACAATGACTTGAGGGTGCGTCTTGACCGAAAACCACATGACGTGCGATAATCCGTATTCGTGCCAAATGTCGCCCTTTAGCGAAAGGGAAGCTGCAGTGAATTTTTATCGCTCTGGATGACAAATAGCCTCGATCTGAGCTAACCATATGCGTAAACGGGAGTAGCTAAATGCGCACTGCGCTATATTCATACGTCCATTTGAATTCTGGGTATTAGGGACATGCATAAATATAAACGCACGTCTGATATATTTGCATAACGAATTCGGCAAAGCTATTACAGCCATTCTCATTTTTTCGCAGTGGTTCGATGTGCAACAGAAATTGTGAACGCACGATTTTTTAGTCTTATTTTGATTTGAACTTCACTACTTCAAGCTACGAAAATTCACCAACCAGTTTCAGACGGTGACATCAGGCGTAATACTCCCGTACAAGGTGTCGCATCATTCATCGTAAGACGCGGTCGCGAAGCGCAAACAATAAAAACCGGTCCTCATAAAACGTAAGTATCTTTTGCAATATTACATTCAACTGTATAAGATCATAGTCTGTATCTTTATTAATAAATGGTTCGATGATTTTGAATATTTGAATAACGTATCGTGGTCAAAATATGTTTTACTTTGTTTCACTTACATACAGTGAGAGAAATTTTTAGTTTCGGTTACAGCTTAGTCTCTGAATATTTTCATTTTTTATCACAATCGAAAAATGCAGTTCTAGGTAAAAAATAAAAATTAGTTTTGCAGCTGTTAACAGCTGATTTTTTTTTAAAATTTGCGTTTTTCT
This sequence comes from Neodiprion lecontei, assembly GCF_021901455.1. Taxonomy (NCBI): domain Eukaryota; kingdom Metazoa; phylum Arthropoda; class Insecta; order Hymenoptera; family Diprionidae; genus Neodiprion; species Neodiprion lecontei. The sequence continues at coordinate 28,035,337 of NC_060261.1, read as the reverse complement.
CGCAATGTGTGAATAATTCTACAAAATAAAGAGCGGCAATCGATTTGTCAGAAATTTTCACCCCTATTTCATATACTTGACTGTTATTTAATATGCAATATATTTCGAAAAAATCGAGAGAGTTAGTTAATGCTTTTTTATAAGAATTTTAAGTCCAATTGCTGCGTTCATGCGATTATTGGTCTCAAATACTAAACATATTACGTGTAACTTTGTTTATTTAAGTATGTTGAAGCTGTAGGCCTTATTTTTCTGCCATATTAAAATAAGGCCTACTGGCAAGGTTTTAAAAAATGTTTAATTTTATTTTTGTTCACGGTACAAGTTACCATTATTCATATATATTTTATAGAAAATGTACTTAAATAATGATTATCATTAATACCCGTTAATTAAATTGGATATTTTTCAGATTATTTCAAATACCCCTTACATAGATCTTATTATCCGCAAGCACCTTATTATGTTATTGCCACATCATTATTCGTCACGTCTAATAACTTGAAAAATTCTGATATGTGATTATTATAACGCTGAGTAAAAGGAGCTGAGGTATAAAATTCAGGGCAGGTAGCTAAAGGCGGTGAAAATTAGAATTTGAAATCTTTTCCAGCAGGGCAGGAATCCGGTAATCTAGGATCACCTGACAATTAGACGAGCGTAACGAACCCGTTGACACCAGTTCAATGCCGTGAGAATTTGCTTAAGTAAACCCGTTAAAGTATTTTAAGTGCAGCGAATCATTTCACCGGCATTTTTATTTACAATCAACACTTTATCAACTACCGCTGCTGTTTAATCCGTTGATCCGGACATAAATCTGATTAGCGAATCAGGATAGTTGTTACATCTCAGCACCCGGCATGAGAAAAAGACTGCGTAGATATTTACGAGTCAATGCGAAGTAATGATGAAATTATAATTTAAACCAACGAGTGAACGAATCGATATAAACCCGTATAAACCAGTGAGAATAACGATCGATGATTAACAGGTGTATGAAATTTTTCCAAAACTGGTAAAACTTAACGATCCTTTATTCTGTGGTGCGCAGAGTCAAGTGTTTCGCTCAGAAACTCGACTCGCACGTGAATTGGAGTGAACGAATCACGTTATGCACGAACGAATAAATGACACCAACTGAAATCGTGGATGAAAAAGCATCGAAAGATATCAATACGAACGAATTCTAGCGTGCATTTTACGCGGACACAAGAATAACGAGGATCGGCAGCAGTTGTGCCGTGTAATTTGTACGTGTGCGTTGAAGGGCAAGGACGCATCTGCAGGGTGACGGAAGGCGGTATAAGATCGGGCAAAATATAACGACAATAAAAATAATAACAATAATAGCATTAATAGTCTGATATAATATAATATAATAAAAAGTGGAGAGAGAAATTGTGCAAACAAGTATAAAATTCGCAGCACAACGTGTCCACAGAGGTGAGTAATACGTGTGTTCAGTTTAGGATGGGGTCGCGAATGGCTGGAGAAGATCATTCACGTTTCGTTCATCCATACGTACATGCATCCGCAGCGTATGAATACATTCATGGTCGTATAAAGTGTTTTTCTCTGCCCGGGGACTGTGCGCGTCGGAAAAGGAACGAGGAACCAGCCTAGGGACGACGAGGGGTGCCTGCATGCCGCCCTTTGTTAGGGCTGCGTTCACGGAGCAAGTGACACCGGCTCAACCAGATTGGCGTCGATAAAACCTAATAACGGGATGCACCCGGGTCAATAAAGCGCGACGATCCGGCCGACTGGCTCCACGTGAAAGTGCGATTGTTTGTATTGGAAGAAGACGACGGTGAAAACAGTCCTCAACTTTCATTTTATGTTTAAGGTAAGCCATTGGAAACGTTATCGTGACCATAAAAATGGTCAAAACTGGCATATCTTGGGTCGGTAAGAACTTAAATTGAGGATGAGGCCTCACTTAACCAAGCCTCTTTGTGCACTTCTGAGGTTTTAATGCAAGACGCTGTCAAGAACTAGTCCGTGCAATGTTACTCGAATTATAGTTGACCCAGAACTGAAGAATGCGTCGTGGTTTGTAAGCGCGATAGCTTGAGCTTGAGTTGGAAACGAGTTGGAATCCGATCTTGATATAGACGTTTTATAAGTATGCGAGTATATTGCAGCTTCGAAACGATTCTAGTGATCTGCGTCGATTCCAGGAAAGTCAGTTAATTAATGTGGCAATTGACGATAATAGTGGAAAAAAACGTAAAAGACGGAAGTTTTACGCGATGAAAATCGTGCTAGGTATCTAGATATGAATGTCGCTTTGCGTGGAGGCGAAGTGCTATGAACCAATCATACAAGTGACGTAGTAATGCAATGGCGATAGTATTTTGCAGATAAAATATGTACCGACTGTGGAAGATCGAACCATGTGATGACTGATAACACACTATCCGTCATAACAGAACTGACACTACGATCTGACTAAGCAATATAGATGACCGATCTGACAGTTGACATTGAGTAAAGCCCATTTCTCAATGAACAAAGGCAAACGAAACAGGGAATCAGGCGTGAGAAATGAGAATCATTTGAGAATTCCAAAACACTACAGCGATCGAAATGAATCAACGTGATGAATTTTAAAATAAAAACCCGGCAGTGACAAGTAAGGAATAAGGTCATCTGTTCCAACTGACGGACATTCACGGGTATCAGTGACAGTGTGTCACTATAAAAGCAGTTGTTTTGATCTTCTCGTAGTGTCACAAAATACTTGTCGACACTGTAAAATTCGTTCACTGTTCGATTACTGACATTTCTTCTCACCCAGTCCGTCAATCTCAAACAATGATTGAATGTAGCGATATTTCGCTGATCCCACTATCATCGCTGGTGGTTTTAGTTACTATTCACCGATGATTAGCATAAAAAGAAGTGTTGAGAAGATCTTATAATTTACGTTTCCATTCCATACATTCGTCGGACGTTAGTATCATCGGAACAACATCATCAATAATGATCGAGTATCTTCTCAGTGGAGTTGGCTACACTCGGCAAATAATCCGTATTACATCGTCGCAATGGAACATTATCTGGTGGTCCATTAGCCGGCGGTTAGCCTGCACATGAGAGCAACCATCCTTCATCCCGGGATACGAGGGTCCCCCGCAAACCTTTCCTGATCCTACTGTTTCGTACCGCTTAGAGCACCTGCCCTGGTACCTATAATACGACAGGTCGAGTCCTTTAATGTTGTGCCCCAAAATGGCACACACGCGTTTTCGAGCAGGTCAAGAAAGTGTTTCGAAAGTATTGGCGATACGATATCCGACATGACTATAACGCAGGTCACTTATGAAATTCACTTTCATGAACCGCAATAGTCAATATGTTGGCTTATTATATTAACGGAAGTAATAATCGTGAGACGGTTAACAGCCGAATTTAATCATCGTTCAAAGAACCTAATTAACATGTAAACATAACGTCGATCCGTTTACTTTGCGTAAGTATCCACTTATTCCATTCGCTGTATTCGATTCCACCGCAGGATCGTCACCGCGTTGATAAGGTGGCATTGATAAACGAGACAATAGAAATGTAGGACGTGTATAGCTTCTCGAATACTTATCGCGAATTATCAAAGACTTGTTTAACCAACGAGAACTGCTCTCGAACACTATGCTCCATGTGTTATGTAATGTATACATGCGGACATGTATCTATTTAGACATAAATAAGTATAGGTGAGCGAACACGTCACTGGAACCACTATACTGAGAGCGCTTAGCGAGTACATTAAGGAAATTGCGACGAGACCAAAGCCACGCGTGCCTAGGGGTGGTTTAGATGGGTTCACCCTGCACTGACATTTAGGGCATCGGGCATTAGCAACGTGCTGGAATAATTTTTTTCTCACTTCGCGAGGCGAGAAAAATGAGAACGCCACACCGTAATTGCCCATCATTGACGGTATCGGACTAAAGCAAGCTCAACGTCGAAGTGTTCGAGAGAATTCAAATTCTTTTTTTTTGAAATATGATTGACCGAGCAAAGACAATGACGCATGAAATTCCAGTTTAATCCAATCACTGGGAATTAGTATACATTCACAGCTCTATATTAGAGTGATCGTGAAATGCGAATAACTTCATAATAATTGTAGAAAAGAAATCTTGACTGAAAGTGTTTTGAATATTTAATAACAAATAGACTTTCATAAGTTTTTTAAACAATTGACGTTTTCTGTTTCATAGAATTACTTCGTTTTGTCATAATTTCTGAAGGGCATAAAACCGACTGATAAAATTTCACGTTTAGACTTTTGGGGCGCTGCAGATTTCACGCCTTTTTATCGTTTTTTTTCACACGTATGGACGCGGGCGAGTTTTGATTGTTAATTTCAACGAACTCGGCAGATCGAGCTCGATTCTAATCACGGTCTGGTGCAGAGCGAGTACCTTCGTTATACGTCAAAAATATTAATTCCTCCAAGCCCCCAGCTCGTTGAACGAACTACTTCCGGTTCCAAGTAACTCTTGCCGGAAATCAGAGGCCATGAGTTCACCGCCGACTTGTTCCGATTCGATGATTTAACAAATTGCGGGAACACTTGGGTCGAAATAAAGCCTGTCATGCAAATAGTAGTATTTATTAGTTAATGGATCGAAAATGTATGAAATAAAGTTGTTCGAGAAGTCTACATGTGATCGTTTAAGAACGAAGTGTACACGAACCGTGAACATTAAATAAATACAGTATAACTATACTTTGAGATTTCTAAAAATATTTTCGTATAATGAATGATGAAATTTGATATTTTCAATTTGAAGATCAAGATCGGAATGAAACGAATTTTTACTTACAAGTGAATGATCAGCCAATATTCAGTAATTTTATTTCAAGCTTGAAAATAAATTTGTATCGTTCGTTTACTCCAAGATGGTTCAGTATAGAGTTGATCAATTTTGAAAAAGCAGTATTTGGCCAAAATCCGAAGTGTTACAAGTACTCAAAAATTTGACATTCGTTTACCAGAAAGTAACGTTCTGCCAATTGATTCGACAATCATGTGAAGTACAAATCTGTTACTGACGAAGTGTGTCAAGTGTATTAAATCTTATCGGCATATAAATCAGCCGAGCTTCCGCTTGATTGGCAAATTTGGTCGGCGATCAAAGATTGCGTCTCGCAATGGAATATTATACATACATACGTCAGAACAGCCGATATCATGAACAAAGAGTTACATTTATCGAAATTCATCAACACCTTGGATACATTGTTCTATCCTTCAAAACTATTTCCGTAACATCTTAAAATATTTCTGATCCAATTTGGAAGATGGGTGTTAACTGTTCACGATAATACACAGAAGTGACTATTAAACGATTTTGCTTAGTGCTATATCAGTGGTGAAAAAACCCTAAAAACTACAGCGAAAAATGTACAAAAAAAAAAAAACATGAAACAGTCTTTTTATTTTCTGATCTTTCAA